>NC_080590.1:27775000-28400000 GCF_029962835.1 Magnolia sinica
GACCATCATTATGATCCATAAGCGACCCCCAACAAATTTACCGGTTTACTTCTTACATTGGATTGCATCTAGACCTATTTTCAGACTTTTCAAATCTGCCGAGAAGAATCCCAAGCATCCTCCAATTTTTAAAACCAAAAATATTTTAGTAAACACGCATACGTCCAACACCATAACCCTCGCTCAATAAACCTCGATCTGACGATAGATATGAGGAACCACTCGTGCATCTACACCTAGACACCCAAAAAAAAACCCCTATAGACCACTCCTCTCGTATTTCTAAAACCTCTCAATCGTCCATGTTATCAACTAACTTGTGCAACCACCCATTCACAACTCATTTGGTTTCCAAATTTACCAACCCAACATAGATCTAAACCGCCCAGTATGAACACCATCCAACTAATAACCTACCATCTGATCTAATCGTCCAAATTCCCCACGCTTCACACGTGTTCCCAAGACCTAACTTTGGCAGCAGTTGGTGCAACGCACGCTGCTGAGAAGTGCATTATGTTCCTTTCTTTGTTTTCATTTGAGTTGCAAAAGACCATCATAGCAGTATTAGGATTCCACAACTCATTCAAATTTGTACCATCCAAACTTTGATGGCCAACCATCATCAGCCAACCAAACATCTAAACTATCCATCACATCAATCCAATCGTGTATTAAGAAGATATCCCAACTGTCCATTCTTCTTCCAACATGTGCCTAGGGGATGCGAACCTCTTTTGATTCCCTGTTCCTCAACACTGAGAAAGACGCTAGCCGAGTCCTCCCGTTCTCCGATTCTCTCCGCTGCGAAAGAGAGAAAGAAGCAACGAAAGAGAGCCTTAGGGCCTGTTTGGATGCCTGTAACTTTTCTAAAATGTAACAAAGTTACAAGTGACTTTGTTACAGTTGGTGTTTGGGGAGGAAAGTCACAGGTAACTTTCTCTCAACCTGTGACTTTCTTACAGGAGAAAGAGGGGAAAATCTTACAGGCGCTTGAGTCATTTTTCAAGTTACCTGTATCTTTGATACAGGTAACGGTTGAAAATTTTGAAATGAAAATCGTTGGGAAGAATCGTACATGCCATGAAGAAGCGTCCCTCTCTCAAGTCTCCTTCTCCCTCTCTCAGTCTACTTCTCCCTCTCCCATCGAGCTTCCGCAAGGTAGGAAACCCCTTTTCTCTCTTTTTCCTTTCTTTCCTTTCTTTCCTTTTTTTTTTTTTGCTTCTACGTTGACGGACGCATCTTGGTGAGGTGGCGTGGATAATGGCTGATGATCTGTGGGGTCCACCATATTGTATTTGTTTTATCCATGTCGTCCATCCATTCTTTTGGATCGTTTTAGGGCTTGATTCCAAAAAGAGGGATTTCTAAATCTTAGGTAGACCATAACACCGAAAACAATATGTTAGACACCTCACATACCTTGTATATCTTGTTACCTTGTATATCTTGTTTCTATAGGTAGGGGATTCTACGTTTACTACTTTCCTTGTATAGATGGTTGTAATCTCTATATATTCAACCCCATTGGGTTGTCTCAAATACACAGAAAATCTTCTGCATCTCTCAGTTTTCATGGTATCAAAGCGAGGTTGATCCGAAACCGTCCCTGCGTCGTCCGTTCATCACCTCTGCTGCGTCTGGCAAGTGCCTCTACTCATCCGACCGCCCCTGCGTCGTCCAGCCGCCTAAACCACGCCGTCCGACCGCCCCTGTTGCATCGTCCGGCCATCCCTGCTGCGTTCGGTCATTGTTCCTGCTCATCCGACCTCCCCTGCGTCGTCCGGTTGTCCCTGTTGCATCATCCTGCGACCCTTCTACTTCAGATCTGCTCGTCCGACCCTGCTGCGTCGTCCGGTCGTCCCTACTCGCCTCTGCTCACCTTTGCGCCTCTGTCCCTGTGCTCCTCTGTTCATCCCTGCTCGTCCGGCAGCCCCTGCTCGTGCTCCTCTGTTCATCTCTGCTCGTCCGGCCAGCCCTTGCTCGTCCGGCAGCCACTGCTCGTGCTCCTCTGTTCATCCCTGCTCGTCCGGCCAGCCCTTGCTCGGCCTCTGCTCGTCCAAATCCAGATTCAGATCCAACGCACTCTGCTCGTCCAGATCCTGTTCGTCCAGATTCAACCTCTGCTCATCCAGATCCAGATCCAGATCCCTTGTTGTACGGTACATCTGAAACTTTCTGTGTATTCTATTACTTCAGATCAATCAATGGATAAGGACTCATCACGTACAGAAGCCCCACGTTGTAGTTTTGATGGTACCAACTATTCTCTATGGGCCATCCATTTTAAGAACTTTCTCAAGGGTCGTGGTTTGTGGGGACTACTGGATGGATCTATTACTATCCCCACAGATGCCGCCAAATTAGATGATTGGGAAATAAACAATGGATGGATTATTATCTGGATTCTCGATTCGGTCGATCGGTCCATTGCTGTTGGACTCACGCCTCATCGCACTGCTAAGGCGATGTGGGAACATCTCCAGTCGATTTATCAACAGAGTAATGCGGCCCGGTTATACCGTCTGGAACAGGATCTTGTTACCCTTACTCAAGGTAACGACAGTATTCAATCATTTTACTCCAAAATTGTCACAATTTGGACAGAGATGACTATGATGGATCCAACATTTCCTCATGACTTTAAAATATTCCAAACTATGCGCGAGAGTGCGCAAGTTCGTCAATTCCTTATGAAGTTACGTCCGGAATTTGTTGTCAAACAACCATTTACTCTAAAAGCTTAAGCTGTCAAAGTGTGGTGTATCAATGTATATCGAGGGACTGTATCACTCCAACACCCCCGCGCACGCGCGGGGTGGGAACTCCGCACGGGAACATACCGACAAGGGTGGAGGGACACTCACACCATAAATAGGCCGGGCTTGATTTCTCGGTCCCTGGGTCGGACCTGATTTTCCTGACCCCCTGTGGGAGAATAATATATTAGCAAGGCATATTTGCTGCTCTCGAGATTCAAACATCGGACCTTCCGCTCTGATACCATGTCAAACAACCATTCACTCCAAAAGCTCAAGCTGTCAGAGTGTGGTGTATCAATGTATATCACGGGACGTTTATCACTTCACAACCCCCCCGCACGTGCGAGGTGGGAACTCCGCACGGGAACATATTGACGAAGGTGGAGGGACACTCACACCATAAATAGGCCAAGCTTGATTACTCGGTCCTAGAGCCGGATCTGATTTTCCTGACCCCCCGTGGGAGAATAATATATTAGCAAGGCATATTTGCTGCTTTCGAGATTCGAACATCGGACCTTCCGCTTACCTCCTGCATATTCCACACTCCGTGTGTTTGGTTGTATTTGTTATGTTCACCTGGCTTCACGTGAACGTAATAAACTATTTCCAAAATCGGTCAAATGTATGTACTTGGGATTTGGGGAAACTCAAAAAGGTTTTCGATGTTATGATCCTGTTTCTCGTCGTGTTCGGGTTTCACGACATGTTGTTTTTCTTGAACATATTGCCTTTCATTCATCTCTTCCTCCTCCGCACACTCCAAACTCTTCTGGTCTAACCACCTTTCCTGAAATTCCGTTTGCCTCGAGTACTCTCCCTCGTCCATTGCAGGTATACTCACGTCGACCATGTACAGATCCACCACTTATTACTCAACCCGAACCTACTGTACCTGTTGCGGATTCTGAACCTACATCGATACGTCGTTCTGCTCGTGAACATCAAGCGTCTGATCGCTTGATATGCTCTATGTCTGCCATGAATGCTACTCTGGATACTGTTTCTATTCCTACTTCATATTCTCAGGCAACCACTCATGATTGTTGGAAGAAGGCTATGGCAGAAGAACTTGCGGCATTGGATGATAACCATACGTGGGAGATTGTCCCTCGACCCGCTGACCAACAGCTAATTGGTAGCAAATGGATTTATTCTGTAAAGCTCAAATCTAATGGATCATTGGATCGATACAAGGCTCGACTTGTCGCTCAGGGATACAAACAGGAATACGGAATTGATTACGATGAGACTTTCGCTCCTATGGCTAAGATGAAAACTGTTCGTACTCTTCTGGCTATATCTTCTGTTCGCTTATGGCCACTCTCTCAGATGGATGTGAAAAATGCCTTTCTTCATGGAGACCTCCAAGAAACCGTATATTTGAAACCTCCTCCTGGCTCTTTAATTCCTGACAATAAGGTATGTCGCCTAAAGAAAGCCCTGTACGGCCTCAAACAGGCACAGCGGGCATGGTTCCAACGCTTTCACAATGTGGTTACGAGTGCTGGCTTTACTCAAAGTGGTCATGACCCATCCTTATTTTTGCGCACCACAGCTCACGGCATTGTTATTGTTCTGGTTTATGTTGATGACCTCCTACTGATTGGTAGCGATGCTACTGGCATTTCGGCTTTAAAGGAAGTTCTGCAATCATCATTCAAGATGAAAGACCTCGGCCATCTAACATATTTTCTTGGACTTGAATTTTCACGTTCCAACCGTGGGATTCTGGTCAGCCAGCGTAAATATACTAAGGATCTTCTCACCTTAGCATCACTGACGGATCAGAAGATGGTTCAGACTCCTTTAGAACTTAACGTTCACTATGGTCATGATGATGGTGATCTACTTGCACAGCACGATTTATACCGCCGTCAGGTTGGGAGTCTGGTTTACTTAACTATGACTTGCCCTAATATTGCCTACGCTGTCCAAGTCGTCAGTCAGTTTGTTTCTGCTCCTCGGACTCTTCATATGACTGCAGTGTTGCGCATCCTACGGTACCTTCGTGGAACTCTAGATCGATCTCTGTTCTTCTCCTCCACGGCGACTCTAGACCTTCGTGCTTATTCGGATGCTGATTGGGCCGGATGCGCTCTCACGCGAAGATCTACCACTGGCTACTGTGTTTTTCTCAGCACTTCTCTCATCTCTTGGAAGTGTAAGAAGCAGGCCACTGTTTCCAAATCGAGTATAGAAGCCGAGTATCGGGCGATGTCCGCTGCGTGTAGTGAGCTTGTCTGCTTACGTGGACTTATTTCAAACTTGAGCATTCCTCTAAAGAATCCTACTCCACTCCATGTCGATAATCTCAGTGCCATTCAGATCGCCTCTAACCCAGTTTTTCATGAACGAACGAAGCATATTGAAGTTGACTGTCACTTTATTCGTGAGAAATTTCAGTCTGGGCTCATTTCTCTTCCACATGTGGCATCTCATGATCAGATTACTGACATTCTCGCCAAATCTCTCACGTCTGCACGTCACTCGTTTCTTGTTGGCAAACTATTACTTGTCGATGACCAGCATTAGTTTGAGGGGGGATGTTAGACACCTCACATACCTTGTATATCTTGTTACCTTGTATATCTTGTTTCTATAGGTAGGGGATTCTACGTTTACTACTTTCCTTGTATAGATGGTTGTAATCTCTATATATTCAACCCCATTGGGTTGTCTCAAATATACAGAAAATCTTCCGCATCTCTCAGTTTTCACAATAATGATTGAAAGTCTCCTTTGTTAATGAAATCGTTACCCTGAGCTTTGCTAATCCCACACATGCAGCCATACATGCCAACCTGTCATGTATGGGAGAACCAGGCCGTGCATCAAGCGGGCGCCCTTGTGTAGATGTATTGGCCCAAACATAGGCCATTTTGCTAGCAAATGGATTGTTTCAATGGTCCACGTTCAGCGTACAAGTTGGCCTTCTGATAACTGGACCATTCTAATTTTATGGGCTAGTCATTGGACACAGTGGACCCATCTGATGGTCAGCTAGGATGTCAACCACACATGTAGCTCAAGTTTTTTGCCCACATTACTAGCATTTTGAAAACATGGGCCCACTTTTATGGCCCACCTGTTGATTAGTTTAACCTAAGAATCGGCCAAACTATTCATTTACATGGGCTTAATAAAATGGAATAATTTTATCCCATCTTTTTTATGTGTCAATTTGATTTTTCAACGATTCCCTATTTCAACTCTATCTAGTGTGAATATCCAACATATTAGCTGTAGCAAAGTTACAGGTTATCCAAACACAAAAACAAAGTTACCTGTAAGTAAGTTACAACTTACATCCAAACAAGATTACCTGTAACTTACTTACACCTGTAAGTAAGTTACATGTAACTTTCTTACAACTTTAAAAAGTTACAGGCATCCAAATAGGCCCTTAGCTCATCTACATCGTCCAATCCTATTCAATATCGTCCTCATGCATGCCTAAGATCTCTAGCAAAGCAGCGCTGTCGAAAAAGGAAGCATCGACCCGTCTTTCTCTTCACTTTTCTCAGCAAATTCGACGACAAAAAAAGGTTTCAATCTCGAAACCCACCGAGAGAACTGATCCAACCCATAAAACTCTCGTGTCTCTGAGCTTCATGGGATCAATCTAAGACTGCCCATGAGCATCGATTCGAAGAAAGACCCCTCGGACGAGAATCTGCCATTAACGCAGTCGTTATCTCTCCGAACAAGAGTCTACCGCTGATCTTCACATGGGCCCTAATCTCATATCCGAAACAGCCATGGTGCGGCCCATCCAATGGATATCTTGAAAGCAAAGAGATGCAGAAGCTTTTCTGTGTATTTGAGACAACCCAATGGGGTTGAATATATAGATATTACAATCATCTATACAAGGAAAGAATAAACGCAGAATTATCTATCTATAGAAACAAGATATATAAGGTATGGATATACAAGGTATGTGAGCTGTCTAACATCCCCCCTCAAACTAATGCTGGTCATCGACAAGTAATAGTTTGCCAACAAGAAAAGAGTGACATGCAGACGTGAGGGACTTGGTGAGAATGTCAGTAATCTGATCATGGGATGCCACATGTGGAAGAGAAATGAGCCCAGACTGAAATTTCTCGCGGATAAAATGACAGTCAACTTCAATATGCTTCGTCCGTTCATGAAAAACCGGGTTAGATGTAATCTGAATTGCACTGAGATTATCGACATGGAGTGGAGTGGGATTCTGTAGAGGAAAGCCCAAGTCTGAAAGAAGTCCATGTAACCAGACGAGCTCACTACACGCAACTGACATCACCCGATACTCGGCTTCTGTACTCGATTTGGAAACAGTGGCTTGCTTCTTACACTTCCAAGAGATGAGAGAAGTGCCAAGAAAAACACAGTAGCCAGTGGTAGATCTTCATGTGAGAGCGCATCCAGCCCAATCAGCATCCGAATAAGCACGAAGATCCAGAGTCGCTGTGAAGGAGAAGAACAGAGATCGATCTAGAGTGCCACGAAGGTACCGTAGGATGCGCAACACCGCAGTCATATGAAGAGTCCGAGGAGCAGAAACAAACTGACTGACGACTTGGACAGCGTAGGAATATCAGGGCGAGTCATAGTTAAGTAAATCAGACTCCCAACTAGACGGTGGTATACATCGGGCTGTGCAAGTAGATCACCATCGTCACGGCCATAATGAACGTTAAGTTCTAAAGGAGTCTGAACCGTCTTCTGATCCGTCAATGATGCCAAGGCGAGAAGATCCTTGGTATATTTACGCTGGCTTATCAGAATCCCACGGTTGGAACGCGAAAATTCAAGTCCAAGAAAGTATGGTAGATGGCCGAGGTCTTTCATCTTGAAGGATGCTTGCAGAACTTCCTTTAAAGCAGAAATGCCAGTAGCATCGCTACCAGTCAGTAGGAGGTCATCAACATAAACCAGAATAATAACAATGCCGTGAGCAGTGGTGCGCAAAAATAAGGATGGGTCATGACCACTTTGAGTAAAGCCAGCACCCGTAACAACATCGTGAAAGCGTTGGAACCATGCCCGCGGTGCCTGTTTGAGGCCGTACAGGGCTTTCTTTAGGCGACATACCTTATTGTCGGGAATTAAAGAACCAGGAGGAGGTTTCAAATATACGGTTTCTTGGAGGTCTCCATGAAGAAAGACATTTTTCACATTCATCTGAGAGAGTGGCCATGAGCGAACAGAAGATATAGCCAGAAGAGTACGAACAGTTTTCATCTTGGCCACAGGAGCGAAAGTCTCATCGTAATCAATTCCGTATTCCTGTTTGTATCCCTGAGCGACAAGTCGAGCCTTGTATCGATCCAATGATCCATCAGACTTGAGCTTGACAGAATAAATCCATTTGCTACCAATTAGCTGTTGGTCAGCAGGTCGAGTGACAATGTCCCATGTATGGTTATCATTCAATGCCGCAAGTTCTTCTGCCATAGCCTTCTTCCAACAATCATGAGTGGCTGCCTGAGAATATGAAGTAGGAATAGAAACAGTATCCAGAGTAGCATTCATGGCAGACATAGAGCATATCAAGCGATCAGGCGCTCGATGTTCACGAGCGGAACGACGTATCGAGGTAGGTTCGGGATCCGCAACAGGTACAGTAGGTTCGGGTTGAGTAATAGGTGGTGGATCTGTACGTGGTCGACGTGAGTAAACCTGCAACGGACGAGGGAGAGTACTCGAGGCAAACGGAATTTCAGGAAAGGTGGTTAGACCAAAAGAGTTTGGAGTGTGCGGAGGAGGAGGAGAGGAATGAAATGCAATATGTTCAAGAAAAACAACATGTCGTGAAACCCGAACACGACGAGAAACAGGATCATAACATCGAAAACCCTTTTGAGTTTCCCCAAATCCCAAGTACATACATTTGACTGATTTTGGTGATAGTTTATTACGTTCACGTGAAGCCAGGTGAACATAACAGATACAACCAAAAACACGGAATGTGGAATATGCAGGAGGTAAGTCGGTGAGAACAAAGTAAGGAAATTTACTGTGTAGAACTTTGGTTGGCATCCGGTTAATCAAGTAGACTGAATATAACATGGCTTCCGCCCAGAAGGAACGAGGAACACCCATAGCTGTCATCAGGGTGTTGGCAGTTTGAACAATATGACGATTTTTCCGTTCAGCCACCCTGTTCTATTGTGGAGTATCAGAACAGGTGGTCTGATGAATAATCCCATGACTTTGAAGAAATGTACGAAATTCGTGTACAAGTCACCTAAGAAAAGAGTTATAAAAACCCTATTAGACTCGCGAATCAAGTCACAACAAAGGTCGAGAGAGAGATCGAGTGAAAGAGAGAGTTTCGATTGAGAGAGATCGAGTTCAATTCACCGAGTCAAACTGAGTTAAATCGAGTCCAAACCTTGCTGGACATGTTGGTTGGAAAGACGAAAGAAAAGAAAAGAAGAAGACAAGAAGAAGAGAGGGAGAGAGAGAGAGAGAGAGAGAGAGAGAGAGAGAGAAGGAAAGAGAAGAAAGAGAAAGAAAAGGAGTCGAAGCTAAGTCAAATTCACTATGCTGAGCCCACAGGTCTAAGTTTTGGACTGCATCAGGCCAAGTCAGTAGATAAGCCGTTTATACAGATTTTCCATTCAAAATTTAGGTTTCTGTTCTTCTCTAGTTGTATTTATTGACTCACCAAGTCAACTTACTGAGTCATGACAAAGTTCGGGTCGAGTTTAGGTCCAATAGATGGAAACTTTGGAGTAAGAGTTGAGGAACCAGCCAGAGTGATTTCATGCTGAATTCACACTAGGTCACGTCGAAATCTGACCGAGTCACACCAAATCGAGCCGAGTCAAGCCTAGTTCGGGTTCCATTTCCCGCCAAATCTGGCAGGTGATCCTCCCAATTTTGTTAATTCTGAATTTTATAAATAGTATCAAAAATTGTCTAATCCAAGTTATTCAGCACCGAACATCTCAAACCTTGAATTGATAAAATTTTGAAATAAAATTTTGAAACTAAAACCCTATAATCACAAGTTAGAATTCATTTAGTTGGATTTTGAACTAACAAAACGTATAAGATTAAATTATATTCTCAAACTAGACTTGAATTTTAGCGTTAAACTGATATTTGACTTGAGATCTATACCGATGACAAAATTGGGGCATTGTAAGATGTATGATGATATTGAATTTAGTATTTTGTATCTTCGAAAAGAATGTTCATTGTGAACTTACATTCATGTTACATGCATATTTTTATTGAATTTGAATGAGAATTGAGATTGAGATCATTGGTGCACTGCCTTGGGTTCCCTAAAAGTATAACCACAAGTGTTCTGCCTTGGGTTCCTTAAAATGTAAGCACAAGTGCTCTGCCTTAAGACAAAAAATGAACACAATGCTCTGCCCAGAAAGTCCTAAAAGTATATGCACGGGTTCTCTGCCCTAGACATTCCGAAAAGAACACGGTGCTCTGCTCTAGATTCCCTAAAACGTAGCACGGGTGTTCTGCCCTAGAATCATCCAAAAATGTCTTACACAGGTGCACTACCCTGGACATTCCTAAAAGTAGGTATTGACAAGCGATAATGTTGGTTAAGTTATGATTCGTGGAAAGTATTGCACGTATCACATCTTTTGAACTGTCATTCGTGATATTACTCCATTTATACTTTATTTCAAATTATTTCATTAACTATATAAATTCAGAAATCTCAAAAGTAGGCAGGATATGATCCCACTAAGTTGTTATGCTCACCCCCATCTTGATAATATTCCAGGGCGCAAAATTTAGTCAAGGAGCAAAGATCTAGTCATAGCCGTCTTTCCTATTTATATTCGATGAGAGAATAAAATGTGTATAGTGAAAGCACGGAGGAGAGTTTAGATTATTTTGATGATATCTAATACTTTATTGAATTTATTTAATGAATGCATGGTTTGAAGTTATGTGATGTTGATGAGTTGTGGTTGTGAATACTTAAAATATAAATCATGACTTGGAATACGGAGTCGGTTCTGGCCGACCAAAGTACCGAATTTTGGGCCTGACACTTTTACTCCCAAATTAGGCCTCCAATCCAATGGCACAAAATGTTATGGGAAGACGTATGACATCTGAATAATTGCATGAGAATGTTTGCAGGGTTAGCTATATGTGTGATGAGTATATTTTATATAACAAGGGTGAATCAAGACCACCATGTTCAACATGAACACAGACAATTTGTTACCATGAACAAGAAAGATTAGCCACCATTTTCCAAGATCGGAACTAACTCAAAATGCAAATGCATCAGTCTATTGGGAAATGAAATTAGCTGTTTTTGGACTCCAAGCCTTTTGTTAGGAAAGTTTATCTGGAAACCAATTTCACCAACTTATGAAGCTCTGTCTGAAAACTTCAATTAGAAACTTCCTCGTTTGCATAAATCATGGAAAGTTGGCATGCACAAGCATTTTCTTTGGCATTATTCTCTATGTTATCATTGAGGCAGTATGGGTTGATTTTTAATTGGCATTCCTGTGTGTATTAGTAACGTGGTTCTTTCTGATTTTCATTTATTTCTTCCTGTTTATTTCATGCACATTGAAGTCATCAGACCAGTTCATTTGGACTGATGCCTTCGAATGTGGGACTCCCCCACATGGAATAGCTGGTGGAGGTTCAGTTATAGCAGTTGGTCAGTGTTAGCTGTCAGAGAATGCATTGACATGGGTAATATTAGGGGAATCATGATTTTCAGCTTCCCATAACTTACCACACATGAAGAGGTTCTATCCTGATCAAATACAAGTTACTTTAGTGAAGTTTGACTCTTAATGTGAAGTGTTAGTCGCAGATGCAAAAGCTACTACAGACTTAGGATCCAGGTCTTACGCATGAATTTGGGATAGGCTGGATAGCAGATTGTCACTTCAATTCGGGGCCAAAGCACAATGGTCAAATCGCAGCACTTACTCTACTTGAGGGGCATTATAGGGAGTAGGTACCAGGAAGCTTGGTAGATTGCTACCAGCGCAGTTCAGCTATCCATTTGTTCAGAAAACAACTAATAGATATGGTGTTAAAATGGAATAGCAAAGTGACATGTGGAGTGAAATGATGGCATGCCAAAGTAGATATCCAAAAAGGCAAAAGTCAGTATGTAAGCAGATTAGAACAAATTCGATAGCCCCATGCAATAGAGTTCAGATGATGCTCATGAATACTCATTGTAATGCTGTTATAGTTATAAGTTCTGTTTTCAAGAATATGCAGCATGGACTAGTTAAATATCATAAAAATGACTCTCCATGGTAACTATGGCCCCCAAGAAATGCACTGCCGCAGTACATAAGAAGCTGTGCTAATTCAGTCATTAGCAAATACAGCTTACAAAATATTTCAAGCAAAAAAGAATGGAGAAGGAAACATCCAAGAAACAAGTATATCCACATGCATGACTGACATCTAATAAATAAATTTAGTAAAACTCATGATTCTTTTAAGTATTCCCTTCCATATCTGCACATCTCAGAAACAGTTGGAGTTTCCATAGACACTAAGCAGCTGCAACGCTTACCAAAATAATGCCAATAATATTTGACGGGCTTCCAGAGTAGATAGGCACACGACTGTGCCCTTTGGTCATGATTAAACGCATTGTATGCCTAAGGATAAACATAAGTTAGTAATATGAGAAGTCATATTAGAAGCAAATACCAAAATATCGAGCAAAATTAACACATACATGTCAAGTTTAGAGTGTATATCAAGGGAAAAGGTTTCTGATATGGTCGTCATAGCATCTTTGGCAGTCTTTTGTGTCAAGTCCAAAGCTCCAGTAATAATAGTAGTTTCATCATGTGTCAACTCTCCACCCTTCCCGGCCTACACATCAATAAGAGCACATCAAGATTGTAGCACAGCCAGCTTTCATGGATGTAATCATCTTTGGTTTACTTATCGAAGAATGTAGCAACACACCAGAAGTTCAACGAGTAGTTTCGTAGAATTTACATGTGCAACCAATGATTCATGACAAATAATAAGCAGACTGTCATGTTATTGATGTTAGAACCAGTGTTTTAAATAGCTACGCTATTTAGCATAGCTTACCTTTAACACTATGTAGCTCATGAAAATAGCTCAGGTCGGATGTAGCCTACGCTATGTGATAATTTGCGTACGCTACATGCTACATAGCTCACATTACAAGTTATTTTTCACCATAACATTAAAATCAATTAATGTTTTCTATAATTGACTACATTTTTTTTTTTCAATAAAAAAAAATAGTTAATATTTTCAATGCTTTTAGTAAAATAATATTAGTAACGAGATTAAATCAGTTTTGTTGCTCTTTCTTTACCTTTATATTTAATCATTGCCCCTTCCATTTACTTTAGGTTGCATTTGGTTGCACCAAATGTCATGAAACTTTGTTAAATTTCATTATTTATCAGTCTAAGTTGGTGCAAAATATCAAGAATTGGTGCAACCAAGTGCAACCTTGATTAAAAATCTAGAAGTGGAGTGTAGCTTGCACTACACACTATGTAGCTTATGCATCGTGCATCAGTGGGGTGAACACTAAGCTACATGCTATTCACTATTTAAAACACTGGTTAGAACTCATACATAACATATCAAACAAATGCTGTAATAAGTTTGAAAATAAGCAGCATTTTGAAATGTTAAGGTAAGAAGGATACCAACACAAAACTGCACCTAATGATTTGAAAGTTACCATTCAAGGATTCCTTTAATAGATTTTCACCTTACAAAATGAGGATTTTACATCAGTCTAACGTCTAATTCATATAAACAGTTGGTATTTTCTTCTAAAATGCCATGCTGCAAATTCCAATTTTGTTATCATAGTAGAGCCTTCAGATATTTCTAGGCCTGACATCAGAAATAAGATTTCAAGGCAAGGGAAAGAGTTCCATCAGTCCCAGTTCCAGTTCTGGAAGTGGTGAGTTTCTTGATTCAAACAGTTATACGTATGTGACCCTGATTTATAACATTTAAATGCATTCAAGTTGGGAAATCAAAAGGAAAAAACCAAATCACAGCAGTTGTGGGTCCCTGACTTCAGCGAAATTCAGATGTTCCTCCGTCTCGACACCTGAAGCAGTTCCCTCTCCTCCAGTTTCTTCTTTTCTTTTTCTCCTATTTTCCGTTTGCCAATTAGGCAAAATGATAGGTGAGGCCCAATTTTATTGTGGAGCCCACCCGAAAGTTCAGTCTGTACATCCTCGTTTCAAATTAACAACGATACAGGGGGCTAATGCCCATTTTTTGGGAAAAAAAAAACACAGTACATAAAATTGAACAAGAGACTTAAAAGAGAAAATTTTGTAGATGAATGTGTTAACTTGTACTTATATGTGTTATTGTGTATTATTGTGTAAATTTTGTAAATGAATGGGTTAGCCTATACTTACATGTGTTATTGTGTATTAAGGGAATTTGTGCAATTGTACTTATAATACTCATGTGTTGTTGTGTGTATTAAGGGAATTTGTGCAATTGTACTTGTAATACTCACTCTTATATAAGCCCATATGGATCAACCATATGATATGATTGTCCTCCCCCATTCTACTATTTTTCTTCTTTTATATGTTTCTACCTTGTCTATATTAAAATTCATATGGTATTAGACACACACAATCAAGCAATGCGCAATTCTCTTCCCTGCCCTCTTATTTTGGTAAGCATATTCCCCCAACTCTCTTTTCCTTTCAACAAATCTCAATTGACAACTTGAACATTCTGGAAAGATAAACTTAGAGACATAAGAGTATATAGTTCAGTAGTTGAAGGCTTAGACTAAGAATCAATATCTTCCCCTTGATCAAAAGATCTATAAATTTGACAGATTTTCCTAGTTAGGTTGGCAATTAACATGTTCAAATTTTAGGAACACTCATGAGTCATGATATATTTAAATTTAAATATTTCCTAATATAATATAATTGGTCTTTGGACTTTTTTAAAGCAATTTTTAATTGCCATTGGCTTTGCTTCTTAGGAACCATTCAGACCCAAGAGCCAGATGATTTGTATTTACTGGCTACTGCCACTAAGGGGCCATTTGGATCATAAGTTGCTTAAGATAAGCTACTTATGCCACAAGTAGCTTATCTTAGTTTCTACTTAATAAGAAGATAAGTATGTTTGGTAAACAACATACTTATCAGCTTCTCTCTTTCGTCTCTCCTGATGCCTCTCTTTAGCAACTCATGAAAAGTAGAAAAGCTAAAAAAATTAACTGACGTGATTAAGTACTTTTAGTAAAAAAGTTACTTATAACTAATCATAAACCAAACTTACTTATCTGAAATAAGTCACTTATCTACTGCTGTGAGTAGAAAAGTATCTTATTTGTTGGTATCCAAAAGGGCTCTAAGATGTCTTGGAAGAGAAAAAGGATGTGTTGAGAGATTTCTAATGTTAACAGTAAACACCTTATGGAAAAGAAAAGACCATGGATGATGAATATCAGAGACTAACCTCATTTCCATGCATATTGACCAATGTCTTCAGCTCTGCCCTTCGCATAAGTGCAAAGTGCCCCTTCCCCAGTATCCAATCCAGTAACTGCCCACAATAGGAATCCCACAATTCTTGTTTCAATTCCAACTTTTAACAAAATAAATTGATAAATAAGGCCAAATAACGAGAATATTTAGTGTAGAACACCAAACCATATGAGGATGAAAAGCTACCGATAGTTGTGTGACGAAACAAACCATTTAAGAATGTTGAAACACTGAGAATGTCCTCCGACTCTCCAAGGTAGGGTTACAATGAATTAGAAAATTAAGATGGTGAAATGAAGAAGCAGAGATGTGTGTAATAGAAGCAACTCCAAAGAGAATGTTACAAATTGATGATATGATTAAGATCATAAGCAACATACTACAACCATTTCCATAAGAAAAGATGAAATGCTACACCTTGACATCAAGGATATTTCAATCACATCAGAAAAGCATGCTAGCTTAAAGCCATTTGGAAGTTAGTTTCTGCTATTGTCAAAAGCTCTGATTGAGAAATGAGATCATTCCCTCAAACCACACCCACAAGTCAAAACCAAACTATTAATACATGTATATATAACATGGTGATGGCATGGGAAAAATCGATTTCTCTACACCCATGATCACCTAGACATCATACATGCATGTTGACTCGCGTGCCTGGATTGGTTGCTTACATGTGAGGTAACTGCACATACATAATATTGCACCTGCACTCACAGACCAAAAGCACTAACAGCATGCAACCAACACTGCAGACTCACATAGCCTGGTTTCACAAGACCATGAACAAGGAGAAAGTCTTGTACTTGTCCTACTATGCTGAAGCCAAACTATTCTTGTTGCCAGGACATCAACAATGAACGACGCAAGGAGAGTAAATTAGCTTGTGAAACCACAGTACAACACAGCTCCTACACATTCCAATTTGATCCTGACATGTGATTCATTGATCCAGGATAAGAAAGATTGTGATGAATGTGTTAACATTGAACTCCAATAGCATCTAGCCTCTTCTATCTCAATGCATTTCAACCCATCTTCCAAGCACCCGAAGAAGATGAAATTGCACGTATCAACTTGATCAAATATAGAAATAAAACTAATGATTGATGTCTGATTGAGTTAATATAAGCAAGTGCATAACAGACAAGTTTTAGAGGTTAAAATCATTGAACCAAAAGAAAAGAACAGAACAAACAGACATCGCATAAATAGACATACATTTATTTACAGGAACAAAATAATAATAATAATAATAATTAATAATAATAATAATAATAATAAAGACAACAAGCATAACATCTCCTTTTTCAATATCAATGGCATTTCTACCAAATAAGTAGAATAGCAAACTACCTTGCTGATTGGGTAAGATATGGGGAAGAAGACCAAAAGAAGCAAGCGGACAACCACAGCCAATTTAGCTCCAACTGTCAGTCCGTAGCGAGAGCAAACCGCTTGAGGGATGATCTGCAAATAAACAGCCAATTTACTCCCATCAAACTTCTCCAAACGGGACAAAAGACCATCAGAAGAGCAAAGCACATTCAACAGTTCCATTACCCACATCTCATTCTATTTAATTTTGAGAAATGTTGATTGATTAGTAAAACTTCATGGAGTTTCATGTAGATTACCCACATCTCATTCTATTTAATTTTGAGAAATGTTGATTGATGAGTAAAACTCCATGGAGTTTCATGTAGTGATGACCGAAAAGTCTCTACCATACACATGGCATGTCATGTCTAAAAGATGCTATGAACTGTTGATTCAGTGGGTCATCATGTGGATGGGCCATACTGCAATTATCAAGGAAATGGAAATGGGGCGATCAGATCAGTGGGCTTCAAATGGATGGTTAATACAAAGTTGAGGAAAATTTAAGCAACAATCCACACTGAATGGATAAAACTCACAAAGACCGAATGACTAGCTAAACCAATCACAGCGGACTTTGGGCTATGGTCGATGAATGAGGCAGGCAGATCAAGCAGTCTCAAATCACACATTTTCTACGTGGTGGTGATTCCGCTTCATGGAATTTCCATTAAGTGTGCATCATAATAGCATTTCTAAGCAAGGAACCAACAGATAAAATGTACCTCTCCGAACGCAAGAATAAGAGTGACAGATATCAGTATGGCACCCCAAGCAGGGACAAGCGCATCAAGAAAAATGGGCAGTGCCTACAAAAAGTGAAATCCAGAGTCATTCAAAAACAAGCCCAAAAAGACCATACATTCAAAAAAGAAGCAGTGAATGTATACCTCCATCGCCAAAGAATTTCCTATGAGCAAGGTGCAAAGGAGCAGATGTTGATTCTTCACAACAGGCAGAATCTTAGCTGCCCACGAAAAGTTAAATTTAGTTTAGAATTGATATGAATGAGAAAGAGGAGGAGATGTTAAACAAAATACCAACTCCACTTTTTGTCTAGGTGGGTCAGATCCACTAAAAGACTCAACCTGGTTTACTCAATGACTGGATTCAGTGATCACCCACGATTCATTGGATTTGAATTTCACATGTACATGCAACAGATCATGTGCCAATATGTCATGTGCGTGTATGGATCCAAGTCTGGCATAAGGTGGGCCCCACCATGAACATCAACTAAAGCAAAGCTCAGGACAGTCCAATCAACACACGAGCACCCTGTATCTAAATAATTGACGATTTAAACCAGACATAGCAACAGTCTTAATTGATGCACATATGGGACTCCTAATTCATGGACTGGCCTGAATTTTGTTTCAGGTGATCTTCACTATAGCATCCACCTTATGCACAGCCCAGATGCGACACACGCACGACATATTGGCACATGAGCAGGGGTGCATGTGATCTTTCATGATTTCATGTAATTTAAAACACTCTCTGCATACACGACTTCTTCAGCAATTGAATACAGGAAAACCTAACCTCAGCTAGCACATCGGAATGTAATTTAAAATACTCTCTGCACACATGACAGTCATGACTCATTCAGTAATTAAATAAACGAAAATCCAACCTCAGCCATTGCATCAGTTTTATTATACAGCGCAATCCCCTCGAATTGGACACATGGAACAACAATCCACGATCCAGGACATTCATTGGGTAGATCTCACTACAGCTGGACCAATAATCGCAAATCACACCACTTTACAGATCCTGCCCACCAGATCAGTCAACCTTTTCTAGTTCAATGATGGCCATCACCAAAATTCTCTTTTACCACCCATTCAAATGCTCAATCAGGTGCCATTCGACCCATGAGGATCTTCTACTGTGATTTATCCGCAGTAGGACCCACCCAGTGAATGTTCAGGATCATGAACAGGTATGCACCAAGTTCAACTTTCAGGGAAGTTCACAATAACTGGCCCAGATGCATGGTCTAATGCAGATCCCTACATGCTTCCACACCTGCAAAATCAAAGGCGTGTGGGATATCCAAACCACACATTAAGTACAATGCACCACGTAGACGACCCTGCCCACGAATACGCTAGCTGGTTAACTTTCGTCAGGTCAAACACACATCTATGGTTCAAAATTCACCAAAAGAGAGCCTGGGCTGACTGATGGTCCAGATCATCTACAAGGCAAGCCCATTTGATTGGTGCCTTGGATGTCATGTTCCAGGCCTAGCACATGTGACTGCATGTAGAGTGTGAGGACCTAGCAAATTTCCCCCAGAAAATTACACAAACACAAATATTCCCCTTTCAGTTAAAAATTTTCCAGCATAAACCTTTTCTTTTTGCATTTTCACATTTGAAACAGTAACCGGAATCCGGTCGGTAATTCAGCTAAAAAAGGCGAGTTGACTCAAAATTCAACCTGCTTGAGCCAATGCATCTGAATTCCGAATCAATTTCGGCCAGATTTTTTTTAAAAATGAGAGGGAGGGAAAGAGGGGGAGGAAACAGACCGGCGTTTTTACGGTCTTCGGGCTGGCCGGCCTTGATGAGGACCTCGAGATCCACGAGGCTGAGGGACATGAGGCCGAGGGTGAGGCCCGACATAAGGCCCGCGAACAAGACGAGGGAGATGCTTATGAGTAGGTAGACCCAGAACATGGGCTTGCAGCATGGCTCGTCGGCCGATGCCATGTATCTGCTATCACAACACCACCAGTAGCAAAAGAAGAAGAAGCTCTACTTTTGAGTGAGAGAGTGAGAGAGAGAGAGAGAGATGTGACTGCTATTACAGCACCACCACCAGAAGAAGAAAGAGAGATGTGACTGCTGTTACAGCACCACCACCAGAAGAAGAAAGAGATCTGGTTTAGAGAGAGAGAGAGAGAGAGGACTCGCCCGTCTACCTGAAGAGGAGACGCGCGGGCTTTTTTATTTGGCGGTTGGCATGAATTGAACTTTCCAAGTGTCACGCGCCTGTACACGGCAAACATTTATAGGCCACCATACGTTCAAGTGTAGCAAGCAACTGCAATATCTAAGCCGTTCATCAGGTAGATCTGACCTTGGGTTCTAATTCATTCATTAACTGGGCCAAATATAAGAATCATGTATGGAGTTTATAATATATCCAAGCTTTCCAGCCGTAGATTTGTTTTAAAATTTTGTCCTACCTGATCAGTTCACTAACCTGATTCTTGGGTTGGGACGTCAGCATTTTCCGACCCTCGTGATGGAACGACTAGATTCCTTACTTTTATGCCAGGCTGGCAAAATTGGCGGCGCGTGCATAATTCACGCGCTTAGGCTTACGAAAGCTCACAAGGTCGGGAAGCGTGCGAGTCAGACGCCGAATGAGGAAGGGAATCCCGCCTGTTCATCGTAGAGGTCTACCTCGGGTAACATGCTGAAGGGTCAGCGGATTAGGTGAGACCCCGGATCCACGGAGGTGGGTAGGACCCCTGACTGTGGGGCCCACTGTGAAACATGTGACTATATCCACGCCGTCCATCTGCATTGAAAGCTCGTTATAGTACATGATCCCAAAAATGAAGGAGATTTAAATATCAGGTGGAGCATAACACAGGAAACAGTGGTAATCTGCCATTAAAAACTTGCCGTGGGCCACAAAAGTTTTGGATTAAGCTGGAATTTGTGTGGTCTCTCCAGCCAGATCTTGGTGACTCTGTCAACGGGTTGGATGGCAAATAAACATTCCTGTGCCTCCACGAAGTTTTTAATGGTGGGGATTCAATTGCTACTTTTCCCGTGGATTGGTCCACGTTCTTCATTTTTGGGTTCAGCCCTAAAATGAGCTTTCACAACAGTTGGACGGTGTGGCGTCAGGAAACGTGCGTAACTGTGAATCCAACGGAGATTTGAGGTCTCACCTAATCCGGTAGGGACTCACCCAAGATGGTGCGCCCTCACCATGGGGCCTACCTCGATGTATGTACTATGTATCCATTAGTCTTTTCAAAGCATTTTAGGAAATTATCCAAAAAATGAAGTATATTCAATTATCAAGTGGACCATGTCATAGAAAACGGTGGTGATTGAATGCTCTACCATTAAAAACATTTTAGAGCACTCCTTAATGTTTCCATAATGTTTATATGCCACCCGATCTGTTGATAAGGTCACATGAGCGTGGATGAAGAGAAAAAACAAACATAGCTTGAGATGAAACTTTTGTAGCCCGTTAATGGTTAATCACCACTGTTTCGTGTATATGGTCCACCTGATAATTGTATCTACTTCATTTTTGGAATACTACCCTAAAATGAGGAAAAATTGATAGACCATGAGGATACATGATACATACATCAAGGTGGGCACCATGTTGAGGGCCTCATCATCTCGGTGAGCCAGGGTTCTCACCCACGTTAAAAGGAATTATCCATGTAAAGTTTTATCCTGCCCATTGCGATGTACGTGCCTTATACATGTCATTCATCAGTTTTACGAGCTCATTTTACACAAATTTGAAACATAACCGTTCAAGTAGACCACCCCATAGGAAACTATGTGAATTAAACACTTGACATTTAAAACTTACATGGGCTCACAGAATCTTTAGATCAGGTTGATATTTCGTTCTCCATTCATTCATGTCTATTATACCTGCGTGAACAGGTTGACTGACAAATAAACATTAATCTGGCCCTAAGAAGCTTTCAACGGCGGATATCATTATTCCACTATTTCTTGTGGTGTATTCCACTTGAGTTTTGGATATGCTTCAATTTTAGTCGCATGCTCTAAAATAATCTAGAAAAGGATATGGATGGTACGAATAAGTCACGTACATCCACAGTGAGTCCTGTAGAGTTTACACTGCAGCTGGACTGCTTTCCATACATCACGCCGTTTTGCAGATCCTACCCACCTGATTGGTGAAACTTCTCTAGTTCAATGATGGCCATCACCAAAAATCTCTTTTACCAGCCAATTCGATGCAATTCGACCCATAAGGTTCTTCTACTGTGATTTATCCATAGTAGAAACCACCCTATGAATGTTCAGGATCAAGAACTGGGATGCAACAAGAGCCACTTTTGATGCAGGGATGAACATGATGAGGTCGAGCACCATCTCCCTCGAGAGGATAACTATTTTGAATCCACAGAATTTCTCTTGACTCCTCACAGAGGCTTCTCAAATCCACGGGGAGGCTTCTCAAATCCATGAGAAAGAAAGCAAGTAAGATATGAAATCAAATTTATAAAATTCAAAATTGATTAATGAATGAAATAAATGAGTTTACAACCCTTTAACTAGGGGTACCAACTAATGGGAGAGAAATCAGAAGCAAATTACAACTAAAACTCCTAAAATTCGTAACTTACTATAAATAGTAAACTTACTATTTATAGTTGGTCGTGATGTCTGCTAGTACGCAAGGTTTTCGGCCAAAAATAATAAGTATCCTATTTGGCTTCACCAAGCCATTCTCCTAATTATTCTAAGCACTTTTCATGTTGGACATAACTCTGAAAGCCCAAACGATGAAGAGTTATAATCAAACTAAAACTTACTATTTATGGTAAAAATGGAATTAAAATAAGGAAACGAACGTCAATCCAGGGGTATTCTGCAAATCCGGCTTACGCAAGCTGGCATAGAAGGGTTGGTTGGCTAAAGTAGCTCGTTCTACCCCAAAATCATATATTTTATGCCTGATAACTCATTCCGGATTGTGGGATACGTCCGATCTAAGGTCCGACGGTCCAGATCACTTCTGTCGTCGACCGAGCCCTTTCTTATCCATCTTGGCCATGAAACTGTCCACGACCCGCTCTACATCAACCTTTCATGGAAGCTGACAATAAGGGGGCATTGGGATCATACATATGTCACTTTAAATAAGCTACTTATGCCACTCATCATTAGGCCAACTTTTGATGTGGACTATCCATTGCATGAGGCCCACCTTGATGTGGATCATCCATTATGTAAGTCTTACCATTATTAATTGCCCATCACATGGAGCCCACTTTTGATGTGGGTTGCCCATAATGTGGGTCCCAGCCAAAGAGCTCGCCTTGGATATGGGTCATTTATCATTAGGGGCAAACTTTTGATGTGGATCATCCATCATATAGAGCCACGTTAATATGGGTCATCATCATGTGTGGCTTATTAGATCATATACCCATTGATTTTTCAATTTCATGAACTTAAAAAGAGTTAATGACCACAGAGAGCAAACTCTCTTAATAGCTTTCTGAGTTGTTATGCCCCCACGGAAATGAAGGAAATAAGTTACATTAGTAAGTTGAAAAGCAATAAAAGGTAACCTTTTTTTTTTTTAACACACGCACCTGACACACACCCATGCACACCATAGTGGGATTTCACCACCTATGGGTAGACTTCTAAGGAGTTTCAACACGAGGTCTTGGGCAATAAAAGATAACTTATAAAAATAAGTTGCTTAAAAGAAACTACTTACTTAAGTTTAATAACTAAATGAAATTATTTAAGAAAAGTAACTTATTTAAAAAAAAAAAAAAAACTACTTATTTCGTAGTATTCAAATGGGCCCTAAGTGGCCCACATGCATGGTCCACTGCACTAATCCCTATATGCGTCCACGCCTTCAAAATGGTAGGCATGTGGAATATCCAAACCATGCATTGGGTGTAGGAATTTTTGGATATGTAAATTTGTGATTATGGAAACTTGAAATTTAAAAATAAAAATACAAAAATAGAAATTTAAATAATAAGGAATTTAGAAAATTTATTTAATTCAGAAGCGCGACAAAAGTCACTCGGTTTGAAATTGATTTATTCTCTTTGGACGATGTTTATATTGCAACAGGAATACCAGACAATTAATCTCCAAGATACCCTCAAATGTTATATTGTTACATCGATGTATTAAATATACGAAGACCCAAACCATCACTGTATGTCTAACCTAAAGACTAAAAGATAAAATCTTCACAAAGATTCGAAGCGAGAGAAAGAGAAAGCCGAAATATTGAACTTTATTGTTATTAAATCTGAAACCAAAGAAGCCGATTATATAAACTTAAAAGGTTGTTTCGAATGAGTGTGTACGCACCCCTACTAACAAACATAGTTGTTGGGTTTTTGAAGAAGAAACATTTTTGTTCTTCTGACTCTATTCGGAAATCAAAACAAATAACCACTTCAAAACGGAATTTTAAAAAAAGGCAACAAAATTTTTAAGCTTGCAAGTATATTTATATGCACACACGCACACTTTATCCCACGGCGCCACGTCCACAGCCTAGCATGGCACGTGCGCGTGGTTTTTGGCTTAAGTTGAGGCTGATGGTATAGCCCCAAATAATCTATTTCATATGCCCTCCGGAAGAAGTTAAGCCCTATGCAAAATTTTCATCTTCTAAAGTTATTATTATTTTTTTATTGCCTATCCGATGTGAAACTAAAACCAACACTACTATAAGACAAAATTACTATATTGCTTTTTGAAAATTTAGAGCAAAATTTTTTTATTATTTAAAAAAATATATTTATTTTGAAATACCAAAATTAGGACATTAGGTTACAATGCATCGTTTAGACGACCCTGCCAAAGAATACGCTGGTTAACTTTCCTCTGGTCGACCATACATGTATGGTTCAAAAATCACCAAAAGAGAGACTGGCCTGACTGATGGTCCAGATCATCTATCAACAAGGCGAGCCCCAGCTGATCCGTGCCTTCGATGTCATGTTCCAGGCCTGGCACATGTGACTGCACGTAGAGTGTGCGGACCAAGCAAAGCTCCCCCCAGAAAATTACACAAACACAAAATTTCCACCATCTGTTTTTTTTTTTTTTTTAAAAAAAATCCAGCATAAACCTTCTCTTTATGCATTTTCAAATTTGAAACAGTAGCCAGAATCCGGTCGGCAACTCAGCTAAAAAGAAGGCGAATCGACTCGAAATTCAACCTGCTCGAGCCAATGCATCTGAATTCCAAATCAATTTCGGCCAGATTTTAGAAAAATGAGAGGGAGGGTGAGGGGGTGGAAACAGACCGGCGTTTTCACGGTCTCGGGGTTGGCCGGCCTTGATGAGGACCTCGAGATCGACGAGGCTGAGGGACATGAGGCCTGGGGTAAGGCCCGACAAGAGGCCAGCGAACGAGACGAGGGAAATGCATACGAGTAGGTAGACCCAGAACATGGGCTTGCAGCATGGCTCGTCGTTCTCTTGCATGTATCTGCTATCACAACACCACCAGCAGCAGCAGAAGAAGAAGTTCTTCTTTTGAGAGAGATGTATCTGCTATTACAGGGCCGCCACCAGAAGAAGAAAGAGCTCTGGTTTTGAGAGAGAGAGAGAGAGGGAGAAAGGATTGGCGGCGGATTAGCTATTACCCTGGTAACACCTCAGTGAGTGTTAACCTAACCGTGTGGGGGCCACCTTGATGTATTTTTTGTATATCCACACCGTCCATCTGTTTTTCCAACTTATTTCATTATGATATCCCAAATCATAAGAGGATAAATATCTCAGGTGGACCATACCAATAGAAACAGTAATGAATAACCATTAAAAACTTTTTGTGGGCTAAAAACGTTTTGGATCAATCTGAACTTTCTATTTTCTTCATCCAGAAATTCTTGACATTATCAACAGGTTGGATTGAAAATAAACATTAAGAAAGCCTTACAATGGGCTGTTAGGAATTTTTAATGGTGAGTCACTCAGTCATAACTCTTTCCTGTGGTGTGGTCCATCTGAGATTTTGATATGTATTATTTTTAATATCAAATATTAAAATGGGCTGGAGAAATGGATGAACGGGGTGGATATACAACAAATTACTAATATGGGTCCATGATAGGAGTAACACCCACTAAGCTATTAGCCGAGTAACATTTCGATAGGATTGGGTCGACCGAGTGAAGAGGCGATGCGTAGCCTTTTCACTGGCAATTGGAATGAACTGAATGAGGACGGGACACGTGTGAGTGAGATACCAAACCAGGGTAACACCCACCGAGCTGTTACCCGGGCGCGGATTAGATACTGACAGTAGCCAAACTGCTACTGAAGTGACGTCACCAAGTTCTGTGGACCCCACCATGATGCATGTGTTATATCCATACCGTCCAACTATTTGTAGAGATTGTTTTATGCCATTAGAAAAAGAATGATATATATCTAAGGTTCAAGTGGACCCACCACAGAAAACCGTGGGATCAGTCACACCCACCGTTGAAACATTTATAGGGCTGACCATGACGTATTTTTTAGATCCAAACTATTCATAAATTAACATAGAGATAGATGAAGTGAAAACAAAAATATAAGCTTGAACGAAAACTTCTGTAGCCCCTAAGAAGTTTTGAATGGCGGATGTTACTGTTCCCACTGTTTTTTATGGTGAGGTCCACTTGAACTTTATATCTATCTCATTATTTTTATCATGCCATAAAACGATCTCTCCAAATGGATGGACGCTATGAATATTACACATGCATCATGGCGGAGCCCATAGAGCTTGCTGACGTCATTCATTATCTAATCCGCGCCCCTGTTACCCAGATAACACCTTGTCCGCTCCCAGAGGAATGGGCGGACTATCTGCATAAAAAATTCACAGGCTTTTCATCGGATGTTGGGATGAGTTAAATGAGGACGGGATTTTTCCCAGTGAGATTCTCACTGAATGAGCGTAGCACCTACCAAGCTGTTACCCAGGTAATACCCTGTCATTCCCGAGAGGACTGGGTCGACTATCTAAAGAGAAAATTCATGGACTTTTCATTGGCAATTGAGATGAATTGAATGAGGATAGGATGTGTCCCAGTGAGATTCTCACTGAATGAGCGTAGCACCCACCAAGCTGTTACCTGGGTAATACCTTGTCATTCCCTAGAGGACTGGGTCGATCATCAAAAGAGAAAATTCAAAGGCTTTTCATTGGCAGTTGGGATGAATTGAGATGGGACGCGTGCGAGTTAGATTCTCACTGAATGAGGGTAACACCCACCAAGTTGTTGCCCGGGTAACATCTTGCCCAGTCTCGAGAGGATTGAGTCGACTGTCTGGAGAGAAAATGCATCGGCTTTTCATTTGCAGTTGGGATGAATTGAATGAGGACGGGACACATGCGAGTGAGATAACACCCACCAAGCTGTTACTCAGGTAACACCTTGTCCACTCGAGAGAGGATTGGGTCGACTGTCTGAAGAAGAAATGCACAGGTTTTTCATTGGCAGTTAGGATGAATTGAATGAGGACGGGATGCATACGAGTGAGATACCGAATGAGGGAAGGGAATCTCACCTTCCAAGTGCCCATGTGTCACACGCACTGAAGTGACTTGCCAATAAATGGTAAGGAAGCCACTGGCCATCACCGGAGGTTGAAGAAAGCCCCTGAAAACCCAAGCTTTATCGACCCACCATCATGTTTTTTTGCATCTCCTCTTTCTGTCTAATTCACCTGCTCATTTTAGCACAAGGGAGATCCAAAACTCAAGTGTGCCACATGAAACAGTGGGGATTGATCGTCCACTCTCAAAGACCTCTCTTGTGAGCCAAGAAGGTTTCAGTTGTGGGTGTTTCCACAAGGGATGCAAATTTCTAAGTCAAAAGAAGCTCATGTTGTAAGCAGATTGTGTACCGTGATGTATGTGTCTTATACAATGCGGTCCATCCATTTTATCAGCTTATTTTAGGGCATGAGCCCAGAATTTAAGCCATATGAATCTCAAGTGGACCACATCACGGTGTAAGTTGAATGCTTTAGGGTAAATTATAGGATTAGGAAGGAGTAACAATTTTTTGTTGTTTTTCATGCTTTGAGAGCATACAAAGATAGAAAGCTAGGGTTTTTTGTTGTAAGTTCTCTCCATCTCTATAATCTTCTCTGTTGTGATTTTTTCCACAAAAAATTTTCATATAAAAATCGTTTGTCATGTGCATGGTTGTTTGAATTTTTCATTTTCTTTCATTTGTTTCAGTCCAGATTGAGGTACTTATGCACGGACGATTCTCCTACATATTTTACCTTATGAATAGATTAGATGACAAATAAACATCAATATGGCCCTAAGTAGGGGTGTACACTGAGTTGAGCTGGCCTCAACTCGACCACTAGTTTACCTCAGCTTGACTCGGTTTGGCTAGTAGTTGACCTCAGCATGACTCGACTCAGCCACTAGCTCACTCCAGCTTGAGCTTAGCTTGGCTCGATTCTCAAGCCTAACTGGCTAGCTCGGCTCAGTTTAGTCAACAACTCAGGCCAGTTCAAGCCAAAATTGAGCCTCTGCGGCATTTTCACAAACACATGCAATGTACTTTAAATTTCTCACTGTATGTAAAATAACAACAGTTGTTTACAAGTATTTCGTCAAACACCTCATAGGCAACATCAAAATCAAGGAAAATTGGTATTTGTTTCATATACATACCTTCCTTGCCACTAGCCATCGCTTTGTTGAGTCATTTCACCAAACACTTAGTGAGCGACATCAATATCAAAATAGTCGAGTCACCGAACTACTTTGATCCGAGTTTGATTCGAGTTGGGGTTCGATCTGAGTCGAGTCGAGCTTGGGCAAGCTCGAAGTCGGTTCAAAATTTTTTCAAACTCAAAAAATCAGCTCGACTCGGCCCGAACTCGGCTTCGAACCGAGTCGAATCAAGCTTTTTCGAGTCGAGTCGAGCGAGCTAACCGAGCTAACTCAGTTCGTGTAAACACCTAGCCCTAAGAAGCTCTCAAGTGAACCACATCACACAAAACAGTGTGAATTGAATGCCTACCATTGAATGGATCAGGTTGAAATTTGTGTTTTCCCTTCTTCCATGACTGTCTGTTTTACCTTATGAACAGTTTTGATGACAAATAAACGTCAATATGGGCCATATAGGAAGCTTTCATGGGTGGAGTCCTTATTCCCACTGTTTCACGTGGAGTGGTCCACTCCAGCTTTAGATATGCTTCAATTTTAGGCTCATGCCTTAAAATAATATCGAAAAAAAGATGCATGGCGTGCTTAAAACACATACATCTGCAGTATGCCCCACAGAATTTACACAGTTTGCCATAACTCAATACGCCATCTGCTTCCGCTCATGTAATTTTGAGCTCCATGGGCCCACCGTGATATCTACATTATACCCGCTCCCTCCGTAGCTTGCGCCACGTACGGTGGGCTTAGAAAGGTATAGGCATTTCTCTCCCCAGTAGCACACTTGATTCTTGGATCTGCCTTACTTTTTAGCCCATGTCTTAGCATAAGCGGTTGAAACTAGATTGAGGGAGTGGGTTACACGGACATCATGGTGGCTCCAAGTAGCTTATATCAAAGGTGGGTTTGGGGAAATTCAAGTTTGAAAAACAAAAAGATAAGGGCTTTTTTAGTTGCTAGAGATTTCCTAATTTTTATGTTTTTTTGGAATTGTTAGAGCTGATTTAGCATTTTTAAGGAAATGATTAGATTTTGCTTTCGTTGAAACACCATACTCCCTACAAGAACTTACAAAGAAAAGTCTAAAAGTTCTGTTTAAACTCTCTAAGCTTCTCGTTTTTTGCCTATATTAGGGTTTAAACACAGTAGTACTTCGGGTCTTCGTATATTGATCGTACCAGTGTGATAATATAATATTTGAGGGTATCTTAGAAGTTGATTGTCTGGTGTTCTTGTTGCACTACGGACAACTTTAAAAGATGACAAATCAAGCCGAGTGACTTTCATCACTACTCGAATTCAATAGCTTCTCTTAGTTTCTCTTTTACTTAAAAATTTAATTTCTATTTGTTTTTCTTTTGCATTTAATTCTTTTGAATTTGCATATCCAAAATTCCAACAGCCCACACATCACTCATTCGAACTGTTAGTTTGCATGGCACAATCATAGATGGTGACTTTGCCATAAATCAATTGTATTGAGTTTTCTAACCCTCCAATATGGAGGGGAAAAAATGTAGCGACCGTCAAGGAAATGCGCCGGATGAATGGATGAGTAATCTCTCATGAATCCACATGATAAACGGTTTGAGATCAACGAAACATGGGCCCACTTGTAAAAGACCGAGCGTGCCAGGACATTATTCACGTTGTGGTGCAACGACTTTAATATAAGACAAGAAGAAGAAGAAGAAGAAGCATTGATACTCTGGCAGAGTGTGATGGAATATACACAGGCACGTAGAAATTGCATACCTGGCTTTTATGTGGCTCAAGTTAAACTGTCCAAATTATGTGTTCCAGTTTATTAGATGCATTATTAACTAAAAGAAATTAGGGATATTTGAATATCTGACTATGGGATTGGTAAATGCTTATTGGACGGCTAAAATTGAAAGCTATATCCAATGGTCTGATTTCAAAAAATAAGTGTAATCAAAGGTTAGGATTGTTAAGAGGACCAAAATGGCATGGGACGGTGACTTATAGATACCGGGTCCACAATTTATTAGGTTTAATTTGAGTTGTACGCCACATGTGCAATTTCTCGATGCCTGCGTATCAAGCGTTGCGGTCTGCTAGAGTATCAAATAACTCCCGACAGTTAATTCCTCCATCGGCCTTTTTGTTTTTTTGGCAGCATCCTCTCCTGTTATTTGGCTCACGTCATGGCAGTAGCATGCCATGCAAGTACAAATGTTTGAATTTCTGTTGACGGTGACAATATGAAAACGACGCTCGAGATCTTACCAAAATTCAGAAAAGGACGCTTGAGGATTTCTTTGGTGTATGCGAGACACGTTAGGGACGTACATTGCCTCGGAAGGAACTTCCAGTAAGGTGAAGCTTCCAAGTGATGTTCGTGAGAAATCTACCTGGTTCATCCATTTTGTGGGATCATGTTACTACTTCGCCTAAAAATGAAACAGATCAAAAACTCAAGTGGGTCACGCAACAGGAAAAAAGTATGTAGTGAAGTTCCTAAGCTTTGATTTGTGTACTTTTGTTTGTGAAAATAGGACTGTTGGATAATTTTCATATTTGACCGTCCAATCAAATAAGCCTGATTCTTGGTTCTTGATAGATCTACACTGGGTAACAAAATTTCTAAGTAACTGCATACCATCCATCATACGTGGGAAGAGTATTAAAATTGTTTCTCTCTGAATGTTAAGAGAACTATTGACGGGGTTGGATACATACTGGACAGGGCCATGTAGACCCAATATGACATATGTGTTTTATCTATGCCGTCCAATCATTTTGGATCATTGTTTAAGGGGATGAGCCCAAAAATGATATAGATCCAACTCTCAAGTGGACAACACCATAGGAAAATAGTGATTGACTGCTGAGTATTAAAAACCTAGCTACTAGGTCACATTGTAATGTCATCCAACTTGGATGTAAGAAAAAAAAAACATAAATATTAGCTTGATCCAAAACTTTTATGCTAAGAGAAGTTTTCAATAATATTGTACGTTAAATCGTCACTACTTTTTATTATTATATATTTTTAATTTATTTACGTGCAACCCACCTAAGATTTGAATCTGCCTCATTTTTTTAAAGACGGCTACATTGGGGCCCACATATCATCTTCTAGTAACCCATCACTAAGGTCCATATGTAATCCGTGAACCATTGAATGGTACGCCACAATGATGTATGTGTTCTATCCTTGCTCTCCATCCATTTTGGATTATTATCTAAGGGCATGAGCCTAAAAATGATGCAAATTCAAAACTTTAATTGGACCACGCCACAAGTAAACAGTGGTGATTGAACGCCCACGGTTAAAAACTTCCTAAAGCCCAATATAATGTTTATTTTCTATCCAACCAGTTAATCAGGTCACACAAGCCCAGACTAAGGGGAAATAAAATATCATCTTGAAAAAAAATTAAAAACTTTCATATTCTTGAGAGTTTCTAAGACACTCGGTCACCATTGTTTCCTATGTTGTGATCCATGTGAGATTTGGATTTATATTATTTTTTGTTTGATGGAAAAAATAAGATGACAAAATGGATGGACAGGATGGATAATACACATGATGGATGCAGATTTCCTACTAAAGCCTTTCCCAGAAGTTCATTTGGAATTAATCTAAGTGGGGCCCACTATGATGTTTGTGAGAAAGTCACTTTGTCCATCTGTTTTTTGAGCTCATTTTTAGACACGTGGCTAAAAATAAAGTGCATCTAAAACACAAATGGGCCACATGAGAGGAAACTGTGGGGATTTAGTGACAACCGTTAAAATATTTATATAGCTACAAAATTTTTGTATCAATTTAATTTTTGTTATTTTTCACTTCATCCTAGTGAAAATGACCTTATAAACGGTTTAAATGAAATATAAACGTCAAGGAGGAGCCTAAGAAGGTTTCAACTATAGCACTCTTTTCCCAAACTTTACATCTCCTATAGCCCATTTGAGTTTTGGATCCCCTTTATTTTTTGTCACACGTTCTAAAATGAGGTCGAAAAAATATATGCACGGATTGGATTTCTAATAAACAACACAGTGACCCCAACTTGGAGCCCAACTTGCATCCCAGCGCAGCCGTACTTCCTACGAAAGTTTCGCAGAAAATCCGCGTCCGATTAAGATGCCTTGAATGGACAAGTAGAGGACATTGGAGCATTAACTCTCTTTACTAGTCACCTTCCGATCGAGAAGAGGAACGAGATGGGACTGTCGAATCTCGATCGTGCCATTCAATCTCTGTCATCTGTGATCTCGATCACTTTCACAATCCAGTTCTTCATCTCTTCCTCTTTTGGGGTTGATAGTAACGGTTAAGGATCGAAATCCATCCGGAGGCAGACTGGAGAACGATTGCCTACTAACACTGCTAGTAGTGAGACGGTGCTTTTTACTTGTTTTATCCACGCCGTCCATCAATTTCATGGCATGATGAAAAAAATGAGACAGATTCAAATCTCAAGTGGACCATAACACATGAAAAGTGGCTATTGAATGCTTGCCATTAAAAACTTCTTGGGGCACAAAAGTTTTGGATCAAATTGATATTTGTGTTTTCCTTTCATCCAGGTCACCTAATCAATAGGTTGAATGGAAAATAAACATTACATTGTGCCGTAGGAAGTTTTAATAGTGGCGTTCAATTACAAATGCTTTCCTGTGGTGTGGTCGACCTGAGATTTTTATAGCACTCATATTTTGTATAATTCCCTCAAATAATGATCCAAAATGGATGGACGGCATGGATAAAACACATACATCATTGTGGGGCCCACAGAACACCGTCTAGTAGGTCGCTACTGGCAGTGTCAGTGTGCAATCCGTGTGCCTGAAAAGTTTACGAGTTTGTTCGTAGTTGAAGATATCGTGTGGCCCACCAGATCTGATGGACGCGATGGAAAAAAAAATTGGGTTTTAAGTTGAAAATCGTGTGGTCCACCAGATCTAAACTGTGCCAACGTAGGACTCTGGTGATGGTTTACCACTATTTTTTTTAATGCTGTGATATCAAACATTTGAAATCTTGACCCCTATGTTGTTTGTAATTCTGACTGAATCCAGGCCCACAATAAATCACAGATAATTGGGGGGCGATGGTCCAATATGACCCACCAGATCAACAGTTCCGTGTGCGTTGGACGTGTGCCAGGTGTACGGTGGAGATGCTGCAGAAAGACGCGGAAACATACCTACTTTTATATTCTTAGTAAATATAAATCACTTGATTAAATGGAGCAGTTGATGTTGTTTGCACGGCTGAAGTGGGTCGGTAGAATTATTGGCCATGTAGCATTATTCAAATAACGTGGCTCTTCAGGAAAACCATGGATTAACATTCTTTAATTTTCAATGACATTGCCATTGATTTTGATTGATTTGGATGCTATGGAAGAAACAAAAAATACCAAAACGATTCTGGGATGTGATGTCAGTCAGGTGGGCCAGCAATTAGGGGACGCGGATTGCCCACGGGGAACAGGAGCTTACTGTAGTCAGAAGCTGTGTGGGGCCTAAAGAGATTCTCATGGAAAATCCACTCCGTCCGTTAGTTTTGTAAGACCACAATAGATAGGCATATAAAAATCAGGTAGATTTAAGAATCACGTGGGCCACACCACACGAAACAATGAGAACTGAAAACGTCCACTGTTGAAACTTTCATGCAGCCAACCTTATATGATATCCAAACCGTTCATAAATAACTTATATGGACCCCACATAGCTTCCAACTACAGGAACGGGTGCAGGCAATCCGCGTCCAGCTATTAGTAGTTGTGATTATATATTTTATTAAGATGATTATGTTGTTGTGACGTATGACGACAAACCACAATCGTACGTTCTTTTATTCGTATGTACATATACTTTGAAAATAAGTATATTTTTTCAATTGGGCAATGCCATTGCATTATCTTGAATGGTATTTTTGGGCCATTCATCAAGTAGGCACTAAGGCAGTCAGCTCATCAGATGGGCCACATGGGTAGAATGGAAATAGAAGGTTAATATTAATTATGGTGGTAATGGAGTAATGGCAGATGAAATTCTCTACAACATCTGTTTATGCAGTGCGTAGAACAGCCCAGGCTCTACAGGTCTCACGTCATGTTGCATACGTAAAATCCACACCCTCCATCAGGTTTATCCTCTACTCTGGGGCTTTGGGAAGGAAATGAGCCAGATCCAGATCTCAAATCACAGGGAACGGTGGAGATGGAATGCCAACCATATGTTTGTTTGTGGACCCATCATGGTGTGTAGCTTTCAGTTAGGTGCATCTCACTGTCATGAAGTGCTTTTAAAGGAAAAATAAAAATAAAAATTAGTAGATATAAAACTGGCAACATTGCATGCATTTTTAAGGGCAATTTTACATTGTTTTAATTAGTGTGGCTCACTCAATTTTTCTTACGGAAATAATAGATTATTTTTAGATACAATTCAAATAAGCCTTTCACTTGGTGGATGAAGTAGATTTACATGTACAACATGGTAGGTCTCATAGAACTTAAATGTTTTGTGCGCTACTCAAAATAGGAGTTGATTCTGAATGTGATGTGCTCGGCCTAGCTCAAGCAAAATGAATATTTATGACAAATAACAAGGGATGTATCGATATGGTCCATTTATACACTGGCACTGAAAAAGACAACTTGTGTTTTAAAAGTAAAGTCGGAGAGACCCTCATGTCCTTTACTTAGTCTATGGTTCATCCCTATACATAGTTGGCCATTAATTGATTTTATTTTTGCTGTTACTTTAATGGCAACAAATCATATCAATGAAATTTGAAAGATTTGGACCATTGATCATAAGCTAATAACAAGAAATAATAAAGAATACGAAGAGATATCTCTCTTGATTTTCTTATGGCTGTTTTCCATGTAGTAAAGAGAGCTTAATGTCGATTTTATGCAATGATCTCATCCTTATAACAATGAAACCTTGTGGTAAGAGACTTGAAGAAAAAAAAAAAGTTCTAGCAAAAATGAAAATCTAGAATATTAAAACTGTTGATCGTTAAGTAAAAATAAAAAAAAATAAAAGAAATTAGAATGAAATTATTGACTATTACCTAAATGGGGAGAAGATTGTAGTAGGATTGGAAATCACAATGAGAGACCAGTTTGTAATTTTCTCTTGATTTCTGGTTGTATATGCAATGGGGCTGTCAATCCCCTTTTAGAGAATCGGATCCATTAATGTAATGGTTGGATCATCAACTCTCCCAAGGTTAAATGACATTGTCATCAAGGTAATATTAATCTTCTTCTTAATTATGATTTGAATGGTTAAAAAATAATTTACAAAATAAATAACATTGATAATAATAATATTATAAAATCAAGTTGATTAGGAGTTTCATTAACAAGCCAATATCAGGATTACCCAGGATCTCCACCATGAATGGTTAAGATCAAGAGGGTATTATGGTCATTAATCCAGCATCTCTCACTTGACCATGATGGCTAAATATGCTATAAAGTTTTACTCATTATTCACATGTTTGCCCTTATGTATGTATTATATTCATATCACAAGATTTTTCACACTCTTGCATATCCGCATCTCATAATTTCATCTTTTCCAAATGCTTTTATATTTTTACTAGCTCAAGTGTCCCTAAGTGTCATTAAGCCTTCCTGCTTAATTTTCAAATAATTATGCATTATAACTTCTATTAATGGGTCAACAACATATCACTTAAAAATAAATAACTCATAGCTATTTATCTTTTATGTATTGATATTTATCTTTTAAAAAAGTTCCAAATATAATAGTATTTATCTTTGCAAATAATTCCACACTATAGTTTTTATTAATGGGTCGACAACATATCACTTAAAAATAAATAGTTCACAGTTACTTATCTTGAATATAATGATATTTATCTTTTTTTAAAAATCTGAATATAATAATATTGAACTTCAAAGTGTTTACCCTTTGAGCTATTAGTTCTACTTTGTATTAATCTAATTGCACCTTGGTTATTACAACAAGTATGAACTAGCATGATGAGTATATGCAAACGCATATCCTTTATGAAGAGTTTCATCTACATGACAAAAGCAAAGCCTAAGCTGTAAGTAATAAATTATGCCTGATAAGACATTTTTATTTCTTAATGGACCTAGAAACATCTGCTCATCCAAATAGAAAAATATGAGTTGAGGTAGATTTTCTATCGTTCTTATCCTTAACAAAATCACATATAAGTAACCTAAGACCTCATGCTTATCCATTTGAAAGCACAACTTTAAATGCTTCATATCTTTTACATATATGTAGTATCTTTTTCACCGCGTGCCAACATTTTCTATCCGAGATTACGTACTGCATAGTTGACATATGCCATTTTATTCAACATAACATATATTGACTATCTACTGCTTATGCGTTGGGAACATTTATTTTTTTTTGTCATTCTTTTGGACAATTGTTAATAAATAATTTCAATTCATTTCTACTAAAGTAAATACTAGTTTTCATTTTTCAATTTTGAACTTATTTAGTATTTTTTATATATATATATATATATATATATATATATATATATATATATATATATATATATATATATATATATATATATATATAGTCATCAATCGGCTTACGTCTTACCATTTCAACCGTTAGTCATTTTGGCACCTACCATCAGATATGGTCAAGTATAGCATAGTATATTTTTACAAATGATAAAAATGTCTTCTTCTTTTTTTCTTTTAACTCTCTCTCACTCTCTCTCTTACACACACACACAGAGGAATCTAAAATTCTCTCCCTCTCCCTCGCTGTCTCCATTGACCAAAAACCACGCCCTTCCCTCTCCCTCGCCGTGTTCACCCAATGCATCCCACACTCCTCTCCCTCACTGTGTTCATCGAATGCAAAAGTCTCTCCCACGCCATCTTGACCCAACACAAAACCTTATCTCTCCTTGCACTTTCCACAAATTGTCTATCTAATAGGTCATAAGCTTGAAGCTGAATATTGCACCAAATGTATAATTTTACTAACAATAACTTAAAATGGATTGTTAGAATAAAAATGAATTCTGTGACGAAACTGAAAGATAGAATATGAAAAAAAAATTGATGGATGACATTGATATGCAATACATACATCAAGTTAGGCCCCACAACTTGTTGGGAGGTACAAGCCACACCTAAGCACACAACACCTAGATTATTGGGAGGTACAAGCCGCACCTAAGCACACAACACCTAATCTAAGCAATGGTGAACAAACATTTGTATATAACTTGTTTTTCAAATAGAATACAAAGAGAAGAAGTTGGCTATAGGGTAGACCACACCTTCATATTCATGTCAAATCCACTCCATTCATGATGTAGCCTATTAAATTTTATGCATAAAAACAAAATTTAAAGATTAATAGTGATTCAGGTGGGCTATACGAATGGAAACTGTCTTAAGGATAAGCGTTGCCCAATACTCTTTTCAATCGTGTGGTCCACTACAATCAGAAATTGAAGAAAATTTTGGTCCATGGGCCTAAATTGGGGTGACGAAGTGGTGGTGTGGATGAATTTCATATACATATCACGATGGGCCAACTTAATTTTTTATGGCAAGAAAAATGAGATGAATGCAATCATACTATTGCAATCCTCAATCAGTTGCAATCTTCTAGTGTTGTGAGCTGTGGGCCCCACCACAATGTATGTGTTTTAACTATGTCATCTATAAATTTTGGGTCATTATTTTAGGGCATGACCTCAAACATGAGGTAGATCCAAATCTCAAGTGGACCGCATCATAACAAACATTATTAATTGAACATATACCATTAAAAAATTTCAACAGCTGCCTTTGCTTATCACCATTTTGGATTAAGATGATATTTGTGTTTTCCCTTCTTCCAGGTCTATATGACCTAATCAACAAGTTGGATGACAAGTAAACATTACAGTGGGTACCATGTAATTTTTTTTATAGCAAACGTTCAATAAATCAATGTTTTTTATTTTTTTATTTTTATAGTGAGGTCTACCTTATACTTTGATCTACTTCATTTTTTAACTCATTTCCTAAAATAATAATCCAAGAAAGATGAACAGCCTAGATCAAACAAAAACATTGTTGTGGATCCCACAACAAAGTCCCTTGTACACAAGGATTGGGCATCCGTCCCTGCGTGTGATACATGATACGCTGGTTTAATTAATTTAAAATAAATGATAAAATTATATTTTACATATATAATGGCTTAACCTGGTAGCAAGATGTTAGTCAAAGTTAAAATAATAAGTTTTTTTTTACCGTATTCGAAAATGATAAGCGGGTATCTGGAAAAAGTTTAAAAGCATGCTTGTTTTTTTACGATAGCTCAAAAGATAGGCTGATGGATGACTAAAACTCATTTACTCAAACATAATATACAAGATTTTTATCTCTAAAACATAGGATGACTCTTTCATTTCTTTCGTTTCAAACTTGGAACTTAATTACGACTCTTATCTTTTGGATAATTTCTAAGTCATTTGTGGCTAACAATACATTATCCCCATACAAAGGAATAATAAATCCACTTCCACTTTTCAGAGTGAATACACAATGATCTAGATTATTCACTATATAACGTAATTTGAGTATAACCTAATGGAATATCAAATATCATTAACACGAGGATTGCTTTAAACTATATAAATTTTATTTCAAACTGTATACTTTATGTTCTTGCCTATTTACAACCAAGTATTTTTGTTTTATCTTTACGATCATGCCATAATTTAAGGTGCCATGTGTATGCGTCAACAATCAGCAGTAAAAACTAAGCAAATAAAGTAAATGACTAACTTCAAACCGTTTCAACTACATCCAATATAAATAAGTTGTCTTCTTCAGTGCGACAACCCTAAGCAAATATATGACTATGCTTTCCAATGAATAGTTTCAACAATCAAAAGCGAACAGTAAAGCCCCTACATATCAAAAGTGGGATCGACACAACATTATGCCTCACAGTTGATACATAAAACACATTGGTCAAATAAGACCTAATTTCTCGCACTGCAGTCTATAGGTTCCCACACTCAATATTTTGAAGTCTGTGTTATTTTTCATGTAGTTCATTTCTTTTCAATTTTGAATTCATGAAGGATCTTGAAAATATTTTTAAAATTTGCAATGTGACAATTGACTCTCATGTTTATCCATCGACCCTTCTTGTTATATTATGTGAACAAACACTCTAAATGTATGTAGACATTTTTTGCATTTTATTCTCAATTTTATTTCAACTTCCATTGTTTGTTGCATCAATGGGCAGTTGATTTGTGGTGGCTGGTTAATGACACTTGAAGGCATATGTGGTTTGTTTCGAGGCTATTTACCTTCTATTTTAAAAATATTTATTGAAGTTTCACTAAATATTTTTATTATAAGTGTTTTTTGGTTTATTTTGTTAGTGGACATATAACTTATAGTAAGAATGACTTAGTTTATATTGAATTTAGGCAGTTAATCATTAGCTTGGTCTTTTTTCATGTGCTTTTATTCTAAGGCTAGTTGTAGGGGAAGGTCGATCAGATTGAAGAATTTTGCATTCAACTTGAGAGCTATCATAACCATTTTCCAAGAAGGTGAAGATTTAAGATGGTCGACACTTGCATACGCTTAGGGATTTCATTGCTAGCGACTGTTAAATTCTTAGTTGTTACTAACATTTTTTTTTACGTATTCAGTTATGTTATCGCCTTTTTCCACCTTGAAGGTGTCGTATCTTTTCGAAGCAATTAAAGATGTGTTTTAGACATTATCTTGTATTTTTTAATAATAATTTTCATCATTTTTTTTGTAGTTTTACAACCTTCAAAGACCTTGATCAAATCTTCTAACAAGAAGGTCAACATGGATGTCCTAACAATCAAGTCTTGTTCCTCAAATTTTTATAGAGCATTTTTATACTTCCGTAGGATTTTAAATAAGCTTAGTAAATCTATTTTTAAGATGTATGCTTGCATGAACAAATATTCAAATTTTCTTTTCCATATGGTAAAGTTCGTGTTATCTAGCTTGTTTATTTTGACTAGTTTAATCGCAACTATCTAGTTTGCCTTTTAGAAATTTTTATATTTTATATTCCTTTTATGAGTGAGTTCATATGAACTACTTGATATTTTTTAAAGGAATAAATATTGTTCACTCCCCAAGTATAGGGTTGTGATGTAGTAATAAACTCGGTGAGACCGAGGTCGAATCCCAACTGACTGAACCTTGTACGTAATCTGAAACTAAGTAGAACTAGAACTAAGCTAAGATGAAATTTAAATCGAATAAATTTAAGGAATAATGGTGAGATAATTATCTAAAACTTAAAGAATTCAGGAAAAGAAAACTAGGGATTTAGAGGATCCACTTGTAGAGATCAGGGAGATCTTATGCCCGCTTCAAGAACTCAACCGGACTTAGAGTCCCATTTTCATTCAGTTGAAGAGTGTAATCATGGAAATCAAGACTGAACTTTCTTTGATAAAGTTTTCAAGAGATAAAAGGTATATGAATTAGAATGGATTCCATCACCAAACCATGCCCAGGAGACAAAGTAAACAGCAGAATTAAACTAATTACCAACCAATCAATAATGTATAAAGGTTAGGAAGGGTATCGTCATTCGACCATGCCCAGGAGATGATGGTGAACAACAAGGCTTCCTAACGCCATAAACATAAAAAGGAAAGGAACATGGTCAAAGTTATCACAAATTGCAATTTTAGTCACAACAGACCATTAAAAACTAAAAACATTCCCTTAATTGACTAAAATCAACATTAGTTCCGTATAAACAAAAAGGCATAAGCAAAGTCACCCCATCACGCTACAAGCTTCACCTCTTAGCCCTAGCTAAGAGGTTTAGCCTAACAACATGATTAGACTAAACATCTTAAAAGAAATACTAAGAAGAAACAGTAAACAGAAAAATAATAAAATAAATATTACTCTACTCTTTCTCTGCCTCTGCCCACGTCCCCTGAAAAATTGAATGACTATTTTCTTCCTTTCTCTCTCAATTATACAGGTCTTCCTTAGGTCGGCTAGACTCGGACGAACCTCTCTGTTTTCGCACCTTTCTTTCGCAGCAGAAATAGATTCCTTACGCTGATTTTCCAGTGGGACCGATTCTTGAGCTCAAACAGGAGATCCATTCCGTTCACCCGCTTCCCCTCGAAATTTCGACCGGAGATGGCTGGTTTTGGAATGTTATTGACGCGGCCAAAGGTAGTAACCACGCTGCAATCGGTACAGGGCTGTCCATTTGTGACCGTTGAAACCAGGACGTGTACATGCGTGAGTGCACAAGGTCAATATGGGTTTGACTAGATCGAGACCCTCTGCCCGATGGACAGTTCTGATTAACTATACGGATGATGAGTGGGGCCCACAGCGATCACCCGCAGCCTCTGTTGCAAAAACAGAGGTTCCGCGTCCGCGCTGTGATGTTTGGTGGACCCCACAATGATATTTTTGATAAAATCCACCGTCCATTAAATTATACTCGAAAAACCAGTAGGAAATGACTAGTTTCTGATTGTATTCGGTGTGACCCATGTGATTGATCATACGACCGTTCGACCTCCATTTGGACGGTTAAGATCTGATCATCACTGTCTTTCGCAATTTCGCCACCCTTACGAAGGTGAGTAGGCCTTTACGAATCTTATGAATGGTTTGGATTGTCTATATGGACAATGGGTGGGGCCCACCACAACAACCGACGATCGATGCGTTTCACGTTGTAACGACAATTGCCGTTTTGCGTAAGAAGTCGGTCAACACCAACTTTGACCGTGTTCTCCATCCGGTGCACGTTGAGTGCACATACACTCTCTATACATGCGATGTTCATGGGCCACCATCGTGATGGTGGTGAGAAATCTGTTCCGTACATATCTTTTCTCATATCATTTTAATAGTTAGGACTAAAATTAAGGCATATACAGATTGTAGGTGGGCCCATAATTCGGATTTTGAGGGGCTGATGTGTCTGTTAAGCTACTTTTCAAAAGATCTGAGGGATAAAATTTGACATGTACAGTTAATTTATGTTCCTCGGGCCATATATGAATTTTCGAGCCGAACGGATAGTGGAAACCCTGTGATCTTGCATTCTGGCTGACTTTCAGGCCCGTTTGAGCTTTAGTTTCTTAATTTTCTTGAATTTCTGGCATCGATCTTGGCCTCCTAGAGTCCCGTCCATTGCCTTGGTGATTCCTGAGTGTTAAATCCATGCTTTTAACATCCTTTTTGGTCCAGGCTCGTAAATACACCTTGCATCACAGACACGATTAAATTGGGCCATTACACAGTATCATGTTCATAAATACAGGCAATAACTGGGGTCTAATATGCAATATTTGACCCTCAACAAATATCTTAAAAGAAGTGATTGGATTTACTTAAAAAGATTATCTTTATCATTTGTGGGCCTCATGTTTACTGATAATCAACGCCTTGATGTAGCTCGATTGTTTAATTAGCTCATTCTATCATATGCACCTTGATCAAACGATCATGGAGGCTATGGTCATTGAAAATCCAAATTTAGATAATAGTGATATTATTTGTCAAAGCTTCAATAAGAATTGAACATTCAAGTGGCCTAATACAATTTTAAGTATAATTTGAACTCTTGTTCACTCTGGGCTTAAATTTGATTCGATTTTAACCTTATAATGGAAACTACACATGCGTCGAGGTTTAGGCATGGACTCGATATACTTGGACTTTGAATCCAGCTGTTGATATGAGTGGGCCTAAACCTTGGGCTTGAATGCGAGCTAGCGATCTATTGAAATTGGGCTAGTTGAGTTGGCTACAACAAGCCTACAAAACTAAAATGGCTTTTGTCAAATGTTGTTGGATTTTTCAATATTTGAATTTTATATATATATATATATATATATATATATATATATATATTCTTTCAAAAAGTAATATAGTGATGATGTCACTGAAAACAAGTTGTTAAAAATAAATAATAAAGAATAAGAAGAGATGTTTATTTATTTTTTAATATATGTTTTTCTCTTTCTTAACAATATAAAAAATATTTTCTCAAGAGTCATTAATGGTCTTTTTTTGTGCATTAAAGAGACCACAACGATGATTTTATACTTCCATCTCAACCTTATAGCTATGAGATATAGTGTCATGAGTGTTGAAATTATGTTATAGAAAGCCAATGTGAGCCCTAATCCATTGGTCATGCGAATGTGATAAAATCGATTGCCAAAGATCATGATGAACATTTGTCATTCATGAACAATTTGATATGCCTTAGCTAGTGTGTGGTATCACTTTAAACAAATATGGATATAGGTTATGTGAGGAGTGACTCCTTAGGTTGTCCTTGAAAACTTGAGATCGGATAAGACAACCATTGATTAAGGAGAGTTGTGAATCATATTTCTTAGTACCTTAATGAGTCATAATTGTTACCAATACTTAGGATAAACCTATTGGCATTATGATGAGATGTATGATTTTCCTATGTGAAGGAATTTACTTAGGTCAGGGTAAATGGTCTCCACCATTGGAAGTTGACTTGGTTTTAGTTATGCCTTTGTCTTTTTCCTACACGAGAGTGTGAGTATGTTATAGATATAGAATCTAGTTGTGGACCTTTAGATACTTGCATTGGAGAATTGATTTCCAGTCACTTCTCTAAGGGCCCATAATAGGATTGTGATCATTGTGACCAGGAGTTAATGTTGGATGAAAGATTATCAATCTTAGACATAAAGATGTGCAAAGCTTATGGTCTTGATTAGATGACATTGACTCTCTTTACAAGGCTAGCGAGAGACCATTGTGTAATTGGGTATATCTATCTGAGTTAGTTAATTCTTTCATCGGCCAACAAGCGATCCACTTGGATTATCTAGGAACATGTTTATGCCTAAATATGATAGTCAATGACTTATCAAATGATTTTTATTGTCGGGCTTAATATTTAAAATTTTTTAATACGATTTTTAAAGGTTTTTAATCATTAAATTTTTATTTTATATAATTGTTAAAATTGTTTTAATAGTGTTTGATGATGGTTTAATCGTGATAATTGAAGGATTAAATATTGACCATGTGCATAAGTAAGGTAGAAAGACGGACTTCCTTATACAATAGGGTTTAAAGAAGTTTGTAAAATGGTGAAACATCGTACATATGTACTCTTGAAAGCATAACTCATAAATATAGATTATATCTTATAAATGAGGTGTCGACTAGAGAACCTTAGATGTCTCCCCCTTTAGGCATCATTAGGAAAGGAAAAAAAGTGCAGATTCTATCTCTCTTCTCTATCTTCCATCTATCTTCTCTTCTTCATCTTCCACACGTGTAGATGTGTGAGGTACACATTACTGGACAATGTGTATCTTCCTAGTTTCCTATCAAAGGCACGGATATAACAACTCTCTAACATCTTTTATTGGGAATTGTGCTACGAAATCACACAGAGATGGATCTAGGATAGCAATCCAAGAGCATTAAGAAAACATGAGTATACAAAAATTTAACGTGAAAAAACCTTTCGGAAAAAAAACCATGACACAAAGCGACAAAAATCCACTATGAAAGCATAAATTACAAAGAGAAATGACTTACCCAATTCAAACAACCTCAAATCTCACCCTTTGCTACACCCTTTGAAACCCTATAACTATTTAGAAACCCTCTGGAATAGTTTAGGAAACCTTGAAATATCTTAGAATGACTATAGGAGCACCCTAAGAACTCGTATTTATAGTTGGGGAACTCCAACTTTCACACCGACTTGGAATAATCTGGAAACCGCCTCAAATTTACGTAGTCCGCACACAATCTACATAACCTTCGACTAGTCGAACTTGTCCTTTGACTGATCAAATTTCTCGGAAGTTCCAAAATAAGTTATTGCTGGATTTTCACTAAAACTTTCTCGGGCTAGTCGAATTTCCTCAAATTTAAGACATCTGTTAACAACAACTTTCATCTAAGATAGATCAGGAAAAGACCTCTCAGTGTATAAGATTGACATCAATAAATTCAAAAAGCAAAATCACATTGTGATTCGATCACATAATATATAGTTTAATTCATTTACAATGAGGTTAAATATGTGAAAAGCTAAGGACACAACAACAAAAAAGTTTTAGATTAATATATTAAATATGGCTTTTAAAAAAACTTAAGATTTATTGCATTTTCTTACTATTCAATCACATAAGGTGTGTTTTGATGATTAGTTTACAATGGGTTTAAATATGTGAAAATTTGATATTACCGTAATGGAAGGTCTTCGGATTAATGTATTAAATTTGAATTTTTGAAAAAAACTTACATTCTACAGCATTTTTTAATTGTAAATCAAATAAAAAGACTTAAAGAAAATGATCCATGAAGATAAATAGAAAAATCGAAAACAGATTCAAGCTTTGATATTAGTGAAAAGTTATAAGTTGAGATCATTAACTATTGCTTAATTAAATAGGTGAGTGTCATGGGATTGAGAATCGTAAAATAGTAAGGTGACGTAGGGAAGAGCGTGAAATAATGACAGGAATATCACCATCTTCCTTAAGTGATAAAAACCTTGAATTCATGAGGATAGTTCTTAAGTCCATGAAAATATAAGAGAGTAAATTTGATTATTTTATTGAATAATGTATGTATGATTTTTCGATTACACCACTAATAAAGAAAAGTCAAATCCTAATTTGAAATTATTAAAAATAATAAAACTCTTCTAAAACCTAATTTTTCAATTCGTTTAGAAGTTATTCAAAATAGTAAAACTATTATAAAGACTAATTTACCAAAAATAGAAACATATAGATAAACTTTACTTAAATTTCGTAGCATTATTACAAGTAATTTGTAAAAAATATAAAAATTCTAAAATTCTAAAAATAAAGAGATATAATAAAAATACTATTTTTTTGTAAAATTGTAATTTTGAACCGAAAATATTCATTTTCTGGAGGTGTGTGACTTACAGGTCAGTTGACCTTGAAACTATTGTTACATAAAGATTGATAAATTGTGTGTTTCATGATGATGATTAGATTAAAAGTTATGACTCTTTTATGGTCAAAATTTTTAACAATAATTTTTCCATATCTAAAATAAATTTCTTCAAATCGAAATGCATGAGACCTAGTTAAGTCATGTCATACGTAGGATGAGTCTAGTTCTGATGGATTACTTTTGCTTTTGTGTAGGATTCTTTTGGTCCAACCAGCTAAGAATGCATCTACACGTGACACGTCCTACATCAGTCTCTTTCACTTGGAAAGAATTTGTCCTTGAGTTATTCAATGAACTTGGCTTATGATATTCATATTAGTTTGCTATATTGAAAGTCTGTGAGATCTCCATGCCCGTAAGAAGATCGGCAACATACGCGTTATCATTGATTTTCCTGAGTATCAGAACATAGCCTATCTTCTTATTTTTAGCTTATTATATGTCTTAGTCGGAAACCTCTTCTTGCGTAGGTGAACTAGCACGTTATCACCCACTTCAAACACCTTCTGGCTTCGATATTTGTCAACTTCTTTCTTATACTTAGCATTAAACTCATATAACTTCTCGGGCATTAAAAGAGCTAGCACAACACATGGATTTATGATTTCCCTCATTAGACTCTTATGGATCAATTCATTCACTTGTCCTTACAAGATCTCACATTCTTTTAGACTCATCCGATAATATGAGTGATTAAGCAAACTTACCCCTGGGATAAAATCAATGCGGTGTTAGATAATACACATGATGGCAACTTGTCGGAAAATTCATTGGGCATAATCCTCTTAAACTTTTGTAACACTAGTTTTAACTTCTCTGAAATATTTGTGGGTTTTACTTTTTTCCCTTTATAACTAATGTATTGATCTCCTCTGTCTCCTTAGATTATTTGACAAAATCTAGTATGATTATGAGAGTCTGTCCCTCCACTTTAGAAGTCTTGGGTTAGTTCTTCATTCTCATAGGGATAATGATAATCTTTCTACCATCTTTAACAAAACCAAATATATTATTCCGGTCTCTATGTGAGGCATCAACATCGTACTGCCATGGTAGACAAAGTAATGTGACAAGCATCTAAATCAACTACATTACACATTGCTTCAACCTTATAATATTTATCAATGGAGAAGAGAATATGACATCATTTAGTTACATTTGTTTCACTAACTTTCTTAATTCATCCAATTGTGTATGGATAAGAGTGCTTCCCTATCTTTAGTTGTAACTTTTCCACCATAGCCTTCAACACAATATTCTCACTGTTCCCACTATCTATGATTGGATCACATATCCTTTTGATTCAAGGTGCACTTTGTTCAAAAAATATTATATCACTACGGATTTCTCTCCTCATTCAGTGTGTACAACAACTTTCTCATGATTGGAGTGGTGGCCTATGATTCACCATTATCGGGTGGCTTGCAATTCATTAGCGGTGTCACACCACGAACATGATGACTGTGAGCCCCATTGTCGATCTCATATTGCTCGTCATTATGAATATGGGTCTATCCTAAAGTTTCTGTCAAATGATCGATCATTGCCTACAATCTTTGTATGGCCTACGGATCCCCCCATTGGTAAGCTTTACTATTATATAATTGTCTCCCGGAGCATTATCTGTGGGGTTGTTGCTCAAACCATTGTTAGAAGCCATCAAACCAAGAAAAAGTCTTGTTCTAATACCAACTGATGCAGGGAAGAGTATGAAACAATGAAAAAAATATCATTGTCTTCCTCAAGTAATTTAAACCTTAAATTTACAAGGAGAGTTCTTGAGTCCAAAAGAAAATATGATAAAAAAAAATTAGGTACTTTATTGAATAATGTGTGTATGATTTATTGATTAGACAACTAATAAAGAAAACTTAAACCCTAATTCAAAATTACCCAAAATAGCAAATTTCTTTTAAAGCCTAATTTCCTAATTCATCTAGAAGTTACCTAAAATAGTAAAACTCTTCTAAAACCTAATTTGCCAAAAATAGAAACATCAGATAAACTCTACTAAAACATTCCTACCATTATTATAAGCAATTTTTTAAAACGACAAAAATCCTAAAACCCTAAAAATAAGAAGAAATGACAAAAATAGAAATTATTAAACATAGTAAATATGAAATAGAGGTCCACGACCTACTATGCAACTCGATTGATCCCAAAACCATCATTACATAAAGATTAATAGGTTGGGCGTTTTGTGATGATGCGTTGATCAAAAGTTACAGCTCTTTTACGATCAAAAGTTTGAATGGCAATTTTTAATCCGAAATGAATTTCTTTCCAACACGCCTGAGTCCTAGTTACGTCATGCCCCACGTAGGACTGAGTTCAGTTTTGACAGATTACTTTTGATTTTGTTTGGGCTTCTTTTAGTACATCCATGTTAAGAAAGCATCTGCGGCATGCCCTAATCATAAGGGCTTATTTGGATCCATGCATCGGTCCAATTCTTAAATCAACAAATCTAAGCACTTCATTCAACTCCTTTATTCATGGAATCTAAGGATTATTAAGATTAATGAGTCCACTTTCTATCATTCTTCCACCCTTAAAATCAATCCACACTGTCCAAATAGCTACCAATCCAAAGTTGATCACTTAAGATTCATAACTCTTTCCCCATGACCAGGAAGTCCCTATTATAGCGGTGGAACTCTACCATTGTGGTGAGAGATATTATGTCTCCTAGTGGGAGAAGTCTACTTCTTTCCTTATCTCTCTCTCTCTCATGTGCGTACAACCTTAACCACATGGTGAAGCCTACTTTTAAGTGGGTCTCTCTATCACTTGCTCTCTCATGCAACGGCCCATATAAAAGGAGGGTCATAGGTAGAAAGAGGTACTCAATTCCAATATTACATCTTCTGGACATTCCTTGGTGTGGATTCTTTCTACATGTGAGAGAGAGGTAAATCTTGGATTTCTGTTTATTTTTATTTTTAGTGATGAAGAAATCTCTGTATTGATTTGGCCATTTTAACTTTGTTAAGCCATTTTCTTTAATGTTTTGGCCTTGCATACATTTATCATGTGCAATCATTTTTCCACGGCAATCCCACCATCCAAACAACCCATTAGAGAAAACATGACATAAAGGTCCACACTACCTTGAGGCAGCATACTGAAACCATGCATTATTGGAAGTGGACCTAGTTACATGATTTGATATTTCATGCATGGATCTAGGTAAAGTCTAATCATGCACGGCATTATAGTCAATACTGCAAATAGTCTCGACTCGAGCGAGCCACCTCAAATCTCCTGGGTGAGTGGCGACTAAACTAATGATTGGATGAGTCGGTCCGAGTCTCCAACTCAAATTCCCCTCCCTGTTTATCCCATTCACTGTGAGACAGGCGATGAATACACAGTGATTGTGTATTCATATCCTTGATGAATACACAACATGCGTATGTATTTTGTATTGATATTTTATACAAACCATTGTATGTGTCCTTACATTTTCAGTGAAGAATTTAAATTTAGATAACCCATGAATGGTTAGGAACCATCCACCATGGCAAGCATGGATGAGGATGGAATCCTGTCTATCTATTGGATGGACAATGATGATCATCTGTAATGAAAGTAAAAAAGTTAAAAATAAAAAATAATTAAATAAATCCATGAGATGGAGAGCCCTGTACGTGCATGGAGGCATTAATGTACAATTAAAGGTGTCAATGAGTCAGGTAGCTCGTGGCAACCCAGCCTGTATTTGTGTTGGCCTTGGACCTGTCTGGTTAGGCCCATGGAGTGGGCTTGTCTCTGCATGTAAGGCCTGACAATTTTCGGGCCACACGGGCTTGGGCTTATATTATTTAATGAAGGACAACTTTTATTCACATATCAAAGCGCATAAGAAGGAATTTTTAAAAAGGCGGGACAGTACTTTTATTCACATATTGAAGAGTATAGGAGAGGATTTGAAGAAAGAAGGAAAAAAAGATTCAAGTGCTCCAAAAGAACAGCTCATAAAAATACATATGAAAGGATTTGAAATAATTAAGATAAGAGCATTTAGGTAATTTAATGAAAAATGTAGACGAGTGTTTAATAAGTTTGTGTAGCTTTGTGTGGCATACGATGTTGTTTATGTGACATCCACTTCGTTCGTGGGCCCCACCTAGGCTGGAATTATCATAATGATTTTCATCTGGATTTTGTCTTCACCTAAAGTTTGAGTTAGGCTACTTGGGTTTTGGTTGAGAGTTGAGAACAATCCAAGTAGAATCCCAAAGCAAGACATATATCCCTGTAGGTTAAGATTATAGGTGCATGTCTTGTTCTCTAAAATTTTTATGCGCTGAGTTGAAGAGGGCAAATTGGATTTTAAATTATAAAGAATCTGGCATGCTCAGCCGCTACATGTGGGCGAAGAGAGTGAAAAACAAAGTGGGATGAGATTGCGAAAAAAATGTTGGTGGATTGTCTCTTCTAGCAAACATTTGCTATTGCTTTCTTTGATGACATTGGATTTGTTGTCACGTGCACTAGCTGATTTTGTGATTTTTACTTATTTATCTGTTCATTCGGTAGTATGCACTCTTGATATTATGGGTGTTTAAGAACCATTTTGATTACATGTATGTATGATGGCCATGCATACTAGAGATTAAGCCCAGTTATTCACCTACTTCCATACTAATTAAAATGGGCCGTCATTAATATTTCACAATATTTATTTCAAGAATCAAATACTGATGTAATAAGAGATATAAAAATAATTTATAGTAATTATAAACTTATATTATAGGGCAGTAAAAACTTCAATCTAAACACTAACAACATGTTGATTTGACATCGAAGCTTTTATCACGATAAACCAAACAGTACAATATATTGGCGCATTATGATGGTTAAATGCAATTGATGTCATCAAATAAGTAAATTAAATTATAATTATTAATTATTATTTTAATTAGGCCCATCGTATGGATGCTGCCTATCATGTTTATCCGAGCAAGTAGCCCGTGGTATGGGGAAATGATTGAAAAGTCTCCTGCTAATACAAACACGGCCTTAGCACTGTGGATTATTGGATTGTCCATTTTACACTCGCTTTTGAATATTCACAAGTATGGCACATGGCTCAAATGATGGATTATGCTCTAAAATATTTCCAGATTGGAAGATCCTAGCCACCAATCTTGGGCGTTCTCTTTTTTGGGAGAACATGGACGGCTGCTGCGTTTCTATTCTCAACCGTCTACTACGAACATAGAAAAAGGTTTAGTGATGTTCCTAACTAATAACCAGTGGGAGAGATTTCCACACCATGGTTTTACTGCGAGGCCAAACTAATAACCAGTAGGTGAGATTTCCGAACCATAGTCCCGTTTGTCAGGACCAAAACGCAACTATTGCAAGACCCGGGCTGACCATGTAGTTCTTTAACACGGACGCGAGTTGCGTGTAACCGCTGTTACACGGAGCCCGTGTAACCCAAAGCTCTGTGTATCTCGTAGAGATGTCTGAGTGAAATCCACACTGTCCATCAGCTTCGCATGCGAGCCTAAAAATAGCCGGAGTAAAAACTAAAGTGAGCCACACTACAGAAAACAGTAGCAATGGAAATGTGGACCATTGAAACCTTCCTAGGCTACGGTGATCTTTATATGCCATCAATCTGTTAGTAATGTGGTTACAACAAGCATGCAGGGAAAACAAAAATATCATTTCGGTAGGAAATTTCAAGTAGGGTGTCATTGGTGGGCGTTCAATCTCCAATATTTCTTGTGCTGTGGCCCATTTGAGTTTTGGATTTATTTATTTTTTTTCAAATTCTTAACTTATTAAGAGAAACTGATGGACGGAGTGGATTCCACGTGGACATCATGTTGCGCTGATTTCACATAGACATCATGTTGGGCCCGACAGAGCTTGTGTTACCCGTGATCGAGTAACATGGTTTAAACGCTAACTCGCGGCCTTCTTCAACAGTCGAAACCCCGTTTCCCGCCCGAGAGAGAGAGAGAGAGAGAGAGAGAGAGAGAGAGAGAGATGATGTCTTCGGATAATCCCGGCGACGACGTCGATCGGCTCTTCGACTGCTTCAAATGCGGACTCTCCACTCCTGGTATGCCCTCTCTCTCTCTCTCTCCATGCCATCGTTACTCTCCCGTTTTTACAGGCGGGACCCATTGTTAAGTGATCCAGAACGTTGGTCCAACGAGACTCGCCGTGGATGGTCTGTGTCCCAAAAATCTCTGAAAATTGAAGACCTTGGGGACGTTGCTGCATTTCTCTTTTCAGCCGTCTATTTTCAGACCACAAATTGGAAGGTTCTGACTGCCTCATTGAGGAGATTTGGGGGCAACGCCCATCCATGTGGGGCCCAGCAGACCAATAGTCTGGACCGTGCATATTGTTGGTTGAGGATTACAGAATTCCTCTGGAGTTTAAACTTAGATCTGCGACATCTGTCAATGTATGGTAGGATAGATTGATGATTTGTGAATTTTTATTTTTATTTTTTAAAATTTTTTTGTTTGTGAGAATTGATCAGTTATCACCAAGAAGATATCTTTTAAATTATTCAAAAATTCAAGAAATTTCCCAGGAGACTTCAAATATCTGTTGTAATAGTTCAAGATTATTTTCAGGGGTCTTTTGGTACCTTGGATTTGGATTTTAAGTTAAGAATCTGATAGGGCCCAAGCCCTATCTAGCCCACGTGAAAAGAGGGAAAGAGCGTTGTCTTGTGTGTATATTAAAAAAAAAACAGTTTAAGGTAAAATTCATCTACGTTCCATTATTCCTCCGGATAATTACATATTGATAAACTTGTAAAAATAGCTGTGATAGAATAGGTGCTGTTATATTGGCTTCTATAGCAGTTGATATAATGAAGTGTTTTGGATGTTTGTTTTCCATCCGATTTTCTTTTGGAAAGCCTGTTAAAATGGCTGTCACGATTACATAATGGTACAGCACTTTTGGCTGTTTTTTTGCACGACCCAAATCTAAAACCGTAGTTTTAAGGTAGTTGATCTGTATATAGACGTTGAACCTTAGAAAAAAAGGAATTGTATGTGGATGTTGATTCCTGAGACCCATGGGAGTGCATGACCCTACTTTTTGCTTAGTCACATTATGGTTGGTATTATATGTCGTTCTAGTGTTACCATTTTAATTTCAATAGCTCAGCTTGTCTCTTGGGCAGTCTGTTTATGTGATCACTTTTGGGACTGTTCATTTGGTGGTTTTTGTGATGGAATTTTGGGGATTGTTTTTTGTACAGCTAAGAGTGTAGGGAAATTCTCATTTTTTTTAAAGGTCTCAAGTCCATGGACTTAAATAGCTGTTTCAGAGTGTGATTCACCAGGGGACCAAAACTGGCATGACTTGGCCTGTATTGATCTGTATTGTCCCGTCTCTGTCTCATTCTGCTGTGGCGACTTTTATTGGATCGAAACTGATATGGATAATATTTTAAACCATGCTCAAGACTCTCAACCTCAAATTACTATAATGTGCCTTGGTAGGGGCCATGGGACACATAAATTACTAAGGATAATGCCCACTCCTCAACTGTGAGTGTGAATGCCCTTGCTCATTGATTTTCTCAACAAGTGAAAAAACAGTGGAAGGATGTCAAATTCTGTGAAATGTGTAATTTAACAGTCTTTAGGATGTGGGGAAAATATGGTACAGGCCAAGAACTTCTTTAACAAAAATGGAAAGAGGAATGCTATGCAGACTCCCTGAGGAAATAAAACAGGGGGGATTGTGATACATGTGCTAACATGGCAGACATGTATGAGATCCAGCTGAACATTTTTTTTTCAAAGACACATGTTGTCCCCGCCCCTTTTTGAGGCGAGACTATTCCTTGCGGATACACGCAATCGCCCACGTCCATGTATATCAGGTAATGCCGAGGAGGGGAGTCGGACCCACACCTATAGGGATCAAATCCATAGTGATGGCTGCTTGCCCAAACCTCGTTGGGTCCAGCTGAACATTATTGAATAACTTATTTCTCTTGCAGTTTGAATGTAACATATTGCAATATGAACTTATTGTGATACATACCCGATATGGTACTATACATTCTGATATTATTGACCTTGATATGATTTTGAATTTCCTTAACGATATTGTGGAGAGAAATGTATTAAGACACGTTCAGATGCTATGCATTTGTGTTGGAATGTATTGGTGATGCAAATCAACAGAAATGATATTTCAGATTCACTGCCACATCCATGTATGTACATTGTATCTCATTATCCCATGAATTTGTCACAATACACTCCTGTTACAATCTGATATGTTCTGATATTTTGAACCTTTGAGCAGATACCTGTCTAGTATTCTTGTGGAAAAATTGGATATCTAGTCGCCAAGTTCTAATTATCACAGTTACATAAAAAGCCATGGAAATTGCTTCTGTGGTCTTTTTTCTTTCTTTCTTTCTCTTTCCATGGCTTAGATGACACTAATCCCATAACTCAACAAAATCCTCAGATTGCATCCAAACTCAATATACTTTGTCCAGTTTCATATCAGAAGATTTAGAAGCTGTTTGAATTGTGAATGTGATTTTTCAATAGATACGAGCGTGACTGATAAATGAACTCCCAGACCAGTGAATAGCACGTGGAACCAAATAATCTAACTGTAGGTAGCAAAAAATGGCACCATCAGCAGTGTCTGCACTAAATTTCTTGACAACATTTGATTCTTGCTTTCCCATTAACTGAGTAAGGAACTGTTTGGATTGGTGAAATCCTCTTGAAAACTGTAGAAATGCAATTTATTTCCATTTCCACTGTTTTCCTTGAAAAATGGCAAATTCCATTCCCTTTGTTGCATCTATATTTCCATCGTTACAAGAGAGAGTTCTCGCTTTTTGACCGTTCACCTTTTATTGTTTAAACAATTCTTGCTTTTTGACCACTGACCTTTTATCATTTCCATGGAAATCAAATTTGCCAAAACAAACAGGTTAATACAGTTTCTTTTCCACACATTTCTCTTTTCTCTGATGTGACATTTGGTTCTCCATATCCACGTTTTCATTTCCACCAATCCAAACGGGCAAGAGACAAAACCCACCGGTAGACTGAATGCCATCTATGGACTTGGTGCAATCAGAATCAAGCATCCACTAAGCTCAAGAAACGTATGGTGTCAGATGGAAATACTGCACCTAGTGGATATATCTGATGTGGTTACAATAACGTAATGCAACTCTAGTTCAGAAAAGAAGATCGTATGAGTTGTCGAAAGGAGGTGGAGTCTGTCCAGATACATAATGTCATGCTGTTTATTGATGGCAATGACTACTGATAAAAACCTGAAAATTCATGATAAGCAGTGTGGAGTCATTACCCTCTGCCTCTGGTGGTGTACAAGTAAGACCACTGATGAATGCAACCTTGCTTACCAAAATAGTGACACACAGAATTTGAAGGAACGACTCCCTCCGGGAATAATATCTTAGCACATTAATCTTTTCATGGAACTAGGTCTTCAAGTTTTCTTGGAAAGAATTGCTGCCTTAGAGTTTGGTACATAAGGAAGTTTCCTAATGAAGCATGGAACTCCGTTGAAGGAAGTTATGCAATAACGCTAGCTTGCTTTCTGTAACCGAAAGTTCAGGTCTTTGCATTGAATGTGTCAAAAGAATCAGAGGGTGCAATGTTTTAGTTACTATATAGAAAGGCCATTTTTTTCTTTTTCTTTTTTAAGTACTTTTTTACAGCTTTTCAGTTCATACAATCCTTGACTCTTGCTTCATTAACGAATTAAACAGAAACCTAGAATCAGTCACTTGAGATGGAAGACAACTGTGAACAAGATGACCATGGAAGAACATTCACGGTTTATTAGCTTTCAAAACATCAGTTGGATGGGGAGCAATGAAACATAGACTGAGATGGAACCAAGCGCAGATCTGCTTGGAACAACCTTCCAACTGCGTGGATGCTCCCAATCAGTTTTTGGTTTTTTTAAAAAATAATCCTAAACAGAACACCATCTTTAGTCAATACCTTTCCCTCCAACAGATGTCATCTTGTCATGCATAAATTAAGTCTAAAAGAATCAGGGAACATGACATTTGAAGCTTCTCTGTTTTGCTTTTGCACGCTGTACTCCCCTTTTCTTGCCAATAACTCCTCTTATCAAGAGTGAAATTCTTAATTGCTCTTGAAGGCTGTTGAACAAATTCTAGGCCTGACCCAAGTCTTTGACAAGGCATCCTGTCGAGCCTATGCCTTAAACTGTGATAGGCTCAAGTTCACCTTCTTTTCTTCTCCTTCTGTTTTGGTTCGGATATATCTTAATAGCAGCTATTGTATCCCTGCTGACTGTAGATCAACTTCCTTGAGAGTTCATTTGAAAAAAAGGGCTGTTTGATTTTCAAACTACAATGTAAATACATTGTAAAATAGCCATCATTACTTACACTTGTAATTATGGTTCTTATTCCAAGGCTGGTGTTGACAAGTTCAATGTTTTGGCGCAAAAAGGAGGTTGGAAAATATTCTGGGTGCAAAAAACTGTGGGGCCCACTGTGATGTATATGTCATATCAATGCCATTCATTCGTTCCGTAGGCTCATTTTGGGGCAATGAGCCCAAAAATGAGGCAAATCCAAAGCTCAAGTGGACCACAGCACATGAAATAGTGATCCTAATGGACCTCAACTGTTGAAAGCTAAAACCTTCCTAGGACCCACAATGATGTTTATTTGTCATCCAACCTGTTCACAAGATCATACAAACATGAATAACTTCTTGGGGGCGGGCCACGAAAGTTTTGGATCAAGCTGATTTTTATGTTTTACCTTTATCCATGTTTGTATGACCTTATGAATAGATTGGATGACAAATAAACATCATTGTGGGGCCTAGGAAGGTTTTAGCTTTCAACGGTTGAAGTCCATTAGGATCACTATTTCATGTGGTGTGGTCCACTTGAGCTTTGGATTTGCCTCATTTTTGGACTCATGCCTTACAATGAGCCTGCGGAATGGCATGGATATGACGTATTCATCATGGTGGCCCCCACAATTTTTGAGCATATAGAAACACATGGGATTCAATCGATTTTTGAGGCAGCAATTCCATGTTCAACCAAACAAGGGTGAGAAATAATGATGATGGCCCATTTGCAGCCATTTATAGTGTAATTAGGAAACTCAAACAGGCCCAAAAAGAAATCATCGTGAAAGTAACTCTATTTGAAATCCCAAAGAGCCTTTAAGACATCTAAGTGAATTGAATTGAAAAGGATGTATTTTGTGATAGTACTTTATGGCATGCCACATTTGACATGTGGCATTTGCAGTTGTTGATTCGTTGCATACTTGTTTCGCATTGATAGTACATAAGTTGGTTTTATGACAGAATCTGCATTGAAAGAAAGAAAAACCCGACAAGGCAAACTAAGGAAAGTGAGTTTGAAACAAGCAGCAACTTCTGCGCATGGTGATTTTTTGTCGACAGGCTCAACACAACAAAGGAAGCACAAATCAGCAAACATGCAGCTCTGTATGGAGAAGGTGGTTACTTCTTTCCATTACTTCCATTTCATGTTTAAAAAACTTCAAAATTGATCTCATCATATATGCTGTTAGATACACATACTGCTAAGTCTTTCTATTGGTTGGTTCGTACTTCTTAGACTTCTAGCTGTGGAGTTCGTATTTATATTTGGTATGGTCATAGGTGCTTGGGATCAGTGTGACAAATATAACTGAGATTTTGAAAATCTCAAGACGATATTGCAAGAAATACACTAACTGATATTATTGATATTATTTATCACGATATTTTCAAAATATTGGCAGATTTTAAAATTTGCATTTTTGTCGCAATATCATCATGATATTTACTTGGAAAAGTATAAAACCATTAAGGAGTTTGTTATATAAATATATATTTATATTTTAAATTTATTTAATCATTTACAATAAATAATTTTATTTTCAACGATATTTTCCCAATAATATCTTGAGAAAAACCTCAAAAATTGGAAAATCCTGAGAAATTTCCTGGCTGAGAAATTTACAAAACGAGATTTGTCACTATGTTTGGGATACTGTTGGGTGGCAAATTTTGTTGTTAAGAGAGCCCTCAAATACCTTAAAGACTAGTTTAGGCAAGCTTTTTAGTTAGTTTGGTGGCAGCTTTGGTGGTAGAGTGTACGGTATTATGGTCAATGTGAAAGACAAATGTCCATGCTATGCTCTACCGTGTGTGACACAGCAGTAAACAAGGCCACTACCAGAAATATTACTTCCAGTTGCACAGGTATTATGGTTGCAGCTACGATACAATCCATAAATGAGTTGCTTTTTCGTTTTTTCGTTTGTTTGTTTGCTTCTTTTTTTTTTTTGGTTCTTTTTATAAAGCTGGGATAAGAGGGTGCATAGATTGTGGTATCTTGTGTTTCTTTCACTCTAATGTGTGGTTTAAGAAAGTGAGGTTGCCTTGACTGTGAAGCTTCCTCCAAAGGATAGGTAATTCAGGGCTTCTGCTTTTCTAGCAACATTAAGGTGGGCCTTTGTGGAAGGCCCAATCAAGGAAATCGATTTAAGATCACCAATCAGGAATCAAGAAAATATTGAGATTAAGAAGCTCTATGATATGTGAGGTTCTATTTTTCCTTCTTGAACAATGTCAAAAGTTTTACAATTGGCTGCCCACTAGACATCAATCTACCTCTTTTACCTAGGCTCTCAGAACCAGCCGTGGAGAGTCTGACATTAACATTTTTCATGTGCCAGAACAGTCCCACCCAGTATTGATCCCCAGCTCAACAATTACATGTTGGCCCCCACGGGGAAGAGGCACAGTGGGGTCATGGAGGAATGTAGTTATCCTTTTATTTTCTCAAAAATATATCTAAATACAAGGTTGCGAACTGGAATTTTATTTCCTGAATGACTGAAGTTCCGTTAGCTCATCTAATACCTTTGCATTCGTCAACTCCGTACATATCTTAGTGTTGGTTGGAGTTTCCTTGGTTGGGAGGCATTATTGTTTCTCTCTTCAGTGCATAAAAACATTATTCAGAAATGATTCTTATCTACAAGGTTGCCTTTTTCTTGATGAGAAGTTAATGCTGAAAGTCTTCTAATTTAATATTTTAATTAATTTCGAAATTATTCTGTAGTTCTATGATGTATTGTTGCTCAAATTACGTCTGTGACAACTGTTGCTAGGTTATGTTGTGCTTCTTTGTTTAGGTTATATGGCATCTCTATTGGACTTTAATTTATAATTGTTTTCTACTGTACTTGTTTTTAATTCAGCATGGCACATCAGCAGTTAAGGCAATCAAATTTAATAGTGGCAAGCAGATCTCTCCAGTTGTCTTTTATGGATCACCACATGGCGTGCCAGCAAAAAGACCAATAAAATTATTGCGATTATTACGTGAAATTCATGTTGATCTCACAGAAGAAAATGATTTGAATCCAAGGTATCCAGTTGAAAATTTGTAAATTGATGCGGGCCTTATGTTTTACTTCTTGCAAGTCTATATTTCCAGTTTATCTTATGTTTTGGCATATGTGGTTTTCTTTTCTATTATAGGCGCCAACAGATTTCCATGTTTATATAGGGATGAAGTATGGGCCACATTTCCCAAACAAGAGCAAGCAATGAGATTTGCTAAAGCACATGTAAAAGTTTATGTTTTCAGCTATCAAGATCATTTGAATGGACAAAGAAGGTTCCTTGTTTCAACATATACGGAGTTCTGGCGAAGGTTACCACTGTTTTGACATTAATCTGTTTAAAAGGATTAGGGTTATAAATATGTAACTTCATCTCAAACTCTTGTTTTTTTATGCATCATCTGTTGCTAAAAGTTATGGTTTCAGGTACAAAAATATGGATCCAAAATTTCGCCATCATTATGAAGTCATTCAGGAGGTGACGACCTCTGGCATTTAGTCTTTTTTGTTCAAGAAAGATGCCTGTTTGGGAAATAACCAATTCATACTGTTGACTTACAAGTGTTGATGTCTTATATATTTCTCCATGTTGCCATCGTTCTTATGTGGATTTTCTTCTCGAGTCTGTGTTTTGTCTCTGACATCAGCGAAAAAGGGAAGAGCGGTTAATATAGGTGTGATGTCTCCAAACTTGCAATGGGCTTAATATTTGCATATGTTGGTTTGAAGCATTATGTCCATTAGTAAGCTCTGAAAAATGAAGCTCTGCAACTTTCCTCGGGGATGTATCCTAAGTCCTAACACACTGCCAGGTTAACATGATTGGTTGAATGCTAATAAATGATAAATATACCACTTAGATCATATTTGGAGCTCACTAGATGTGATCTATCAATTCTACTTTAGTTGCCAATGGGTTTTCCATTGCATCCCATAGTGAGGATATCCTTCTCCTTTTTAATGCAGTATGGTGCACCTTTCGTTGCTGTTGAGCATGTTGATACATGTGGTTGTCCTATCCAGTGTACAAGAGATGCAACAAGATGATTGGGATCCATGATCAAGGAGGTTGGTTGTATGGTCCGGATAATTTGGGCCCATTTTCATGCACCATGTGTGTTTTAGATCAAGTGGGAATTTAATAGATTGAACGCGTATCCCTTGTAGATGATCCAATATTCCAATTGTTGCCCCAAAATTGATGATCTCTCTAATTGCAACAGAAAATAAACAGAAAGAAAGATCAACGTGAGGAATCACACCACAATGGAAACTCTATAACCAAAGGGATCTAGAGGCTCCACACCACTGCATTCTAGAAGAATCTCTCCCCTAGGCTAGAATCCATCACAAGAAACTAAAAAACTTGACTTTATTCACTCATTCAAGTGATCAAGTATTCATTGTTCATATGTATAGCCTAGTAGGCCTATATATAGGCTTATATCCCTCTTAAGAAGCTTCTAGAGAGAAACGTCTGCTTTATCTAACCTCATATTGGTCCTATAAGGTTTCCTAAAATTATTAAATCTTTCCGATGCCAAATAAAGAAAAAAGAACCAAAAGCAAGGGAACATAATTAAAGAGTTCGAATCCAACTGCCACTACACACACATAGGCTTGTTTGAGATGTATGAATCATCTTTGTGATCTTTCCAAAGAGGCTGCATGGTTGGACCAGTGTGCCCCGCAGTCTAACCGGTCGTCAATCATGGCCATGAAATTGGGTCTTCTTGTTCTAGTCAGACTGTTGAATGGGTCGTAATCTGTCATGAAAACCCTTGACCTTGTCCATGTCTCCAATCAGCTCAATATGGACCCTTGATGTGGTCAAGATCTTTTGTACGGTTAGTTGAATAAGCCTAATCTTTAACCTGAAAGGTTGGATGGGTTTTTTATGATATCTGGACCCTTGTGCCTGATCTACAATCCATACCCTTGGATGGGTGATCGCTCAATTTACCATCAATAGTGACCACTGGGCCTCGAGTAAATGATTGGGTAGCCTTGTTGCATTAATGTGGAACGCACGCTATATATTATCACACACGCTCCAGGCCATATGGCCCACTGGACTAGGTTGTCCAGTCCAGATCAGGTCTAAGGTCCAGTCCAATTGATGGTATGATTGGGCACCATGGCTTCCATGTGTGTTTACATGTTTATTTGTCTGTCTTTTATTTCTTGGATTTTGCTTGGTTACTTGGTTAGTAAGTTAAGCATTGCTAGTTGGTTCAGTTAGTAGCTTTGGTTATTTTGGAACACTTTCCCTATATAAGGAGTGCTTGTAAGTTGCAAAGAGTTTAATTACTTTTGCCAGTGATTTGAAAAAAACCTTAGAGATTCTTTTGCTTCTTTCTTGGATCATAGAAAAGATTATTGAGAATGAACTTCTCTCTCAATTTTTAGGGCGAGAATGAGTTCATCCTTCAAAACATACCCAACACGTCTGTCCATCGACTCCACCATCCATCTCGTGCATCCAGTGTCACATATGACCTACATGGCATCTACTGTCTGCTTTGATCATTCTCAAGCTTGGTTTGGCATTTTATTTTCTATAATTTAACTAATGCTGATGTTTCTCTGGTTTGAAGCTCCTAAATATATGTTCTTCGTTTACATTTTAGATGAATTAGGTTTGTTTTGGACCTTGAATCATTTTGACTGTTTTTTTCTTTATCTGCAAATCTTGAATTATATAAATTTTTTCAGGGTTTGCCTTGCCACTTATATTTTGACTTGGAATTTAGCAAGAAAGTCAACCCTGAAAAAGATGGTGCGGAAATGGTCGACATCTTAATCTTAGTAATTTTGGATGCCTTATTTGACAAATACGCTATCAAGGGAGACCAAGAATGGATCATAGAGCTAGATTCATCTACGGAAGGTATTTTCTTTGCAAAATAAACCCTTCACAAATTGTGTCTGTTGTCTCATTCATATGATTTTACATGTGAGTTATTCAAGCGATTTAGCGGCCAACAGTTTGATATAATATTGTGTAACCAAGTGTGACTGATAAACATCCTGAGTTAATTACAATTTGATTCTGTTCTCATTTGCAACTTATCTCATTATGCTAATGTCAACGTATTCAATGAATAAGAGTTCCATTTTAAAATTTGATTTTCTGCCCAGTTCATGGAAATTTGTCGAACTTTTGAAAGTCATGTCTTGAGATCAATTATGGATGATATTTCCATGAACTTTGCTTTCTGAAATTTTGACTGGAAGTAATTTGCTAAGCAATACTCACATTATTCACACTGTAGAAACTTTAAAACCAGTCCATTGATTTGATGCCTGCTTTATCCCATGTATTACTTTCTCTGAAGTTCAAATTGAAAATGTAATTTTGATGTTTTTTTTTTTTTTTTTCTATGAGGCTGTTCCATGTGTATTTTATCTGAACTTCAGGTATAAAACAAATTTTTTCACATCTGTATGTTCGAATACCATGCTTATACTCATTTAGGGATGTTTCCTCCATATTGTGGTTACACAATTGCTGTTGTCATATAGGCAGTTGAAATTTCGACATATTTTTCTTCAGAGGATTTGTAATTTCTGTTCCTTTTTTTGATAGAAAAATTTTCACGCCATTTGATCGTCCGCATACCAGAGATGGCTTTCAAGGACAACTCACATGCTGGTGCATTTGTTGCTGAGGTATGCAATGCATAGTATCATAATAGTGACATAAATAGTCTTTAAAAAAAAGAAGAAGCAATAGTAACGTAAATACTCAGTGCTCAATAGAGAAGATTATTCCTTTTTTTTCGCTCATACTAAGGGTGCTTTGGGCAACATGAATATTGTAATTTAATCAGTATTTTCTAAGATCAATGTTTTCTATAATTTGACTTTAAATATGGCATGTTTGGTCTTCATTGGAAAGATTATTCTCTCTCTCTCTCTCTCTCTCTCTCTCTCTCATCTGATCAAAGTGATCTTTTGGGTGGGTCTAAGGTGGCCCATTATGATGGACTGCAAATCAATGATTGGATATTCTCTATTATAAGTTTATAACTAATATGGACTATCAATTTTCCAATGGCTAGGATCACCCAATCCAAGTGACATTTAAGAGGACGGCAATCAAAGTTGGCCTCGCAAGTGGTCCATATCAATGATTCGACCACCTTTGTTACAATCAATATGAATTGTCCATTTTACTAGCCATTGATCAGACAGTTAGGATCATCCAATGAAAAGTGATCTTTTGGGTGGGAAGTGCAATTAAAGGTGGGCCCCACATGATAGATGGTCCAAATCAATGGTTGAATCTTCTATGTTATAATCAACATGGATCGAATGGCTAGGATCGTCCCATCAAAGCAACTTTTAAGAGGAACGAGCAATCAAAGATGGGCCCCACATGATGAATGGTCTAGATCAATGTACCTTCATCATAATCGTTATGGACTGTTCATTTTCATCAAATGGCTATGATCATCTGACCCAAGCGACTTTTAAGAGAGGGAGATTAAAGGTGGGCCCCATATTGTTGATGCTTCGTATCAATGATTAGACCTTCTCTGTTATAATCAATACAAACCGTCCCTTTTACTTATCACTGATCGGATGGCAAAGATCATCCAATCAAAGCGATCTTTTGGGTGGGACATTCAATTGAAGTTGGGCTCCACATGATGGATGGTCCAAATCAATGATTGTGCCCTCTATTATGATTAGTGTGGACTGTTCTGTCTTAGCCATTGACCGATGGTGAGGATCTTCCAATCAAAGTGACTTTAAGATGAATGAGCAATAATATGTGGGTCCCACATGATGGATGGTCCAAATCAATGAATGGACCTTCCTCTATTATAATCAATATTGACCACCCATTTTCCCAGCCATTGATTGGAAAGTTAGAATAAATCAAAGCTAAATGAATGGACATGGAATCAAAGATGGGGCCCACATGATGGACAGTCCAAAAATGGTTGGAAGTTATTTATTATAATCAATATGGACAATACATTTTCCTAATCATTCATCAAATCATTTGGAATATCCATTTTCCTTACCATTCATCAAATCGTTTGGACCATCCATTTTCCTAACCATTCGTCAAATCGTTTGGACCATCCAATTAAAGTAATTTTGTTAGGGGACAGGCAATGGAACGTGGGTCACACATGATGGATGATCCAAGTCAATGATTGGATCTTCTCTATCATAAAACCATCCATGTTCCTAGCCATTGATTGGATGGCTAGGATCGTTGAATCAAAGTGACATTTATGAGGGACAAGCAATGAAAGGTTGGCTCCAAATGATGGACAATCTAGATCAATGATTGGACCTTTTGTATTATAATACAGTCCATTTTCCTAATAATTGATTGGATGGTTGGATGATCTGATCAAAGTGATTTTTGGGGATTGACTTGCACTCAACAGTGGGTTCCACATGATGGACAACCTAGATCAGTAGAATCTGTCCAATCATTTATTTGAATTGTTCATCATGATGCCCCACATTTGTTTGCCTTTGCCTCTAAATAACTGCTAAATTATGATTTTTTAATAAGTGTCCCAAAAATTCACAATGCTGAAACTTTAATAAAATTGCAATAAGGTAGGTTGCCACTGGTCAAACAGTCAAAGAAACATAAAAACTGGACAAAAAAAATGTTAAATCAAGAATATGTTGTATTTAAATTATACAAAATTGTAATTAAAAAGTTTTGCATGCCAAGGCACTTTTGTTAATTAATAATCAATGCCAGCTGGGGACATAGTTCAGAATGTAGAGAGCGTGCTTAGCATGTGAGAGGTACAGGGATCAGTATCCTACATCTCCAACCCTACATTTTGTTGGGATAAGGCTTAGATGATGACAACAATAATGAATGCTTGGTTGCAGTGCTCAGGATAATCATTTCTTCAACTAGTTGTACATTGTGGTGTCATATAAAAAAGAAAATGATGCTACCCAGATCAGGTGTAAAACTTCACATTTTATACTGCCTTTCTGTTGCCAAATTATACCTTATATTATGATAGCATTAGACTAATCACCGTATAAATTGGTGGTGGCTTGCATTGAGTGGCCTATAAATACTGAAATGGCTGCTCAACGAGCCGATTGATTGATTCAAAAGATGAAACCAGGCCTGAAAGAATGTTGAAAGAACTCTTGGATATAATGAATGCCTAATTTCGGATACTTTTCTTCTCAATAACTGGACATTTCAACAAAAAGAATGTAAAATTTGTTTGGCATTGTTTCATGCTATTTCATCAGATATGTTCACGCATTAGCATAGCAAGGGAGAGTGATCCAAGACTTGACAAACTGTATGCTTTAAAAGATTCAAAGTGTCCAACACAAACAAGCCAGCTATTTCTTGACACCGCTGTCTATTCTCGAAATCGCTGTTTCCGTTTAGCTCTCTCTTCAAAGGCAGGGAAGAGCTCCGTGCTTTTGCCCACTGGACGTTTCAAATGTAAGAATATGGTATGCCACTTTTTTTTCCTTCTTTCTTTCTTTGGGCAGGGTTGCATTCATCTATGGAATATAATGTTTTTTTCTTATTGTACTCCAGGGAGTAGAATGCTTTCTTTAGACTTTAAGTTAAACTTTCTCCTACTAAGATGGCTTTCTTTTTCCTAATGTTGTCCTACAAATCTGATGCCTTGAGCTTATCACACTAATCTGCTTGAGCAATTTTTGAAAAAAAAAAACCTTCAATCAATAGTGTAAAACCCATCTGTGTTCCTCAAAAATCATACTTAAGGTTGTATATTCTGAGGTTATCCTTCAAAGTTCAATCCACTTGGCTTCACAACCACTTAGCTGCAAACCCATGCATTTAAAACTTAATCCCAACATATATAAACTTCTTTTGGTCTGTTAACTTGCATCTGCTGAGAACCCATCACTGCTGTTTTCATATGGTCAATACATTGTGTGAAATATGATTTTGGGTTTTTGAATCCATAATTGGGTTCTTATGTTGTTTTATGATATATTTGTAGAAGTGGAGCACCTACATTTCTAGATCTGCTTTCTAATTAAAAAATTTCTTAACACTAAGATTGTCAGCTCTGCTTTTAGTTATCGACTTAATTATCTCTGGTGTATTGGTTGCAGAGTCAGCAACAAATGTTTATGGAATCCTTAATCTGCAGAATGGATGCTGACTGCAAGAAGCTCCTAATCTGCAAAATGGATTTAGATTGTAAGAAGACCTTATGTTTTGATTCTGAGGTAGGGCTTGCTTTTTTAATGGGACCATATCTTCAGCTTTATGCTATCTTATAAATTATTTGGCATTGTTTCACTATACCTTCCAAACTAATTTTGTTGTTCATTAGTTCCTCATGATTTTCAACTCTTGGCCGTCAAGTTTGATCACTTTCATGGTATACATAAAAACAACTTGAATCTTGATATGGACACAATAGATATGTATTGAGGATAAGAAACAAGTTATTGAAAAGAACAAAATAGACCCATCAACAAAGTTAACCACAATTCGTGCATAATTTAGTATCCACAGGAACAATTTACAATAATAACATTTAGAAAGTAAAAATGCTGTTGTTGGTGAAATTGCTACAATGGTTTAACTATGAAAACTCCAAGAGTGTACATGGTCATTAAAAATCTGTAGAGGATATACCTATGACACACTTTAAAGTGTGCCACATGTATATATTCTCTATAAAAGAAATCATGAAGTTCATAAAAATATTTTAATGATTATTGCTTATTATAAAATTGATTTCAGGTATTGGAAATAAAGAATAATAATAAAATTGATTTCAGTATTTAGAGGCTATTGTACCGTAAGTCCAACACTACAATAATGCTCTATACTCCATGAGATTAGTTTTAACTAATTTTGTTTTCAAATATTCCAGTTCACTATTTTTAATTCCTGCAAACAAATCTGACAATTGTTCCCCAGAGAAACATAGTTTTTGCACTAAGAAAAGTACCAATTTGAGGGCAAAAATATTAAGTTTTTGAGGAATTGGAACCATGTATGATTGCAGCTACTATCTATCAACCTTCTTTGTACCAACCCCTTGTTGCCTGACTCAAGTAGATAAAGATTAGGGCTGCAAGTGCAAATGGGTTGGGTCGACTTGATGGGGACATCTCGTGCACACGCACGCCCCCTCCATACACGCGTACGCAAGGAGGAGGAGGGCCCCACCTTTGATCTGGATCGATGACAACGTCTATGGAGGGCCTCCTAGTTAGAGGACCGTGTTTTGCTTCCTTGGGGTGGACCTGATCATCATGTGGATCCCACCATTGAATCTCATGATCATGGCCCACTACCATAGATGATCTAAGACTTTGAGTTTTGCTTATTATTATTATTAGGAACATCATGAATGGTTTAGATTACTTTGATTAGTTGTTATTTTTTGTTATTTCGTCTCTAAGTAATAGTGTGCGCACATGGCGCGACTTTTGGGGTATAGGGTTTTCTTATAAATAGGCAACCCCTTGTAGGTTTTTTTTCATTGAAGATTATTAATGAAATTCTACGTTTTCCTACTTCTCTAATTCTCTTAGTTGTAGAAATCCAATTAAGTGCGAAACCCTCCCTTTTTCGAAGGGCTAACTACTGTGGCGCGAAGCCACATCCATCTCAAATCGCCCTCATCTCGTACCCTCTACATTCATCATCTCCCACAGTCATCCACTCTTCAAATCCACCTTTATTTTGCAGTCAATCCTTCTCTACAACAGATTTCCAGAATTAGGACCTGTTGGAAGGCCGAAACTTCGCCGGAGTACTGTACTCAAACTGGTCATCCGATTGCCCTGAAACTTGGCGTGTGGGCGGCCCATCCCTGGCTGATTAACCCCTAGTTGGCCCTTTTTGGGTTCGTGGGCCCACGTTCGGGTAGCAATCCATGCACGTGCGTCAGGCCAGCTTGCTGTCCACACGTGTGGACTGATTACAGGTTCCTCTCTCCTCTCTTTCACTCCTCTCTCACCTTATTTTCCTAACTCTAACCCTAGATAATCCTAATTCTCAAGTCCTATTCCACTTTTGCAAACCCTAGGTTTTCCCGATTTGAAACATGTGAATCCCTTGGATTGGGAAGTAATCCTTTGCATGTGTGGATGAATCTATTCTCCTTTGAGCATTGTTTGGTCTATAATTTTAATTGATTCAGCCCTAACATGTGTAGGCTTGGACCCTTGTAGATTCTCCTTATTGAATGCTTGACTTTATATGGGATGTAAAATTTTTATGTGATTGTTTCTAAATTAGTATGATCTAAAGCCTGAAATCTTGCATATCATATTTAATTTTCATGTCCTGCATCACGACCCAATGGGTCATTGGACTCAACCTGACAGTGAGTGGGTTTGGGTCCAAAATTTAGACCCATGGATGGGTCTGGATCCAAAAGGTTGACCTGAATTATTGAATGGGTCAGGTGTGGGTCCTCTCAAAATTAACCCTACTTGACCCAAACCTTACCCTGACATCACACTAAAATGAACTAGACCCAAACTTAACCTAGACCCAAGAAAAGTAATTAACTATGTGGGCCTTTTTTTTTTTCTTCTTCTTCTTCTTCTTCTTTTAGACTAGAATATCACAATGGTTCACCGCCTTTTCTAAAATGTGGTTGCCCATCCACTACTCATTACAATTTGGACTGTGCAAATGGGCCCATTATCAATGGAGAATATGCAAAAAATAATACTGAATAGACTACCCTAACCGTCTGATTTTAAACGTCAAATTTGGATTGTTGGCCATTTTATTCTTTACTATCAAAATTGATAATCACCACCAATTGGGGCTAGGAATGGGTGCTGTCTCAGGGATATTCGTGTGGGGACAGAGGAGGTGGTTCGAAATGTCATAAATCTTTTAGAGAGTTGGGTTATTTTTTAAAGGCTGCTTTGGCCATCTGTCCTTTTTTGTTTTGTTTGCTTTGTGTTGTGTTGTTTTTCGTTCGCTCCTTGTGAGCATCTTATTAAAGTGGTTGTTATCTCTCCAAAAAAGATAATCACCACCAATGGATGATTTGGAACATTTATGAAAACTCAATTGTAATTTGTATATTTGAAACCCGACTGATGCAGGACAATTAACCACTTGCTCTAAAAGCTCGAACTGTTAAAGTATGGTGAATTAATCCCTTTATCTCATAGCCCAGGCCCCACATCTCATGGGTTTAGGACCTCGGCCGAATACCCTTCGTGGGCCCCAAATCACATGGGCCGCCCACCCCGAGTGTGTCCCCGCATCCCACGGGCTACCCCACTCAAGCCCGGTGTGAAATGTGCATTAATCACCCCTGGCAAGGAGTCTCGAACACGAGACCTCCCCCATGAGCCCCAAATCACATGGGTCACCCACCCCAAGTGTGTCCCTGCATCCAACAAGCAACCCCACTCAGGTCCAGTGTGAAAATGCCCCTGCATTACTGACCCATGTGACAAATGGGTCGGGTCTGGGTTCACCTCTACCAAGATCCAACCCATTAAACAAATGAATTTGCTATATTTGACGTGGACCTGACCCAAATTTTAATGGGTTGGGTCTGGGTCCAAAATTCTGACCCGATTCTAAATGGGTCAGGTTTGGGCCCCCTTGATCCTACCTGTCCCGACTCATTTGCACCCTTAATTATCGCCACCATGCTTTGTGAATTAAACCTGTATAACAAATAATCGTTCTAGTTCAATCCCAAGGAAAGGGTCATACAACCGTAGTATAATGCATGTGGCGTTGCCCGCAATGGTGGAGACTATGTAGAAGCATCTAAATCCTAGATGCAGTCTCTCACTTGCTCGGTCACTATTATCCATGTGAATAACACAAGTAAAAAGTCTATTCAGACTCCAGATGGGGGATTCACACCCATCAGCTCATAAAAGCACCTGAATGGGTAAGCCACAAGAGTCACAATCAAGATAAATCCAACCCCATACCTAAGGCAATCCACTATTCTTATAACTAAGACTGGCCAGTCATCATTCCTTATTATCCTACGGTACCTACCCCAGAAATTTAATCTAGATGAGCTCCAATCACATGGAGTAATCAGATAGCCAAATATGTCATCCACACTGATCTCCAAAATACTTCAATGCACATCAAATATAGGAGGATAGAACAAATACACATATTCTTGAACCATTGTTCCAAATACACAGCCACTTGTATTAAAAACTCAACCTGCATGGCTAACCGAGTGCATGTTGAATAGCAAATTGAAAACCCTTGCAGGTGACTATTTTCTACAACCAAACTACTGGGCTGATTTTGAGTTGAAATTAGAATCTTGAACCATTGTCCTAAATGTGATTCTGAAGATTTCCAAAATTATATGATCACTTTGGGGTATTGAAGTTGATCTTCTCTCTACTTTTTGAAAATTTCTTTTCCACCTGTCCCACTAAATAATAAAAAAGAACATTAAAAGTTTTGTTTATTTGATCATGAATTCATGATTTGACTATGGTCCTTAATCAACCGCAATTTCTATGCAGTTTTGTGATTGTTCATAGATATATATACAGTTTTTGTGATAGTTTCACTAACTGTTTAACCGGAAGCCAGGTGCAAGTCCAAGAACATACTTACCAAATTTATTAAACTCAACTTGATTTATGTGTTAAAATTGTCATGATACATATTGCTTGTTCCTTCCATTCCTTGCAAATTTGCAATAATGTTCTATTTACTCCTGTAACCTATATCTAGCATGTACAAACGATTTCTGGATTGAAAATGGTGTCTGGATTAGGTGAACAGTAACTGTGAACAAAGTTCTAAAGCCTCACAAGAGATTGCACATCAAGCTTGCACGAGTAATTTGCCTGGGACATACCTCACTGGAAAATCACCATTTCCTGCCCTGGACTTCTTCGTGGAGTCTATTGCTTCTATTGGAAATGTATCAGGTGGTGTACCCTTTTTTTTATATATATATTTTTTCATACAAATAAGAGCAGTCTTTCACTACCTTAGAAAACTGAATTGATGATAAATCTGCAGGAAAGCATCTTCACGTGCTGCACAACTTACTTTTGGTCACACCTGACATCAGGCTTAATTCAGAATTTTGTTATTTCAAAATGTTCAGTTGCTATCTATTAATTTGTTAATCAAATAGCTAAAAGCAGCATAATGCACAGAACATTCCACTATTGCATGTAGCAAATGTATATCGACAACAAAGGCACTTGTAGAAAACTGAAAACCATTTGTCCAAAAACCAGTAGATTGATTAACTCCGAACCACAGAAGAGACAACCATAATTGTTTTCACTTCATCAACATAGTGATGACTTAGTCACAGTTTGTTCTTTTTGTGCAGCAATCAACTGATTTCTGACCTGTTTTGAGAGCTTAATTACATGAAAATTGTCGACCAGGCACCGTTGTTCAATCCATTAGCCCAACCTGAATATATCTCTTGCAGCTGATGAGTGCCTTTTTGCAAGAAATTCTGAAATGCCTTCTGCATGTCCGGAAGTTCTCTACAAAACATGAGCTTTTTCCCTTTTCTTCACCAAAAACTCTAATACCTTCAAACGTACGAAGCGACTGCTCTATTCCTCCTATTTCCACCTTATTTCATGTCTTTTTCTCAATACAAAAAATAGCCTTGAGGAAGTCATATGAAATTTCATTTGGCCCATGCTCGAATTCACACCAATCCACTAATTGGCAATAAGATCCACTTGACGCAATGGAAAGTTGCTCGTGTTCGGGTGTCCTAACTTCACCTTACTCTTTGATCTTATAAATGCCATGTGGCATCCTAGCTTTTGATTTTGGATCTCCTTGACAGCTAAAGCCAAGCAAACTCATGTTTGATTAGTCATCTCCTTTTATTTTTCTATTGTTATCACTTTGAAGTATTTTTTAGCAATCATTAGCAAGTCATTGGCTTAAAGCTGATACCAAATAAAATACAGGGAAGAAATTCCTAAAACTTCACCAGAATCTCATAGCACCCTTCTCCTAATGGCCATAAACAATCACACCCAGCTATTGTTATTGGCCAATATTTTATGTATTGAGTTATGATGGTTATTACATTGTCTCTGATTACAATCAATTGTACAAGTTCATAGCAACAAGTTACAATGTTCTCTAAATAATATTTGCAGTCCTTTTGTGAATGTAAGAAAGGGGCTGCATTCTCAACTTGGGTATCAAATTTCACTCTCTTACAAACTTCTTTAGGTATTCATGATGTGTATGTCAACATTCTCATTGGTTGTCATGTCGATTTGTTCTAATTCTAGGAAGAATTCGGAGTTGGTATTGGTTCTCAGAGCATGGCTTGATGGTTTACAGCATGTCAAGGAATAGATACTGTGAGCGGATTGGTAGAGAACACAAAAGCAACCATGGTAGCATCTATTCTTAGTTATCTCCTTATCTTGTCTACATGTTTCAACCTTTTCATAATATTCATTCAACTGTACTTTTTATTCTTGAAAGGAATTTGGATGCTTTTCTGCTTTCACTATGAATGGATTTCATCATTCCTACATCAGAACTTAGATCTTTGTATGTTCTCTATTGAGCTAGTTGAAATCCGTAAGAGAAAGTGAATTACTTTTATTGTATGCATATTGTGTCTTGTTTTAATTTGTTTTACTTGGTTGAGCCTCATGGTGATTTGGAATATTTTACAGTTTCAAACACTTGTTGAATCTATACCGAGTTTAGTCAAGGTTGGGTAACCGCAACCACATACACAAGTACCAGTTTGGATGCCCTATTTTCATAGATGGGCAGTTGGCAGCTGACCCTATACATAAATGAGATGATGCTGCTTGTATTTTTATCATACTGTTTATGAATTGGAGCAGTTAAGTGGATTAAATGGCAAGTTGACTGAAACACATGTTTTAGTGGATGAGACAAACAAATTTTATAAATAGAGGAAGAAAAAAAAAATCATGAGTGGAGGGATTGAGAAAGATGTACCCATAGAATTCAAGATGGGTGGTAGAAACGAGATGTCTTTGGGCACACTCGGGGTGGGCGGCCTGTGTGAGGCAGGGGCACACTCGAGGTGGGCGGCTTGTGTGAGGCAGGGGCACACTCGAGGTGGGCGGCCTGTATGAGGCAGGTGGCTCGTGTGAAGTGGAACCCATGTGAAGTGGGGCCCATGAGGGGGGTTCGGCCGAGGTCCTAACCCATGTGATGTGGGGCCTGGGCTATGAGATAAAGGGATTGATTCGCCATGCTGTATCAGTTCGAGCTTTTAGAGCAAGTGGTTAATTGCCCTGCATTAGAAGTTCTGATTGATCATGCTTTGGCTCTCCTTTCAAGGCCACTGCATTGCCACTAAAATGGGTGTAGCTGGGTGTCTTCGTCAGAGTCAACATTGCAGCCAACCCATCTCCATATTTTCCTCTTTGATCCTTGCTCATTTTTCTCTAAAAGCCATAACCCTAAAGCCTAAAACCCTCAATTCCAATCCTAGAACCTAGATTTCCTAAAACCCTAAGTCTCAAACCCTAATTCTCAAAACCCAACTCTTAAAACCCTAATTTCCAATAACCCTACTTCTAAACCCTAATCCTAAGTTCCCCAAAATCCCCTAATTTCGCAAAAACCCAAAATTTTCCAAAATTTCCAAAATCCCCAAAACCCTTGTTCTTAAACCCTCTAACAAACCAAGAGATTCCGTTTAGAATTAGTTTAATTCATATGCTAGATGGAAGTCCTACCTTCCACAGGTCCTATCTAATCATGTTTTACAAGATCTAACCGACGGGTTGTGATTTAGTCTTGAATCTGAGCATAGTTAAATACTTGAATCCTCATTAAGCTTGTGATTGATTAGCATTATTTTGTGCTTTAAATTGTTCTAGTTAATTCGTTGATGATCTCATTGCATCATTTTAGGCTAGGCCACCCATCTTGCATCATTATTGCATGGGATGCTTTTATTTATGTGCTTTGTTGCACTTTCTAGTCTTCTCATCTAACATTTGTTTTGTAATTCTAATCCAAATGTGCTAATCCATGATAGCATCTTGTTTTGCTCAGTAATGTATGTTGTCGATTTCAAAAGGGCCGGATATTATCAAAAGTGCTATGATCCTGATTGCAGAGGTGTGGAAATGATTTTTTGCTTCTCTTTGTATGCCTTCATTTAGAAACTGTATTAACTACGTGCATGCTCTTTTTTCTCTCCATTGCTGTAAATCTCATGCTTAATGATGGCACCAGGTTACCGGTCCCCCTTGCGCCCAATACCCAATGACACCATCCCGGATAATATGGCTACCTTTAACTCGACATGGGTGGAGAACTGTGGGGAAATGATGAATATTTACTTTGATCTTCAACATGGTGAAAATGATTTGGAGTGTACTTCCCCTGGTAAAGACGAGAGGATAACTGAGAGCTACAAGAAGGATCATGGGTGGTGGCTAGAAGCCATACGAATTGCAGATGACATTGAAAATATGAGAAAAGCACCAAATTCCGGTGAACTGGTTAGTCCCATAGTTCCACGCAATCATTTGGTTAATTTTGTGGCATTTATTTAGCCCTTGTTCTTTTCATGGCTTCACCTCCTATCTTCATTTTGCTGCCACCAATATTTCGCTGGTTATGGGACCTTTTTTAGTTGCCATAACAGCTGATCTGTTTTGAAAAGAAAGTTCTGCATGCATTACATTCAGGCACATGGGCTACATGAACAAGAACCAAGCCATCCATCAGCTGGGTCCGCTGATTAATGTATTGGTCTAGGAATGCATGCTATAAAGCTACAGATTTATATTCCTTTGTTTTCTTTTCCTTTTCTGATGTTTCTTGCTATGTTGTCAAGCTTTTAAACCTGTAGCTTTTTAGCATACATTCCTCTCTTTTTTCATCAGTCAAGCTCTTAGAAGTTTGGGAATTGGGACTAAAAGTGAGGAGGCTGTGAACATACTGACAATGCCAATCGATGCTTTGAAATTTACCAGGAAGTTGTTTGGGAGGAGAACCACCAAGTCATTTGGTTAAGTTTGAATTCAAAGTATGAGTTTATTAGACGAAGTAGTTCTTTCAGTAGTCTTATTACATGGCTTGCTTTGAAACCCACTTACTCCCAAATATGTCAAGTGTCACTGTTGTGGATGTCTAAATTTTCTAAAACAACTGTCTCTATTATGTTCCAAAAACAAGAGTTGCTTAGCTTTAGAATGCTGGAAAGCCAACCGACCTCTATATATATCAACATTTGTTTGGTTTAATCCCACATGAGAGTTCTGCCATAGAAGAGCATGCTATTGCATCTATTCTACGTCTACCTTGTATCAACAGCTTTCCTTTTAGATCATACCCTTGAAACTTTAGTTGTGCCCTGCCACTCATTGAGTATTACGAATTATATATTTCACTTGATTATTAGTTTTACGAACCTTTTGTTCCTACATCAAATTAATGCCTTTGACAATATTTTATTTTATTTTATTTTATTCTTGTAATGTGTTTATTCCTTTGTCTAATCGCTGCCAAACAGGCAGAGGAGGTTTTTGCTGAAGATTGTGAATGGTGGATAGAAGTTGAAAGGACCACCTCCCAAATTGAACAACAGGCCAGTCTGACTGGTTAAAACTGGGTAAACCTCAATGGTATAATTGCCATAAGCAGTTGTAATCTTTCCTAAAGGAAGGGTAGTCACTACGAAGTTGATCCTTAAAGATGGAAGATGATTAATCGCTATGACAGAAGTAGATCTTGGAAGATGCATGAAGATGTCGTCCTTCTGTATTGACGATGATGAAGAAGATGCCGTCCATCGGTATTGCTGCACTGTGAGCTTCTGTAGTCTGAGTCTTTAAACTATGTGAAGGACCCTTTACCAAGCCTGTTCGTGCAGTTGAGCATGTTTTGGCATCCTCGAAAGGATATTGGGCACCATGCTATCTGCAACTCTCCAATTTGTAATTAGTAGGCGTTTGGATGCACAAGTTAATTGAATTGTGAACAGTCAGTTTAATCAAGAGGAAATGACAAACATTGATTATGTATCCAAGCATTCATATCAAGTAGCCCATCAAATTGCAGCTATAGTCCTTTCTGAATCTAACTCGAGCTGCGTAATTGTGACTTCTAGCCCTATCCCTCAACATGACAGTGAGGAAAGGAAGTTACATTTTGGTTGTTTCCAGTTTACTATAATAATTGCAATTCAAAATTCAGGATCCAACCCAAACATCTAGATATCTTGTGTTGGCCATGTCATGATGAACTAGGATGTAGACTTGAAGCTACACCATATTGCATGTGGCATCATACACATGAACACGTCTGTACATTTAAAAGCTGTTTGAGAGGCCAACACCTGTTGCCACATGATGTGAACCTATAACTGGGTAAAAAACATGCCCACATTATAAGACAGAATGATACTAAGTCCAGGTATCTGGCTAGGATTCTGGGGTGACCTACTTTAGACAACACCTTGCCTTAGCTGTTGTATGGAACTTTTTTTTGTGTGGTGTGTGAGAGTGGATTATTATTTCGTGACTTGAGTCGTAGTTCAAACCTGAAGACTTGACTCGACTCAATATTCAGCCGGGTCACTTGACCTGAAGAGTCAACTCAATTTGGCTCAATATGTAATAATTATATAAAGAAGAGTTTTGTTTAATGATAGGTATCTAGAATAGGATGACCACGATATGGCCAGTTGGTAATGATGCATTTGCAAGAATGGGAAGTCATGCATTTGAGTCTCATATTCCGCTTGATTTTTATTTTTATTTTAAATTAAAAAGACAACCATGGCAAGTGGCTCAGTTCAAGTCATGTCAAGTTGACCAAGTTGGCAGGCGGATTCAATGAGTCTAACCGTGTTGAGACTGAGTTTTGCTCATCAAGCGTTCTTAGTGACTCTGATTGAAATATCAAGTTGAGTCATTGAGTTTTAGAACTATGATTTGAGCCAGCATTACATTATGTTAGAAACAAAAGACTGTTATTTCGTGACTCTAGTCATTTCATGGCATAACAATGTTTAAGGGAACATTAACCTATCCATTCTTGTTGGCATGTTACCTACTGTGCCCTGCTTTTTGAGGTCCATATAAATTATGTAATGGGTCGCACAGTGGATGGTTGATTACACAAACAACCTTTAAAATTAGAAGACCATATAGATTGCCCACAAAAGAACATTTAGAAGAGACTGTCCATGTAATACTCTGTTTTTTTTAAACGGTGGGTTCCACTGTTGCCTTTGGTGTGGCCCACCTGAGCTGTGGATGGCCCTCATTTTTGGGCTCATCCCCTAACTTTGATGGGCAAAACTAATGAATAGTGTGGATTTATCACATCATTTTTGTGGGGCCCACTCTAAAAAAAAAAAAAAAAAACAAAGCAAGTGACGTGCACCCACAAACCAACCCTCTCCTCCACGACTCCCTCTCTTTCCCACTTCTCCGCGGTACGGTTGCGGATGCGAACCCATTCACCATGCATGATATCATCATGGTGGGACCCACTAATCAATCTAAACCGTCTAATGAACTCCCAACCCACTAAACTCACTTGACATTATTTTTATACCCCATTTCTCATGCTACTTATAGAAAACCATAGAGAAAATCACAAGAAAAAGATTGTGAGAAGAAAAAAGATATCAGGAGGAGGGAGAGTATCCGTGAGGGTTCAACATCAAGTTTGTGACTCACTGACTTAATCCCTAATGATATGTTGTCGGTTTTTCCAGTATCCCTTGCAACTATTCTAGAGAAAGAGAAATCCTGAGTAAAGGTAACGTATATCGAGCCGTTCCACCAAGTTGACTGAATCTACTGAGTACGGGCTAACCTGAAGATCCTTCTATAACATCTGATTTTTATAGAGATGGACGCATTTATATGAAGTTTTACTTCCCAAGTAGGGTTGAGTTCAGAGTTGGTCAATCCAAGTTAGTACATGTAGAAATCAGCATCGCTTCAGATTATTTTCCTCCCATCACACAATTTTTCCATAGCAGGTAGGTAATCATTCCCTATTGAAAATTTCATAAGTAATTGCCTTATATAATCTAGACATTGAGATATTCTTTATTTAACTGAACCAATATAATAATTATTATTATTATTATTATTTAATATTATCTAGTGGTCATAATGAATATTCATTATGTGAACATAGACACTATAACTGCCATGATTCCTTGTAAGTTGGATGCATTTTATGTGAACTATTTTTTTTAATGCAATGATTCTTACGGGTGCTCTGTCCAGGGTCATTCCCAAAATGATCAGCACGACACGGGTGCTCTGCCTAGGGTCATTCCCAAAAGGATCGGCACGGGTGCTCTGCCCTGATTCCCTAAAAGGATCAGTACACACGGGTGCACTGCCCTGGGCTTTTGTCCCTAAAAGGTTATACTGGTGCTCTGTCGAGGGTTATACCCTGAAAGGATCAACACTGGTGCTCTGCCGTGGGCCATCCCCAAAAAGAATCAGCACACATGAGTGTTTTGCCCACTCCAAATCTTAGTATTTTTAAAAAAGCTATGTTAAACAATTTATTCATTTCATATTCATGAATGTCAAATTATTAACTATGATTTTACATCCAATGTTCGCATTATTTTGATTAATATGTCGAGGTTAAATTTGGTAATATTTGTGAGACTTTCAACTCGGGATTGATATGATCCTATTGAGTTGTCAACTAATTATGTTTTAATCATTTCAGGTTATGAATATTTTGAAGATGCAGGGTACTTCTATTAGTAGTGAAGCATGGAATGTGGTTGGATGCACGTGGCATGTCATTCTATATAGGATAAATTTTATTTTATTTTATAACTCTGAATGTAGTAATGTTTGACTTGATTTTCTTATTTCAAGTTTAATTAGATAATCATGCATGAATATAATAACAGATTATGTAATTAGTTATCTTAATATGTGTTTGGATTTTAAAGTTTCGGGCTATGGTGGGAGAAAATGAAATGCATATGAAATTGTCATACTTTACCTTTTTATTTTTATTTTATTTTTTTATAAGTCACGGGTCTAGAATTCGGGTCTTGGACACCTTATTTGGGTACCCGAATTTTGGGGCGTGAAAGTCCATGTTTAGAGGAAAAGATTAGAGTGATTATATGATTGAAATATTCAAAATTTGAAATTTGTACACATCCCCGGCCACATCAAGGCCTATCGTATAAAGGGTTTGGATGACTGAGACAACCTCAAATTCAAATGCTACAGTCTTGACATGGATTGCAAGTCACTAATCAAATAGATTTTACAGCTGCGCCTTCCCTTTTCCCCACGCCTTGCAAACCACTTCCTCTCTTCTTGACTTGCATTGTTCGTGCCACATCCACTAGTTTCCATGCATAGAAATATAATGCTTCTGTAGATGGTGATTCCATCCTCATCATTGGAAATTTATGGCAGAGCAAGCCAGCATTTGCATGGGCCCATCATTTGAGGATCAAGATACTTACCTGGTGAGCCCCTTACGCATATACCGTCATGCCCCTAATGACTACTTCAGGGCTCACTTTCCATCAATGGGAATTGGTCTACTTCCTAAGGCTCTGTTTGGCAGGGAATCCCGCGAAACAGGGTTTTCCGTCTCTCAGACCCATGCCTTTCAAGTCAAATTCTCTGTGCTTAAGCAGCACTTTTTAATTACATTTTCCAAAATTTTACATGAACCTGAACATGGCTATAATGTGATGTAGAGAGAATGGAGTTTGCTAGAATCATGATTAAGCTTAATCCTGTTTTTTCTACTCAAACAGACCCTCAAGGAAGTGGCATGTTGGACCACCAAACTGGATCCCCATTTTTAGCCATGATGTGCATTGGTCTTAGGCCACAACCCAGCTACAGCCCATTACAATATAACCCAAGCTGACCCCTTCAAAATTCACCAAGTCCATGCCCAACCAACCCATTTAATTGTAATTAGCTTGGGCTCAACCAACCAGGCATGATCCAAAAGCTAGTTTTAAGAATGGAAAATAGAGCTAAATACTTAGGCCTGTCCAATTAAGTGTGTGTGTGTGTAATGCATGCTTATCCTCTATTATTTTTTATTCAGTTCAGGGGGACCAGCTGGCCTGCCCAACTATAGCACCCATTTGGACTGGTTGGGTTTGATAGTTTTCAACCCAAGTCCAACCCATTTACTTAAGTGGGCCATATTGTTATCCCGAGGCTCGCCCACTATCCATTTAGCTTGGCCTGTATTTGTCACCGGAACGGGTACTTGACTGGTAGGCTGGTTTGGCTTCGACCTAAAATCCTTATCTATTGATACAAGCCCGGCTTAGAGCACCGTATTTTCAACTCCTGGGCTGGTTCTAGACATGCTTTAAAGCAGCTTGGGCCTGCCCACTGATTGTTATGGGTGCCACTGCTCTGTCCCAACACGACCCTAAACGACAAGGCAGCATGGCCCTCCATACAGGCCTCACCCAAGCCCAGGAAATTTCTTAGGCCTAGCCGTTTCAGTCCTGCCCTGAAATTTTGATCAAATCTCTTTTACTCATGAGAATCTTCCTAATCCATCCACTGATCAGGTGGGACACACATTAATAATGAAATATATATTTAGAAAAATGAAACCGATGGTCCACATGCAGCATTCATGTGTTACCTAACCGATGGTCCACATGCAACATCCCTGCCAGCCCAACAGCCCGGGGCAAAGCTGGGTCGCATTCGATGTCTGGCCTGTTATGTCCGGAAGCGGATTGGCTAGTGTACCACACACCAGCTATATAGCTACTGTAGGTACTTGTCATGCGAAGATGAACACTGTTGCTCCTTGAGCTCCGAGTTGTATGAACGGTTCAAAGGGGAAGCGGATTGGCTGGTGTTAGGGGTGTGCATCGAGTCGATCTGAGTCGAGCTGGCCTCAGCTCGAACTCGGCTCGGCTCGGTCCTCGAGCCTGATTGGCCAGTTCAGCTCATTTTGGTTAGCAGCTCGGCTAGCTAGGGCTGAGTTTGGCTAGCTCAAACTCGGCTCGACTCGGTTCTCGAGCCTGACTGGCCAGCTCAGCTCGTTTTGGTCAGCAGCTCGGCTAGCTAGGGCTAAGTTCAAGCCAAGATTGAGTTGAGTTCTCCATTGAGACATTTCCACAAACACCTGAATTGCAACTTCAAAAACCCACTGTTTTACAAACAGAGGCAATGGTTTTATGGGTGTTTTATCAAACACCTTCTAAGTAATATTAAAACCCACAAAAAAGAAAAAAAGAAAGAGAAAAAAGGTATTTATTTAATGTACATACCTTGCTTGCCACCCTCCAAACCTTCCTTGCCACCACCCATATTTCGTTGAGTCATTTTATCAAATAGTTGGTGAGCAACATCAATGGCAAAGTAACCCCCGAGTTCGATTCGAGCTGGATTTGATCCGAGTCGAGTCGAGCTGGGGCCTGCTCGAACTCGGCTCAAACTCATTTTTGAGCTCAAAAAATTAGCTCGAATCGGCTCGAACTCAACTTCGAACTGAGTCGAATCGAGCTTTTTCGAGTCGAGTCGAGTCAAGTGAGCTAACCAAGCTAGCTTGGTTCGTGTACACCCCTAGCTGGTGTACCTCACACCAGCTATATAGTTGTTGTATTCTGTGGCTCTGATCATGAGGTATGTGTTATATCCAAACCGTTCATCCATTTAATGAGCTCGTATAAATGCTTGAGACGAAAAATAAGACAGATCTAACTATCAAGTGGACCACACTTCAAAAAGTAGTGGAAGATTGAACATATACCATTGAAACCCTTTTTGGGGTCATAGAAGTTTTGGATCAATATGAATTTATTTTTTTCCTCTTTATTCAGGTATTTGTGACCTTATGAACAGATTGGATGGTAAATAAATGTTATGGTGGGCCCTAAAAATATTTTAATGGTGAAAATCAGTATCTCCGCTACTATTTAAGGTGTGGTCCAAATGATCTTTGGATATGATTGATTTATTGGATAATGCTCTAAAATGATCTCTAAAAATAGATGAACGGTGTAGATATAATAAATACATCGCTGTGGGGGGCATGTAACTTTGATCTCCTTTGAATGGAAACGGATTGGCTACTCCCCTTGCCACCTTGGCTGGTGGTGGATGCCATATGGGCCGCACTATGATGTGTGTGTTTCATCCATGCCGTCCATCTATTTTTCTAGCTCATTTTCTGAAAGGAGACCAAAAATTAGATATATCCCAATCTCAAGTGGACCACATTACAGGAAACGGTGTTGAATGAACGTGACTATTAAAAGCTTTTTAGGGGCCATAAAAGTTTTGGATCAAGCTGATCTTTGTTTTTTTTCCCTTAATCTGGGTCTGTATTACCTAATCAATAGATTGGATGTCAAATAAACAATACATTGGGCCTTAGGAGGATTTTAATGATGGATATCCAATCACTATTGTTTTCCTATAGTGTGGTCCACCTGAAATTTATATTACTCTCATTTTTAATACCAAGCCCTAAAATTATCAGCAAAAATGGATGAAACACATACATCATATTGGAGCCCCCACATATCACCGACCACCAGCCATGGGGCTAGTGGCATGGGGAGTAGTCAATCCCATCTCTTGAACGGAAACGGATTGGCTACTCCCCCTACCACCGGAAAATGGATGGTGGTCAATGCCATGTGAGCCCCACCATGATGTGTGTGGTTCATCCACACCGTTCATCTATTTTCTTAACTCATTTTATGAAAGGAGACCAAAAATTAGATATATCCCAATCTCAAGTGAACCACATTACAAGAAACGGTGTTGAATGAACGTAGACTATTAAAAGCTTTTTGGGGGCCATAAAAGTTTTGAATCAAGCTGATCTTTGTTTTTTTTCCCTTCATCTGGGTCTGTATTACCTAATCAACAGATTGGATGTCAAATAAACAGTACTTTGGGCCTTAGGAGGATTTTAATAGTAGATATCTAATCAACATTGTTTTCCTATGGTGTGGTCCACCCGAGATTTATATTACTCTCATTTTTGGTACCAAGCCCTAAAATTATCTGTAAAAATGGATGAACGGATTAGATGAAACACATATATTATGTTGGAGCCCACATATCACTGACCACCAGCCACGGTGCTAGTGGCAGGGGGAGTAGCCAATCCGTTCGAAGGGAAACGGATCGGCTACTCAGTCCGGCCGGTGGTCAGTGCCATGTGGGCCCCACCATGATGTGTGTGTTTCATCCATGCCGTCCATTTATTTTTTTAGATCATTTTATAAAAAGAGATCAAAAATTAAATATATCCTAATCTCAAGTGGACCACATTACAGGAAAGGAAATGGTGTTGAATGAATGTAGGCTATTAAAAGCTTTTTGGGGGCATAAAAGTTTTAGATCAAGTTGATCTTTTTTTTTTTTTTTTTCCCTTCATCTGGGTCTGTATTACCTAATCAACAGATTTGATGTTATATAAACAGTAGATTGGGCCCAGGAGGATTTTAATGTGGCTATCGAATCACTATTGTTTTCCTATGGTGTGGTCCACCTGAGATTTATATTACTCTCATTTTTGGTACCAAGCACTAAAATTATCTGTAAAAATGGATGAACAGAATGGATGAAACACATACATCATGTTGGAGCCCACAGATCACCAACCGGCCACGGGCTAGTGGCAGGGGGAGTAGCCAATCCGATCTCGGCGCGAAGCTAGTTTAGGAGGACATAACGGAAGCCGTGGTGCACGTTAGAGACCCCTGCGACGGCTACTATAAAAGGTGCTCGTCTGGGCCTTTAAAGCCCTTCGCGATTACAGAGTGAGAGATTTGTAGGGTTTGACGACTCGCTTTTCCCAACTCACAACAATGGTAACCTCCCTCTCTCTATCTTCTCTTTCTATCTCTCTCGTCCCATTCTATCTAATGATTTACTCCATTTATCATCTCAGATCATTCCAGAGAAGAACCGCAAGGAGATCTCCAAATACCTCTTCCAAGGTCTTACTTCTTCTCTGTTCTCCGTTTGGAGTCGACCCAAATAACAATCAGATCCGCTTGCAATTCGGGTTGCATCCAAACGCACCCTTCTTCTCTTCCCCTCATTTGATATGTCTTTCTATTTTCCTCCTTCGTTTCTGCAGAGGGTGTTTGCTATGCGAAGAAGGACTACAACCTCGCGAAACATCCGGATATCGATGTCCCGAATCTCCGGGTTATTAAGCTCATGCAGAGCTTCAAATCCAAGGAATACGTTCGTTAGACTTTCTCTTGGATGCACTACTACCGGTATCTGACCAACGACGGGATCGAGTTCCGCCGGAACTACCTCAATCTACCGTCCGAGATCGTCCCTGCCACTTTGAAGAAGTTCGTCAAGCCCATGGGCGGTGGCCCACCTGGGGATCGTCCCCAGTACGTATACCCTCCTTCTGTCTTTCTTTTCTTTTGAGGGCAATTCCTTGTGAATTTGTCTTATGTGTGTGGAATTGCAGGGGCCCACCTCGCTTCGAAGGTGATTGTCCACGGTTCGGTGGGGACCGCGATGGTTATCGTGGAGGCCTGAGGGGTCCTCCGGGTGAGTTTGGTGGTGACAAGGGAGGAGCTCCACCTGAATTCCAGCCTTCATTTAGGGTAATTGTGATATTACCTTTTTCTTGAGGTTGTGTTTGGTTTCACCAAATTTCATGAAACTTTGCACCAAACTAAGACTGCTTATTCATGAAATTTCATGGTATTTGGTTCAACTGAACACACCCAGTATATTTTTTGTTATCTTAAAATGGTTTATTGTTATAAGTTTTGTACTTGGATCTTATTGGCTGTTCTGCTCTCACTTGTTTGTTGAGGTAGCTTCTTACGATAGAAAAAAAATTCTTGGTTTTGTATCCCTTCTGACAAAAGGAGAACGACCGCTCCTGTAATTTTAGAATGCATCTGTTGTTTGCATACTCTGCTATTGTGGCTTGATATGTTCAAAGCATGTGTTTATTGGAATGTGTTATGTTTGAGTGTGATAGATCTAACTGAATAGAGCTTTTGTCTGATACCTTCTTGTTTTTCTATGTAGGCTTTTATAAAAACTCTGAAATTTACATTATTTTTGTGTGTTTGGTAGAACTGTGATTCCCTTCTGGTTGTAACAGGTTCCTTGTGGCACAAATATCTTAATGAATTTGTCGATTGATGTTGTCCTAGTAGCAGGCTGCTATGATGTCTTGCTACTTTGCCATGCTTATACTTTCTAATGCGAACCCCAAAAGGGGATGCAAATAGATCAAAGAAAAGAGAAAGAGATCGTGGGAACGAACCCAACAATCCTCTAGTCAAATGCTAGAGATTGCGAGACCCCCCCCCAAAAAAATAATAATAATAAAAAATAAATAAATAAATCTACCAAATAAAGAAATAAAAAATGAAAGAAGTTTTATTCAAATCATCATAATGACGCATTACAACTCCCTAAAATAGCTTTACTTAGGCCTAAGAAGAGAAAATCCTTAACAATAGAAAATGACCAAACTGCCCCTAAATCCCATTATTACCTTATGAGCCTAATGTAAATGGGCCATATCTCATCCAAATGGCCCAAGAAATGCACGATCTTGGGCTTGTTCGAAAGCTTATTTAATAGGCTATCAAACAAGACCAATTTTGTGTCATTCGAACATCTTTTGGTGCTCCAAAAGAGGCCTGCCATGGAAGTGACAGAAATACAAAAGAATTTATTAACTAAATCATGACTTAGTCTCACCCTAAAAACTAATTAAATAAATAAAACCTATGAAATTGATGACCATATGATTGATCCCATAGGCCCACAAATTTAGCTGATCGTTGATCCTTTCCAATTGATTATCAGACGATTTACATTGTCCAAAACATCAATCAAGACAATTTGAATGGTAGGATTGATCAAATCTTAGATCGACCAACTTGTGTGGTCATTTGGTTGCATTAATTCCACCCAGCTTCGAAAAAAAAAAAAACTCATTCTTGAGTTTAAATTCATGGGCATAATTTCCTGTGTAGATCCTCGCATGTAGGGTGACTTCTTTGCTTTTGCTTGTTGGTAGTTGATGTGGAGACTTGCATGCTTGACGGGCAGCTTGTGCATAATACAAAATTGAGATATGCACCATCTTTTCTTTCCCTTATTGGTGTTCCTCTACGTTCTGGACGTTGATTGCAGACTCTTCATCACGGTCGGTTTTGATCTATGGGACTTGATTGACATTGAGATGGCACCATGGTGATCATGAAACTATCCATTTTTTCAATCATTGAATCGTCCATACATGTTAATCCAATCTCCTCTACCTTGTCATTCAATGGTGGATCATCCATTTTCATTGGTGCTTTCTTTGATTGAGTTATTGATCCATCAGTACATGTATCCATTGATTCATTGAGTAAGCCAATAGTGGATTCTTCTTGAGACACCACACTTGCTTCATACACGTCATTCTTAGGAATTCCATAGACAATGCATTAAAGTACATAACACTTTTCTTGTTCAATCAAGGCCTTGAAGCAAGCCCTTATCACCTTCTTGAATTCCTTGATTTTTTATTTTTTATTTTTGCAATATCATCCTTGAACTCTCTAATTTCCTTTAGTTCTCTTAGATTATCCTCTCGTCTCTTGAACATTCTTAGCTGTCGCTAACATTTCCGTGCAATAGGAGGCTTTTAAATAATCGACATGTGGTTGTCATTGTTCATAATATTGAGAGGAAGTTGAAAGGAATCACTATAAGGCACGGATGTGAAGATGGGTATGACTCGGGTAATACGAAGGATAATCTTGATCATCGAAGTAACTTGGATAAGAATAATGCAATGGATATGGAAGTCACAGGAGTTCGAATAGGGAATAATTGTATGAGGCATTTAAACATCTTCCTATGCACGACATCTCTAAGAAAGAACGTGAAAGAATATAGGGGGAACTTTAGGCTTGAGTTCTAGACTTAAAGAGTTTTGGGATGGGCTTTGCTGGCAAAAAAGGCAAGGGAATGGTTGGGTTGGAATGGGATTAAGATTTGGTAGGGTAGGAATTGGGTACAATCAGGGTTTTTTTATGTGTTCGAGTTTTTTATTTCTATTTTTTACTTGGTATGGTAGGGTTTTCAGAAAAGGGAAAAGGTGGGATTTAGGGTAAGGGAAGAGGGAAAAGGAAAAGAAAATGGAAGATGAAGGTTTGGGGAAGAGGGAAAAGAAGAAATGGAATGATTGAGATGATGAAATTGCCTTCTTTCAATTTCCCAAGAGTAGCATTTGCTCTGATACCAAATAATGCATACCCTAAAAAGAGACGGCAAATAGATCAAAGAAAAGAAGAAAGAGATTGTGGGAAAAACCCAACAATCCTCTAGTCAAATGTTAGATATCGCGAAAAAACTCCCTCTCCAAATCTTCTACCAAATAAAGAAACAAGAAAAGAAAGAAGGTTTATTCAAATAATCTTAATAATGTATTGCACTTCCATAATGTAGCCTTATATAAGCTTTTAAAAATAAAAAATAAATAAATAAATAAAAGAAGAGAGGATCCCTAATAATGGAAAATAAATTGTCCTTAAATCCCATCATTACCGTATGAGCCTTATGTAAATGGGTGATATCTCACTCAACCGGCCCCGAAGTTGCATTATCTTGAGCTCATTTGAAAGCTTACTCAATATGCTGTCAAACAGGACCAATTTGATGTCATTTGGACATCGTTTGGTGGCTCAAAAGCTTGACAAGAAAGTGACGGAAATACAAAAGAGAAGTTTATTAACAATATCATGCGAGAGTGATTATTAACTAAATCATGATTCAATCTCACCCTATAAACTAAGTAAATAATTAAAAACTACGAAATTGATGACCAAATAGCTGATCCCACAATCGACTTTAAATTGTGGGGCCTATGGGATCAATTATATGGTCATCAAAGTTGATTGTTGATCATTAGACCATAAATTTGGTTCAGATCATTAATTAAGATATTTGGGATGGTAGGATTAATTAGATCTTAGATCAACCAGTTTGTGCAGTCATTTGATCGCATGACTTTTGGATTCTCATCTTAGCATGCACAAGTTAATTTTTGGGAAATTGTGTCACTTTTAAGGCCCTTAACACTATACCTTGCGATTTTGTTTGAATCATATGTTTCCTTACTTTTTTATAAGTTTTTGTTCTTTTATTCATTTGAATGCCCTCTTTTAATTTTGGATACTTTACAAGGATAAGGGATCCCCTTTCCCCAAACTTGAGATCCAGATTTACAACATTTTTAACTTTGGACTAATCAATTATTTAGGATTTTTAGTGAATCATATCATGCAAGCAACAAATCCAAACTGTGGTATTATTAATGAAGTATTTTAACATGATTGTACTAATGAGCTTTGGGCAATCCTTGCCCTACCCATGACATGAGATTTTGGTTTTTGAGTATTTGTTGACCAGATCCTAGTTTTACTCAATTATACCCGTAGGTAGACATTATTTACCATGGTTGTTTGACATTTCAAGATGAGTAGTTGTGGGGCTAATATGAGATGATGTGAGTTACCTCTTCTCATTGATTGGAAGAGTTGGCTTGGCATGCTTGGCCTATAATGATTGCTATCAGAAGGAACAAAGACTTGTCAATATCAAGTTGCCTTGGACAAGTCATCTTGGCTTTGCATGAGAAAGAACCAAGTCATTCCCAAACATGTATGTTTTGGGAAAAATCACTTTCTCATTTGTTGGTTTTTGCTAAAACCAAACATGTAGTGGCGGTTTACGCTCTAGTCAAACTGGACTTTGAAATTGAGTTTTTTAAACCTTAAATGCATGTTTGGATGTTGCCCATCTTCATTTGTTTTCATTTTTTCAAAAGTTAACTAACATGGTAGTTTAAAGTGGTCTCAGGCAATGTTACATTGCACGGAAATATTTAGGGACCATATCCACACGTGTTGATGTGTCACACATGTGCAAGGACTTAATTTGTCATGTTGAAGAGCCTTCACTTGCCCATGCCTCCACTGAAATTATGTTGATCGGTTTTTTAGGTGGCCCTTGATAGTGGACCAAATTTAAACCATCAATTGAAATTTGTGCTGTCATCACACCCATCCAATTAAAAAATCGGAAAAATTCCTTTTTGGTTTCCCCAAAACGCCCCCATGGCATATATGATCTTGGATCGTTATGCTTATGTTGAATTCTTAATTTGGACTATATGCTGATTTCTTGGAGGATACTTGCAATGATAACCATGTAGTATGTCCTTCTTAGGGAGGATTTCTAAAGGACAAAAGGGAAGATCTTGGGGCATGCAGAGGGTTGTAATCACACTTCTATTGGCGAGAAGTTGTAAAGATTACTGGAAAATATCTGAAGTTGCTTAATTAAGCGGTCTCATATTGGGGAATTATTCGAAGGGGTTTGGGATGGTAATTTGCATAGAGATTGTATTTTTGGTTGTGTGAACGCCCCCGTGTGAGCGGTGGCCTCACTTCCTCAGCTTTGTCTTTCTTTCTTTTGGTGTTTGTGTGATTGGGGTGTGATTTGACTCAGATGAGAGATTTCATACCACTTGGAGGCACCACTAGCCAAATGAAGCTTATAATCTATAGCTGGTTAGAAACCATAAAATTACTTATTGGTTGGAGAACCATAAGACTCCTATAGTTAGTCTACGACTGTAGATTCCGAGTAAGGGCCTTAGTGACAGAAATAGAAGGGGTTAGGCATCATTTTTTGCCTGCATGACGCGCGGTCTCTACTTTATGGGATTTTAAAGTTTTTTAAAGGATGCAGTAAAACTCTGGCGTTGCTTTGAAGAGTCAATGGCTTAGGGCAAGCAAAAAAGAGAAATGAGACCTAGCATTGCTTCACAGAGCCAATAGCTTAAGGCAAGTAACAAAGTAAAAGAAGATAGAGGGAAATATTGTGAAATAAAGATAAAATGAAAGTAAATGTTGCAGCATGAATGAAGAAGTGGAATGTTGTAGTAGAATCACATGGAATGGCTGCACACTATGGAGATGTGAGAGAGGAAAGAAAGAGAATCGATACTCATTTGTGGAAGAGGTGCTCAAATATCTCCAATCCCCTCCCTACGTCATCGAATTTGGACTATTAAAGAAGCTTACGTTGGCTAGAAACTGGGTTTGTATGGCTTGGATATGTGGTTGGGATGGGGTGGCTAGGCTTCTCTCGTCTCTCTTCCCTTTGGCTTCAAAGCATCATATTTACCTTACATTCGTTTCTCTTTGCCGCCGCCCCCCCCCCCCCCAAAAAAAAAAAAAAAATCATCGCTCATTGGAATAAACAAAAATGTCTCAAATGACAGCTGTTGTAACCTGTTTATGGGTTACTCTACTACGACCGATGGTGATGTCAGTCCCTTTTTGTTTTTGTGAACCAAGAGGTGTCAAACACTATTTTGGAAATCAAAAGTAAGGTGGATCGTCAGTCCTTTGTTGATCAATGGTCCACCTAGCTTATTTTTTATTTTTAAAATGGTTTTTGATACATGTAGTTTCGTAAAAATAGAAAGTAAGGGACTATATCATTGTCAGTCACCCAGGGACCAACGATGATGTGGCCTGTAAAAAGGTCACAACAGCTACCATTTGGGATATTATGTTCATTCCAAAGAGCAACACTACGTCTAATTTCTCTTTTTGCTTGCCTTGAGCCATCGGCTTTGTGAAGCAAGGCTAGATTACTCTTTTCTTTATTGTCCGCTCTGGCCCCTATGGGTTTTGCGAAGGCCAAAACTAGCAGCTCTGAAGTTCTACCACATCTTTGAAAATCCTATAAAGTAGAGATCGCACGTTGTGTGGGTAGAAAAATGTGCCCAATCCCTTCTTTTTCTGTCAGTGAGGCCCTTACTTGGAATGTATGGTTGTGTAGACTGATCACAGGAGTAACTCAAGTTGGAGAATTTTTGATTCCCCAATCTTGAAAGCGATTCCGTTGCTTCTAGCAGACCATCGATTTAGAGCTTCATCCAACTAGTGGCGACTCAAGTCAAACATATCATATTTGAGTCAGTATGGCACCTCACTAGCGTGCAAAACATGAAGGAAAGCTGTGGAAGTGAGGGCATCATATTTATTCATGCAGTTGTTACACCCACCAGTGGTTCCAGTGTTTATTTTGATTCAACCCTGCGGCAGCTGCTACATTCTTACAAAGGCTATAAAGCCCTTATCATGTTAAGTTGGACAGTTTGGGTGCTGCACATGTGCAACAAATTTGCACTTGTGTGGGAGGCGGTATTTACCACCTCCCCCAAATTATTTTTGTTTAACCAAGACCACTTTTTATTGGTATCTCAGTCTACTGCCTTCCCCTAACCAAGACCATTTAAACAAGTTTGAATGGCATGACAAATTTGCACTTGTGCAAATGATTTTGTTTGCCCAAGACCACTTCTTATTGCCATCTCAGTCCATTTTGGCATTAGTGAGAACATAGGCAGGATCCAAACATGCCTGAAGAAAAGAAGTTTGGATGACATAACAAATCCCCGCTGTTAATACTGAACTTGATCTGATGTACATATTTGGAACTTAAAAGAAGAGGAATTAGAGGACTTCCAATCACCCTTGGGCTTGGTGAATGAGTTTAGGTCGTCACCTCTAGAGATGGTGAAAGAATCTGGAACAAGGATCCTTGGGGCAAATTCGTAGGGTCAATCATTGAATGGGCTTCTCTGTCCTCCAAAGTGTGGAGGATGTCTCCCTCGGATGTTTGTAATGAATGGTCAAATATTGTGGCACGGGGTCAGGTTATGGATCCAAATTAAACACTACATTTTATCTAGTGGTCCTTTGGTCCCCTTGCTAGTTATCTTGGCTTTGAGTGTCACTTTCTGTATTTTGCTTTGTTTTCTGGATCTTCAGATCCTTTGTTACTAATACAATTTCAGTTACCATTTTGGGGAGGAAAAAAAAAAACAATCTTCAAACTCAAGACTGATTCAACTAGATGTGATTCTTCGCGCAAGCCTGCCACCAACTGTGATCCTTGATTTTTCCTCTGCCTGCTAATCCTAGGACTTGCAACAGCATCATGTGTCATCAAATCCTCAACTTGCTGCATTGAGACTTTTGCATCTCTCATGGAGGCACTTTTTTCTTGCTTATTTTGGTTGGCATGCTGACCCTTTTTTTTAGTTCAATGCTTGCCAAAACCAGCAACGCTGGTGCACCCTTCCTAGAATTACTTGTCTTCCTCCTGCAGGGGTTGATGTTCGAGTGCTTGGCTGTTTTTGTAACAGAAGTAGGTGTTCCTGTTTGGAGATGATAGCATTGACAATGTCTTTGCAGTGTTTGTTTATGGGGGTTGCCAACTGATGGCTCAGTGGTAGAAACTGTGTTTCTACCTTGAGGTTAGGGGTTGGAGAACCCCTGTGGTGTGTGCGGGAGTGTAAGAGTCTGTATTCGCACCTTTCAAAAAAAAAAAAAAAAAACTGATCATGCTTGTTTATCCCCTCTTCTCCTGCATTTCATCTAAGCATACCTCATGTAACTTGCAGGGTCCTGGAGGAAGGCCAGGCTTCGGGCGTGGAGGTGGTGGTTTTGGTGCAGGTCCGGGAAGCTCCAGTCTATCTTAAGCGCATGTGTTGGTTTGGAGTCCCCTAATTTTGCACACTTGGGCCCGATTTTGGCAAGCAGACACCATGGATTTTGTTGTTTTGATGATGGTTGAGAAGGTTTTAGCTCCACTAGATATGAGTTCATTTTGGGATAGTCTTTTTTTAAAAAAAAATAATAATAAATAAATTTAAATAATGTGATGGATGAAAGCTCCACTAGATATGAATTTTTTATGAGATAGTCTATTTTTGATAATGTGGTGGATGAAGCTCAGAAGTAGACCTACACGGTGCAGTTGTCTCTTTAAAAGAAGAACTCAAAAGCATGGTTGGTTGCTAGTATAAGTCCACATCTTTCTCCAGTGCATTTAGTTTGGATTAGAGAACTGATCACCCAGAACCGGCTGTAGGTTGACTTACCTACAACACCCTATTTTTACAAGCATTTTGCATTTGTTAGTTTCAAGCACATTGGTAAAAAATTTCACGAAGGCATAGAAAAAAAGGATTGTAAACTAACCTCCAACCTGTTGTAGGTGATCACTTCTCATCTTGTGGTTGAAAGAAAGTTTGGAGGATGCGAAGTGTCCCAGCAAAGCCTTCCTGTTCTTTTTCTTTTTCCCTCTTTTCTGATACTGTTATCAATCTTAATGGGAGTGGATGATTGGAATTAGCCCTGCTTGTTGCTTGTCTAAAGTCAGCAATTATCCTCTGCTTAAGTTACCATCGCGGCCTGATTGGATATCATGCAGGGGACCCCCCTTTTTTAGACTGACTAAATACACCCATCGTAGATTTTTATGTGGTGGAACTACTCATGCGATGGATGCAGCTCAGATTCTGGCTGCAATGCGTAGGTAGCAACAATGCATGCGTGTGCTGCTAACACCTTCATTCGTGTTTTTTTTTTTTTTTTTTTGTCATTTTGCTGGAAAGAAGGGATTTTTCTAACACCAACCCATTGACTAAGCCAAGCCAAACACTTGATAAATGCGTACCATGATGTGCGATTCATGTAGATGTGAATTTTCCCTCTGGAGTATCTCCGATTGCACGCATGCAATTATTCATGATGTTCAAGAAACCTGAAATCTAAGTCGAAGGTCTGCCACTTGTTCTTGATTTTTTAAGACTCAAAATATCAATTTGTAGGTCAGTTTTCCACTGATTAAATTGGCAAGAGAAATTTAATCATTTGCCTATATTGGCATTTTCGTTTTTCCTGATACAAACACATCTCCATGGTTATATACATTTAGATTTGTGTCATGCAGGTCTGATGCACAATAGTATTCTGATTATTACTAGATTTTTTTTCTTTCAAGAAGTTACTTTTGATGAAAGTGATAAATATGACCGAGGTTTTAAAATATCGTGTGTTTATCAATTTTAACTTGAATATTAGTAAAGAGGAATTTTACAAAAAGCTACATACTTAGTATAGAATTTACATTTCAGTACCGTGATGTTATGTGAAATCCACTATGACAACCAAAGTATGTCTCCTCGTCTTAGGCCCAGGGTCCAAAAATAACCCCATCAGTAAATCAGCCTCACCCGTAATTCAGGTGGACCACGTGATTGAAAACAGTTTGTGGGGTAACTTTGACTCTTCAGACTGCTTCCCTTGGATGGGCTTGATGTTTGGGTCCTAGGCCTAAGTTTTGGCATGGCATCTAATGGTTGAAGTGGATCTTATATTCACATTACAGTGGACCTCGTGAAAATAAGGTTGGCGTCCCTCTTCAATTGTTCTATAAAATAGAGATTTAAAGGGAATTTATCCCACCCTTATCTTCTTCAGGGTCCGCCATAATGTTTATGTAAGATCCATTTTGACAATTATATGTGTAAAACTATGTTAGGCCCCAGCCAAAAAATAAAAATAAAAATCTGCCTAACTCGTAATCAGGTGGCCACGGGTACCTGCTGTGAGAGAGATGTTGACCTCTATTTTTATAGGGTCTCTTGCAATGATTATATGAAATCCACTCCAACCATTAGATGCTCTGTCAAAATTTATGCTTAGAGCCCGGACATCAAGCCCATCAATGATTTATGTGGGTCACACAGAGGGAAACAATTTAGAGGGTGAGGGTTGCCCTATATACTGTTTTCAATCATGTGGTCCATTTGAATTATAGATGGGGCTAATTTTTGGGGCAGGCCTAATATGGGTTGTCGAGATGAATTTCACTTAAGCATCACAAGAGGTACTCCATTGGTAGTTAGATAGGGCAGCTTATTGACAACCTTTTTTGAAAAAGGAACCCTAATAAAAATTCTATATTAAGGAGTGGTTTTTTGTAAAATTCCCAAATAATCAGGGAATTTATTATGTAAATAATTATATTTCAAATATATTTACTAATTTGAGAAATTTTTAACATTTTTAAAAATATTTTACCAATAATATCCCAAGAAAAACCTCAAAATTTGAAAATCTCCCAAAGAAATTTATGTGCCAGGAAATTGCCAAGAACAAGATTTGTCACTATGCTTTTGGCACGTCCCTTTTTTTGATTATTTGAAATTCTGCAACTCATGTTGAATGTCAGTGCTTACCAAACTGAGTTCCTTTGGTGAGTTTTTCTTTTTTCTTTTGATCTAAGGAAATACTGATGTCCAGGAAATACCAAATAGGCTCTAGAGAGGAGAGAAATAAGGATAGTGCTAGAAAAACTAATCCAATCCACTGATATGGTGAGGGATCACTCAGACGGTTTCATTGAGGCTGGGATGCCTCCCCCATATGGCAAGGGATCACTCAACACGATCAATCAATGGAGGTTTTGCTTTCAAGTTTTTGGGTAATATATATATATATACATATATATATATATATATATATATATATATATATATATATATATGGGAAAAGGTACTGTGCGCTCGACCTCACGATTAGCTCCCGTGAGGTCGAGCTGTGTGGGCCCCACCGTGATGCGTGTCGACCATCAACACCGTGCATTTGATGGGTACCCTCTAAATTATGGGATATCCCAAAAATCGGCTGTATACAGAACTCAGGTGGGCCATACCATCTAAAATCATGTGAAACACCGTTAAAACATATAAAAGCACTTGGTGGGGCCCAACTGAGTTTTGAATGCTTCTGAAACTTGGTCTGAACCCTCATGAAAGTGTGACACACATAATGGATGGGCTGGATTTGCAAACCACATCTCGGTGGGCCCAAAAAACTGATTATGAATGTTTTAATGGTGCACGGCCCCTCCCCACTTCTGTATGTGGTGTGGCCCACAAAAGTCACTGATTGACTTGATTTTTGAGACCTATGCCCACGATGGAATGGTGCATCTGACTGATGGGTTAGATGTTCGAAACGCATCACGATGGGGCCCACACAGCTCGACCTCATGGGACGGACTCGTGAGGTCGAGTGCATAGTACCTTTTCCTTTTATATATATATATATAAAATGTCGAGTCTTGGTGGTTGAATTGAGTTTGTCAAATTCCATGCATTTTTATTTTATTTTTATCTATTTTAGTCGAGTTTGTTCAGGTTCTGAAACTAGTACTGTAGGTACTGCACATCTTAGAGCTTCCGTGAAGTATGCTTTCTAGTTGCACTGGTATCACAAATTATCGATAGTTAATGTTAGTTTTAGAAATAGCTTTAGAATTGCATTTCTAGGGCAGAAATTATTGACAATTTGTTTTTGGATACAGAAACTCGCTAGCAATCAACATTGCAAGTAAGAAACTTGATTGCAACAAAACGAAAACATGTGTCCTCTACATTTCTCTCCCATTTTCAGCAAGTTCTTGAATGTTCTATACACTGCATCTAATTGCATGGACCAATGTGTTTTAGTCTCAAAATGATCATGGACACATCATTGTCACCGTCATCATAACCTTGTTTCAGGAATTTCAGTCGGCTTCGGAAAACTTAGCCAAGTTAGATTTGAAATAGTAATTCTCATGATTGCTTGGCAAAAGTTCAACGACCGGCTTCCTACTTAACATCAGCCCTTTGATCGGGGTGAAGAAAAGCTGAAGACCACCTGGCATCAACTGTCCTTTTCATCTCAACATCCAAACCAGAGACCAACTGGACCATTTACCCTACTTCCATGTCTATCAGAATCTCTTAGCAACCAAAGCAGTTATCTCTTATCTGGTCCCCAATCCCATTCAATGTCTCATAAATAGTTGTGCTCTTGGGATGTCTTGTATCTCCCACCATGAATCTAAAGCTCTCCCCTCTTACCTCCACACAGCTCCATCCTGCTTCTTTTCTAGGACCCTCACCACCCCTCATTTCCTCTCTCAACCTCACTGCATCTTCCCATCTGCCAACCGCTGCATAAACATTGGACATAACCACTCTCCAAGCCTTGCTACCTGGATCTAAAACAGAAAGCCTCTCCACAACTCTCTCTGCAATCTCAATTTCACCAAAAAGCGCACAAGCACCCAATAGAGCTCCCCAAACAGCCAGGCCAGGCCTCATAGGCATCTCTTCTATGAAATCTTCGGCTTCTTTGAGTCGTCCCGACCTTCCCAAGAGATCGACCATGCAAGCAAAATGCTCCATGCTAGGCTCAATGCCATAGTCCCTAGTCATTTTGTTAAAGCACGCATATCCTTCTTTTACCAGTCCCGAATGCCCACATGCTGTGAGAACATTAAGAAACGTTATTGCATTTGGAGGGTGAGCCCCAAATCTCTCAAGCTCACGAAAAACCCATAGAGCAGAAATGCCATCCCCATGGATTCCGTATGCTGCAATCATTGAATTCCAAGAAGCCAGATCCCTAGTAGGCATGTCCTCAAAGATCCACTTCGCAAAATCAATCCTACCCGACTTGGCATACATGTCTATAAGGGAGTTCCCAATAAAAACATCACACCCGAATCCTGATTTTGTTATGTATCCATGGATGATTTGGCCTTGTTGCAATGATGCTAACTCTGCGCAAGCTTGGAGTGAACTCAACATTGTGACAAAATCAGGGGCCAAAACATCTCTTTCAATGGTGTGGATTTCAGTGAGAAGTTGCAGAGCATCACAAGGACGGTCGTTCTTCACATAGCATAAGAGCATGGTGTTCCAAGAGATTACATCTCTTCCGTTCATCATTGTAAAGAGCTGATATGCTGAATCAACCTGTTTGGTTTTTGCATACATATCTATGAGAGAGTTTTCTACCATGATGCATGGGAAAAATCCATTTTTAATCAAGAACCCATGTATCCCTTTGCCCCATTTCAAAGAACCCGAATGGGCACAATCTTGAACAAGGGTTGCCATGGTCTCCGGGTTGAGATATCGACGTTCTCCCGTAAAACAGAACTGACCAAAAATCTTCACACCTTCAACAAACCCATTTCTAGAATACATTTCCACAAGAGAATTCACCACAAAAGGATCACTACCCAACTTTGTTTTTACAACCCAGCCATGGATCCACCTAAAAAACCTCCATTCATTCACCAAAGAGACTGCATGGATGATGCTGATGATAGTCACCGCATTTGGCATAACACCATCTTCTTGCATCTGAAAGAACAAAACCAATGCCTTCTCAATAAGTCCTTCAACAACGAAACCGGAAATTACAGACGTCCAAGAGACAACATCTCTACAACTCAATCTATCCATCAATTTCCCTGCAGCCACCAACGACCCAGATTTCGAGTACATGTCAATCAAAGAATTCTGTATAAACTGATCACGGATGTACCCATTTCGAATTATATAACCATGTATCATCTCACCCATCTTGAGGTTCTGTTTTTGGGTACAAGCTTGTAGCATGACCGAGAGAGTGAATTCATTAGGCGGTGGCCCACTCTCTAACATCTTCTTGAAAGTGGATATTGCCGTATCATGCAATCTGCTCTGGCATTGACCTGATATCATTGAAGTCCAGGACACAACATTTCTCTCGGGCATTCGATCAAACAGTCTAACAGCATCTTCCAAATTCCGGCATTTCACGTACGCATCCAGAAGTGAATTGCCGACGAACACGTCGGCATCAAAGCCAGATTTCAAGACGCCTGCGTGAATGCACGCTGCTGATTTCAGATCGCGATTGGCCGCATAAGAATTCAAGAACTGGACGGAAGCCATGGAGTTGCGAAAGGGATCTTCGGGTAGTAGACGTAGGGAATCGATGGATTGGGGCTTGTTTGATTGGAAGGTGTTGGTGTGTTTGGCGGGAGAAGAAAATGGCGGGAGTTGCAGAGAGACTGAGGGCATTTTGGGAAGGGAAGAGGTTTTGTTTCAAAAGATCCAAATGAAATGGAAGAAGCGGGAAATACATTGCAGAGAGAGAGAAACTTTGATACTCTGGGATAGTATGATTGTTGATACGCGAGCTTTAAGAAATTGTATGCGTGGCATAAAATTAACTAAAAATAAAACCGTCTAAATCGTGATAGATAGATCATTAAAAAAATTTATTCATTTTGTAATTGGCCGATTGGTGAACATTTAATGGACGGTAGGATTTTCAAACAATAAACGGGCCCTATCCAACTAATCAATGTAAGTTGAGTAGAAGTTAGAATATTTAATCAACCTATTTACAGTGGTTCCTCAATTTCGGAGGTTTAATTTGAGTAAATTTATGCCACGTGTACAATTTCAGAGTTGCATATCAAGCTCCATCGGAGCATAAATACCTCCACATGGTGGATCACGATAACTGGCCGCAGGATGAACTGTTCAAAGGCCGCATGCCATGTGAGGAAGTGCATCCAGGCCGTCCAATTAGTTGGTCCACTCTGTTGATGACCCTCAACTAAAATCAAACCAAACGTACAATCTTCTTCATCGATTTATACTAGGTAATCAATTTTCACCGTGAGTCGTCACCATAATCATTGGGAGGGGATTATGTGCGGCCGGGCTCACCCAAGTTGGTATGGCCCTTACCGTTGGGCCTTATCTTGATGTATGTTGTCATGCTTAGAAATTCGAATATAGAGTGTGCACCCTTATATCTGAATTTTGGTTTGTAACTTGTATACAAAATATATTAATTTCATTTGTTGATCGGTTTAATTAGATGTGGGAATTATGTTCATTTTAAGTTTCATTAAAGTTTATCAACTTTCATTCACACATATGTAATTCTTAACAATATTCAATCATGTATATTATAGATCTCCACGCTTACTTATATAACTTCAATCTTAAACATTATTTATTATTTTTAGCGACCAATTAAAAATATGCTCATTCCAGCATTAAATTTTAAAATCAAATGGAATTAAATCAAATTCTCAAAATCCTATAATTATTACTACTATGCTAGATGCTAAAAATAACTATTCTGAATAAAATCATATGTTTAAAAATGTTTTACCGTTACCAATTTACCTTCGGACAAATACGGCCACGTTTCCTATGAATCATGCTCATGTTCCACTGCATGTTCTGGATCTTGAGCAACTTTGTTAACTATATCGTTATTTATACAATTTTTTCATCGATACAATGGTAAGCTAATCAGGCTTAGTGAAATAACCCAATATGATTCATATACATACTGATTAAAATAGTACAAGATATAAAATGTGAAATTATATGAATACACATGATGTATGAATGCATCAGATGAGATTATCGTCCATTTGCTTGGGTTGGATAATTGTCAACTCGTATCCACCCGTTGGGTAGGATTTCACCTTTCAATAGGTATAAGCATGACCCGCATCTGGTAACGATTCTACCATGATCGACGTTCTTCCAAAGAAATCTCATAGGATCGACAATGCAATATGCTTATGCGATGAATGATGTATGATTTCATCATTTCATGATTATTCATAAATTCTTGTTTTATTTTATATATATATGATTTTATCATATTCCAATAATCAAATGTGAGATCATATATTTGCATCTTTCACAATTTCATATATTGCCACTAGTTAAAACAACAAAACAATATATCAATAATCAACCATACAAACAATTCTATTTTAATTTTCATAAACATGAGATATGTTGGGATTACTTACCTGAATCTAACAGTGAAAAATCTATGAAATGATCAAATTGATTTGAATTCAGAAATTCTAACAATTATATACACCACATTATTATTTGATCCAATTTCATAATATAATGGGTTCCATCTTTGATTAATCAACTTAAGTTGCTAATTAAAACCTTAAACAATATATACATTTGAGTTATACAAAGTCTTTTCTCAAATATACTCGTAACTAAGGTTGTACACGAGTCAAGCTAGCTTGAAAAGCTTGGTCGACTCGGCTCGCAACATTAATAATGGTGTTGAAAGTAAGGTGGTAAATATATATATATATATTATATATATATATATATATATATATATATATATATATATATATATATGATATATATATAATATTTAAGTTTTAAAAAAGAAGTTAAAATTTGATAATTATATACACCACATTATTGTTTGATCCAATTTTATTATATAATGGGTTCCATCTTTGATTAATCAACTTAGATCGCTAATTAAAACCTTAAACAATATATAAATTTGAGTTATATAAAGTCCTTTTTCAAATATACACGTAACATCTTTTACTTAATATTTGAACTAAGTTTGGATGAGACTGATAAATTTCTACCTCAAATTTAAATAATAATTTTAAAAAAATAATAAAATCATCCACGTTACGTATGTATTCAATACCCAAGCAGTTCATGTTTTTGTATATCATTGTAGGTTGTCCAACGTATTGGTAAGTCACGTGAAACCTGGATGAAAGGATGAAACAAATATCAGTCTGATCGAAAACTTTTGTGACCAATCGTGATCAATCACTGCTACTTCCTATGGTATGGTTCACCTGAGATGTGCTTCATTTTTTGATTCATGCCTTAGTATGTTATGAAAAACGGATGAAGGGCGTGAATACAGAATATATACATCAAGGTGTGCCCGCGGTAAAAGCCGCACCTCTTGGGGAGACATAGGCCGCTCCTAATCTGCTCCCATAATCATCGCCGTCCATGTGTATAGGACCAACTAGTTGGACGGCCCATTTCCCCACGCCTGCGAATGAACAACTAGTCTAGGTCCAACGCGACACGCCGGAGCCAACCCTTTCTCTGTGACTCGGTCTCTTCTGGACGATTCACGTGGCTTCCCATCACCGCTTGGGCAGCGAAAGCGGTTTGGCTGGTGTACTTTGTACGATGTACAAGCGGTTCAAAGGAGATTAAAGTTACATGCCCCACAATGATGTATTTAGTATATCCACACCGTTCATACAATTGGACAGATCATTTTAAAGCATCAGCCCAAAAATGAGTCGTATCAAAATCTCATGTCAACCACACACAAAATATTAGTGGGACCACCATAACGTTTACTTTCCATCCAATCTGTTCATAAGGTCACGCAGACATGGATGAAGAGTACAAACAAATATCATATCGATCCAAGACTTCTGTGACCCCAAAAAGGATATCAAAGGTAGACGTTCATTCTCCCACTGCTTTTTACAGTGTGGTCCACTTGGTATTTGGATCTGTCTTATTTTTGGTCTCAATACTTATGAAGAGCTCTCCAAATGGACGGGCGGTTTGGATATAACAAATACCTCATTATTGGACCCACAGAACTTGGTGACGTCAACACATAGCCAGAACGCTGGTGTGTTGTGCACCAGCCAATCCGCTTCCTTGGGCGGCAGGTTGTTCGTGACAGATATCGCTGATATACTTAAAATATCGCGATATTATCGCATAATTTTGATAAAACCATTATCGCGGTAATATCGTGAAATTTCAAAAGATCGTCAGCGTGTAATTCTCACGATTTTATCCCGAAATTATCTCCATTTAAAAAATATTTAACATTTAAAATAAACCATTTTACGCCAATATTTTCAAATTTTAAAATAATCCATTAATTTATAAAAAATATTTTTATTATTTCATTTTTACGATATTTTCTCCATGGTATCGCGAGAAAATATAAATTTTAAAAATCTTCCATGAAATTTCCGGGCCTAGAAATTGCTGACAACGGGATTTGTCGCATAACAGACCATGCTAACGGACACTCGATGTCAAACAAACGTATCCGACGCGATTGGTAGGTCCCAATGTGGATGCACCGCATGAAAACCATACTGAGCCAATGATCCTAACCGTCCGCTCCGAACAACCAAATGACGGCTAAATGAAGTGGTCAGCAGCCACAATTCAATAGACAAAATCAAACGGTTATGATCATCTGCTAGTGTCCACAGCGAGCCCAAGGACGGTCCAGATTGGCTTCAATCTAGCACATCACCAGATTAACTTGATGCGTTTTGGTAACTCATAGGCGAGGAATATCTATACCATCCAACCATCATGTGGGCCATCAACTGAGATTCTTGTCCATTATTTTCCATGGTATAGTCAGGTGGACCACACCACAGAAAACAGTGATGATTAACCATTAAAAACATCTTGTGGGCCACAAAAAAAATAAATTATCATACTGATATTTGGGTGGTCCCTTCATCCAGGTCTTTATGACCTTATCAACAGGTTGGATGTCAAATAAACATTCTTGTGGCCCCTAAAAAGTTTCTAATGGTGGGTATTCAATCACCACTATTTCATGTGATGTGGTCGACCTGAAATTTGAATCTGCTTCATTTTTTCGATGATGCCCTCAAATTATCTGTCAAAACGGATGGACGGCGTAGATGTAAGGTACATGCATCAAGGTGGACCCAGCAATCAGGGATCCACCACCATTATTAGATGCCATATACACGCTCCGGTGGGCCCCACACATGGACGAGCTTGTTCTTTAAGGACAGGTAGAGAAACCAGTCTCTTTTATATATATAAGAAGTAAGCACTTGAAACATAGACAGATACCTCAGGCCAGCATCACAAGGGATGGAAAGCATTCCAGTGAAGACCTTGAGCTCAGGCCACATACACATGCCCATCATAGGCATGGGCACTGCAGCATATCCAATAGTCACATCTGAAGATACGAAGTGGGCCATTCTTCGTGCCATCGAGATCGGTTACAGGCACTTCGACACATCACCTGCCTACATCTCAGAGCATCCATTAGGTGAAGCCATAGGCGAAGCTCTTCGCCTTGGCCTCATAAAATCCAGACATGAACTCTTCATCACTTCCAAACTATGGTTTACTGACGCCCACAGACACCTTGTCATCCCGGCGCTCCGAAAAACACTCACGTAATACCTTATTGCACAGATAGAAGCACCAAATGTTTAGATCTTATATAAAAATTTAAATTTAATACGTGTGAGGTGCTCGTATTGATTTATATGTAAAGTGTGCTTTTTTATTTAATTACACAAGTCATCTTTTATTATTGTAGGAATCTTCAATTGGACTACCTTGATCTCTATATCATTCATTGGCCCATCAGCTCCAATGAAACAGGATATACATGGTCACCTAACAAGGACCATCTTCAACCCTTGGATTTCAAGGCTGTCTGGGAAGCCATGGAGGAGTGTCAGACTCTAGGCCTCACAAGGTCTATTGGAGTCAGCAACTTCTCTGGCAAAAATCTGGCTGAATTGCTCCGTACGGCAAAGATCATCCCTGCCGTCAATCAAGTAAGTTAATGATCATGGGCCCTTGGAATTTTGATTTTTCTTGTTGAAGATAAACGATGATCATGATGCGATCCACCTTGAAGGTGGAAATGCATCCTTTGTGGCAGCAAAAGAACTTAAGGGAATTTTGCGCGACGAAGGGCATTGATGTCGTCGCCTACTCTCCCTTAGGAGCCAGTGGGACTCTTTGGGGAACAAACCAAGTTATGGAGTGCAAGGTGCTAAAGGAGATTGCGAAAGCGAGAGGCAAAACCATTGCTCAGGTAATGATAACAGAGTGTTCACATTCCTTTTTAAGTTGAGAATTATCTTTGTAGATGCATACAATCACTCGCAAACCACGTGCATCAGGTTAAATCATGAGAAGGGAAATCAAACTCTGAGGAGCAAACCTATGACGCAAGCCATTTGTCCAAACCCCTTTAACAAGATATGATAGTCAAGTGCTTTGTTTCTAAGGGTTGTTTAGATGTGTGGAAAGTTCAGTTGAGACAAAAATGTCCACGTTGATGGACTTCGATGTATACCAACTACCAAGATATTGTGTTTGGATACATGGATGGGTCCGTAGATGTTGAGATTTTGTGTTTGGATGACATCTAGGAGTGACAGCAGGAGCATGTATTAAAGAGGTGAGCCATGGCACATGTGCATGTGACCCTGTCATTGTACTAAGTGGGTCTTAAAATGTGAACATTCTCCCAAAATCTAAGGCCATGTGATGTTGGGTCACATCCTCAGTAGCATAGTTGCAGTAGGGATGTGGAGTAGGGAGGATTCTTTTGTGGAAGCCTTTGTCTTTTTGTCAATGGACAATTGCATCCTATTCCTCCCCTTCCCATTCATGCTTTAAGTGAAGCTTCCACCCATCCAAACGACTCCTAACAGTCGGTTTGGATCAGTTTGGTGGAACAAATAAATTGAAGTGGAAATCTTCAATTCAATCAAGAAGAAGTGATCAGATTGTAACGGTATACGCCTATATGTTCATAACAAAGTATCTATGATACTTGTATGGGTGCGCCTATGATGTTATAATTGAAATGTAAAGATAGAAAAATTAATCACTTAAATATCGCCATAACCCTTTTTTCTAAATTCTCTTTTATAATATATATATATATATATATATATATATATATATATTGAAGAAAGGTTTTACATATGGCTCCTCTTAATGGGCATTCTGGTCATGCGCTACCTGATATTGCCTTCGTGACCCCAATGTAAATGGTCATTTTGGCCACATGCCACAGGGTTACCTTCATGACCCTAGGAAGTAGCCCTTAAATTGCAGTTGTGTTTCTTGGGTTCGAAACCCATAGGTGGTGAAATCCCACTATGGTCGTACGTCGGTTTGTGGCAGGTGTGTAAAAAAATAAAAATAAATAAAGAGGTAAGATTGATGGGAATATACAGCTTTTAAGTTGATTTAATGTTTTATGCTGTTCGGATGAAAAAATAAAAAAAAATAGTGAATTTTACAAAGCAATCATTACACGTATTTATTATTAGGATTTTCTATCACAAGATTCAAAATAAAGGTTATCTAAATGAATATGAGATTTTCACTTATTATGCAAACATGACTCTAAAAAAATACAATCTATCTTTCAACTGAGCTCATGAAAATTATCATCTCATAATTTTCCCTTAAGTTCTATGTATCCAAACATGGCGAGGGAACATAATGTCAATTCAACCATTTTCTCTGATTTGTAGGTTTCATTAAGGTGGGTGTACGAGCAAGGGGTGAGTTTTGTGGTGAAGAGCTACAATGAAGAGAGGATGAAGGAGAACTTGCTCATCTTTGATTGGGCTTTGACTGAAATAGAGTCTCAACAGATCAGTCAGATTACACAAAGGAGGGGATTTACTGCAGTCGAGTTAGTCTCAAACAGTGGGCCCTACAAGTCCATCGAGGAGTTGTGGGATGGGGAGATATGATAGAATATAAGCATCTTGGAAAATCAAATCAGCTTATATGTTAGATATTTTCTGTATTCTACTTCTTTTTTCCTTTTTAAAGGGGCTCATAGAGAGGGGCCTCTGCACGTGTGAGAGATCCAGGCCAGTCATTGGTTAGGCCTAATGTGAACATGTCCTAACCAAAAAGTCTGGTCAGTCATCACAGCCGCTAGTCGAAATTCCACACAGGGATGACTTGTGACTTCTTTAATATCCTCCCATTTTTCTACCACCAGATAATTGGACTCGCCAGACTTTTAACTAGGGAATTCTCATGGTGGTCCCCACTTGATGAATGGTCTGGATCACTTAATCGCTTACCATGTTGGCATGCGTGCGGCAGGGTGCCTTCTCGGCCATCTCGCGGGCCCCATCCTGTTACCGTTATATTAGCCAAGACAATATAAAATTTGATATATTGAAGCGATTGTAATGTAAAGCAAAAAAGATTACTTGGAAAGTCTTCGATTTTCTTAAATGGGCCACTATAAATTCTAGTGGAAATGGTTGGGCTGCCAGAGGAAATGGTTTGCCTTTTCACTCCTTAGCTGGACCACAATCTACTAAAAATTGGATGGTTATAACAAAAATTTATAGCCATCCATTTGTTTTGTAATGTGGCCCACCTGAGGAGTGAAACCGTCCAAATGATCTAAAAACATTATGGTCTGCACATTTGATGACCACCATCGTTTGAGATGTGCTCCATTCATAATGGACGCATAATCATACATACATACATGTGTATGTGCCTGTTGTGTGTGCGTGTGTACACAATGGGCATGGGCATGCATGTTCCAATGTATATTCCATCTAGCCCAAGTTTGTCCAACACGGAGTTGTGATAGGCCAGTCCACTTGTTTGGCTCCTTGGTCTTTAAGTTGTTTTGATGGAGACTTCAAGACATTATCATAATAATCCCATGTCTGTTGACACGAGTTGTATCCTAAGGTTTTACAAATATCAAAAGTACCATAATTACGGACAAAATAGTCTAGATAGATACCTTTTCGACTGTGCATATGATTATGTTGCATGTCGGTTTGTTATGTGATGTGATTGTGTTGTATTTCATATAAGGTGTTGTATTGACACACAACTTTGATGTATCGCTCAACATAAAATTTTAGCCCATGGATGGATGATCATGACTATGAGGGTAGTTATATTACCTTGAGCTACTTCGTGCAGTGAGAGCCGAGGAAAATTCTCAAATGATGCTTGTATTGAGTGAATGAAGCAAATGATGGAATTTCCCTTCAGTTATTTTAAAGAAAAAGTAGATTTACTTTTTGCTACAAAACAAAATTCGGAATATGAAAACCTTCCTGTAGTAAAAGGTTTTATTTTTCTTTCATCTTTTGGCACAAAGGGATTTTTTTTGTAGATAAACTCTTTAAGAAATTTTTAAAGCAACAATAACATCATTTTTTATTGAATTAATATTAAATTGAATAATTTTAGTATCAAGATTTGATAAATTTAATACCAAAATTCAAGAATTTTATCAATTATCACTTGTATATAGTTTATCAATTTCAATCTCTATTATGATAACATTAGGAGCCAAGGGCATTTTCGCCTATACGATTAGTTTAAGGAGAGCTGTGGCTTGTGAGAATATAGACAGCAACATTTTTGAAAATTTAAAATTTTAGGTGCCTATGCCAATAAATGAATAACTTAGATTTTAACCATATCAACAAACAGCTTCTGCGACCTCTCCTTCTGTTCACATGTAGCCCACATGACAAGTCTATCCAATAAAAGCTATGGATTCACCGTGATGACTTGCATTACCTCTTGTTAGGACATCAACCCAAACAAAAGACATTGAAAACTCAACTACGCCACAAAACATGAAAAAAGTGTGGATGGGGTCGCCCACCGTTAGTGACATTCTCTCTCTCGTTCCAATGTATATTCCATCTAGCCCAAGTACGTCCAACATGGAGTTTTGATAGGCCAGTCCACTTGTTTGGCTCCTTGGTCTTTAGGTCGTTTTGATGGAGACTTCAAGACATTATCATAATAATCCCATGTCTGTTGACGTGAGTTGTATCCTAAGGCTTTACAAATATCAAAAGTACCATAATTACGGACAAAATAGTCTAGATAGATACCTTGTCGATTGTGCATATGATTATGTTGCATGTCGGTTTGTTATGTGATGTGATTGTGTTGTATTTCATATAAGGTGTTGTATTGACACACAACTTTGATGCATCGCTCAACATAAAATTTTAGCCCATGGATGGATGATCATGACTACGAGGGTAGTTATATTACCCTGAGCTACTTCGTGTAGTGAGAGCCGGGGAAAATTCTCAAATGATGCTTGTATTGAGTGAACGAAGCAAATGATGAAATTTCCCTTTAGTCATTTTAAAGAAAAAGTAGATTTACTTTTTGCTACGAAACAAAATTCGGAATATGAAAACCTTCCTGTAGTAGAAGGTTTTATTTTTCTTTTATCTTTTGGCACAAAGGGATTTTTTTTGTAGATAAATTCTTTAAGAAATTTTTAAAGCAACAATAACATCAATTTTTACTGAATTAATATTAAATTGAATAATTTTAGTATCAAGATTTAATAAATTTAATACCAAAATTCAAGAATTTTATCAATTATCACTTGTATATAGTTTATCAATTTCAATCTCTATTATGATAACATTAGGAGCCAAGGGCATTTTCGCCTATACAATTAGTTTAAGGAGAGCTGTGGCTTGTGAGAATATAGACAGCAACATTTTTGAAAATTTAAAATTTTAGGTGCCAATGCCAATAAATGAATAACTTAGATTTTAAACATATCAACAAACGGCTTCTGCCACCTCTCCTTCTGTTCGCATGTAGCCCACATGACAAGTCTATCCAATAAAAGCTATATGGGATTCACCGTGATGACTTGCATTACCTCATGTTAGGACATCAACTCAAATAAAAGACATCGAAAACTCAACTACGCCACAAAACATGAAAAAAGTGTGGATGGGGTCGCCCACCGTTAGTGACATTCTCTCTCTCTTTCACCCCCCCCCCCCGCCTTAGACATCAACCCAAACAAAAGACATAGAAAACTCAACTACGCCACAAAACATGAAAAAAGTGTGGATGGGGTTGCCCACTTGTTAGTGACATTCTCTCTCTTTTTTTTTTCCACAACCCCTCTCTCACTCTCCATGTATGTTGGAGGTGCCATCCCTTAGTCATGTTTGGAACATGGGATTAAGGTTGTATGAAATTGCATTTTGTACAATGTAAGTACCTTCCAATGTTTGAAAACAATGGAAAAGATTGGACTAATCCAAGTATCATATCATTTAGCCCCAACAAGAGATACGACGAATATCTGGTTGATTTCAAAATCCACTACATATGTGGTCCCCATATTGATGCATGTGTTTTTTTTTTTCCATGTTGTCCATCCATATGCATCCTTTTTGCATGGCAATTAACTTGCATAAGCATACGTGTGACATATATCGGTTGTGAAATCTAGTACATTGATTACAATTCCATGGCCCACCACAACACAGGTTTCACTTAATACCATGTTTTTCTTAAAAGGAGAATTAGACCCCAAACATGGGATTGGACAGCTATATGCCATATGGTATTTTCATACATACAATTATTATGTAATAATGTTGTTAATTCTACCTAATGCATTTCCACACTATCTAATCCTACATTTCAAATAGGCCCATAGTTTTATCAACCTGTCATTAAAAAATGGTTGTTGTTGCATGGGAGGTCATTTGAGTGTTTATTAAGTTTTAAATTATAATCACTTTACATGTGAAGCTCTTTTTATCTGTAAAGTGTTTACAACCTATCATGTTTGGCTTTAAGTTGTAAAGTACTTATATGTAAACAAATTTTCTGTGTTTGGGTAACTTATAAAGTATTTACAAATTAGAGTGTGGATATTTACACATTTTGATAAAACTTTTGACCAATAATTAAGCTAAACCAAGCATTAAGTGGGCCACAAAAGGTAGGCCACTATTTCAAATATTTCATGTGGAGAACTATTAAATAATTGGACATAAAATACTAACAAATTAATAATAATAAACTACTTAAATATCATGTTTCAATAAACAACATCCAAAATGAATAAAACAAGGTTTACAAAATATTCATGATAGAGTATTCTTCTCCACTCGTATATATTTAAGCTTGTTGAATTTTAAGAAAAGCTTTTCTCATATAAATCTAGTTGTCTTGCAAGATAATTGGAGGCCTTCCACATTATGTTGTTAATGATGATTACGAGATTTGTAGCTCCTCTCACACATTTTTTTACTAATTTTGATTCTCTATTAAATACTTGTCAATCATATCACAGAGGTGACTCAATGTTTGTATCACACATGCATAGGGAAGGATAGGAAATCACCTTCTTTTTCTTCTTCATTGCCCTCAGAGTCCTGCATATGGGGGACCACTTTATCATTCAATGTGCTAAAGTCCTCCTCCAACCATCTTAGAATTTGCACATGTAGCATACAAGAAGTCAATTTAAACCATCCAACTTATGGTATATATAACTAATTTAGATGCATCATGATTTTATTTTTTTAAAAAGCTTATATGATTACCTATATATATATATATATATATATATATATATATATATGATTCATGAACATTTATTAGATCGTTAAAAATGAAAAATGTCCAACAATCACGATCAAGTGACAGTGGGGTGCACAATCTAGTTGATTTTATTTGAGTTGATACATGAACCTAGATAATTTCTAAGTGCCTACACAATATTTCATGGATCAAGTGGGTTATATCAAGTGTTATGCAATATCAAGCATCTTATTTGTGAGGCTCACCATGGACCATATATACCATCCAATTTAGTCATATTATGTATCTGACTAGGCTGACTATACAACCCCCCCTAAAAAAGAAAAGAAGTCATTCCAAGGGTTAGGTGGTGTAGACACCTCACTCAATATGAGAATAAGCTACTCTTCAGCTTTGTAACCATGCTTTGATAAAAATGTCCCTGAAAGATTCATAGCCCATTTGAAAACCACGCGGGTCGAGTAAAATAAGTTTTTGGCTAGTCACGAAAATAGTTAATGGACTAAATCGACATATCCGGGGCCCCACCAATCCAATCTTGATCAAATTGCTCGGACCTTGTGAAGATTCAAAATGTGCATCACTCTGATAAAACCATCTTCGACCGATCAGAATGCCTTAAAAAAACAAATGGATAAAATGGAAAGGGTCTTTGGCCCAACCCAGAAACGACTAATGAACCAAATTAGTAGACTAGCAAGTAGGGGTGCACATCGAACCGTTGGAACCATGTAACCGGACCGGAACCGTTGGATTGGTCCAGTTTGGTCTGGTTCTAGGGTGCTAACGGTCCGGTTCCAGTTCCAAAATTCTCATAACCGTTGATTATGGATCGGTTCCAGTTTAGGGCTCTATAGAACCGAACCGAACTGTTGATCCGAACCATTACACAAACCGTAGATCCGAACCATGATACAAACCGTGGATCCTCTGCCTTCTCTCTCTCTCTCTCTCTCCATCTCTTTCTCTTTTTTCTTTTTTTTTTTTGTAACCATAGCCCATCCATTTCTTGTATCTATCAAACTGTAAGGTTCAACTCAATCCAATACCTACCGCCGCATTCACATCTAAAAAGAACCCGCAAAAATCCATCATCTTCCTCATCCTCATCACCGTCCCCACCTAATGCCTTCTTGGTAGCAGCTTTCTGGTTACTTCGCTTCACCCTTCTAGGGCGTCCACCACCAAGTGGGCTTGTAAGGGAGAAGTCAATATGCTTCTGGGAGTCCACCCAGACCATAAAGGATGGTATATTGACCACCTGTTTACCAATCCTGATGTGCCTCTGCCAGATGAGGACATGGGCGTGATGGATGGACTTGGCCTTGCCCAACTTGAAGACAAGCGTCTGCAACCTTCTTCTTCTTCTTTTTTTATCCCAGCACTTGAAATTTCATACCATTAAAGATATTGCCACTCAAAATCAAATCTCCAGAAAGCAAAATCTGAAGAACTCATTTCTAGAACCCGCTACTATTAAACTAAAGCAGAGTATACCAAAATCATGCCTGAAACACCTTTATGAGCTTAGAATGATGCAGCAGCCGCCTTCTTCCTCGGAGCAGCTTCAGTGCCTTCTCTAAAATTGCTCTTGAATCTGCGAGCCACATGACGGAGGTACCTCACCCTTCTCGTTCCGGTCGTCCACAACCTACACTCGAGGAAGTTCTCTCTCTCTCTCTCTCTCTCTCTCTCTCTCTCTCTCTCTCTCTCACGTTGGGTTTCTCCTTATTCTTCTGCTAGAGAGAACCCATGTGGTGAGCTTGAAAAGCATGGCGGTGAAATCCGACGTCCATAACCGTGGAACCAATCCGGAATTGAACCGGTTTTCATGGTCCGGTTCCGGTTCGGTTCTAGGTGCTAACGGTCCGGTTCCGGTTCCAAAATTCCTAGAACCGTAGGGAACGGTTCGGTTCCGGTTTCACCCCAAAACCGGACCAAACCGAACCATGTGCAACCCTACCGGCAGGTCGATGGAATCAGATATTGACCAATTGTTCAGAATACCCGGAAACCTTGGCACGCATAGCTTCGATCAAGTTGCATTTGCTAGATTCTAAAAGTAAAAAAATCCAATCGAGTCAAGTCAAAGGGATCCTCGACATCTCCTGGAGATAACTATTAGATCTAATTGACCCACGCTAAATTCAAGGTCGTATATCCTAGCTCTCAAAACCTTGGAAACCCCAAACGTGGCAATTGACGCAAAGAAAAAGGCAAAGCTGATAGAGGCTAACAACAACCCTTGGCATTGCTGGACAATTGATAATAACCTTGGATAAACATTGTACGTGACAGTTGATGCAAAGAAAAAGACAAAGTTGGACAGGCGGTCCTTCACCATAGGTTGCCTTAGCTATATGTTACCCTTTTCTAATTGTTAGAGGCTAACATTAGTTAAAAGCAAGCCTATAAGCCTACAAGGGGTCATTTATGGCCTTATATAAATCTCATAAAAGTAAGCTTGTGGGCAGAAAAAAATCAACAGAGAGAGGTCGGGGAGGATACATCTATAAGAGATTTGGAGTTTTGGCTGTGCCTAGTACTCGTATAGTGCTTGCCCGAGGTTTTGGAGTAGTTGGAGATTCCTGACTATGCGCAGGTTCTACCCAACTAACGTGACAACTATTAAAAAAGCCCCCTCAAAGATAAGAGTAAGGGTTAAGATTAGGGATATTAGACCATCCCTTTAAAAAAAGGGTGTCTGGTCTCACTTATCAAATCAATCTGCACTCCACTCTACACATTCCAAAAATACCATCAACACTCACATGCATGCATGCGTGTATGTGCATGTGTGTGTTGAAGATTCCTGACTGTGCCTAGGTTTTGCCCAACTAACGCGACAACTATTACTCAAAGATAAGAGTAAGGGTTAAGATTAGGGATATCAGACCATCCCCTTAAAAAAAGGGTGTCTGGTCTCACATATCAAATTAATCTGCACTCCACTCTGCACATTCCAAAAATACCATCAACACAAACATGCGCGCGCGCACACTCTTTTATTTATTCTTGCAGTCCTACTCCCCTATCTACACTCCTTTTGATTTTTATTTGCCTACTCAATGCCTTAAACCTTGCATGGTAAGGTTAGTTGTTGCTTCTTCCTTTTCTACCTACTTGGGATCATAAATCCTGAGAAGTAAGGCTAAATGTAATATAACTAAAGTTCTGTTAAATCCCCTAGAACTAGATAAATCCCGTGTAAAGTAGAAACACACATAAGTGCAGGAAGAAAATAATGTCTAACCTTTTTTTTTGTGTCACCGAGGCCCTTGAAATCAATGGTCGCATACCAACTGTAGGAATTGCTTAATTGAGAAATCTTACCCTTTAAACAATTCTATTGTTTCTAGCTAACCGTAGATTCTAAGTTTTATTTAACTAGTGACAACTCCAAATTAAACGCATTACCATATTCGAGTCAATACCACACCCCAAGCTATACCAATTGGAAGAGCAAAAAAGCGAGAGAGTGAGTGTCTGCTCGTGCGAGGCATTCACAATTTGGTCACACGATAAGCAAAAGTTAGGATAGGTATAATTACCATTAAAAATTTTTGCTTATTTGTAAGGCACATCATGAACTGCATATGTCAACTAATCCAGCCAAATTATACGTCCAGCTAAGTTGATTGGACTAAAAAAAGAGAGGTCATTCCAAGGATCATGTGGGCCACATTAAAATTTACTATTATTTACAGGGCTTGTCATAAATTATACATATCATCTAATCTAGTGTGATGGTTTGACTTATTGGGATGATTAGAAATGTAAAAAGAGGCCATTCCAATAATTAGGCGGGCCACGTCATAATGAACAATTGTGATGGGTACGACCACCTTAAAAACTGTCGAGATTGTTGATCATGCCAGCCTAATTTTGAGATCGACTTGATTTTTTTGGGGCCCAGTTATATAAAGACAGCTGGGCACAACAAATGGATGAATTGGATGACCTACAAAAATCATAGTAGGTACCGCAAATAGTATGTGTACACCATGTTTTTTTAACAATAGCAATGGCAAAGGGTGTTGTACCATTTCCTTCTTCTTCTCTTCCAATATAAAAGGAAACTAGCCTTTTCCAGTGCTGCTCCAAATAAGAAAATAGAGAGAGAGGATGCACTTATCTATTTAAATATAAATTAAAATTTTTAATAATTAGGTTAATGACATTACAATTTATGTGAAACACAATCTTTTATCAGGTTTCAACATGGTACTCTTTCATGTAAAGTCTTTACAACCTATAAAATTATTATATGTGAATTAAGGCATTTAAATACTCACTAAATACATTACATATAAGCCCTTTATAAGTATAAGACTTTACAAGCATCCAAGTGATGTCTTAAAATTTGATTATTATTATTTATTTATTTTGCGCCAAAAGACTATACTATAAAGAGCTTCTTGATACTAAAGGTTGTAAAAAAAAAAAAAAAAAAAAATCATTGTGGAAGAATGAATTTAATTTTATCTTTAGAAAGTGTTAAGAAGGCAAATTTGTCAATTAGCCAACATTCTCTACAACATTAGGGCTATTCCTAACTTAGAACATGCAGGGGCTTTTTCATAATTTAAGAAAATTAAGAGATTTCTTTTTTTTATAAAATTCTCAGTAACTTCTACACCAAGTAATCCTCCTATAAAATATATAAAAGTTACAATAAATGTATGTGTAAGGTATTGTCCTTGGATTAGGTGTATCCCATGTTTTCTAATACTATGTTTGGAATGTATGCATTAAAAAAGAAATCCCGGGATTTACTTTCAAATTACACTTGGATGAAGCAAAAATTCATCATCCATCGGATTAGTAATCCCATCTTCACACTTTACGACACAAGGCTCATTTTCCAATGCCTATAAAGTTAAGGGGTCGTTTGGCACTGTGGATTGGAGGGGATTGGAGGGGGTTTCAAATCCCCTCGGTTGTTTGGCGCATAAAGTAACCGGGGGTTGCAAATCCAGGGGGTTTCTAATCCCCTCTTTGAGGGGGTTTGCAATCCACAGTGAGAGCTTGGATTACACCTAAAATCATTTCAATGTGTCATTGTACACTATCATTCTATTGGGCACATGGCCCACTAATGATGATTAGCACCGTCCAAACATTATCCATATAAATCAGCACGGTCCAAACATTGTCTAGCACCGTCAAAACATTGTCCATATTAATCAACGATTAAAAATTGTTGGTTAGTCACTCAGACATGATCTTGTGCTTGCGGTCCATCCGAGACTTGGAATTTTATCGTTTTCAAGCAAAGCATATATTTCAGCAGGCTTATCACAACCATAGTGTCAAAAATTATATATCCCACTAATTAGAGATATTAAAGTTGATTTAGCAATTAAATTGAAACCCTTGTAAAAATACCATGCATAGGTATTTTTGGATTAAAGTTGATTCACACTCTAGGGTGCCAAACACAATGTGAGGATTGCAAATCCAGAGGGTTTCCAATCCCGGGGGTTCCGAATCCAGGGGGTTCCAAATCCACGCTATCAAACAGGCCCTAATTTTAATCCTATCTCACACTCCTCCCGAACATGCCATTCCCATTTTCAAAGTGGGATTAGTAATGCAATCCCATTTAATACAACTTAATACCACTGTCCAAATAGGCCCTAAGGTTTTGACATGTAACATTCTTCCTAAATAATAACTTCCTCTACATAATGGAAACCACCTTACTTTTTCACGCTTCATGGTTAAGTTAATGAAATCTTTTTAAAAATATTAATATTGTTAGAGTCATCATTGGGCTGGGCTAGCCTGATGGGCTTTTTGGGCTTGACCTCGGCTTGGACTAGAGTATCAAGCCTGAGGGCTCGATTTGGGCTTAAAAAAATCTAGCCCACTTCTCAAGTTGGTTGGGCTTGGACTTAGTAGTTTAAAAGCTCATTAGCCCTATCAGCCCATTAACATTTTCAAAATTTTAAAATTTAAACTGATTTTTTTCTTCTTTACCAATTTTCTCCCTCTTTCCCTCTCTTTTCCAAAATGCAAAACCTATCTCTCCTCTTTTTGAATTTTCAAACCAACAGTGAATACATGGGAAATGAGTAATAATGATTTCCTTGAGTAATTACAGCAGTAACACTAATGCTTGATTTGGCTCTTGCTTTTTTTAGCACAAAAATCGGTGATGCTGTGAAATATGTATGGAGCACACGGTGATATATGTGGCTTATCCACACGGTCCATCCATTATCCTAGCTAAAATTAGGGCATCATCCAAAAAGATGAGGAAGATCCAGAGATCAAGTGGACTATATCACAGGATTTAGGAAATCAAATACCTACCTTTAAAAACTTTTTGGGGCGTGTGGGTCACTTGAGTGTTGGATCGGCCTCATTTTTTGGCTCATGCCTCAAAATGTTATTCTAGAATGGATGGATGGCACAGATACATCATATATATATATATATATATATATATATATATATATATATATATATATATCATATTGGGGCCAACAAATTTAAACCAGTCCATTTAGACCGGTTTTCCATGCGAAAATACACATGAGTTTTCAAATCGGATGCAAGAGTAATCATTACTTATTTTCCATGTATTTACATTGGATTTGGAAAATCAAACATGCCCTTAATGCCTCTCTCTCTCTCTCAAGAAGAAGCATAGAGCTTTTCTTTTCGGAGGAGAGTTGAAGAAGAGAAGTATCCTTTTGAGTGTAATGGAGTTGATGTTGTATGTGATATGGGTGCCTACATCTTTCTTAGTATATACGTGTTTTCATTTCTCACTTGTTTAGGAAATGGTTATATAATCCAAGATGTGAGTATGCTTGCATCTCTCTCTCTCACTCACATACGGAATAAACTTTTCATCTCCTATTTCATGGGTATATAAAAATAGGGCATGTTCTTTAGATGGAAGAACCTTTCACCACCGTGCTCCTACTTTAGAGATGTGACTCTTGTTCATTGTTCATCATAATATCAATTATTGGCCTTTAATTATCATTAAATGGAGGTTCTTTTTTTCATTTTCTACTTATTTTAAGATGTCTAATATGGATTTGCTCTAATTTTTGAATTTCGAGTACTTTTTTTTTTAACACATACATACTCACACATAACATGCACACCCGGAACCTATGACCTCTATGTTGAAATGCACTTTGTTTACCACTGAGCTATAGTTTGGAACCCAATGAATTTTGAGTACTTGGTTGCCATAATCCTAGAACATGCTATGTGTTGAGCCACGAGTTACAGGGTTACTCTAAGACATAAGTTTATATTGCCTCGGAAGTTAATAAGATTTCTTATTCATTTCTTTTTTAATCATTTAATTAAAGGGTGCCTTGCATCAATCTTAATAATGTCTCTCTCTAGAAATGGTTGGGTTAGGGCTTAGGCCAAACTTTATATATGTATTTTGGGTTGGACTATTTTGGCTTATCACAAACTTAGACTGGGTTTGGACATAAAGAATAAGTTATTGGAAATTTGTGAAAGTAAACTATGAATTTAAATCACACAAGATTAAGTAAACATAAACAAAGTAATTATAAATACATACCAATTTTGCATGGAAAAACCCTTAGGGCCTATTTGATTTTCTATGATACATGCAGATCATGGTAAATAAGTTATTATTACTTTTTCACCTTGTTTGAAAATATGGGAGTAATTTTACCTCGAAAATTAAAACAAAAGTGTTGACTCAAATATTTAGACCCCACCATAATGTATATGATATATCCACACCGTCCATCTATTTTATTAGAACATTTTGGAGGATGAACCGAAAAATGAGGAATGGCCCACACGAAAGGAAACGGTGGCCTTAATTTGTCCACCATTGAAAGTTATTTTCTTCACTAGGCCCACAATAAGGTTTTTTCATCATCTAACCCGTTCATAGGGTCACACATACATGGATAAGGGGAAAACACAAATATCAACTTGATCCAAAGCTTTTAAGGGCCTTAGGAAGTTTTTAATAGTAGGTGTTCGATTCCTGTTGTTTCCTGTGGTGTGGTTCACTTGAGCTTTGGATCTGCCTCATTTTTTTGTTCATGCCATAAATTCAGCTGGCATAACAAATGAGCAGCGTGGATAAGTAACATACAACATAATGGACCCCACATTGATGTTGTAAATTTCTCAATTTAAGTGTTAAAAAAGTAAGTTGTCACATCCGCATTGGGAAAGATGTGGTAATTACGTAGGTAAATAATTATTACCCATTTACATGGTAATTACACTTGAGCTGAAAAATCAAATAAGCTCTTACGGAAGAAAACTACGTCACGAAGTGACAATAAATCAATATGAAAGTAAAAGTACAAGAGATGAAATCACTTACAAAACTTGAAAAATTCTCGTTTGCACCTCCTTAAATCTTAAAAAAGTTTAGCCCTTGATTAGCATATACTCTAACACCCAAAATAGAAAATAATCCATGCAATTATGCAAAATTGCACACTGTTGACCGAAGTATTGATAAATCGACACTGATCGAGCAATCCTTGATTGATTGAGCCAACATATTTGAGCAATCCAATACATCCAAAGGTGTTCATAGAGTTTATAGGTATTTTTAAATTTATGTTAATTAATTAATTCAATAGTTTGATCGATCGAGGATGTCAAAAATTGTCCAGATACTAATGTGCATAATTCGGAGTTTACTTAATTGATCGATTATAATTGTTTATTGTACAAATTTAAGATATCTCATAATATAATGGCCAGCCTTGGCTCAACCCTAATCCTGTTGATTATCTACTCTAAAATTTTAAAACGCCAACCTTAACCCTTTGTTGATAAATCTTTTTCTGCGTTCTCTCAAAACTTAAGCCTAACTCCATAAATGAGGGGTAAAAAGGGTCGATCGTAACGGTTGTGGCATGGTTTGTCACAGCACGGAGATTAACCACGAGGTGGTTTAAATTAAAATGAAAAACGGAAGTAGGTATTTGGGAATTATGCGTAAGGAGGGTGTCCTTCGTCTTTGGGCCAAAAGGAAGGGGTAATATGTCACAATTCCAAAAGATTTTTTGGAAAGATTTTCTTCCAACCGAGCAAGCTCGAGCCTGTAAGTAAAGATTTTCCATCCTCTCTTCTTACCGCTCTGACGTCTACCATCGCTCCGGACTCCGTCCGGCCAAATCGGGTCGGAAAATATCCGCCCAATTTCTTTTTCGTCTAGCTTCTATAAATACCCCTCCATACGACAAATACCAATCCCAAACTCTCTCTCTCTCTCGCTGTATTCCAAAATGGCTTTTCCGTACATGGAAGCGGTTATAGGTAAGATCTCTGTTTCTCTCTTCTGGGTTTCGATGGACTTGGATTTTCATCCATCGGCTGCTGCTGCTGTTGTTGTTGTTGTTTTTCTTTAATAATAATAATATGAGTGTATCTGGCTTTGCATTTTCTATTCATTTTGGTTTCTGGATTTTTTTTTTTTAATTTTTAAAATTTTAAATTTTTTATAACTATCTTTGTGGTGTGTCTATATATATATATATATTCTCTTTGCTTTTGCTAACATTTGGTGATGTAAAAAACCATAAAGATTTTCTAGGTTTTGGATGTGTTGATTGTAGAACCGCTTGTTTGTGTTGTGAGGTCTGTGTTTCGATGAATTAGATGTGGTCTCTTTTTTGTTTTTGATTTTTTTTGATTTTTGATTTTATTATTATTATTATTATTTTTTATGTTGGTATTGGCAAGAAGCTATTGACGGGTGTGCAAGAAACCCCAATAAGATTTTCTGGCTTTTGGATGTGTTGATTGTAGAACCTCTTGTTTTTTGTGTTGTGCAGTCTGTTTCTATGAGTAGGGTGTGTGTGTGTGTGTGTGTGTGTGTGTGTTTATTTTATTTTATTTATTTTAATTATTGATGTTGGTATTGGCAAGAAGCTATTGATGGGTGAGCAGGAAACCCCAATAAGATTTTCGGGCTTTTGGCTGTTTTGATTGTAGAGACTCTTGGTGTTTTGAGAATTACACGTGGCTTTTGAGATTTTCTTGGTTTTAGTTTGCGATGTTGGTATTGGCAAGAAGCTATTGGTGTGTGAATGAGGACAATAATGGAATCCTTTATATAGATTAGTAGATTGGAAAATGAAAGAAAATGGGTTTCTGCTTTTGCTATAATTTGGTGCTTTATTGAGAGATGGGTTGATCATAGAACCTCCTTTCTTTCTTTCTTTCTGTCCTTCCTTTTTGGGATGTCTGATGATTTTTGGATGTGTTGATCTAGAACCTTTTAATTGTTTTTTTTTTTTCTTTTGGGTGTTGAGTAGTCTATGCTTTGCTGAAGTATAAATGGATTATTATTATTATTTTTAAAATTTCCAATGTTGGTATTGTCAACAAGGTAGTAATCAGCATAAGAAGATGAGGAAGGGACCTCTTTATTGCTCAAATTGCTATAACATAAAAACTAATAATTTGGAAAGGGAAAAGAAATCATTTTGGATTTGTTGATCGGGAGATGATGGTCTTGAATGATGATATGATCACGTGTTTCTATTTCTTGAATCGGTCTTCTTGTTCACAGCACAAGATATGATGCATGTCGTAAATTTTCATGAAGTTCTCAAGACCATTCCTTGAGAACAATATTGCATTGTGATATATGTGGCTTTATTATCAGCTTATGATTCGGAATATTTCAGGTGCCTGGATTGTAATGTGAGGCTTTTTTTTTTTTGGCAGCCATTGGATTTAGGCCTCACAAACTGTTAATAAATACAGAATTTTGGCTCTCAAGTTTACAGTCCCTGTATATGGTGTTTTTATGTGAGATGGAAATGAGAAATGGGTCCTGGGAGTTCCATGAAATTTGCAAAGTATTTGAATCAAATTAACTGTGGGCACAAAACAAAAACTTTGGCTGCAGCTATACTTTCTAGCTCGTTTGACAGGTTTAGGGCCTGTTGGATGTCCCATGTAACCATTGTGGGATTGAAGGATATCTAAAAAAGCAATGCTGGAAGATTTGTTTCCCCACTTCTATCAGTTTGGAGCGAAGAACTATTGGAAATGCTGCTTATTTAAATTCAGAATTTGGCAAATGCTTGTATGACAGATGAGCATCTGTTCTGCCTCAGATGGTCAGTTTGGAAGACGATCAAATGTGCCTTTAATTTCTTAAGTTTAGGATATGATAGTATGAGAAATCATGTACTTTCCTCAGCATTTGGCCAATATTATTGGAGGAAATTCTCGGTATCTGCTGCGCACTGCTGATTGATGTATTTACTACTGTTCGTGTTGCATTGCCATCTTTCATTTTTGTGCTTCTTTTCCTTTTTAATAAATTGTGGGGTATCCATAAACAAGGAACTTTCACACTGTCATCCATACTTTAGTTACTTGGTTTGTTGTCTGCATGGAAGTTTTTTTATTTTTTATTTTTATTTTTTTACTGTTTAATTTCTAGTGAGAGCTGCTTGACTTTCATGTCCATGTATATAAACCTCTTTGTATTCCTACTCCTTTTTAACTCTAATAAATGTGGTTGGTGTCATGTATTTATATTTCTGTTTTGACTATTGTCAGAAAATGCTTAATAAATGTTTGATCATTTTCTGCATTGTCAAGTTTATTTTCTGCTTGAATTTCTTGGTGATGAGAATCCCATCTTGCAGGCTTTATGGTCTTGATGTACATCTTTGAGACATATCTGGATATACGGCAACATGCATCTCTAAAGCTGCCAATTCTTCCTAAACCTTTGGTTGGAGTGGTCAGTCAAGACAAATTTGAGAAGTCTCGAGCATATAGTCTTGATAAAAGGTTTGTTTTTATCCATTGAGGATCATTCTACATCCCATGTGTACGCGCTTGTGATTCAACAATCTGCTTTAAACATGCTGTCGACCCATTTCAGCGGTTGAATTAGTTTACAGCTTCATCGGTCTTCTTATTACATGAAATTAAATTGGTTATATAGATTGGAATCTCTGGCTGGCTGAGACTAACTTCTTTGAGGTTTATATATTTCAGCAACTTCCACTTTATTCATGGGGCTGTAACCATACTAATGGATACCACAATTTTGTTCTTTGGTGTGCTGCCATGGTTTTGGAAGGTGAGTCAAGAGAATTGTGTCACTGTTATTCTTTTGGCAGAAATTCATTTGCTGTGCTTTTTGGGCTGCAGAGATCTGGAGACTTTCTGGTGCACATGGGCCTTAATTCAGAGAATGAAATACTTCACACCCTTGCATTCTTAGGAGGTGTTATGATTTGGTCACAGGTGTGATATAAAATCTTCCAATGGTTCTCAAAGAATTAAATTGCACTTCATTTTCGAAAAATTGACTATAGTTTTCATGTCTCGTAGTACTCTTTTTCTTGTATTTGGTGTGGAAACTTGAATTTCATTCATGTAACCATCATATGATGAGATATCTCGTTTTTTTTTTTCCTCACTGAGTTTGTGAAGTTGAGAAATCTTCTCCTGTAATTTTTTTAACCTTTTTCTAACGTGGATATATAAAACAGTACATGGATATCCACATCCAACTTCACTAGTTAAATAGATTGATTGTATGTCCAACACAGTACATATTGTTATTTGTTGTCACTAATATATGCGGGATTGCATGTACATGCTAAAGTCAGCAAGGAAGTTCATGCAAGGTCGAAGTCGTTTAGCAGGTGGCCCATTGCCCCAGCTTGTATGTGTCTAGGCCAAAAATTAGGATAGTTATGATGTTGCCTATATTGTGTAGTACAGTTATATATATATATATATATATATATATATATATATATATATATATATATATATATATATATATATTCTTTTTTTTTTTTTTGAGTGGTCCAACTGACCACCAAAAATATTTATTTGACTTGCATCCAAGCAGTTACTGAAGAGGGGAGAAAAACTAGTCAACTATTGAATTAAAAAGATAACAAAAGGAGAAAAAATTGGAGGAGAGATTAATGGAAAGGACTACTCCGTCGACAACCCTTGGTCAAAAGGACTTCATCTTTCATATAGTAGGTAGACTGTTCCAAGGGAATCACTATTATTACTCCTGTTATTATTTTAATGGGTAAATAGTTGGGGAAAATAAGGAGAAAATCTCTCTGCCTCTCTCTCTCTCAACTGAAAACAAGTAGAAAGACTTGCCATCTCTCTCTTAACTTAAAACAAGGAAAAGAGAAAAACTTTCGTACTTTGGAGTGTGGGACAGATGGTATGCAGCCATTTAGAAATTACTTAAAAAATTGCACACTTTCTGGACAAGTAATTCAAATTGAACCATTCAAATTGTGCACATAGGTTTAAATGTATCATGATTCATGACCCAAAAATTACGCTTATTTCAATATCTAATTATTAAATTAGTAGACATTTATTGGATGACTAATAATGAAAAATATTCTATGGTCTTATTTCAACAAACAAGTGTCCTTTGGTCAGAGGTTAGGTTTGCTTAACAAGTCTGAGTTTTGGACACTAACTTAACATCAATGTTTTCGACAATTTAGTCGATTTAATTTGAGTTAGTACATGCCACATGTTTCATTCCTAGATGCCTGAGTTTCAAGCGTCATATGCAGCCAAAGTATCAGATAACTCCCTAGAAGAGAGGAATACGATTGGAGCAGTCGGTATTCCAGTTAGCCTGTGTAACCAAAAGCAATGGGACCACCTAGATGTCTGTGTGAGAGATTCACTCTGTCCATCAGTTTTGCAAGATCATGTTACGTCATGAGCCCTAAAATGAGGCAGATCCAAAACTCAAGTGGGCCGCACCACAGAAAACAGTGGGATGGAAACACCCACCGTTGAAACCTTCCAGGTGCCCATCATGAGGTTTATGATCCGACCTGTTCACTGTTCATAAGGTCCATCATAATTCACAGGATGAAGGGAAAACACAATTATCAGCTTGACACAAAATTTCTGTTTGCCCCAAGAAAGTTTCAATGGCCCATGCTCAATCCCACTGTTTCTTGTGGTGTGGCCCGCTTGAGTTTTGAATCTGACTGATTTTTTAACTCACATCCTGACATGATCTGGCTCAACAGATGGACAGTGTGGATAGCCCTACTATTGCCTAAATTGAGAGATAGGGGGGACGCAGCACTGAATGAGTCGGTCCGAGTCACTGAATCTTTTAACCATGTTCATTCTTCACTGTTGTCTGATTGCGGTGGAAGATTCCTGTTCATACTCATATTGGACTGATTGGTAGTGATGTGGAAGATTCTTGTTCTATCATTCTCGAATTATATGTCCCTTTCTTAGTGATACGAAATTTGTCTTGCTGACATGGAGTCGAATTATCCAGGGAGAAGTTTTCTTTTAGTAGATATTCTAAAGAACTGTATTGGAATTTCAGGGATAAGGGGTGGACCTTTTGGATTAGAATAGTATTGCAATTGTATATTTGTCTTGGATTATTTAAAAAACAGAATAAGAAAATAGATAATACCAAAATGAGGAAAACATGTAAGAGAATTGTATATTGATTTTAACCATCTGCATTTCTTTGGTGACCATCACACCTTGCATTCCATGAAGCATTCCTCTGGTGATCTAAAACCTCGGGGGCATAATTTTACTTCGAAAAAAAGAAGAAGATTTTCATCAACCTTGCAGCGTCTCACAAGTCCCTAGAGTGTCTAGAATGCGGATAGTCTCACATACCTTGCATATAGAAAAATTATTCCCTTTCTGTTTTCTGAGATGCATCTTGGTAGTGTACATTGCTTCATATAATCAGAATGCCAATCATCCCAGCACTGTTCTCTAGTGATTGAGGGAACTCTTTAAATGCCATTTAGTGAGCCTCCTCAGGGAAGCTTCCATTGAGGCTGGCTGGATGTTATGGAGGGATTTGGAGTTCTTGTAGCTACTCTTGTCATCTCGTCATCCCATGTACACTGAGGCAAATGGGGTTGCTGATGGCCTAGGCAGTGAAGGTTTAGTAGGGATTCCTTTGCAGCGTTTGAGCCTACAAGGATTAATTCCCACAATTTTAGGTGGCTGAGGCAGCTGCCAACCTTTGAATTTCATTCTTTGTTTTCTTTCTTCTCTTCCTAAGAAAATTTCTTTGTTATCTGCAAAGAAAAAAAGATAGCAGACGAAAAACTTGCATTTTGCATGATGAAGCCCACAAGTATACGGGCTGGTGAAACTTCTTATTCTAATAAATGAGGCTGTCAAGATGGATTATTCCATGGGTGTATTGTAGCCTGATGTCATGACCTAAACTATGTTGATCGAGACTTCTGGTAAAGCTTTCTTAGATTGAAAAAATGGATCATATGCCAATGGAAGGAAAAAAATGAAAAAGAAAAAAAGAGCAGTGTGGTCATGTGGGATGAAGGTGCGGTTCTTCTCAAATACCAATTCAAGGTGTACAAAGTGGCAATGGCATTTTAATGACCTGCTGCCTTGGTTATGCCTTCTGAGTTGCTGGTTTGCTTTGTAAAACTAAGCACAAAACTGAACTAGGGATTGTAATTCAAAAAATTTTCTAATCGACATTTGTTCATTAAATTTTGTAATGTGTACCTGCTTAAATAACTTCTTTACTGAAGATCTTCAACCTGCAATTTTTAATTGTATCGTATTTGAATTTTTAGGGCGAGGCGGTTCAAGGTTTTGTTGAAATTTTAAATATTCTTAAGGCATCTGCGTGCGTGTGTGTGTTATAGCAAATGAAAATACTGACTCACATATTTATGAGTTTAAGGCTATTTTCTATGAATCCAAGTTGATTTCTGGATCTAACCAATATGATCCTACTTTTGTGGAATTGATTAATGACTAACTGCTTATTTTTGTGCAGATCACTGACTTGCCATTTTCACTGTACTCAACTTTTGTGATTGAGTCCCGCCATGGTTTCAATAAAGTTTGTCTTCTTTCTTGAGCCTTTTTATCTCTCAGTGCCTTCTATAATCATATCCTCCATTCAGCTGCACTACATCCTGCCACCACAGTTAGCCAGCTGTTCTGGCTGCAAGGCTCCTGATTGCCAAAACCAGAAAACAATAAGGCTCCATACAGGTAGGGGATCCTGCAAACGGGGAATATGCCTCAATTCTGATTTTGCTGGGCCCCTTATCCTCCACATAGATTCTGTCTCACAAAAGCAGATCTTTTTTTCTGCTCAATCACAATTATCTAAGTCAAAAAAACTAAAAAGATTGAATATTGCAATTAAGCAGGGAGGTGTCCTTATTTGATGTGGAGGATATGGGGCCCACAAAAAATGTTATTAAGTCTTATTCCTGGTTCTGCAGTATGCACTATGCAAATGGACCCTTAAATTATGGACTTGTCACTAGAGAAATGATAATTTCACTGTTTGGCATGCTAATACCCTTTATTCCAGCTTTTGGTATAATAGGTCTTTTTGGTACTATTCTAATGCAAAATAGAAGACAAAGGTGCATGCATCAAAAGGAGACTGTTACTATCAATTCCCATTTAATATAAAGAAAAATGCTCATGTTCAACCAGTTGGATGATAAGTTCCTGTCCAACCAGCAGGTAAGTTCCTGTCCAACCAGCAGATAAGTTCGGACCTCTCATGTGTGTATGGCATCCAACCTGTCTGATAGGGAGGTCCCACCATGAGGTTCACCCAGTTAAAAAAAAAAAATCAGCCCAATCCACTCGTTGGGTGGGCCACAACATAGAAAACAATGGATAGTTGCTGATATAATAAAAAACACAGGTGTGGTCCACCTGATAGGTCGATCGGGCTGATTTTTTTATAAGGTGACCCTCATATTGAGGACAACTTTCTGGACAGGTTTGATGTTGCGCAGACATGACAGAATTGAAATTTTCTGCTGGTTTGATGGTAAATTGGTGGTCCAACTGATTAGAACTTGGATGCGAACATCTCTCTAGTATATATGGACATTATAGATACTAGATAGTTATAGGGAAAATCTGACCTGCCCACCTTCATGAGCATGTTAGCACTGTAGCAGAGCTTTTCAATGCCATATAAGACTGTCCAATTACCGAACGGGTGGGCAGGTGAGGTTTTGTTTCTTTTCTTCTTTTCTTCTCTTTTTAATTGGCTGGGCACACGAGCATTCCCTATGATTGGTACACATAATTTATTTGCATAATTGATTCCACATTGCATATATTAAGTAGCCTAGTACGTATATGTGTAGGGTTATTGTATTTGTAATAACACGCTGTTTGCTTATGAAAAGTAGAAGTAGTGACGATCTGTTTTGGTTGCTGTTATCCTCTGACAACCTACGGCCTGGGGCGCTATTTATCTCGTCTTTGCAGAGACGATCCTGGCTATTACAATGGATTTCCTTCTAACTTAACGAAGAATGGAAATTGATTGTGAGAGAGGCACTCCATTACACAACAGCTAATGAAAATAAAGACATGGAACTGTCGGCTGCTCCTTGTGAGTGATTGTTGGCTGCCAAAACAGATCTTTGCATAGGTTATTTCTGGCACTCAAGCCCTAAATTATTTAAATGTATAAACTTATGATATACTGTAGAACATATAGTTATATCAAGAACATTATTATTTCATTCGAGTCGTATCACTAGTCATGGGTGACCACTTCACATTGGTGCCGGATTCCCTCGAAGATTCCTAGATGATTGCCTAAGATAACAGTGATTGACACAGTGCAAACTGATATTCAGCTTCCTGCATGGTTGTTTTTCTTTTTTCTTTGTTAGTTAGTTTTCTTCTTACCAACAAAGGCCTTTCTAAACTTTTGTTTGCAGCAAACAATATGGTTGTTCTTTAGGGACATGTTCAAGAGCATTTGCCTTTCCATCTTACTCGGACCTCCAATTGTGGCTGCAATCATTGTAATAGTACAGGTATTGCTATTTCCGGCTACCGAGCAAGTTGTCGAGTCTAATGTTTTGTTTCTGCAATTCAAGTGCTTCTAATGTGAGGAAATCGTTTCTTTAAATCTGAAGCCTTTTTCATTGTCTTTCAGCTATATTAGTTGTCTGCATAAGATTACCACGATGTGTTTTTGCCAGTTACAGTAAATATTTGTTTGGCATTGTTGCAGAAAGGAGGACCTTACTTGGCTATTTACCTTTGGGGCTTTATGTTTGTTCTGTCGATTGTGATGATGACGCTATATCCTATCCTAATAGCTCCACTCTTCAATAAGTTCACCCCTGTGAGTATCTGTATTGGGTATTTGTAACCTGAGAACTGATGAAAAAACTGCAGATTGTGCAGATGAGCTATTTGTTATAATATGTTTTTAAAGCTAATTTCTTGTATTGATGGTTCTGAAAATGTTGTTGAAGTGTGTTTCTTGTTTCTTTCAGCTGACTTATGCTGTTGGTTTTCTTTTTTCCTTTTCCTCTGTCTGATGCTGTGGCAAATAGCTTCCTGAAGGAGGACTTAGAGAGAGAATTGAGAACCTAGCCTCCTCCCTCAAGTTTCCTTTGAAGAAGCTTTTTGTTGTTGATGGGTCTACAAGGTCAAGCCATAGTAATGTGAGTATTTAGTTATATATTCTGAATCTTTTTTTTTTTTAAAATTAATTAATTTATTATTATTATAAAAAAATCTACTTTCTAAATCCAGATCCTCTGTTGTGACGACGGCTCTTGTTGATATGATCAGAATACTACTGTAGTGAGAGATGTTTTCCCTTGTTATTTTCTGTACCATGCTGGTTTCTTTAATCACATAAGGGGTAGCGGTAACTGACATCCCAAACATATTATATCCCATTTCTCTCTTTGTTCCCGCTGCTTATCTTAGCAAGCTTGGTTAGATTTTAGATTCTTAATAACATGTTTGAAGACTTTAGATTTGATGGGTTTGGATTATTTCAGTATTTGCATGTATCTTTTTATCTTCAAAATAGAAGAGAAAGTGGTAAGGGTGGGTATATGCCCCACTCATGAGTTAATATCTCATCTCCCAAAATAACTCATGAATCTTCTATAATTCTCAAGAATCAAGTTATGTATGTATGCATGCATGCATAAAGTCGCATTGTTAAAACCATTAGGTTTCTTGCCAAATTGCTTCTTTGTGGTGTCAAAGGGGCATGGAAACTAAAATAGGCCACAAACACAGAACAAAGTAATAGAGTTCCTCAACTCAAGCTGTTCTTATTGCTTGCATCCCTAAACATTCAAAACTTGAGTCTCCAAGAGAATATAACTAATCCCCAAAAATCCCACAGTGATTTTTGTATCAATCCCAATCCCTAATTTCAACTACAAAAAATCCCTCAACTACCCACCCCTAAAATCTCTACAACATAGTTTTGCCAGAGCACCCACAGAAAAAAAGGGGCTTTAGTCTAGTTGCTAAAATTAAATCTCGAAAGAAGTGCAGAAACAATTGAATTTGATGAGTGCGTTATTACTTGATATATGAGCTTTTACTGTTGGAGTTAGTGCCCGGGAAACCAATGTGTGCCCTAAACCATTGACCATGTGGATGTGATTGGGTAGATCTTAGCTGTTAATCTTGATGACCATTCGTCCTAGTTGGATGTGTTGTATACCTTAGACATATTTAGTGTTACATTTATCCTATATTCATTAGGTTGTGTGAGGAGTATAGGGAACTCGAGATTGGACAAAGTGGTCATAGACTGGAGAGAATTGTGTTCCATGGATATCGGTACCTAGTTGAGCCATGACTGTCACAGATACTTAAGACAACATTTGTGGACATCAATCTCAGAGATGTATGATCATTCTACTCTTGGGTAAGGATGGAAGTTCTCTACCATCGGGAACCAACTTCGAGTTGGTTGTTCCTTTTTGCTCTTACCCTACATAGGAGTATGAGTGTGATATGGATCTGGGATCCTGGTGTGGACGCTTGAACCCTTAAATTGGTAGATAAAAGTTCAAGTCAATAGTTTAGGGGCTTCTCAGCCTGGATTGTGATTCGGGACTTGAGTGTGCACACATTAATTGATCAATCCTTAGACCTGAGGGCGTGTGAGGGTCTTGGATCTTGATTGGGCAGGTATGAGGTTTCCTAGAGGTCATTGAAAGTTGGTGATGCTGGGAATGTCCATCATGGCTCATTGATTCTTACATGGGCCAATAAGGTATCTACTAGTTTTACCATGGGACTTGTTTAGGATGAGATTTGGTTAGATCAGGAAATCATCACGTGATTTTTCCGTTAGGTCCAACACTTGAAAGGTTTTAATGAGCTTTTGAAAAGTTTTGAACTACTGAAGTTTTGTTTTAATCATTAAAACTGCTTTGATTGCACTTGATAATGATCTGATGGTCTCTTTCATGATCAACATGGGATTTGGATAATATGTGGATATCCTCGATAGTGGAGGGATTAGATCATGGCTGATTGACGGACTTCCCTTATGGTAGGGCACACCAAAGTCCATAAGGTGGGGGACTACCATATTGAGTGCACTCTTGAAACCCTAACCCCTCCCCATTTTTAGATCCTATTGGTGAGGGGAGAAAAAGAGAGGAGAGAAAGCTTGGATGTCCCATACCTTGTCAAAGGCGAGAGAGAGAGAGAGAGAGAGAGAGAGAGAGAGAGAGAGAGAAATCCACTCTCTACATTTTCCTAATTCTCTCTGTGGTCTACTTGGGTGGACGGTTGACAGCCATCCTCGGCCTTCACTAGAGGATTGGTGTGTGCTCTCCTCAGGCTCCCTTCATCTACAATAGATCAAGGAGAGACTCCTTACTCTCTTTTGGCTCCCTTCATCTGTGATAGATTAGGGAAAAACTCATTGGCTTAGGAGATTGACATTGATGGATTCACATCATCATTATAGACACAATGTCCAGGCATGTTAGTCACCATTCATATGTTATTTTTCTTTTAGAAAATTGATATTACTGTGATCGGTGCATCCTGGGATGGGTCTTTTGATCAAAACTGTTTTGTACACAATTCCGTTGTGCGTGTACATCAGGGATCCAACATTTACTACCAATTTAAAATAGTGCATAAACAATTGAATTGGATGAGTGCATTACTACCTTTGTGTCAAACAAATAAATATGAAGATCTGACAGTTTAATCCTGTTTAAATAAGCTTCCAAGATTTTTCTCGCACTTTTGCTATTTAAGAATATTCTTGGTTTCAGGCTTTCATCAAATTTTTTATTTTATGCCTTTTAATAGCTTATTTAAGTTGACCCCAGTTGATTGCTTGTGTTGCTCCACCAACTGAAACTGGTGGCTTTCCTATCTTAGAAACTTGATTCCCCTTGTTATAAAGATGTTACCACATCATGCTAAAATTCACATGAGCATGTGAAATTCCTCTTGTAAACATTGCCTGTTGCCATATCATGTTTATGTTGCATTTATATCTATGGTTCTTTGTTGTTTTCTAAATCATATGATTATTGCCTGGCAGGCATACATGTATGGGTTTTTCAACAACAAGCGCATTGTTCTTTATGACACATTGATCCAACAGGTAAGAAAGCACTCTTTACAAGGAATATTTTATTCATGTTCAGTAGTCCAAATATGGCATAGTTATGATTGCTTTTATGCTCCGTTAGAACTTAAGAGATGTACAATTTCCTCAGCAACTTGAGTTACAGTGCTACAAAATATCCTGCATACACTGACCAGTGCCCTCTGATGTCCACCCGTTCCCCCAAACACCCAAAAAAAAGTTTGATTGGGTGAACGATAATATTAGTAGCTTTAGCTTTCCGACACTAATAAGATGTGGTCTAAGAAGTTTTGGAAGCAGTCTTTAGACATGCAGAAGATCATTAGAGTGAACGGATGTTAACCTTGTCTTCTAGGATCAGTGTATGGCAGTATTGTCAGCATTTGCACTAGTAAGACATTGTCCAAGTGGTTTTGGATGGACGATCTTTTGGCATACAGAATCTGCACTTTGCTCATGTTAGTGTATGAATTCATACCTTCATTACCCAGGTTTGGGTATTGAACAAATTGATGGTTATGAAACCAGTGCTCTCACCTGGTGAGTGGGGCTGGCCTGATTTTTAGGACTGGTCACATGCATTGAAGGAACCTTGTGATGCACATCCCACATTGTGCCCACACGTTTCATGTTGGGACATGACACTTGAAGGTGTGATGTCTGGATGGGCTTACACCTTTTATCGTGAGCAGTAGCCATCTTCTCAAGAGACCAAGTTTTCCAGGAGTTAGACTGGCGCACGTGAGCAAGTGATAGTGAATTACTTGTGGAATGAACAGTTTACAGAAGGCTTGAAACTTGCTATATGTGCCTCTATCTAGACCTGTCATTGATTGGCTATTTGTCCTTTAATCAATTCATGCAGTAGCTCAATTGTCATCATCTAGATGAAGTTGAGAATAGTTTGAAAGTATGTAGAAGGAGATGGAGGCTGGTGTTTTTACAAGAAATCTCTAGCCAACCTTTCTGCAAGGGGGCTGTCTTTTCTTAAAACCAATCGTGTTGGCACTAGAAGGAACATTGATCTAATGCAGCAATGGTTATGTTGATGGATCGTGATGGATGGTTATGAGTTCATGTGGAGCACTTTACATGAAGATGATGGTTTCTGTTGTCTCGGTACTTTTGTATTACTTTTCCTTTCTTAGTTCTTAAAATTGTGTTAGAATAGAGAGGTGAAGATCTGGTTTCTCTCTCTCTCTCTCTCTCTCTTGTTTGGGGGCTAGTCTACGCACATTGTTCTCATTTGTTGTTCAACCACCACATGGTGGGTTGTGTAGTTGTTCCTTGTGAGTGTGTTTGAGGCCCACTTCCACCCAAACCAATCATGATGGTTCAAAGTGGGTCATTATATGTCTATGGCCAGATTTGAAGATCAAGTGAGGGTTTAGAGATCGTAAAGGCAAGTGAAGGGTTCATTGTATCGATCAGTTTGTATGTGTGTGGTGGTGATCATCGATCTATGGTCTCTTAAAGCAAGTGTTGGGTGAGTTTTGTTTGATTTATTCTCTTCCTTAAATATGTCCGTTAAGAGTGATGCTAAGAGTAGTATCCTGACTCTTGAGATAATGAATCTTCAAATTACATCGTCTGAACTCAATGGTGCAGACTGTTTATAATAAAACACATCGGTAGAAGTGTTTCTGATAGGCAAATGGAGTATATGACATCTCCTAAGTCAGACAAATTCAGTAAAGTGGTATTTGAATATGGGATGAAATGGAATTTGGCTAGTGAAGTGGAGTGACGCAGATGTTATTGTGTTGGTAGTGCATGTGGATGATATCATTGCATTGGGAATGATAATGTGGGTATTAAGGGTGGCAATGGGTGGGGTTAGGGCTAGGCTAGGCTGAGCCCGAGCTTGGCCTAACATATATGGCCCAAGGCCCGAACCAGACATGAGCAAAGCATAGTATGCCCGAACCTGAGCCTGATAAAATTTGTGTGGGCCCAGGCCTGACCATGCCCGACTTGACTATCTTGAATGTTATTTTTTTGTTGCTGGTGCAAACTACTGTTGGCATACCACCTAATGAAGATCTCATACGCATGAGCATCAGTGCGGCATGTGTCACAACCAGTGTTCGAAATATCGGTATCGCACAATGTATCGCACCCTTGAGATACAGATACGTATTGGTTATCACACAGAATATATCGGTTGTATCGCATAGTTTATCACACTTTTTGGGAAACATGGGGAAACATTGGGAAAATGGTTGAATTTTTTAATGGAACTTTGGGGATTGTTAAAAAGGCCCTTAATACACACTTTTAAATCATAACATCTCAAAAAAAAGATGCACATAATAAATTTCCTTTGTATAGGGTCCTAAGTTATGCGGTGTTTAACTGAACTAATGCAACTATATTTAAATTGAATGGATGATATTTATAAATATATCATAGTCATGTATGAAAACACAACCAATTCATTGAAAAGCAAAATAAGAACTGAAGAAGTAAAATTTGATAAATATATATATCAATGATGGGGACTAGTTGTGGTCTAGACCCACATAGAGTTGCGTGGTGGCTCGTAATCATCATCTCCATCTCGACAGGGCTGGGCATAGTACTGCTGCTCCACAATTCGACAATATTGTGCTCAAGTCATAGTAGATTGGTACCAGTTAAGATACTCCCTTACATAACGCTGGTACTCATCCTCTCCGAACTGAATCAATACGCCCATTCGTGGGTACTGTGTAATCGTCACAGTCTGTAACTGATATGGATCTGGGAAGGGCACATATGAAGCTCCTTGGTATCCATATTGTTGGCCATATCCATCTGCCGCTCATATCCTTGCCCATATGCAGAAGTGAACTCCTGACCAGCGTTGAAAAATGATGTGCCGTAATTGCTGGAGTCACTCGTCGCATATCCACTAGGTCCATATCCATGCCCATACTGTGGCACAGAACTCGAGCTACTCTCCAGTGTTTGTGATCCAGATTCATGTTGTGGCCTGTAACTCGAGCTCCCCTCCCTCGTCCGTGATCCAAATCTAGGGTCACCTCGCTTGCCACGAACGCTTGTGTCCCTCATGCATTTTGCTAGCAGCTCCTCCTCAAAATCTGAAAGTTTATGAGTCTTCTTTTTCTGCAGTAGCTTTTGACGCGTGTATGTTTTATTGTAAACAAGACGAGGTCGTGGTTCTCCTGGACGAGAACCATGGTCAGGGTCCTGCATGGAATGATCGAAATTCTCCTCCCCGGTAAAAGGGCTAAGAGGCCTCTTATCCTGACTCCCACCCGTGTCGCCACCATCCCCGTCGCCGCCGCCACCACCATCATCATCATCATCCTTACTGTCATCAGAGTCATCGTCACCCTTATCGCCGCCATCATCATCACCGGACTCATTTCCTGCATCACTCTCTGACTCAGTCTCGGTGTCAGATAATGTTTCCCCGCCACGTGTCCCGCGTGATAGTGACTGCCGCGGGTTGCCCTCCGGACTCCTCGTCAACGGGTCGAATGCTTCATCAGGAGACCTCTGCTGCTCCACATGTTTGTCAACATTAATCCCTTGTGTCTCTGCTTCTGCTGCAATATGTGGCTCTGGTCGCCCATCCGAGGTATCTAGGTCATCCGACCTAACCCACTGGTAAACTAGGTCATCCTCTGCATCCTCAGCATATGCATGCTGTCCGACCGTCATCAGGTCCAGTGGGTCTTCCTGTGCTTTTCTTCTTCTTTCCGAGCGGAGCAACCTCTCTCGTAACTTCATATTGTAGTGACAATACACTAGCTTCTGAAGCCTCTCATACCCTATTCTATTACGTTTATTTGTATGAATGAGGGAGAATGTACTCCAATTCCTTTCATAGGGTAACGAGGACACCGTTTGTGCAAGCACACGGACAGCCAGTCGTTGTAAAACCTCACAGTCAGTCCCATACATGGACCACCATTCGTCTGCATATCATAAGATTCTTTCATTATCCTAGATTTTCCAAAATAATATAAAAGTTAAGTTTACTACAGTGACTCACATGGCATCATGGCGTTCCTTGACTTCACTGCAGGGTGACACCCAAACATCCCAACTGCGTCGCGGAATTTAACAATCTGTTGATGGTGTATAGCAACTAGAATAAGTATTTAATGATTGAGATGAAGATAAGGAGAATGTAAGTGCAGAACATATTTACCTCACTACCAAAGGTGCCTTTCTCTGGACAGTCGGGGATAAGTGATCGTACACCTCATGCACAGCCCTTTTTAATGAATTATCATCGAAGAGGTTTCGGCTGTAATGGTATTTGAGATTTAGGAAATATGTTGAAAACCAACATATACACATCAATACAACCCTCATTTATTATTGCATATGGGAAAAAAATCCATATAGGTACTTACTAGCCTGATGTAGTGGGTGAGAAAGCGTCCTTTCCCAACGATCGTCTATTATTGCATGCACCCACTTATATGCATTGGGAGCTTTAACCATGATAGCCTCTTTCATCAGCTGTATAGACGGATACAACGACCCCATCGATGGATTTGTCTCATTGTCCACCATCCTCAACACCACATAAATAGGCTCTATAATACCCACAACACCACGCACTTTATCTCAAAATGAATTTCCCAGTACCAGCTCTTCAATTCTATAGGTTACTTTTGTCAACCTCTTTTTCCATTCTACGTAATCATGAGGCGAAAAGCTCTCGTAACCCCTGTTTGTGTTTGAGAAGGCTACTTAAAGCAATATAATTTGTGGCAAACCGCGTCGCTCTGGGGCGCACTATATCCCCACCACACCTCTCGCGCATTGCGGCTAATAACCAGCTGTGGTTGTATACAAAGTTTGTGATGAGCCTTGCATTAGTAATTACAGTCTTCACCGATGGCCTATCCTTGATCCCCTCCAGCATGAGATCGATGCAATGGGCTGCGCAGGGGGTCCAATACATATGATACTTACTCTGAATATCCTTCCCCGCCTTAACAAATGCACTCCCATTATCCGTAACAAACTGCACAATATTTCTCCTCCCAACATCTTGCATGACGTTGTGCATTAGTTTGTAAATGTAGTTAGAATCCTTGATCTTACTACTTGCATCTATACTCTTTAGGAACACCGCCCGTCCCCTGGAATAGACCATAAAATTTATAATCGACATCTTCGTCGGTTCGGTCCAACCGTCACACATGACGGTGCAGCCATACATCTCCCATGACTGTCGATACGAATGAACGTATGTCTTCATTTATGCATGTTCATCATCCAAGTATTTCCCCATGATCTGGGCGGGTGTGGGAGGCTGCACATCCTTACCCCCACGCTGCACTTTACTTATCATATTTTTAAAGTGCGGGTTTGCTGCGGCATTTGTGGGGATTTGATCGCATATAAAAATTTTTGCTATAAATTTTTCGACTTTTTTCCCCACATCCCCTCCACTAAACATCTCATTTATTTTCTATTGCGTCCCTCCTGCCTCTTTGTACATCCTCGGATTTGAAGGTAGATCCGGTACCCGCATGCTACTACTCCTGCCCATGCCCCATATTCCTCCCCGCCTACTACCCTCCCCTGATCCACCCTTAACACTCTCCCCTGCTCCACTCCCCCCACCACGCTCATGGATAGACCCCTCAAATCTAGGCCTACTTGTGTCCCACCTCCTATCCTGATCCCTCTTCCACTGATCCCGTATGGACTCTTGAATTGCACGTCTGTATTCGGGATCATCATCATTATCGAGATCCACTACATCATCCTCACCTGCATATGGTGGCCGCCCCAACTCCTCCCTAATCTCCCTCTCTCATGCATGTCGTTCATCTTTTGTCTTCACATTTTTTTCCAATATGGTCCTCATCTGTTCTCGCACATCCTGTGGGCACTTCGGGCAATCCACAACATTGCGATACCCTCCCGCTAAATGCTCCTTTAAGCAGGTTACCTCACCACTCCTCGATATATGGCCACATAAATTACATATACTCCTGAATCGATTATCGGGAATGGGCCGACCGTACGTCCACCCTATATTAGGTTGCCTACCTCCTCTTCCTCTCGACATATTTTATCTGTAAAATAATATTATATTAGTACTTGTTAGGGCCCACCTTGGGGCATGTGCTGTATATCCATGACACATCCATTTTGTTAGATTATTTTAAGGAATAGTCCATAGAGCACCATCCACACGTACATGGTATTGGACGCTTAGATTTGCCCGATTGGTGTGATTTTTACATGGTATTCAATGACATGTATTGTGCATTTAATGGACGGTACAGATCAATAGATTGGACTATTCAAGTATCATGGTGCAACTAGAAGTACTATAACTTACAATACTTCGAAAGCGCTGGAGCATTTTTTTCAAAATAGATGGGAAAAACTTGTTTTTTTTTTTTCCGGAGGTAACCATATTTAATATAAAAAGTTGACATATCTCGCATCGTGAAATGGTTATACTATGGTATATGCCCTTGGTTACTTTTGGAAGGCATCTGTAGTTGGCAAGCTTAAACAACAATCTGGACCGTCCACACTGTGGGTCCCATTGTGGATGACCATATTGAAAAATTCTCATTGATTTGATGATCTAAACATTGAAAAAATGTGGCCGTCAGATGATCAGAAACAACATTGGAGTCCAAACCAACGGATGGAATTGGAGATTTAAGATGGACCGGACTGATCAAATGCATTTATAGTTTGAAAATCCGATGGTTTGGGCTTAAAAAAAAAAGATGAACGGTGTAGATATAATAAATACATCACTTTGGGGCCATGTAACTTTGATCTCCTTTGAATTGTTCATATAGCTGGAGCTCGAGGAGCATTAGTGCTCGTCTTTGCAGACACGGTCCACGGCGCAGATTTCTTGCGCTGGAAACTTGGGTGGGGCCCAACGTGGTGTTTTTAAGAAATCCACCACGCACATCTGTTTTTGGAGCTCATGTTAGGACTTGAGACCAAAAGTGAGAAGGATCCAAGACTCAAGTGGGCCGCATTAGAGTAAAAGGTGGGTAGGAAAATTCGTACCGTTGAAAACTTTCTGAGTTAGAAAGTGATGTTTACATGACATCCATACCGTTAATAACATCATTCCTACTTGGATGAACTGAAAACAGAAATATTAGCCCAATCCAAAACTTCTATGGCCCATGAATATTTCAACTGTGTACGTTCAATACTCACATTTTAGGTCCACTTGAGTACTGGATACGGCTCATTTTAAGCCTACTATATTAAAGGTAGATGTGTGGCCCAGTTGATGGGTTTCTTTTTCTGATTTTGGTGTGTGGACTCTTCACAGTTTGTGCTATCAAATAAGTGGTCCAGATTAAACAATTTGTGCCATCTGATGTTGGTAAATCCCTTATAAATGGAAGGGAAGAGAGGTTAACATGCGCCCTGGGCTCTACTAACAATGCATAGGTTAACACGGTTATGCGTACTGCTAACATATGCATAGGGCCCACGAGTCAGGTGGACCACTCAAGCATATCCCCTTAGTAGCGCATTTTAGGTGGATAAGGCGGTGAACTGCTACGATTCGCACTCTTGCGCGTTGCTTGGGACTTATACTGCAACTGTGGGACGCGGATTTCCTGCTAAAGCCTTTTATAGCAAGTCCTGCGCGGGAACCTAAGTGGGGCCCACCATGATGTTCACGAGAAATCCATACCGTTCATCCATTTTGTGAGCTCATTTTAGGACATGAGACCACAAATGAGCAGGATCTAATATTCAAGTGGGCCGAAAACGTGAGGACTGAACTTCCACAGTTGAAATATTCGTGGGGCCATAGAAACTTTGAATTAGACTAATATTTGTGTTTTCAGTTCATCCTAGTAGGAATGGCGTTATGAACGGTATGGATGATAGGTCGGCCCACACCAAATACCAAAAATGAGGTAGATTCAACAATCCAACGCTGGTGTTGCGTGGACTATCCAACCTGTTTATGCGCGCTACTCAAGTGACGTCACCAAGTTACGTGGGTCCCACCATGATGTATTTTTTCTATCCACACTGTCCATCCATTTCAATAGATCATTTTAGGGTGTGAGCCAAAAAATAAGTCAGATCCAGGGTTCGAGTGGACCCCACCACAGAAAACAGTGGAGAGAGTGACGTTCACCATTAAAAATTTCTTGAGGGCCACCAGAGATGGATGGTCAAGATGATATTTGTGTTTTCCATTATTCCATATCTTACTGGACTTATGAACATTTTAGATCACAAATAAACATTATAATGAGCCCTCAACAATGCTACGAGTTTCAATGGTGGGCGTCACTCTCTCCGGTTTTTTCTGTGGCGGGGTCTAATAAAGATTTATATTTACATCATTTTTTGTGTCATGCCCTAAAAAATTATTTCCAAATTAATGGATGGTGTGGATACGACACACATTACCGTGGGACCCACGGAACACGGACATGGCTTTATGCGAGTGTACAGTGAGTAACTCGCTAGGCCTAGCATACTTTGTAAACTCATGTGAGGTCCACCACGATTTATGTATATTATCTGCTCCGTCCATCCATTTTACTAGATAAATTCAGGGCTTTAGCCCAAAAATAAACCATATATAATGTTTAAATGGGCCACACCTTACAAAACAATTGAGTTGAACATCCACCGTTAAAACACCCTTTTTGGCCACAGAAGTCTTGGATGATTGGATCCATCTTAAATTCATATTTTCCCTTCATCCACGTCTATCTGATCTTATTAACGGTTTAGATGACTGATAAGCATCACTGTATGGTCCAGAAAGGTTTCAACGGTGGAAATCAGTTTCACCACTGTTTCATGTGGTATGATCCACTGCCCCTCTCTAAGTTTTGGGATAAACCCCTAAATTTAGATGGGAAAACAGATGGACGGCGTGGATAGACCACATACATTACAGGTGGGCCCAACTGAGTTTACTGAGTACGATAAGAACGTGCTCGGTAAACCACCTTATGCGCCGATCCCTGTTTCACCCCTCCCGCACATCTCCTTCATTTTCCCCATCCGTCGCGAGAGCTTTCCCTCTCCTTCACGCAGCGAGGGTTCCAGAGGAGGATTTCTCTTCCGGTTCCTCAAATCTGGCCTGATTTCTCGCCGAATCACCAAGAAATCCACACAGGCACGCTCCAATCAGTGAAGGAACCGAGAAATTGAAGAAAATATCAAGAAAAATTCGAAGAAAGAGGGAGAAGGCTACTTACCTGTCGAATGGCCCACCTCCAATCACTGCTACAGCCTACGGCTACAGGTATGTCTCCGATTTCTTTCTCCCTCTCTCTCTCTTTTTTTTTTTCTACTTAAATTTTTTTTTTATTCTCCACCACCTACGGCATCGGCTTTTTATCGTCGTGGGTTGTTGGCTACAGTGGGACTTGTGAGTCCCCTGCAAACACACCCGTGACTGTCCGTGACTCTGTTTGTCGATTTCCGACAATAATGGAGGCGGAAATACAACGATATCTAAATTGGGGTGGGTTGTATCGGCGATGTCGACAATGTATCGCACGATATCGACGATATATCGCACGATATCGACAATAATATCGTACGATATCTAAAGTTTTGAATTTTTTGTATCTTCCGGGTGTTATCGGGGGTGTTTCGTCTCGCCGTGGTACGATACCGATAATATCGGCCGATAGTATCGATATTTTGAACACTGGTCACAACACTGTGGAACTACTCTAATATAAATCAGCTCATACAATAGGCATGATTAAAATTCACCAACACCACCAAAGACCAACTGAACATTCTTTTCTTCCTTTCACGCAAGGCCAAATCACAAGCTAATAGTAACTTAGAAAAGATGGAAGATTCAAATAAGTTATTTAAGAAAACTCCAACATCAATCTACCTAATGTTGGAAGATGGCAATATGGTCAATTTTTAATAAAGGGTAAGAAGTCTGATAATTTTTACATAGTCATGTCATGAGTGACTATGGTTTCAACACCATTATAAATGAGTAGCCTTTTTTTACTGTTTATTCCATTCTAAAGCTGTCATATAGCTAGCCACTTCTCTTTCTATGCTTGTTGAAAAACTGCTTTCAATTATAATATGAAAAATGCTCATTATAAAAGAAAATAACAATGTACCAAAATACTTAATAATCTAGTGATGGCTTCTCTTTCCAAGTGAAAAAATAGTTAAGTGTACCAAAATGCAAAATGATCAAGGGATAGTTTCTTTCTCCAAGTTTGTGAATAATCCCAATTCTTCAAAAAGCCTCTCAACAAACTTTCTTTCTAATCACAATAAAAAAGAAAAGCTCTACTTTACAATCACAATAAAAAAGCCTCTACAATTATGCTCAAAATGGCACTATGTTTCTTTCTTTCTTTCTTTCTTTCTTTTTTTTTTTTTTTTTTTGAAGGATAAAAAAAAGTAGATGTCAAAGAAATGCCACTGTATTTCATCTGTAATCACAATGAAAAGCGCTTACTTCCTTTACTATAGCTTTCCAAAAATCTTCATCTTGCTCTACGAAGCCCATAGAAAATGTATATTAACAAGTCCTCAACCTAGATACACATTACCAAGTCCTATATATAAGATAAATCTTATAAACATACAACTAGACTGCATACAAGAAATAATAATGTAAAATATAGTCAATAGTTAATAAGTTACCTGTTCCAAGATCAAAACTGTCTTTCCTCATCATTAGAACTAGAAATTGGAGGAGTCCTTGTGAATGATTAAGTTCTTCACCCCTACATAAATTGGTAGAAGAGAATTAATCACAACTACTAACTTGACTAGTCAATCTACATTTACATAGATAATGTGGGAACATACCACATGATAAATGAATCCAATCTTCTGTGCATTTCGGTGCCTTCACAGGACTCGGATTCGGTAGTGATCCCTCCAGTATCGAAGTCAGTACTGGTCGGTGCTGGAAAAAGCTCTGTGGGCCCCACCATAATGTGTGTTTTATCCATGCCATCCATCCATTTTGCCAGCTCATTTTAGGACGTGCAGATCCAAATCTCAGGTGGACCACACCACAAGAAACAGTGGTGATTGAACGCCTACCATTAAAAACTTATCGGGAGCCACAAGTTTTGGATCAAGCTAATATTTATGTTTTCTCTTCATCGAGGTTTGTATGACCTAATCAACAGGTTGAATGTCAAATAAACATTACGATGGGCCCTAAAAGGCCATCTAGGTCTGTATGACCTAATCAACAGGTTGGATGTCAAATAAACATTACAGTGGGTCCTAGAAAGCTTTTAATGGTGGGTATTCAGTGGCCACCTTTTCCTGTGGTGTGGTCCACTTGAGATTAGTATCTGCCTCGTTTCTTGGATCATGCCTTAAAATAAGCTGACAAAATGGATGGACAGCGTGGACAAAACACATACATTATGGTACGGCCCACAAAGCTTTTTCCAACACGGACCAATACCCACCTCAGTACTGGAGGGGTCATTACTGAATCTGAGTCTGCCTGCACAACATTCAGTTTTAAGGAACTATGATATTGATCGAACACTCGTCACGAGCCATTTGGAAGAGAATAGGGTACCACAACTTGTTTGATTTCCAATGATCCTAAATATCCAAATCTCCCTGTTGATCAACGATTGGTTCATCTAAATACAAATCTAACTTGGACTTTGTTTTTTCAATTGTTCCATATTGAGTTAGAAGCATATCATTATCATACACTTGAACCTCCGCACCACCGACACCATTCAAAACATTAATCTTGTTGTCACTGCCAGAACAAGCCTTCATTTGATCTAATTGAGACTTTACCAAATACTCGTTAAAAAAATCCATCAACATGCATAATGTAGGAGTATGATTCGTTTCTATAAATTTTTGAAAGCTAATACTCCACCACATTCATCTTGTTTCGCCACGGTATCTGTGTGTGGTGCTGGAATATTTCCTTCTACGTATTTAGGCCTTCCTTTGTGTGGGTAAACTAACGAAATACTTGTTCAACAAGGTGATTGAAAGGATCGCGAGGACGCTAAATGGAAGAGTTGATGCCTATTGTTAAGAGTGCAGATCGCGCTTATCAAAGTAGCGCTATACAATCTTCCTCTCTATCATGTCCCTATTCAAGTGTTCGAAAACTGTTTTGGACAAGTTAGAAAAATTAAGGCGCAAGTTTTTGTGAAGATGGGTCGACAATGGGCACAAGTTTCATCTTTTTAAGTGGGAAGAGGTATGCAAACCGTTCTCTGACGGCAGAGGGTGTATAGGGGTATTGGAATCGATGAATGTGGCATTGTTAGGAAAGTGGCAATGGAGATTCCGTGCAGAAGAGGATAGGCTATGGAGAGAGGTGATAGCCTCCAAATATGGTGTCTAATTGGTGGATGGGTGATAAAGGAATTGTCGCATTATCGTGCCTCGGGTATATGAAAGGCCGTTATGTCTATTGATGATTGCACATGGATAACCTGGGTTTATCTTCTAAAATCCAAGCATGAGTTTTTGATATGTTCAAGCTTTTGTACAACAAAGTGGCCAACCAATTTTAATGCCCCATCAAAGTTTTACATTTTGATAATGGGGCGAGTATATGTTGAATGCCTTTTTGTCTTTCTTGTAGGATCATGGTATCTTGTCCCGTACATAATTTCCACGATCCCTTTTAACAAAATGGTGTAGCTAAGTGAAAGAACCGTCACCTTCTTTAAGTTACTTGTGCCATCCTATTTGGTATGAATCTTTTAAAAGGATTTTGGGATGATGCCTTACTGTTGTTTTCCTGATTAACTGTATTCCATCTTGAATACTATCAAACAAGTCTTCTTTTGAACTCTTGCACCCATGGGACAAACCGTTTCTGTTACCCCCTAAAGTTTTTGGGTGTACATGCTTTGTTCATATTCTTGATGGGAGTAATGAAAAGTTGAGTCCTGGGGCCATAAAGTGTGTTCTCTTAGGTTACTATTGGTCTCAAACTCTCAGTAGGGGTATGAGTGTTACGATCCTTTTGACCTGTGAGGTTTGTGTCAGCAGATGTCATCTTTTTTGAAGTGATTCCATACTTTTCTATTGAAGGGAGATCTTTGCACCATTCTCTTGCTAGTTAGGGGGAGTTTATACCATGTAATTCTAACCCTATATCGCTTCTAGATTTATGTTTAAATGATGATATGGTATCTCCCCTGCAAGTTCAAATTTCTTATGTATCATTGGCGAACTAAAATTTCTACTGATCTCCAACCTACCACCTCATCTGCTCCTGGTGGTGGTTCAGGTATAAACTCTCACTCTCAACCTCATGACAATCTTCCCATTGCCTTATGTAAACTTTCCCGCTCATGCACAAAGCATCCCATTAGTAATTTTGTTTCCTACCACCATCTTTCACCTTTCTTCCAGCCTTTTATAGCTTCCATATCCTCCTCTACTATGTCATGTATTTCAAAGGAAGACATGAGTAGCCTTGATTGGACTAAGGTTATGATGGAAGAAATGCAGGCGTTGGAGAAGAACAATACTTGGGAGCTTATTTCCTTACTCGAGGGAAAATGAATTGTTGGATGTTGATGGGTTTATAGCACCAAGTATCACCTAGATGATTTTGTCAACTATTATAATGCACGATTGGTCGCAAAGGATTTTTCTCAAACATATGGAAGAAATGCAGGCGCTGGAGAAGAACAATACTTGGGAGCGTATTTCCTTCCGGGAAAACAAACTGTTGGATGTTGATGGGATAATAACACCAAGTATCGCCCATATGGTTTGTCGACCGTTATAATGCACGATTGGTCGCAAAGGGTTTTACTCAAACATATGGTGTGGACTATTTTGAGAATCTCTAGCGGCCAAACTTAACTTTGGTTCCTGTGGTTATCTTTGTGGTAGTAAATTTGTCTTGGCCCTTATTTCAACTAGATGTGAAAAATGCTTTCTTACATAGTGATCTTGTTGAGGTCTACATGGACCAACTCTTGGGTTTTTCCATGCCTAACGGTTCTCGCAATTCACCCCCTGTGTGTCGCCTAAAGAAATCAATTTATGGTCTCAAACAATCTCCACGTTCCTAGTTTGATAAGTTCAGTTGTGCTCTTCTGAGTTTTGGATTTATTTGCAGTCAAGCCGATAATTCTCTATTCATTTGCCATCGACCCACAGGAGTTATGGTACTGATCGTCTATATGGATGATATTGTAATATCTGGAGATGATATTGAGGGAATGGTGGCTGTTAAATCTTTTCTCAAAACTCGATTTGAGATCAAAGACCCAGGGGCTCTTCGGTATTTCTTGGGGATTGAAGTCACTCGATTGAAGTTGGGAGTGGTGCTCTCTTAGAGAATGTATGCCGTTGATCCACTCTCAGAGACGGATGCTAGGATGCAAGCCTGCCACTACGCATATGGACACTATGAAACTCAATCCTGATGATGGTGCTCTCCTCTCTGATCCAAAGATATACCTATTGGTCGGTTGGTTGACTTATTTATCTCACTATTAGCCGACCGGATCTTTCTTATGCTATGGGTGTTGTTAGTAAATTCACATATCCCCCTTGTATCACGCATCTGACGGCAGTGTATTGTATTCTTCGGTATCTTAAGTCTGCATCGGGTAAAAGTTTGCTTTTTTAGTAGCATGGTCATCTTTACCTTTCGGGCTACCCATTGTTGACTGTGTTAGAAGTTTGCCTGATCGACGGTCTACCTCTGGATATTGTACGTTTGTAGGTGGCAATCTTGTCACCTAGAAGGGTAAGAAGCCGCCCGTTGTTGTACGAACTCCTATCGAAGTTGAGTATAGGGTGATGACTCGTGCAACATGTGAACTTGTTCGGCTTCGAGCCGTCCTACAAGAACTTGGTTATAATCCTTCCTGTCCCATTCATTTGCACTGTGATAATTGGGCTGTCATTCACATTGCCAACAATCCAGTGTTTCATGAGTGAACGACTGTGTTAGAAGTTTGCCTGATCGACGGTCTACCTCTGGATATTGTACGTTTGTAGGTGGCAATCTTGTCACCTAGAAGGGTAAGAAGCCGCCCGTTGTTGTACGATCTCCTATCGAAGCTGAGTATAGGGTGATGACTCATGCAACATGTGAACTTGTTCGGCTTCGAGCCGTCCTACAGGAACTTGGTTATAATCCTTCCCGTCCCATTCATTTGCACTGTGATAATTGGGCTGTCATTCACATTGCCAACAATCCAGTGTTTCATGAGTGAACGACTTCATTTGGGAGAAGGTGGTTGACAAGGATATTGCAACTCCCTTCATTCGTTCTTGGGAACAAGTAGCTGATGTCATTACTAAGTCTTTCAGTCAAGATGCTCTTCTCAATATCACTGACAAGTTAGGCATGCTTGAAATCTATGCTCCAACTTGAGGGGAAGTTAATGCAATGTACCTATATAATGTTAGTGTGGGTGTGTTTTGTACATGGTTTTTTTTGTTCTCTTCAGGAGCATGCAAGGTGTTCTCTGGTAATATAACAAAAGGTGCTTCTCTCAAAACTCTCCCTTCCCTTATTCTTCCCTTCTTTCCTTCTTTCCTTCTCTCTTCTTCATTCCCCTTCTAATCCTCTCAAATAAACTGTTATGAGTTCATGTTGCTCACTTTACATGAAAATGATGGTTTCCATTGTTTCATATTAATTCTCTTCTTAGTTCTTAAAAGTTGTATTAGAATAGAGTTTAAGTGCATAGGCTTTGGTTTATGCAATAACTTTAGTAGAGGGTTTTGAAAGCCTTAATTATACAATGATGAGGGGCTAGGGCTGTCACAACCTTGTGGGTCTCTCTTGAGTCTCTCCTTTTTCTTTCTTCTCCTCACATTCTCTCTCTTCCTTCTCAATCTCACTTTTTGAACAAGTTGCCTAACGGATATTAACAGTTACAAATTACAACTACTTTTTGTTCTTCTTGAATTAGCTAGAAACAATAAATAGCAGGGATTATGTTGCCTGCTCATGCTTTTCATGAAAGTCTATTTCCATTCCTATGATAGTAGTGTCAGTTCTTATATTCTTTGTTTCTCTTATTTTTGATTGACTTGCTGGAGTAGAAGAACACATTTATTTATGTTATAGCTCATTTATTTCTTTATGGGACAAGCTTTGTTTGAACACATATTGGTTATATCATCCTCATGGATTGGTGATTCTTTGTTCAAGTTGGATTTGCACAAGCGTGGACATGTCACCAATTTATGGTCCATCCCCATAAGATTTAGAGACTTCACATTGGGAATTGCATAGAAAAAACTATTTATCTCAGAGAGGTCTATGGAAAATTATGGGAACATGTCGATGACTACTGGCTAGTAAAGTAACTCCTGGGTGGAGAAAGTGCTTGTAGTTTCTAATGGAACTCTCAAAGCTTGGGTTTTTGCCAGGCAGAGTTCTCAACCTCAAAAGATTCTTGGCTTCCTAGAAAGTGGGTGTGGATTTGATCTGAAGCTTTGCACTTGCTAACCCTAAGGATTGTTGCATCCGATACATGATTGATAAACCATATTGGCAAAGGTGATTCTGAAAATGTCCTTCTCAATGCGTAGGGCCTAGGTAGCTATCCAATGCATTCTTTTTTATATGGTGTTGTACACTGGACACCAATCTCCTGAGAGAGGGGAGTAGAAAGGGGAAAACCACAATATGTTGATGAGTGGGCAATTTTTGTCACCACAACTGCACTGATAGAGATTCTAAACTCATGCCTCGGTGGTAGACTCACAAGAGTTTCAACACGAGGTCATGGGTTTGAGTACCCATTGTGGTGAAATTCTACTGTGGTGTGAGTGCATGAGTGTGGGGTGTGTTTAAAAAACAACCAACCACTTATACTCTATTTCGAAAGTCTTAAACGAACCTTTTCAAACTCTTATATGTGACCTTCTCTAGTTATATGCTTTACTAGTACATCATATACGGTGTAATCCATCATCACATGCATCATATCATATAGGGTGTTCACCCCCTTCATTGATTGCCACTCTCAGTGGACTGTAGGCTTCAAACTCTCGATAAGAGAGCCTGAATCCCAGACCAGATGATCTTTCTTTGCAAGGGAGGAGCCTAAATTCATTTCCTGTTTCTCCTCATGTTGAAAAGGGATAAATAAATCAATCAAATTATTGGAAGCTCCCTGAAGTGCTTCATTTGGATCTTCTCTTAAATGGAAAGCGGTCTAAGCTTCGGAATAGAGAAGGAAGACAAGCGAGAAATGAAAAGAAAAAGAAAAATCTCAAATCCAATTATAAGCATTACAGAATTCCAATCCAACTCTAGTGTAGTTGATCATGAGAACCAGATAAAAAGAACTTCTCAGAATACAATTTCGTTATTGGAGAAGCTTTTAGCATGATGCTTAAAAGGAGGGGGAGGAAAATGGCTTGATTAATGGGTTCAAAGTAGCTAATGAACTCTTATCTCCTTCACCCATCTTCAATATGCAGAGATACTCTCCTCTTTCGTGATGTGGATTTGATTTCAGTTGACAATTTGTGGAAAATCATTGTCTGTTTTGAGGCAGTCTTGGGTCTTAAGATGAATGTGGCCAAATTAGAAATGTTAGGGATACATGTCAGTGCCTACTCCTTATTTCAGCTCGCATGCTCCTTTAGGTGTAAAACGGGGGCTCCTTTAGGTGTAAAATGGGGGACTTTCCAACAACCTATTTGGGCCTTCCGCTTTGTATTGGCAAGCCTCCCACGCATATTTGGGACAAGGTGTTGGAAAGAATTGATAGGAAACTAAAAAGTTGGCAATCACGATTTTCATCATACGGAGGTCGCCTATTATTCATCAAGACAGCTTTCGCTAACATGCTGATTTTCTTTTCGTTGATGTTTAACTGCCTGAAATCGATATTGTAGAAGTTAGAAAAGATGAGAAGGAATTTCTTTTGGAGAGGCAATATGGAGGGTCATAAGTTCCATCTTCTTAGATGGGAGGAGGTTTGTAGACCGATTAATAAGGGGGGTGTGGGTATCAAATCTTTGGAGCTTGTGAACACGTCTCTTCTCGGTAAATGGATATGGATGTTCAATACTGAAACAGGAAGGATGTGGAGGAAGCTCATTGCAAGTAATTACGACACTCAATTTGGCAGATGGTTCGTCAAAAGGTCCTCTTTATATGGAGCCTCTTCAGTCTGGAAAGTGATTGCAGCTACCAAGCCTCTAGTTCAACAAGGGATTGGATACTCTCTTCAGTCTAGAAAGTGAGTGCAGCTACCGAGCCTCTAGTTCAACAAGGGATTGCAAACTCTCTTGGAAATAGTCGCCAAATTAGATTTTGGGTGGATATTTGGTGTGGAGATGCGTCCCTCCAAGGTAAGTTCCCTTGGCTAGCTCAAATTGCTACCGACCGGCTGATATTTGTGGCGGAATGCTTCTCTGCCTGTGGAGGAGCTATCATTTGGTCCCCTCCTTGCTGTAGGAATTTGACGGATGTTGAAGCTGAGGATTTTGTGGCTTTACTCGACTGCTTTAAATATGCAATGCCTTCAAGCCAAGATGCGAATTCTTTGATTTGGTCGGCTCATTCTTCCAAAAAGTTGTCAGTTCGTTCTTTCTGTGGTTCAATATCTGGGCCCACTCCCTCTCGCTTTCCTCCCCCCCATGTGGCAGTATTCGTTTGGTTGGTGGGAAGGAAGAGGATCCTTACCATCAATAATCTTTAGAGAAGATTGCTTGTTTTGCCGAACATCTGTTTGATGTGTATGCAAGATGCAAAATCTATTGATCATCTTTTTATTCATTGCCTGTTTGTTTCAAAGATATGGGATTATGTTTTGGGCCTTTTTTTATGAAGCGGGTGATGCCGAAAGCGGTGGAGGATCTTTTTTAGGCTTTGGCATGGCGGAGGGAGCAGGAATTCTGGGAAAGCTAGGTGGAGGTTATTCATCATGGCCATCTTGTGGATTGTTTGGGGAGCTAGGAACGCTTGCTATTTTTGCAATACCCCAGTAGTTTTTGAGGAGATAATTGGTAGAATTAAGAACCTCGTCTTTGAATGGGTTCTCTATGTAAAATCAGCCTAGTTCATTTTTTGGTTGTCGTTTGGGGTTTTTCTTTAGTTTTCTTTGTATTCTTTTCTTGCCTTTTGGGCGTGCTTTCTAATAAAACCACCATTAACTCTCTCTCTCTCTCTCATATATATATATATATATAATCAGGTATTATTTTAAGTTTTGGATTAGGGATAACATGGGCATTTTCTTAGTGGTACCAGCACCCAGTATGTGTGACATGCGGATATGACCACATTGAAGCATCTAGATAACATAAGTTGATAAATAATATGGATGTATACATCTTGTTGGATGTGTCAAACTGAAAGTAGTAGTATGAGGATATTTTGGTATGTGGAACATTCAAAACCCAAGTCATATCTTCATCCATTACGGTTGCCATCTCCAATGCTATCTTCATCAATTATGATATTTAGCGACTCCACCACCACTACTGAGGATCCTGATAAAAATGAGGAGAAGATCCTTATCGTTTTGGGCATGGTTGATCTTCTGCTTCAGTTCAATGTTTTATCCTTGTCGGGCTGCCATCAAGTTATGTGAAAGATATTTTTCAACAAAATGTAATTACAGTACTAATTGATATGAAATTTTGTCTTTTTGACATTTCTCTGATTCCTGGCACTTGAAGTATAGTTGTAGGCTCTGTCATTCCCTCTGACTTGTTGTGATCCCTTATACTTTTGTAATTTAACATGCTATCAGTAATCAACAACTTTTGCTGAAAATATCAAACCTTTTATCATACATTCTGGATGTGCTGGCATCTTCCTTCTATCCTTTACCCCATTGGTTTCTATGTACAGTTTAGATTTTGTGCTTGTTTAGCAGTTGAATTACCAAAACCTGTTTCCATATGATGAAGAAGTGATGTTTTGCAGTGCAAAAATGAGGAGGAAGTTGTTGCTGTTCTTGCCCACGAACTTGGGCATTGGAAACTCAATCATACAATGTATTCCTTCATCGCGGTGCAGGTATGTTCTGAGTTTAGAGATGCTGAAATGTCCCTTGGTTTTCCTTTACCATATCCTTTCTTCATCTTCTCCCTGTAAAAATTCCTGAACTTTGTTAGTCACAAGTGGGAAACGTTTAAGTATCATAGTGCAAGTACCAACACTATTCAAATATTGGTGTAATGCATGTTCAGTTTCAGTCGAACAAATTTCTAGATATCTGGTTCAGAGTTTTAACAACTTCCCTCAAATTTCTGGGGTTGATGAGATATGTTTCACCTGAATTAGAATTAGATTTGGAGGCTCAAACGGGGAAAAAAAGTTTCAGAGATATTTTGGAGGGATATTTGGATCATCGAGTACATGAATGGTGCGAGAATAATGATTTACAATGGTGACTGACAGCAATCTGATGTCAACCCTAGGTCATGCAGACTAATTCATTTTTTTTTTCCTGATCTTTTCTCGAAGTTCTATTTTGTTTTCCTAAATAGTCTGAAGTAATCCGAACACAAATCTTATGATCTACAATCAGAATTGTGATATAATGCTACCCCTGTTTTCATTTACTGCATTTTTTTTTTTTTTTTGGAACACTCATTCTGATCACAATTCAACATTCTATCCAAATATGAGAAATAGGGTTGTATGCATATCTGTTGGTTCTTCTTTGTTGTAATGGGTCTTAGACTTTGAAATCCTGTAACAAAACATAACTAGGTCTCTAAATGCGCTGAGTATTTGATCCAATTTTTGTTTTTGAGTTTTATACAATTCAAAATGGGATTCTCAGCCAGATTTACATTTTATTGCAGATTCTCACGTTTCTGCAATTTGGAGGATATACTCTTGTGAGGAACTCAAAGGATCTGTTTCTAAGTTTTGGGTTTGATACACAACCAGTCCTCATCGGGCTCATAATTTTTCAGGTGTTTAACTTTGCCCCATATTCTATTGAAAGTTAAGGAACATATGATATGTGTTTGTATCTAGGCAATTTGTAATATTTATCTACTGTGCTCTCTGGGATTATCTGGGATTATCTCCCACTTTTTTACTTTGGCTCCCTTGTGATCGAAATGACTCAGTGTTAACTTGATCATGGGCTGTATGTGCTCCCTAGAAGCTTACTTGGGGTATTTCTCAGTCTTCTTGTTTTTATTCATGTCACCAAAAACACCAAGGACCCTTTTCTCCACCCTTTTTTTTATATAAAAAAAAATCTGTGAGAGAGACGAGGTAGAACACTTTTTAAAGTATCAAGGTAAAATCTGTGAGAGAGACGAGGTAGAACACTTTTTAAGGTATCAAGGCATTACTGTCCGATTCTTGTTTAATTTCTACTTTCAGGTCTACCAATGCATTCACATATGTACAATGCAGTCATTTAAAAAAAAAAATAAAATAAAATAAAATTTAAAGTCTTAATGTATAGCTGTCTATTTTCTATTGACCAACCCTTTTATCTTATCAAATTGCTTACCAGTCTTTTTAAACACACTTTTGTCAGTCTTCTTTTTTTACTTGTATTGCTTCAATATAAGTTCTCAACTTGTAGCCCCCACCCAAAAAAAAAAAGTTCTCACCCTGAACATTTTGGAATTCTCAGGGCTTTTCATGCTGAGTCAGTCCCTTTTGAGCTTGTCATTGATTTTATTTTATTTCATTTATAAGATTCATGTATTGGCTTCTAAAACAAACATTTCTTTCACTGATGTGAGTAGAAATTTCCCAGAAGATTGCGAACATTCAGCTAATAACAGGATCAGCCAAGCATTTCATTTACCTTATGGAATCCTGATTGTTGTCATCTTAGACTTCTAATTCTTTAGACTGTATGCTTCCTTGTGATGGTCACTGTTCCAAAAGTTGCTGTTTTGGAAACAAAGAAGCATCCATATTGTTGGCAGGATGTTCCATGTATTTGTAACAGTTCTAAAAACTGGACCAGACTATCTGGTCTGACAGGATTCAACTGGAATCAGAGTCCTTCCTAGTTTGGTTTGATTCAAACCACTTGGAAACTCAAAAGCTGTCTGAACCATTGCGAGCTGTCTGTTGAACCGCTACAAAGTTGTACTGGTACAAACTGCAGTTGAACCTGTATGAACTGTTAGGTTTTACCATAATTACATATATGTAAACACATGTAAATCTATGGACATGGGGATGATGTCACAGTTCAAGCTGGTGGTTGAAATTGCAGGGTGACCAACTTGATCTCCAGCTGTTTTTTTTCTTTTCTTTTCTTTTCTTGAAAGCATTGATTTGTAATGCAGCATTCTCATTTGTTGCAGCACACTGTTATACCTCTTCAGCACCTTGTAAGCTTTGGTCTTAACCTTGTAAGCCGAGCTTTCGAATTTCAGGTATGTAAACATGTAACTTAACAAAGCAATGTCCCCTAAAATCCATCTGTAAGATCCGTGGTGGGACTGTGCACATCTGTATCTTCAATTTTTCTTCTGTCATCATCATCTCAATTTTCTCCAATTCATGGTTGGGTTTCAAATGATATATTGGCAAAAGTTCTACAGTTGGTTGTCCACTGGACATTAACCCTCTCTTTTATTGAACTTGCCACGACAGAGGCTAACATTCACACCACTCACATGCAAGCATGATTCCACCCAATATTGACCCCCAAGCCAACTATCAGATGCACACCCCAAAGGGTGAGCCAGCAGAGTTATTGGGGTGTAGTTTCAAGGCAAACCACTAAGCAGAGTTATGGTTCCATAAAATAACATGGAACTCACCATTACATGATTACGAACATGTTTCACATGACATCGTGGTTAGGCCCCACACTGCACCTAAGCAAAATTTTGCTCTCTACCCACAGGGGCATTTGTGAATAGTTGATGTCTAGAGAGTGCAGTGCCAGATAGAGCTGAGCATGAACTACATCCGGTCTTCTATCCTGTTTTGAAATATGTTTGATGTTTTCTTTTTATTGCAGGCTGATGCTTTTGCAAAGAAGCTTGGCTATGCCTCGCCACTTCGAGCAGGCTTAGTGAAATTGCAGGTGACTGATTCTCGTGCTTGTCACATCCAAGATATCTGTTATTGTTCTGATTTTCTGTGAAAGAGTTGTGGTTAGTGATGAGATAAATGCTACAGGCCCTTCTTTTGGCTCTAGAATAAAATCTCGTGGCCTGTGCAAATTCCATTGAGTATTTTCTCGGCCCAACAAACTGTGTGCGGGTTCACCTTACAGTGGGAACCATGATGGATCAGACATCCCGAAAATCTCCTGGTAGGCAATCCTAATTGTCTCCATATGAGGGGCCTCAGATGTGGACAGTTGGTTGCAATTGCTGTCCACATTCATTAGGTGGCTAGGTTAGCCGATGGGAGATATGGGGCATGGCCAATCAAATGATGGTGCTCACCACATGAACACCTTTAGGTTATCTGAAGATGGACCCCACATGTATTATTAGTAGGTTGATCAAGCTTCATATAATACCTCTAGTTTGTTGATTTATTTTCTTTCTTCCCTGTTTATTAATGACTGATCAGAGGTTTATTTATTGGGTTTCAGGAGGAAAATCTGTCAGCAATGAATACGGACCCATGGTACTCAGCTTACCATTATTCTCATCCCCCACTAGTTGAGAGGCTGGCGGCACTTGATGATTCTGACAAGAAAAGGGACTGAAACACACCTTGGCAAGTGGATATAAATTGGGATGATGCCTGCATTTCATCATCTATTGTCTTAGAGCAAAGGGAGTTGCGAGACTTGCATGAAATCGATGATATTTTTACCCCCTTGGGTGAAACTTGCATTCATTCCATAACTTCAGTTGGGTCCCTAGTAATACCTCAATCACACTCCAAAGAAAGGGGAAAAACACACTCAGATGTGTAGCAACTTATATTTTGAATATGTCAGCAGCCTGTGAAGTCTTTGAAGCTCAGTTTTTCTTCTTAGTTTCTTTTTTACTTCTTTTCTTCCTAGGCCAATACCATTTTGTAAGACAGTTTTATGAAGTTGTACTTGATCGCCATTTCCTCTCCCTTCCATCTAGAACTTGGTAGTCTTTTCAGTTCACCAGCCTGTGATGAATTAAGTGGATGTGTTTCTTTGAATCGGCTAGTGATGATAATTAGAGCTGGGCATCGAGTTGAGTCGGACTGAGTTAGGGCTGACCCAACTCGGCCTGGTTTTGAAATAGACCTGACCCGAACCCAACCTAGTCCCACCTGATCACAGGTACTGAGTCGGGTCGAGTCAGCACTGAGTCGAGTCGGGTGCAGCAAGTATCTGCGATTCTGCGAGCTGAAGTCACAGCTCAGAACCTAAGTGTACCTGCCAGAATTGCAGTCTCTCCATCAGCTAATAGGCATCTCATAACTGAAATGTCAAATCTGTTTATTATTATTTATTATTTTTATAATATATGAGTCAGGTTATGGATTGAGTCGGATTTCGGGTCGAGTTGAGTCGAGTTACTGGGTGACCTGAACTCGACTTGGTATGAGTTTGGATTGGACGAAGTCTACTTGGTTCAGATTGACTTACCCCCTGGGTTCAGGTCGAGTCGGGTCTGAACAAGTCGAGTGCCCAGCTTTAATGATAATAGATTACCTGCTTCAATGAAGATGTGTTGTGTTCTGACTAGTATAAGTGGAAATATGAAGGGATCCCAAACTCCATGAAGAGTTGGTTTTTGGTTTTCTCCTAGAAAAATACTGACAAAAACAGTTGCGATTCAATGGGGTGCATGGTGACCCTTGTGCGAGGGGGTGGAACATGCGTGAGGGATCCTGGTGGATGGCACACGTGTCAAAGATATGGGCTGTTCGTTGGCAGGGTGTACTCTGAACATTCCATGGACCAAAAATGATGTTTGTCCGCTCATCGGGCAGGTCAAAACGTAAGGCCAAAGTTGGGGCCTAGAGAGAAAAAGTACAATGTCATTTTGCACAGATCCTTGTTGAATCACAGCCCTGATAAAATAATAATAACAATAATAAAAGAAAAGAAATCCTTGCTTAAGAAGAACATGAAAGTTTTTCTATGATCATTTACAATCAAAGTTTGCAGATCATCATCACTGTCGTTGATACCTTGTCCAAGCTTATTGGGAATTAGCACCTCTGGCGTTGTGGCTGCTTGGTGAAATTGCTCTCATCTTGTAATTAAATGAGAAAGGCTTTGACACTCCGGTAGAGAATGATGGATGATATGTAGACACAAGGAAATTATTTAGAAATTGCATTGTACTTCATAAAAGTAACTGACGGTAAGCTGTCCAATCTATTACATCATATTTGACTGTGGAATTGTGGACATAAATTAGATGGTTAAAGTTGAAGGTTCCATTAACAGAAAAATGTTTTGGATCATTCAGATGTGGGAACTAATCAAACAATGGCTTAGAAACGGTGGGGTTAATAATTCAGATGTAATTTGAGTTGATGCATGCAATGTCCACAGTTTTTTAGTGCCAGCACATCCATCATACATACTCTGCTAGAATATGTAATGACTCTAATTAAATTGCCTTTTTATTTATTTATTTATTTATTTATTATTATTATTATTATTTTATGGTTTGCCAATTTTACACATATAATTTGTCTTTGGAGAGTCCATGAACTTTACCCAATCTGTGCCTTGAGCTCATATTGAATTTGATGGCAGTAGTCTGCAACCTCTCAGCTTGTAGTTTGATGAAAAAAGAAGAAGCTGTGTTTGGCTTCCCAAGGGATTGTGCTCCTAGCCCCAATGGTTTCCCTTTAGCTTTTTCCCAGGTATTCTGAGAGGGGAATTATTTGATTTTTTCAGAGGAGTGAGGAAGGCCGGAATTGGTGCTTCCTTCATAGTTCTGATTCCTAAGAAGGATGGTGCCGACTGTGTTAGGGATTTCCGCCCAATCAATTGGGTGGGTAGTTTATATAAGATCTTGTCTAAGGTACTGGCCTGATGCCGGCATGTGGTCCTACTGTCTATTCTTTTTGAGATGCAACTGTCTATTATTTTTGAGTCACGGGGAGCTTTTTGTACTTCAATAAAGTGATGTTTAAATATAGGATGAAATGAGGTCAGGCTGACCACTCTGTTTTTGTGAAGTGAGGCTGGCGTCCTTGTGTTGGTAGCGTATGTGGATGATATCATTGTCATAGCAATTATAGTGTGGGTGGGTCGAGCCAGATAAGTCTAAGCCTGGCTTGACATACATGGTTCAAGGCCTGTGCCGAGCCTGATATAGGCCAAGCATGGTAGAATTGAGCCCGATAAAATTTGTGTAGGCGCTGGCCTGACCCTACCAGCCCGGCCGGACTAGACTATCTTGAAACTTTCAATTTTTGTTCTTCACTGTTGCTGGTATACCAGCTAATGAATTTTGTGGATCTCATATGCGTGAAGGCCAATGTGGCACATGTTTCACAACGTTGTGACATGTCTCTAATCTAATATTAGCTCTTACAATTGGCATGATTAAAGTCCTCCAACATCACTTAAGACCAACTGAACATTCTTTTCTTCCTTTCCACACAAGGCCAAATCACAAGCTATAGTAACTTGGAAAAGATGCAAAATTCAAAAGGTTCTTTGAGAAAACTCTGACATCAATCTACCTAATGTTGGAAGATGCCAATATGGTCAATTTTTCAATAAGGACAAGTTTGAAAATTTCTACCACAACCATGCCAGAAGTGACCATGGTTTCAACACCATCATGGGTACCTTTTGCTGTTTACTCTATTCAAAAGCTATCATATAGCTAGCTACTTCTCTTTCAGTGCTTATTCAAAAACTGCAGTCAATTATCATATGATAAATGCTTATTAAAAAGAAAATGAAAATGTACCAAAATGCAAAATAATCTAGTGATAGTTTCTCTTTCCAAGTGATAAAAAAGTGAAGTGTACCAAAAATCCCAAATGATCAAGTGATGGTTTTCCTGTCCAAGTTTGTGAATAATCCTAATTCTTCAAAAAGCCTCTCAACATGCTTTCTTTCTAATCACAATAAAAAAGAAAAAAGAAAAAAGAAAAAAAAAAAAACTCTACTTCCTTTACAATCACGACTAAAAAGCCTCTCCAATTATGCTCAAAATGCCACTATATTTCCTTTCTAATCACAAGGAAAAGCGTCTACTTCCTGTACAAGTGTTCAAAAAGTCTTCATCTTGTTGTACAAAGTCCATGGAAAATGTATACTGACAGCGACTCAACTTGGATACACATATTGCCAAGTCTATATAGATAAATTTATAAACATACCATTATAATGCGCAAAAGAAATAATAACGTATAGTCAACAGTTAAGTCATGTTCTAAGATCAAAACCGTCATTCCTCTCTCTCCTTTATGCGTTCATACCCATGTACGTATGTGTGTACATGTGAAGCCTGGTTAGGCTTTGCATGTGCTTTTATTTATTTATTTATTTAATTTCTTTCTTTCTTTCTAGCATGTAGTCTATAAAAGGAAAACATAAGTGGAGAGAGGATCCATTCTTCTAGGGTATTTCTTGGTGAGAGAAATTTTGTACAATGGAAGAGTGGGACAGAGATAAGCCTTGTATTTTTGTTTTCTCCAATTTTAGTGAAAGAGAGAGCTCTGTTTTACTGCCCTGTGGATATAGGCATATTGTTGAACAATGTAAATCTTTGTGCCTCTTGTCTCCTACATTTCTCTGTGCTTTTTGAGTTTTTTGTTTGGCTATTTTATTTTGTAATTTTGCTTTGCCTGCATCGATCATGTACGGGTGTATTTCCACAATAAGAAGTGCTAATATAGAAAGATAGTCTCTAACTCACCTTTGCATGGACAGTGAGGATCTCTGATCCGGTCCACCTTCTAAATGAATGGTCTGCATTAGGGAAGAAGGCAATTAATCTCTAAAATGTTCGTGGAAGGTGGGAGCATAGTCAATAGGGTAACACACCCAAAATTCAAGCCAACCCACTCATCAAGTGGGCCACATGTTTCTCTTGAATCAGATCATTGGTCTTCTCCAGTCGTGCATTTTTCTCGTACTAGTGCTAGTAGACCTAATGAGTATATGCCTGCCTTAATTTTTCTTGGGCCTGCCAAATGGTCTAGATCTCTCCCAATTGCCACGTGCTACAAGGGTATAAATATAAAAACCACAATGCAAGGGAAAAAAAAAGGAGAGATCTGAAGGAGAGATGGATGATGGAATGGGATTATACAGTCATGGATGATGAGAGGTTTGAAGTGGGAAAAAGCTTCAGATTACACGGTCATGGAAAGGAAAAGGAAAGTAGTGGCAATAGTATAAGAGGTTGATCGGGATTTTGTGTAGTTGGGAATGGAAATCCAGGTTTTGTAAAAGTGGGGTCGCTTAGCACCCTTGAAAATCTTGGATTTTAATTCCAGGTCATGGAAAGGAAAAGGAAAGTAGTGGCAATAGCATAAGAGGATGATAAGAGGTTGTTCGGGATTCTGCGTAGTTGGGAATGGAAATCCAGGTTTTGTAATAGTGGGGTCGCTTAGCACCCTTGAAAATCTTGGATTTTAATTCCAGGGTGGTTCAAAATCCAAGATTTTCACCCCTTTTTAATTCTAAGGGTGACCTCTAGCTTGTGAAATCTAAGATTTTGATGTCATCTCTGACTGTTGTAAGGTTTCACATTAATTCATATCTTAGTATGTTTTCACTTGCATTCACACCATAATGATAAAATATTATAAAAATAAACCTTATGCAATCATTATATGGGCCACACCATATAAAAAAATTGACAGTTACCTAAACAGAAATATAGAATTTTATTGAAATTATGAAATTAGTGGGCCTATTTTAGTAGGCCACCAAAAGCTTAGAATTGATTTATTTTGGGGCCAAAGCTGTCTAGGTTCAATGCTATAGTCATCTTATGTTGCACACATATATTATGTTTAAAACATCTAGGAGCACTTAATTTGTCACATTCATTTTTTAATGGGTGAGTACACCATGAAATAATTCCAGGAATCCAAGAGTGAAAACCTAGGCTCCCAAATACAATTTCTGAAATCCAAGTTGCCAAACAGAATTGAAAATCCAGAATTTCAAATAAAGGATTATAGATTCAGGATTTCAATTCCATGTTCCCAAAATAGCCCTAAAGAAGAATCAATGCTGGAGTTGTGCCCTGGAGAACCAATGTGAACCCAATCCACTAGTGATGTGATATTGATGATCTAAACCATAGATCATCAAGACCAAAGGTCTTAGATGAATTTTTTGGTATGCTTTACTTAATACGTAGATGTATCTAAAATATACAGGAGAGTTGTGGTCACTAACCACATGAGGGTTGTGATCCATAGATCTTAATACCCTATCATAAAGCAGGTTTTAGGACAAACTTGTGATTATTGTCATCACTATGATGATAGATATGGTCATTGTTTGTGAGGGGATTAACGACGAGTCGTAACGAAACTCTCCACTGTCAAGCATGACATTGAGTCGTGTGCCTTTCCCCTACCCCATGTGTGAGTGTGAGTGTGCCATGAATACAAGATCCTAGTTTGGATTTATTGGATTCTTGCACTGGTTAACCTAGTTGTAGTCTCTAGTTTGGGGGAGGTTTTGTCTATGATTGACTTTAAGATGCATTGGAAGATTAATCATTAGACCTCAAGAGGTGTGAGGCTCAAGATTTTGATTATATATGCTTTAGCTCACTTTACGAGATCATCGAATTACTAGTAAAAGTGGGTGTAGTTGGGCGCATTTGTTACGGTTCATTGATCCCTGCATGGGCCAACAAATGATCCATCAGTTTTCTAGGAATTTATTTATTTAAGAATCAGATGATCATCAAGTGTTTTTTCCACTGGGCCATACCAACAGTTTTTGTAACGATGGTATTGGAGTTAATATCTTCTTACTTTTTAAAAGAGTGATGATTGTGATGGCCTCTCTGGTCCTACTTTTTCAAGGATCCATATGTCTTTTGTTCACGAGCTTCACATGCCCTCACGAGCTTCACATAGCGAGAGCTTTCCTATGCAACTAGGTCTGTGGTTGCGACTGAGTTACTGAAATGATGTGATGGCCACTAATCTTTTCAGTGGACATTCATCAAATGCTCATCTGCAGCAATGCTCTGTTAAATTTTGAGTACAGTGACATGATACAGTGCTGTAAGCTACATTTGGGCATGAGGATAACTGAATGAAGTGATCTGTACCATCCATTAGATCCAATCCACACTTAATGGACCCCCATGCAAAAGTCAGTGATTGGATGATCAAACACGGCCTTCTATTTACACCTGTATGTCTTCCAAGGCTGGGATGGGATGGTTACGATCGCCTAACGGAGTCTTTTTGGAACCGAATAGTCAATTGAGCTGGAACCCAAGTAACGGATGGTTTAAATTGATGATTGGACCAAATTTTATTTTTTAATTTTTTGTAAACAATCTCGACCATCCATTTTGTAGGCTATTGATTGAATGGTTAGAATCATCCAATTGGTGTGATTTTCGCTCAGTGACCTATGAATAGTGGGCTAGATGATGGCCTGTTGAGATTGATTGAACAGATCATACACGTCCAAATGAAACTTACAGGACAATATCTGCAGAAAAGGCTTGTTTGGACGGTTGGGCCCAAGTTTATAATAAGATAGGTGGGCCCTTTAATGCATGCAGGAGGTTTTTTCAAGAAGCAAATGCCCTTATGCTTTGGATTTAAATCCTTATGGATAAAAACTCGTTGAAAATTGGCATTCACCATACATACCAACAGGGCAACAGATCCTGTATGCAATGCTAATACTTGAATTAGTGCATTTTATGTTTATGATGGTTTATCTTCATTTTGCTGAATCACAAGTGTCCCATCATCATATTCTTTTATGATTTGTTTGAAGCAATTCCAGCTGTATCTGTTAATGATCCGCCCTCCTTTCAATGCTTATTTTAATTTCCAATCGCAGCTGATGGAGACTTTGACCCCAGTTGAAGAGATGTGCAGAACACCACACTGCCTTGGGAAAAAAAAAGGGTCTACGAATTGGTAGAATGGGAACTGCGGTGTTCTGAAAAAAGGGGAGAAAAAAGAAGAAGAAGAAGAAGAGGATTTGACATGGAAGTGCATTGAAAGGATTACTTTCCCTAGCAACCTAATGGGGTTAAATCAGGTAATGCAACTGCAAAGGCGGATGCTTTTGTACCTGATGCATTTTTATTAAGATTCTAATCATTCAAGCTGTGTTTGGTTCCATAAGTGAATTGAATTGCAAACATTCAGTTTAATCAATAGGCAATTTGAAAAAAAAATGTTTCCTAGCATTCATAATGATGAAGCAGCCTCCAAATTGCATATTTTGTTCCTTTCAGGTTCAAATTGGAAGTAATTGAAATTCAATTAGATATGGCAACCAAACGCACCCTTAAGATTATTAACTTAAAATTTGTATCTTGTTAGTCATGGTGCAGTCAAAGAGACACTAACCAAAACAAGAAATAAAAATTAGAAAATAAAATGACTGAGAAGGAGAATGCCAATTGATATCTGCTCAAATGCAAATAAAGAAGAAGATTCACATAATCCTGCACTTGAATTCTTTCTGGTTTGATCAATTTGAGATGAGGTTCAAAAAGAAGCATCAATGTATGTATCATGGTGGGGTGGCCTTCATGCCTTATTTTTTATAGCCTTTCTGTGATTGCATATCGATCAAGGGTGTTTGCTGGAATTGCATTAGCCCTGATGCACATCACTCATTGACATTACTTCCAATTACCACTTAATCCAGACAATTCTCCTAATCAGATTCTTGAACGCGACCCATCCAAGTCAATGGCCAAGATTGTCACTTTCTTTTGCACAAATACAAGAAGGGAAGAAAGGTTTATGATTCAAAACAAGATTGCACTGAACAAATGTTTTATATTCTATCTACAGAACATACAGAGAAATAGAACAAACAGCACGGTTTGCTCTTTTGATGCAGAGTGTCTCAATGAGGCTTTTCAACCCCTTACAATGACTCAGTAACTCAAATCAACCTGATTTCAACCTCCCTCAATCAACCCACGGAACAGACGATCTGAGATCAAACCAAGTTGATTAAAACAAAAATGTACAACCGCCACCATGAATGAAAGAATCATTCATTCTCATCAAATTGTTTCTCATACACAAATTCATCTATGCAGGCCAAAACCAGGTTCATCATCATCAAACCACTAGGTTCATCATCATCAAACCACTCTCGCCACTGTCTGCCGTAGTCAATCACACTGCTCCTTGCCATTACAAAACCGTTGTGGGAAGTCGGGTGGCTTGATTCAAGCAATCAAGAACCTCTGTCCGGCTATTCACGATCCTGTGGAAGACCTCCCTGACCTGGCGCCGAAATGGAATCAGCTCCTCTTCCATGGTCCTACATGCCTGGGCCAGATCACCTGCCTGTGTTCTAATCTGATCCATCTGATCTGCCTCCACCGGGAATTGAGTTGTATCAGTGAGTTCCATCAGGCCATTTGCGCACCTCTCCAACTCATGCAGCTCCTCCATCAATCCCACCGAGCCCTTCTTCTCCTTCTTCCTCCACTCCTCAGCAATTCTCTCCTGTAAGCTAATCAACGGCCCTGCCCAAGCTAGCTGCCTCGGCGGCAAGGGGAAATGCATATTAAGGCCGCTCCGATCCTGACAAGGGATCGCGGCGACGAGGGCCCACATGACGAACAGCAGAATCGTGCCCATCGTGTATATCGGCAATGCCAGCCCGTTAAGCTCTGCTCCGCGTGGGGCGGCGAGATTGTTCGCCATTGCTTGCATCTGCTTGGAAGCGGACCACGTCCTCGATACACTCCAAGAAAACGACCGTACATGCCTGTTGCCATGTTCTTTGATTGCAGTTGCACTGCCATTGCCTTTCCTTCCAAAGGACCAAGTCCTCTCCGCTGCTCTGTTTTGGCCGTCCTTGTCGTCAATGGTCATCGAAGCGACGAGCGCCGTCAACGCCCTCTTCGCACGCCGGAATTGCCCTTCCCCCAAAGGTCGTTGCTCGAGAGCGGAAACGGCGATCTCAGCTTGCTTCCTCCAGTGATGGATCGAGTCAATTCCATCGGTGATAGCGTTGCATACATCCAGCGCCTTCACAGCCCGATCGAGCAGTTCTGTGATTAGGCGATCGAGCGGGGGCCTGGAGATGTGGGTCGGGTTGCGACCTAGAATGAGCATGGCCTTGAATTCCTCCTCGCAGCTTAGGAAGAAGTCGAGGAGCTTCCGGAGCCATGGGAGGGAGAGAAGGCCATCCTCCCTGTCGTCCTTACTGTCTGATGAGGCAAGATCGGCGAGGCGGTCGGCGACATGTTTCTGGAATAGCTCAAAGTCCTCGAGCTCTTGTTCATGGTTGCCTTCCATCGAAACGACTTGGTTCCGACGGATGCTGAGGATCGAACGACCGAAGAAAGCCAGAGGAACTGAAGTTCCCTGGTAATCGGTCGCCGGCATCTTTGCTGTATGGATGGACGGACGGATGGATGGATGGATGGATGGATGGATAGGATGTAGCTAAGTGTATGAATTGGTTGGAAATGGGATGGTTTGCTTATTAGAGACAGAGAGAGAGAGAGAGAGAGAGAGAGGGGGTTTGAGAAGAAGAATCGTCTGGGAATTTATACATGGATGGCTTGTGTGGGAAAAGACCGTTTCTTCTCTTGGACGTTGATTTTGGATTTACAGAAATGCCCATGATTGTGGATACAATTACTTCAATGACATTGGGTTGCTTGGGGAAGGGATCTTATCACCTACAGCCTACTGGACCAGAACTTGCACCAAAATGCCTTCTTTCTGTGAAATCAGTACCCTGAAAACGATAGGCTCCACCATGATTATCATATTTCTAACCGATCACTAATTGGGCCTTTACTGTATGTTGACTCGGTCAGTTTTCCATTGATTCCAACGGTGTGGCCCACCTTATGAGTGGAACGGCTGGATTTTTGCCAGGTGGTCTTCGTGGTCTGTCCTGCCATTTTCAATGGTCATGACATGTGGACGTGATTGGTCTGATCTGGTGGGCCACCGTGTTGATGGGCTACCGGTAAAAATCCAATGATTGGCTAAGTCTGACCGTATGCAGTTATGAGTTACACTGGTTGAACGTGAACTATTGCTCTGCTTTGAGCTCTGTCTGAATGTTCCTGGCCTATGATCGGATGGCTACGGAAGTATGGTGAGCTGCATAAAATCATTCCTCCAAGATTTTGATGTAGATCCATTTCCATCCTTCCGTGGGGCCCATGATATGTTCATCTGTCTTAGACCGTTGCTTTCATTGCACCTCACCGTTGGTTGGGATATCCTGAAATCTCCCAGGCTGGAAAGATCGTAGCCCAAAAATAGACGGTGTGGATCTACAGAGCTTTTTGTTGGACAGGATTCCTGCATGGAGAATCGTACCACTGTCATTTCAAGTTGGGTAGGAGGTGGAGTGCCCACCTGCTTTCACTTTTTGAGTGGTGGGCGTAAGTGGGCCCTTCATCACCACCTTTGGTTAGATAATTATCCTGAAGATTAGATTACCGCGCTAATTTGTTGCAGAGGCAGAGGACAATCTTGTACATTTTGCCATTGTCCATATGCCTTCTGTGATGAGAAAAACTTCAATACTCTGGCAGCGTAACAGATGATACGCAGGCACTTAGTAATTACACAATTGGCGTACAAGTAGTTAAATTAAACCATAAAAATGATATTTTTAATCAGTGTAGATGTATCATGAACCAAAAATTAGTGTAGATCGTCCGTGCTGAAGGCACACTGAAATTCTGGGCCGTAGCTTCTCACTGGTTCATGTCATCGCCGGTGACACCCGCTCACAAAACTCATTTTTTTCTCTCCAACACAAAACACCTTTCAACGTTTGGAACTTCTTTAGGCCCATAATGATTTATACCCTAAAATGATATGAAAAACTGATTTATTTGCTTATTTTTGGGTTGTACCTTAAAATGATACGAAAAAAATGAATGGACGGTGTGGATAAGACCCATACATCAAAGGTGTCCACTTAACGCTCCTGCTCGTTCCCAGCACGTGTACAATCTAGTAGGTTTTATTCAATCCGCGTCCCCATTATTCAACCGATTCGATCTTTGTACCGTGACTTGCGACAGTGGACCGCACAATCTAGTAGGTTTTATTTTGGTTTATATGCAGCACGTGTACAATTGCAGCTCGAGTATTATATAACTCCTCTACTGTAAACGTTAAAGCATCTCTTTCACCAATTAAGAAAAAGCAAAAACGTTAAAAGTATCTCTTCCTTGTGGCTGAAGGCGGTTGCAACTTGCAACTTGCAAGAAAGATTTAAAAGGAAGTTACTCAATACTCTGGCAGAGTACGACACTTGATACACATGCACTTGGAACTTGTACACGTGGCATACATAATTCAAAATAAGCCGACCAAATTGTGGAACTCACTGTTGCTAAGTTACCGTCCCTAAACCATTTTGGTTCAGAAACCTTAACCGATCTGATTTACGAACACTTTTTTGTTAAAATCCGTCCACTAATCCGGTATCAGATGATCAAATAACGGTGGGTTTTTGTTTACGATATATCTGAACTGGTACCCATAATTTCAAGAGTGTAAAAAGGAATTACTGTACCGTACACAGCTTTTCACCATAGTCAAACCTCTGGGAAAGCTTTGATACTCTGGCGGACTGTGATGGTTGATGCTCAGGCACTGACAAGTTGTACACTTGTCCTAATGAAGCAAATAAAGCGTCATATAGATAAATAGGTCAAAGCCAGATCGATTGAACGACATTAGACTCTGATTTATGGAAACATGTTTGTTGATTCCAGACCATAGGCTGCTTTTCTGGCTCGTGAAATATCTAAACGGGGACCCACCATTTTTTTCCAGAGGTTTTACCAAACTGGATGGCATTATCGTAGTTTCTTGCTGAAGCATGGTCTTTTATTCAGGGAGCGAATTGTCTGAACGTGCTACGTCGGAATGGGGCCGAGTCAGCAAGAGATGGCATTTCTGCCCCGGCATGTGGGTATCTAATAACTGGGGAGGGGTTTGTTCGTTGAAAATTCAAAATAGAAATAAGCGATATGACCGGGTCCGCGCGACCCGATACCTGACGCCCCCGCACGTTCAAGGATCCGCTGAGGTCAGTTTGGGCCCACTAACGGCCGTTGCCGGCTGTCGATTGCGCCGTTAGATGACGCTTGGTTGGGTCCCATGCTTGCCTAGTCGTGTTCCCACGTGGCTGCCTTGAGAGTCCAAAGTCCAAACAGCGACGGAGAGCCACAGGAATTCTTTGGCTTTTCTTTGGACTTGCTTGGGAAGCCATACGTATGTATGCCTACACAAGCAAAGGCGGTGCCTTCTTACGAGATCTAGGCCGTTCATATGGTGGGCCTTATTCCGTATTTAAGCGGCCGAGAAGTAGGCCGCTTCGATTACAAGATGAGCCATACATGCGCGTTCGGTGTGAACTGCTGGTCTTTTTCTAAAAAAATATTTTTTCTTAACTTCCTTTAAGCATACGCGCGCGGTCAACCTGATGAACGAGCCGGATCTCACGCACGTGTATCATTTGCACGTGGGATAATAGAACTAGGATGGCGCGATTCACTGGCCAAACCATCAAACCATCCCAGTTGATAGGCGACGGTGCTGTCTTTCTACTCTTTTCTTTTCAATGAAAAATAAAAAAAAAGACGCTGGGGCGCGTTTAGAAACTGTGGCAACTCATCAAGGGACACTGGCAAACATGTATGTTAATTCAGACCGTCCAAACAGTGGGCCCTGTTGTTTTTCGATCATAGTTTGAGATGCAAGCTGATCGGATGAGTTTAGCTACCTAATTTTTGCTCATTGAACTGTCCATTTGATGGACAGAAAATGAACAGTTAGGATGATCTGATGAATACGAATTTTTATATATGACCCCATGACAATGGGGCCGACAATTTGAACAGCTTGGATTGTCGAACATTCATGTATTTTGTCATGGTAAAGTTATGGCAAACTCGCACTGTAATCTGGCCCAATAAACTACGCTTTTTTCTTCGTGTTGGCATTTAAGTGACAACCGTGTAAGCTATATGCAGATGGAATCAGGGAAAATGGCGGTAGTTCGAGAAATACCGTCAGCGGTGATCGAACGGTTGTCATCCAATGTCCACATGAGAGTTTCCTGTCAGTGAACTGCAAGCGGACGATGTGGGTCCATTGCAAGTGCTCCATACATGCTGACGTGGCACTTGATGGCCATGGAAATTCATCAGGTTGGCCCATTAATCAGGTGCCGTATGTGCGTTGATTTTGGACCACTGTTTATTATCACTTCAATTATCCATTTCTTCACGCACGTGCAATCCACCTGATGATTAAACTGGCCCAATCTGATGAACGATCAGTCTCGTATGTGTATGTTAGATCGGAAGATGTGAGGATGACAGAGCTGCAGCTGTGAACATTGTACCCAAGTAGACCCGTAAATCCAGACCATTGGTCTGTTGTATCCAATCGTGGATGGATGAATCTGGACCGTTTCTTTAATTATCTTATCAACTGGGCCATAAATTGAAAGGTTATGATTGTCGGGGGCCTTGCATAAAACCTTAGGATCTATCCTTCCAGAACAAACCTGAATAATGAGATAATAAAGCAATGCAATAAATCAAAGAACAAATCACGCCACATAAGAGATTTTTACGTGGAAAATCCTTAAAGAGGTAAAAACCACGGGACCTCGTCCAGATCAACAATCCACTATAAAGTAGAACGTTACAACCTTATTCACTCATGCAGGAGTGGATAAATAATAAGAGAAACAAATAAAACGGAGAGATCTCACTGATTACAAGGACGTAGAAGCGCTGAGATATGGTAGATTACCTTTACGAGCATAGCCTCCCTTCCATAAGCTTCCTCTCTCTCTCTCACACCTTTGATAACACTAAACCCTTTAGCAAACCCTTGCAAAGCTTTAGGAAACCCTCCTGCCTTACCTCTTGAATACCCTAGAAAACCCTAGGGACCTCCTATTTATAGTTTAAGAAACTTTCATTCGCACCATTGCGAAAGCCACCTCAAAATTTCAAATTTCGCACAAAATCAGACTCAAATCTGCGTAACCAGGACTGGTCGTGCAGGTTGCAGGACTGGTCGAGCACTGTTCACAGAGCTCGTTGGACTTTGAGTCAAGTGATCCAGGACTGGTCGAACACTGTTCACTCGACCGGTCGAGCAGGAAGCAGGACTGGTCGAGTAGCGCGGGAATTTCACTATTTGTGGCATCCGAACCGCACCTCATCTCCTCTAACTTGAGGAGGAAAACCCCATCAAATCTCTCCCTTTCTGAATCAGGAGGAATTCACCTTCTTCAAGCCAGTCAGGTTTCGACAAACCTCAAACTTATCCTTGAGCAAAGCCTTGGTTATCATGTTTGACCCATTATCGTCCTTGTGGACCTTCTCAAGCTGTAACACCTTCTGTTCCAAAAGTATCCCTGATCCAGTGATACCGAATCTCTATGTGCTTCGACTTGGAGTGCTGACTTGAATTCTTGCTCAAGTGTATAAAACTTTGACTATCGTAATAGACCATGTACTGCTCCTGCTTCAGGCTAAGTTCCTGTAGGAACTTCTTCATTCAAAGCATATCTTTACATGCCTCTTTGACTGCAATGTACTCGGCTTTTGTCGTAAACAATGCTATGACCTTCTGTAGCTTGCTCTGCCAAGAAACTGCTCCCTCTGCAAACGTGAACATGAATCCCGATGTAGACTTCTTGGAGTCTATATCGCTCGCCATATCTGCATCTGTGTAGCCCTCTAACACAGGTTTACCGTCACCATAGTATAGGCTCAATCTGAATGAGCCTCTTAGATACCACAGTATCCACTTCACCGCTTCCCAATGTTCTTTACCAGGATTGGCAAGATATCGACTAACAACACCAACCGCATATGCTATGTCTGGGCGTGTACACACTATAGCATATATCAAACTTCCTACGGCTGACGCATAGGGTATCTTCTATATCTCTTCCACCTCTGTCTTCGTCTTGGGACACTGTCTGTCGCTCAATCTGAAGTGACCATCTAGTGGAGTACTGACCGGCTTCGCTGCATTCATATTGAACCGCTTTAGGACTTTCTCAATATACCACTCTTGTGACAGCCAAAGCTTCTTGCTGCTTCTGTCATGGGTTATCTCCATTCTTAGGATTTGTTTCGCCGAGCCCAAATCTTTCATCGCAAATGACTTGTCCAACTCCTGTTTCAGCCTATCGATCTTCTTGATGTCTTTTCCCATGATGAGCATGTCATTAACGTATAATAGTAGAACTAAGAAATCATCATCTGAGAACTTGCGCGTGAACACACAGTGGTCCGACTTCGTTCTGTCATACCCATGCTTTAACATAAATGAGTCGAATTTCTTGTACCATTGCCGTGGAGCTTTTTTTAGCCCATACAAGTTCTTCCTCAGCCTACACACCATATGCTCTTTGCCCTTAACTTCGGACCCCTCTGGTTGGTACATGTAAATCTCTTCTTCCAAGTTACAATAGAGGAAGACAGTTTTAACATCTAATTGCTCTATCTCCAGATCCATGTTAGCCGCCAACCCAAGCAACACCCATATGGATGTCATCTTCACCACTGGTGAGAATATCTCCTCGAAGTCTCTACCTTTCCTCTGGCTGAACCCTTTTACCACAAGTCTGGCCTTGAATCTCGTCTATGAATTCTTCTGCTCAACCTTCTTTCTGAACACCCACTTATTGCTCAAAGCTTTCTTACACTTAAGTAATTTCACCATATCATAGGTGGTTCTTATGCAAGGATTACATCTCCTCTTGTATAGCTTTCAACCACTCCTTATGCTCGTCGGCTATGGCCTCAGAATAATCTTCTGGCTCCCCTCATCAATCAGCATAATGTACTCATGGTGCGAGTACCTCTTAGACGACTGTCTGTCCCTAGATAGCCTCCTTACCTGTGGCTTAACAGGTGGATCAAGTGGGGGCTGCTTCCCTGGTCCATCTTTTAAAGGAACTCCCTCGTCCTCTACACCTTGCTGTACTCTCCCATTATCAGGCACCACGGGATGAATAATCAGATCTATGTCCTCTAGCTCACTTGAACTAGGCTGGTTCTTCTCTAGCTTATCAATGTCTTATATACACTGATCTTCAAAGAAAACCACATCTCTGCTCCTGATGAGCTTCTTCTCGGTCGGATCCCAAAATTTGTAACCAAACTTTTCATCACCATATCCCAAGAACACACACTGCCTGATCTTTATATCGAGCTTGGACCTCTCGTCCTTTGGTACGTGAACGGATACCCTGCATCTAAACACCCTGAGATGACTGTACGATGGATCCTGTCCAGTTCACACCTTCTCAGGTACTCCATTCAATGGGGCTGATGGAGACCTGTTTATCAAATACACCGCCGTGTGCATTGCTTCTCCCCAGAACGTCTTGGACAATTTCACATGAGATAACATGCATCTGATTCTCTCTACAATGGTGCAATTCATTCGCTCAGCTACACCATTATGCTGGGGGGTCTTGGGAATCGTCTATTCATGTCGTATACCCAGGGACTTACAATACTTATAAAAGTAACTAATGTATTCACCACCATTGTCAGTGTGAATGCACTTCAATGATCTACCTGTCTTTCTCTCGACCATAGCATCAAACAATTTAAACACACCAAAGACCCCGTCCTTAGATTTCAAAATATAAACCCAAACCCTCTTAGATGCATGATCTATAAAAATAACAAAATACAATGCCCCACCCAAGGTTTTTATCCTCATAGGACCACAAACATCATAATAAACCAAATCTAATATATGCACCTTATTAACATGAGAAGTAGATTTAATAAATGAAACTCTATGCTGTTTCCCTGATAAACAATCAATACAGGTTTTTGAGAGGTATACCTGTCACGTCTGGAAGGAGTCGCTTCCTCGCTAGTACTTGAAGCTTTTTCACTCATATGACCTAGACGCTTGTATCACATGTCAATAGCTGAATCTTCCGCTGCGTTCAACCCACCCTTGCACACACTGACACTTGCCTTGTAAAGGGTGCAACACTTCTTTCCTTTAACTGCGATCAATGAACCCTTAATGAGCTTCCAGCGCCCACCAGCAAACCGACTTTCATAGTCATCATCATCCAACCTTCCCGTCGACATCAAGTTGAGGCGAATGTCTGGAATATGCCTAACATCCTTGAGAACCAATATGCAGCCCACATTGGTCTTCACACAAATATCACCGACTCTTACGATTTTCGATACGTCAGAATTTTCCATCTTCACGGTCCCATAGTCACCTGACTTGTAGCTTATGAAGAAGTCTATGCGTGGAGTCGCATGAAAAGAATCTCCTGAGTCAATCACCCAATTGGTGTCATGACTTGTAGCCGTGAGACAAACATCATGATCTACTGAAAGAATAACTACAACGTCGCCATCTGAATCTGATTCATTTTCCTTCTCCTTTCCTTTACATTTCTTGTCGTTCTTATTTTTACGACATTCATGCTTTTAGTGGCCATTCTTACCACAATTTCAGTATTCAACATCCTTCTTGATACTCGACTTGCCTCTTGATTTATCTCAGGCCTTCTCACCCTTCTTGTTCTTTCCCCTCCTCTGTTCTTGTGTCACAAGGGCTTCTTGCTGAGTAGACCCCTGAGACTTCCTCATTGTCTCCTCATTAAAGAGACAGCTAATAACCTGTTCTGTGAAAATCTTTTCGTCTGGCGCGGAGTTACTTAGAGGTACCACCAATGTCTCTCAACTGCCAGGCAATGAACTAAGTAGTAACAAAGCCTACAATTCATCATCCAGGACCATCTTCATAGAGGAGAGTTGGTTCACTATATTGCTGACCTCATTCATATGCTCGGCCATAGAACCACCATCTTTAAACTTGAGATTCACAAGTCGCCTTATCAGAAAAATCTTATTACCGGCTGTCTTCCTCTCATACAGTCCTTCCAATTTCAGCCATAAGTTAGCGGCTGATATCTCCGTAGACACATGGTGGAATACAGAAACGCCCAACCATTATCTAGTAAACCCCACCGCCTTCCGGTCCATCTTCTTCCAATTATCATCAGATATGTTCTTGAATTTTGCTGATATGCCTAAAATTGAAGAATATAAGTCCTTTTAATAAAACAAGTCCTCCATCTTAGCCTTCCATATGGTCCAATTAGAACCATTGAGGTTGATAATTCTTGATGAGCCACCTTCCATAATTCAAAACCGATCTTACCCGTTTAATGAACTTATCTCTAATACCAATTTATTGGGGGCCTTGCACAAAACCTTAGGATCTAGCATCCTAAAACAAACCTGAATTATGGGATAATAAAACTATGAAAGAAATCAAAGCAAAAACCATACCACACGAGATTTTTACGTGAAAAATCCTCAAAGAGGTAAAAACCACGGGACCTCGTCTAGATCAACAATTCACTATGAAGTAGAACGTTACAACCTTTTCACTTACGCAGGAGTGGGTAAATAATAAGAGAAACAAAGAAAATGGAGAGATCTCACTGATTACGAGGACGTGGAAGCGTCGAGATATGGTAGATTACCTCTACGAGCATAGTCTCTTTTCCACAAGCTTTCTCTCTCTCTCTCTCTCTCTCTCTCACACACCTTTGATAGCCCTAAACCCTTTAACAAATCCTTGTAAAGTTTTAGGAAACCCTCTTGCCTTACCTCTTGGATGCCCCAGAAAATTCTAGGGACTTCCTATTTATAGTTTAGGAAACTCTCTTTCGCACCCTTGTGAAAGCCGCTTCAAAATTTCGAATCCCACACAAAATCAGACTCAAATCTGCGTAATCAAGACTGGTCGTGCAGGTTGCAGGATTGGTCGAGCACTGTTCACTCGACTGGTCGAGCCGACCCTCGACTGGTCGAGTACTGTTCACAGAGCTCGCTAGACTTTAAGTTGAGTGACCCAGGATTAGTCGAGCACTGTTCACTCGACCGGTTGCAGGACTGGTCGAGCAGTGCGGAGATTCTACTATTTGTGGCATCCGAACCGCACCTCATCTCCTCTGACCTGAGGAGGAAAATCGCATCAATGATTGCCCTATGAAACAGATCTTTGGGTTCATGGTCCATCTACGGAGGGACGCAACGGATTAGTGGTCCAGATTACCTAACGCATATCCACTCCTCTCAAAGCGTCCGACAGCAGATCCTACACATCGTTTTCTTATCTTCTTATTTTGGAGCTTTACGCGTGAAATCTTGTAAACGAGATTCTCCTACATCAGCTTCCTTCCAGTACTGACAGAGCAACGGGACCCACCCATGAGATGATGGAACTTTGGTTGAATGGCTACAAAAAAGTGGGGTCCACCGCTTCAGCAAAGGGTAGCCCACTAATTACCTTTGCATGACAGCATGCATGCGAATGACATTACAATATCTACACCATATACAATAATGCAAGTAGCGTTTGGCCAAGTTTCCTGAGAATTTTGAATATATCAAGAATAAGAGAGAACGTTTTCAATGAAATTATGAATAATGTATCTGGTATCTAACACACGGTTCAGATTTGTTCATAAAAATTTAGCAAAATTTACTCTGGTAACTAATAATGCCAAGATATATGCTCTTTAGTTTTTTTTTTTTTTTAAAAGCTTGTGTGTCATATTGTTATATTGATTCCTTCTTATGAATTGTGTATACCAATTTCACCTCTATGCATCTTCTTAGATAGCTTTTGCGGTGATTCTCGGCATAGTTGGATTGAAAGAAGTTCAAATAAAAGTGGATTTAATCCATAAGATTTGGCTCAATCCTACATATATAGGGCATAATGTAATTAAGTTCCAAACACGGTTTGAAAAAATTCCTTCTAAATAAGAAGAAATTATTTTTCAAAGTGGACATTGTAAATTAGATATAACTTCTTATCCACGTTTTGATCTTTATATAGTGGGCCATATGGGGTCAACTAACCCTCCAATGGTTCGTGTCAATTTATTTTATAAGAATGTGCTTGTTTCCTATTTAAAATTATGTTTTTAGGTGAAATTTATTATTTTTAGTAAATTTTAATTCCATTGTATTTTTTATTTTTAGAGTTTAGTATTTTTGTCTTTTTAAAAAGTTGCTCCGAATCAAGTTGGGAATGCTCTGATAAAGCTAATTTAGGATTATTTTTCTAAAATATAAAAAGTACTATTTGGGATAATTTCTATTCTAATTGAATTAGAATTTCTATTAGAATTTGAGCCTTTCTTTATAAGTTATGTAACTGGTTGTGTTAGAGAGATCTTTATTAATAAAATTTTGAATTCTTTTTTAATCTTGTGGATTAAAGAATTTTCTTATGGATGATTAAAGGTTTTTAATCACCTGAAGAAGATGATGATCTTTTTCTTATGGTTTCACATCTTTTCTTACATCATGTGACAAAGTTATACTTTAGGCTCCACCGTGATGGTACTATGAATTTATTCTATATATTTGTTTACCTCGACTCATTTTAGGATGTTTTCTTAAAATAAGTAGAAGATAAGTTGAATATTTAAATGAGTCACAAAAACAAAAAGAAAAAAAAAGAAAGAATGAATTATCTACTAGTGAAATCATTTTGCACCATCTCTCTTTACATTACACGTAACTTATACCTTACTCTTTATTACTCCCCCTTCTCTCTACTACACTTCATCAATTGCATCCTCTACCAAAAACTAACATGCCAGTAAGTCAGCATCTTTCAAGTAGTTCGGGGCAGTGCTACCCAGGTACCTATTCAATTTACATGGTGCATGACATCCGAGCACTCAAAAATTGCAAACATAGGATATGGTAGCATGAGATAAACTGACTAATCTCACTGTAAATAAGTCACAATGCCAAAAACCAAAGTCTTAAACAATCCTAATTTTTTATACATGTACATTTATTAGCTAAGATAGAACCATTGGATATTTTTCTCCAACCCTCCAAATAAGGTCCACCAATATTTCGATATTAAGATAATCAAATTAGTGTAATTTTTATATAAGCCAATACTCTGGCCAATTCATTTTGAATTACTTGCATACCACGTGTGGAATGATTTCTCAACGCCAGCGTATCATCCATCACACCTTGCCTGAGTATCAAAGTTTTCCATTATTCATATAATTACACATGCAAATAACTATTATAATACAAATGCTAAGTAGGTATAGGATGCTAATTGACATATAAAATCCATGGAGATAAAACAAATTCATGGAAGTATGAGTTGTGGGAAACTTGCCAAATGTCATTTCTTCTTTAGTAGACTTTCAACACAGAAGAGGCCAAAATACACACTGTTGTCTCGTCCCGTCTCCTTATATTTTGACTGACTGTAGCAATTTTTTATATTTATTAGGGCCAAAGTATGGTAATCATTCATCACATTTTTTGGAATGGTAGAGACTATATGTGAAGCAATCCGGACCGTCCAAATCATGGTGCCATCGTGGATGAAGCATGGACGGAAAATATATCACCTAGGAGATGAGACCATCTGTTAACTTAGTCTCATTGAAATTGCATCTCAGAAGGGTTGATGTCAAATTTCTTTCTTTCTTAAATGGTGGTAAATTATCAGTTTTGTCTATCGCTTTGAAATATATACAAGTAAAGAAATGGTTGCAAGTGGTCCAAAAATCAATTTGACTCTCTTCTTTATTGGTTATAATGATGGTCATGTCTTTATGAGGTTTTGGACTGTTTCCATCACGACATTTATTCAGTTGAAATCCTAGGTTTTAGTACCCATAGGAATTCTAGTATCCCACACGTGCCATGTGGATCATGAGTGAGATCTGAGCCATTCATCAGATGGGCCCACAGTATCAAATGTCCAGGCTCAACATCAGCCCAGCCAATCATTAGCTGGCTACCAGTCCAGGTAGGTGATGAATGGACCAACCCGACATTTGGAGCAGCCCATCAATAACGTGGACCCAGCTGATGGTCTACCTGGATCTCACGTTCCATGGTCAACCACGACTTGCATTATATCTATGCTTGTTGCGGTGGCTTGTATCCAAGTCCTAATTTACTATAGGACTTCTATTGAAATTTACTACTAGAAAATTATGGCTTGGTATACATATTAATAAATATCAAACTCTTACTATTATACATGTGCAAATTAAGTTTATTCGGATAGACTAATGGTGGGCCCCATAGTTAAAATCATCCACCGTCAGATATGGTTATGATCGATTTTTGAAGGGACCCACATGGTTAAGAACATCTAAAGATGGGCCAACATGGAAATCCACCTAATCAACTGCTATATATGGTTAAGATCGATTAAAGATGGGAATCAGAAGGTTAAGATCATCTAATAAGGGCCCACAGTGAAAATACACATGATTATGATTGAATAATGGTGGGTCCCATCTCTACTATATATAACGTCATCTAGAGGCGGCATCTAGCTAACTGGCAAAGGATGGCTCGTTTGACCACTATTGTTCAATTTTACCACGTGAGAAACCCATTTTCAATGAACGTCTGTTGTGGACCCAATAAAAAAATGTATCAAGGAGTGTGTATCTGATCCAACATGGGTTGGATGTAAGTGTTGATATACAGCCCATCATAATGGTGGGCCCACTATTGTTTAGACGGTTGGGCGTTTATTATAATGACCCAGGCTCGGGCTGGTATATCAGGCACGGTTATAGACCCGAGCCTAAATTCTTACCTGTTGGTCGGGTTAGGGTCCGTCAGAGCCCGCCCGTTTAGCATTTCTTAGGTATTTTTATAATGGTAAATAGTACTATGAGGTCACCTCATGGGAACTTTCCATGGGGTCGAGCTGTGTGGGCCCCACCATGATGTGTGTTGAAAATCTACTCTATCAGTCAGATGCAACATTCCATGGTGGGTTATGGAATTGAAAATAAAGTTAATCTATGATTGAGTGGGCCACACCACAAGCAATAGTTGAGAGGGGTTACCTTCCCATTAAAACATTCACAATCATTTATTGGGCCCATCGAGATTTCTTTAAAAAAATCCATACCATCCATTGTGTGTGTCCCATTTTGATGAGGGGTCAGACCAAGTTTCAGCAACATCTAAAACTCATGTGGGCCCCACAATGTAGTTTTATATGTTTTAGGCATGTATTCACATGGTTTTAGTTGATATGACCCACCCAAGTACTGTATATAGCTGATTTTTGGCACATCCCATAACCTAAAGAGTACCCATCAAATTTACTGTATTAATTTTGGACACACATCACGGTGGGGCCCACACATCTCTATCTCATGAAAAGTTCCGTAAGGTCGAACTCCTAGTAGTACCATTTCCTTTTAATGCCGATTTGATTTTCCAAATTCAAGGCAAATACTTTTAATTGGTTAATTACTACAATTTCACCTGTTTGAAAATTAGTGGGTATTTGGCTTTGAAAAACGGTTCAAAATGATTGGCATAGATTTGTGGGCCCTATCGTCATGTATATGACATATCTGTATCGTTCATCCGTTCTACCATAACATTACGAGGCATGAGCCAAAAAATAAGAAAAATCCAACGTTCAAATGGCCCACACCAAAGTAAACAGTAGCCCTAAGAAGTTTTTAACTGTAAGTGTTCGATTACATTTTTAATGTGGTGTGGTCCATTTGAACTTTGAATCTGCCTCATTTTTTGGCTCATGCCTTAATTCGATTAGCATGATGGATGGACGGTGTGGATAATCCACATACATCTTGGTCGGTCCCCTATTTATTTGGTAGCCTCAATTTTTTAGTTGAAAAAAGTAGAAGCCAAATCAACATAAGGTATCGATGATGGTAATTAATAATTATTGTCCATTTTCACTGCATTTATATTTACATGAGAAAATCAAACATGCCATCTGTGAACGGAGAATAACTAAAAATTGTACTGAGAAGATAAAATTAACCGTCTGATTTTTCCCTTCAAATTTGGACGACTCACTTTTCACTTTCCCATCCATTTGATGGCTGTGAATGGTTAGGATCGCTTGATCAGTGTGACTTCATCCACGATCGAACACAAAATTTGGGAAATCTGGATGTACGTCAGTCCGAGACGGAGGATAGAGTCACCACCATTTTCAAAATGGTGCAAAACTATCATGGGAGTCTACGACTTCCAGAATAATAGAAAAAGAAAAAGAAAAGTCATGGTCAAAAGTGCTCTGTTGGTTCAATCAGGATTATCTGAGTAAGGTGATCTAAAGGGATATGGACAATATATGGTGGGCCCTACTGACAAAAGCTCAGGATTTTGCGTGCATGCTAAGTATCCTTATAGTTGTGGGACCCATGCAATGTTTTTTCTCAAATCCAAAAACGACGGGAGTCCAACATGGGCTTTTTACTGGACTTGCATCAATACTGGCCCATGGATCAAGGCCCCTCTCTTGCATCCACTACCGTCTTTGATTACTCTGGCAGTGACGGATGATAATCTGGCACTTCGAAATTGCATATGTGGCATGCGAGTTAGAGCCGGCATCAAGTCAAGGCGGACCGAGTTAGGGCTGACCTAACTCGACCTGGTTTTGAAACAAACCTGACCCATACTCCTTGACTCGGTACCGAGTGTAGCATGCCTGACCTGATCCCAGTCCGAGTTTGGCTTGGACTAATTCGGACAGAGTCCGACCTGGTCACAGGTACCAAGTTGGGTTGAGTTAGCGACAAGTCGAGTCAGGTGTGACAGGTATTTATGAGCTGAAATCACAACTTAGAACGCAGCCTCTCCATCAGCTACATGGCATCTCATATATGAAATGTCAAATTTGAGTTCTTTTTATATACATGAGTCAGGTTTCGAATCGAGTTGAGTTGAATTGAGTTACTAGGTGACCCAAATTCGACTCGGTTTGAGTTCAAATTAGACAAAGTCTACTCAGTTTGAATCGAATCACTTACTCGGCTCAGGTCGTGTCGGGCCTGAACAAGTTTAGTCTTTCCATGCCCAACTCTAATATGAGTAGTCAAATTATGGCAGCAAGTGTAAATGCATCCAACCAAAAAATTTGATTATATGAGTATTGGATTGGTAGGCATTTATTCCACAGTTAAAAATGAAAAATATCCAATGGTCCTATTTCCATGGACAAGTGTCCACGAATCAAGGGTTAGGATTCTTCAGCCAACCTGATCTTGGGATTGACACTTGGCTACAATTAGCTGCACAATCTAGTGACTCTCTATATATATATATTTATTGTTACCTTGTTAGTATACCCCACTGTCAGTTCACACATCACTGTTAGTCACTCCCATTAGGAATCGATACCAAGACCTCATTGTTGAAATGAGGTATACAGTGGGTCTACTTGAGTTAGTATATTTCATGTGTACAATTTCTAGTGACTGTGTCTATCTTCAAAACTAGCAGCCCCCACAATAGAACCCTCCTAAGATCTAAGTTAACCGCTTCGAGCCGTACTGCGTGGTGGGCCAGGACCATCACTGGTACTGAGCCTTTCCTATCAAAGAGATGAACGGACTAGTCAACGTTGTAATAACCTGGAGAATTCTCTCAATTATATAAGGAAAGAAATTAATAAAAATAATAAATATACATGAAAAGTAATAAAAATTACAACTATTTAGAATTATCGTATCGATGTAAAAAATCCATCTAATACACAACCATTACGTTGCATCAAAACCATTGATTTGTTATTGCCAACAAAATGGAAAATTCTAACGATGAGCCCATTCCAATCTCATAATTAAAACAAGTGAGATTTTTGTTTAGTGCCGATGGTAGTGATTGATCCACTGCAAGTGACCTTTTGGTCCATGGCTTATGTGGGAGAAAATAGTGTTGGGTCCAGCGAGGTCATGGACCCACCTTTGATCCACTGCTGATATGGCCCACAGCCCATTTCCAAATGGCCACCTCACCACGTTCACTGAAATTTTGATGATGCATGAGGGCGCCATTTATAAATAATGCCAACCTTACAAACAGTTGATTAGTGACAGTGGACCACCAATTGAACCAGCCATGGCCCAAAATTGTGTCCAATGGAAGTTTGTAACCACATGATTTGTAGATTCTTTTCAGGCTGAGACAAAATAATGCAATGAGATAAAGAAAACAGCTCTTGAATGGTTAAAAGAATCTGGTTATTGTGAATATTGATCACTGGCCCATCCAAGAGATGGCTTGTCAATTGGTCGGTCGAGATTGGCCCATTGCCAATCTGGTCATTAAACCGTTTACCAAATGGTTCCCAGCCATGATATGGTTCGTGAACACTGGCCAGAAGGCTTGCCCTGCCTCTACCCGACTTGCAGGACGTCGCCTAAGTAGGAAGCCATCCGCCTAACTTGAAACAAAGAAATGCGAGCTCTTTCATACATCCTATTGTTGGATATTTTCAAAATATAAAATAATTTGAGGATGATTTTTTATTTTCCCACTAAATTTTGATTTTTTATTTTTATTTTGATTTATTTTTTTTAATTTTTAATTTTTATTTTTTTTAAAATTTGATGGCTAGAGGAGGAGTCGAGTTTTGCCATAAGGATCATATGAAGCACTATACTCAAATGCACATGCATGACATAGGGCTACTTGGGTGCCTTGGGAAAATATTCTTACTCTCACAATCTCTCTTTCCGAATTATTTCCTAATGTGTTTGAGTTGTCCAATAGTACTACATTTATTGTGCAACAAAAGTCTTGTGATTGGGCTTGGTTATCTATGGATATGCTGGAATATTCCTTTGCAGTGCCAGTTAAAGTGGTAGGGGCATTTACAGTCTTGAGGACACTCATACACGATTCAAGCTTTTATGTTTTAGATCCTAAGTTTCTTCTCTAACAGCTGTAGTGGTTCATCTAATGGGACCGCTCCCCATGCATAGGCTGGTATGATAATTGAGCAGCTGCATGTGTTCGAAAGAAATGCAATGGGTGCCATTCATCACAAGTGTGGCTACCTGATGACCAGATCGGCCTGATATTCTAGTCAAGCCACATACGAAGGGGTCCATATGGGATCCTAACTCTTGCTTGGGTGGTAGACTCTCAGGAGTTTCAACACCCGGTAAAGGGTTCGAGTATCCATAGGTGGTGAAATTCCACTAGCATGAGTGTGTGGGGTGTGTGTGCGGGTGTAAAAAAGAAAAAGAAAAAGAAAGAGGGGGTCCATATGAGAAATGGCGCACACAAGTGTCACATTGGTTGGTGTTGGCAAAGTAGCCAGATCAGTGCTAAAACAACATCAACTCTGTTGTGCCATAAGGTTGATTCTTCTCCCTAGAAATGTCTAGTGGTGAGTGATGCCTTTAGCTAAAAAAATGTTGGGAATGCAACAAACCCTAACACAACTTATTAGGTGTAGAAGCAATCTTAGACAAAATCAAACAATTATGCAATCGAAAAAGAAAATTCAAGTAACCATAGAGAACACATTCATGTAAAAAAACCCATATGAAAAAAAACCATGACACAAAGTGATGAACAATCTACTATACCAAAAGGTTACAAGAGATGGAATAACTTGTATATCAAAAACTCTAGCTCTCTCCCTCTCAAAACCCCTGGCTCTCAATCTCTCACCTTATGCTTCTTCATGTCTTAAAACCTTAATCGCATAATTAAAATGATATTTATACACCCCATACATAATTAGAAACAAAATGCACACTTATCCAAAATTTATGCAAGCTGTCGATCGAATCAACAGGAGTCGATAAACCATCGATTAAATCGACACAACTTCGACCAAATTGACAACGTCTAAAAGTGTTCGGAGATCAAACATGAATTTATAGATTTTCTTAATCGAATAGACAAGTTTGTCAATCGAATCGAAAATCCTATTTCAGCAATATATTAAAGGTGCTTTGATTAACAATCTCTACCGTGGCTTTAATCTTCAAGCTCCACCACTCCAAGCTGAGTGCTATCACCATCTTTAATATTCATCATTGTCGCTTTTTGTGCATACTTTATCTTCATCCCTTCTTTGTTAAGCCTAGAGAAGTCGAGCAAAATCTGAACTTCTATGTAAAAGCCACATTTGTAGGTATGTTCGCTGGATTCTCACCAAAGTGAATCTTCTTAAAAGTAACACCGCATTCCTCTAGCTTATGTCGAATAAAATAATGACAAACATTAATGTATTTAATTCAAAAATGATATATCAAGTTTTTCGCCAAATTGATTGCACTTTCGCTGTCACAATGCACAGGTACGACTTCTTGTTAAAGCTTCAACTCATTTGTTATTCCTTTTAATAAAACAATTTCCTTAAATGCTTCCATAACTATCATATATTCCCGCTTCGGTTGCGGAAAGGATGACTACAGACTGAAGCTTCGACATCCAATTGATCACTCCACCCGCTAACACATATGAGTAACTGGGAGTCGACCTTCTATTATCCACATTCCTAGCATAATCCGCATCCACATAGCCTATAAATCTCTCCTTAGATTTTTCAAACATCGAGATGTAGTCCGTCTTACCTCATATGTAACGAAGTAACCATCTTCATTGTCAGTGTTGCTTGTCGAGGTTTGACATATATCTGCTCACAAAACCCATCACATGTGAAATATTCGATCTAATACAGATCATGATATACATAAGATTGCCAACCGCACTTGAATAGGGTACACGAGATATATACCACTTTTCTTTCTTTGACGTACGACATTGTTCTAAAGAAAGTCGAAAGTGAACAGTATGGGGTGTGTTAACCAGTTTAACCTTTTTTAGTCCAAGCTTGACCAAGTCCTTCTTAAGATACTTTTTATGAGACAACCATAGCCTACTCCTTTCCCCCTCATTATATAAATCGATGCCGAGAATCCTTTGTACAACTTGTAGATCTTTCATCTCGAATGTCCTAGATAACTAAGTATTCAATATGTGATTCCAGACATGTTATGGCTGATGATAAAGCATATCATTAACATACAACACCAGAATAATGAATTCCTTATCACCCAATTATTTGAAATAGACATAATGATCGAATTTGCTTTTAATAAACCGCTGACTCGACATGAAGGAATCAAACTTTTTGTACAACTGCTTGGGTGAATGCTTAAGGTCATACAACGACCTCTTTAATGTATAAATCATATTATGTTTTTCCTGTATGCTGAACCCTTCAGGTTGCTTCATTTAAATCCGCTCTTCTAGTTCTCCGTATAAAAACAGCCTCCACATCTAAAAGTTTCAATTTCGGATTATATTAGGCAACCAATCTCAATATGAATTTGATAGATACTTGCTTGACCACATGTGTGAATATCTCATTGAAGTTAACATCCTCATTTTAAGCATAACCATTCACTACTAATCTGACCTTATACCTACTCAGTTTCTTACAAAAAATTTACTTTCACATAATTGCTTTCCTTTCAATAGGCAGCTCCACTGGCTCCCATGTTTCATTATTGTATAGAGAGTCTAGCTTATCATACTTCGTTGCTATCCACATCTCATCGTTTGTGTCTTCTAATGTTTCCTGAAAGGTAGATGGATCCCCCTCATCTATAATGAGAGCAAACGCAACATTTGAGTTATTCATGTATCTCAATAGTACCATGAGATCCCTCAGTAGATTCTCCTGATAGGTGGTGGCACCACCTCTTCCTGTACCTCTATATGCGGCTTAACTTACTTAAGTGTTTTAACTTTATCTTATTTAGTGTCAATTACTGATTTTTTCAATTCCTTATGCTTATCCTTCCGGAATAAGGAATCTTTATTGAACTTCACGTCCTGACTAAATATGATCTTGTGTAAAATCTGGTCATACAGTCTGTATCTTTTCACACCATCACCATAGTCGACAAACATACACTTCTTCACCCTTTAGTGTAGCCCATCTCTCTCAACTGACGGTACATGAGATTAAGCATCACAACTAAATATGTGAAGCCTTAAGTAAAGTAATTAACTTCCTAACTACTCCATACTTCCTCTGGAATTTTACAATCAATTAGTATAGACGAAAATCAATTCACTAAATAGCAACCTGTGTTTATGGTTTCAGTTCATAACTCCTTACTTAACACAACATTACTCGACATACTTAGGCTCTTTCTAAAAGAGTCGATTCATACTTTCAGCCACACCATTCTGTTCTGGTGTATGCTTCACTGTGTTATGCCTTATGATCCCCTCATCTTTATAGTATTGATTAAACTCCCTATAAGTAAATTCTTCGTTGTTGTTTGTCCTTATAATTTTTAACTTTCATTTTCTTTGCTTTTCAACCATTATTTTCTATGTCTTGAAAGTGGCGAAAACATTATATTTATGCTTCATGAAATAAACCTAAACATTTTTAAAGAAGTTATCAAGAAGTGTGATAAAAAATAAAGCCTTATTCAGAAACACGGCTGACGGCTCCTATACATTCAAATGCATATAGTTAAGCTATCTTTTATTAGCATGTTTTCTGGTTTTAAAACTCAACATGATTGTTTTACGTATATGTAGTGCTCGCATATATCTAAATAAAAAATTTTAAGACTAAGAATTAAACCAGTAAATGTTTCCTCTCCTCTGTACCGTCATAACAGTGAGTGCCCCTTTAAAAATTTTCAAGACACGTTCGCAATTGGTAAATTTTGCACCCGATTGTATCTAGAGCTCTCAGATATATCAAATTCTTCTTCAATTCCATAACGTAACCATATCAGTATCCACTCTATCAAATATTCTGATACAAACCGAACCAATTTCTATCATCTTATAGGCATGATAATTGCCCGTAAGAACTAGGCCACTATTATACTTACTATATGTGATGAACCAACTCTGATGAGGATGTATGTGTCATGATGCCCTGTATCCAAGATCCTCTCATTATAAAAAGTGACTGACCTTGAACACGGACAACACGTCACAATGACTCGTTCCTTCACTAAATTTCGCAGAATTGGCTTCCTTCAACGAATCATCTAATTTATCCTCCTTATGGGTTTTGGGATTTGTGCAATTATTCTTTTTAGGTCTCATCTTACTATAATTCCAATACTTCAACTTATCTTACCAATCGAATTGGACCTTGATTGCGACTTTCCATTCTTCTCGCTCAAATTATCTTCCCTTATCAACTAGTACACTCTTAGAAATATATTTCTCTCCATTATTCATTCTCAACTGCTTTGACTAAAGGGACATTATAATGGTATCAAGGTCCAAGGTATCCCTACTATAACACATAGTATCCACCAGATACTCGTAGGACTTCGGGAGAGACGTCAACAAATTTAGGGATTTGTCTTCTTCATCAATCTTCACTTCCACGCTTGTCAGTTTGCAACCTAATTTGTTGAAGATGTTGATGTGCTTAGAGAGATCTAACCCATCCGTCATCTTTAGATTATAAAACAATCTTTTCAATACAGGCGATTGGTGAGCGATTTCATCATGTAAATGCTTTTTAACTTCACCCATAATCCTGCGGTGGTCGTCTTATCAATGGCTTTGTACATGACTTTATCAGCCAAGCATAATTGGATTGTGCTAATCGCCTTTTGATCAAGTTTATCACAAACCCCTTCCTTCATCGATTCAAGATGTTTCACTTTTTTAAGGAGTGCATGCTGAAGTCTTTGTTGAATTAGGAAGGCTTTCATCTTCAAATTTTATAATTCAAAATTGTTTTTACCTGTGAACTTCTTCGTATCAAACTTCACATTCAATCCCCTATATGCCATGTTTACATATTCATTTAGAAAACCCAATGTATGCTTTAATACCACTTGATGGAAACACAATAAGCCCTAACTCGACCTGTTGGGCGCAGAAGTAACCTCAAATAGAATCAAACAATGTAATATAGAAAGAAAATTTAAGCAACCATAGATAACACATGAATTTTACGTGAAAAAATCCTTGCGGAAAAAAAAGAAAATCACGGCACAAAGCGGCGAACAATTCATTATATTAAAAGGTTACAAGAGATGGAACAACTTACGAATCAAAAACCTTGGCTTTCTCCCTCTCAAAACTCTTCACTCTCAAGCTCTCATATTATGCTATTTCATGTCTTAAAATTCTAATAGTGTAATTAACATGGTATTTATACACCTCATACATAATTAGAAACAAAATACACACTTACGCAAAACTTATGCAAACTGCCAGTCAAACTGTTGATTGAATTGAAAGGACTCAACAGACCATTGATCGAATTAACATATCTGTTGATCGAATCGACAATGTCTAAAAGTATCCAGAGAGCAAATATGAATTTTCGAATTTTCTCGATCAAATTGATAAGGTTGTTGATTGAAAAAAAATAATCATGTTTCAATAACAGATTAAAGACGCTTCGATCAATAAAAATTAAATAAAAATTACGTTGAACAGGTGATCATGCCAAGATAATGGCCAGAAGACTGGTGGGTCCCACGTCCATCTTGGAAAAATGTTGATAACAAATAAGAGTAATGATCTTGTGGACTATGTACCTCTCCCAGTCAAGAATCACAATCATCAGATGGTTAAATCATCCTGACTGGGCCTATCTGCTATTAATAATCCTCTACATCCTTTTTTCATGCTACTGACTGGAAAGATTGGATTGTCTGATCAGTCTGAAATTTTCAAGGTATACCAGACTTAATGGACGGTCCAAATCGTCCGAATTAATGAAACGATGTGCATGGAGAGATTCCCATGAGTTTATTCCACTACATTACTCAACAAATAATGAATGTTATGAGTTGTAATATATATTTTCAGATATCGTTGCATTCCATGTTTATAAAACTTTGAAGAGCTCATCATGAAATTAACAATTTACCAAATTGTCAGAGTACTTAAGCTGAATCTATTTTAACTTTGACTGTCCATTTGAATGCTGCTGCCCATATGGATGGCATCAGTTCCGTTTGATGTTCAACTGCAACTCATTTGTGGCAAGTACGCAACAGATGGACGGTCTAGATTCACTCCATCACCTATGGGTTGAGCTGTACATGAACCAACTTAGCTCGGTTAACTCATTCGATTCAACTCGAAAAAGCTCGATTCGACTCGGTTCGAAACTGAGTTCGAGCCTAGCCGAACTGATTTTTGGAGCTCGAAATTTTTTTTGAGCTGTGCTTGTCTAAGCTTGAATTGACTTAGATCAAACCTCAACTTGAATCGAACTCAGGTCGAACCAATTTGATGACTCAATTATTTTGATATTGATGTTGCTCACCAAGTATTCGATGAAATGACACAGCCAAATGTTGTTTCGGGTGCATACATTCTCTGTAGGATATGCGGGTGGCGAGGAAGGTATGGATATGGAACAAATCACTAAAAAAAAAAAAACATTACATTACCAAACTACTCTTGTATTTTGATTTTAGTGTTTGATGAAATACGGGTAAACTACTGCTGCTGCTATTTTGCATATTGTGAGAAATTGAAGGTAAACCCCGTGTTTTTTTAGAAAATGCTGCACAGCCCTATGGGCTATTCTTGATAGGGCAGGGCAAAACCTCATCATTGAAGTGGGCCGAGTTGATCCGTGCCCGACTTGGGCGTCACCGACCATCATCAGGTATGGCAGTGGAGGTTTGAAAATGCGGTCCATTTGAAAAGATGGGTTGGGCTTGGGTTGAACCATAGGGGACCCAGCTTGCCCATACAGGTTCCCAATGGGCTGGTATGGATGACCTGACCTGGCTCAGCTCAAAACCTGTATCACCTAACTGGGCTGGGCTGTGCACGTCCTTCCCTTGTTACCCGAGCCCGGCTCGGATTGGCTCGGCCCATTTACACCCTCGTCACCAGCTGCGCAAGTTAGCATCACACTTCTACTATTCGACGACGGTGCGCATGTAACCCCACCGTGCAATGTCACTGGCTGCTATTCATTCACTCCAGATGAATTGATAGCAATGGCGAACAAAATCCAAATCCAATTCCAGACGCTTTCCTTCCTCTCTGCTTCCCCAAATGTCTTCCCTTCTCTCTGTCTCTCTCGCCCCCAATCTCCATTCTCGCCGCCTCGCCGGCTTCTTCTCGCCGGAGCCGCGCCGGAAATCCTGCAACTTCCGTCGCAACGCCCAGAACCCGAAATCTCCCATCGATCGAGAGTCCCAATCCGACAATGCGTTGCTCAAGGTGGCCTGGTACGGATCCGAGCTGCTCGGCATTGCTGCGTCCTTCTTTCGGCCACGGCCGCAGTCTGTTGCTGAAACTGCGGACGTAGAGCTTGACGGGTTGGGAGTGATCGATCGTGGTGTGGTCGTTGAAACCATCAAGGAGGACTTCGGCCGGTCTTACTTCGTCACAGGTTCGAGAAATTCAAATAGCGTTTTCGTGGTTCTTGAAGGCTGCGTTTGGTTGCACCAAATATCACGAAATTTCATGATATTTCATCATTGAGCAGTCTAATTTGGTGCAAAATTCATGAAATTTCGTGATATTGGGTGCAACCAAACACACGCAAAAACATGGCACTGGTTCTTTCATGACATTTCATGATAAGGGCTCGTTTGGATGCGTGTAAATGGTTTAAGTGGTAATTGTTTTAAAGGTGTAAATCATTAACAGCCTGTCCTGTTTGGCGTTAAGGGGGTGTTTCAGTTTTCCAATTACAATGGTAAATGGCTGGAAATGGGCAATGATTACTTCTATAATTGTGTGGTGACATCACCTACATTTGATTGCAATGATGAGTTTGCTACCATTGTTTGTTTCACCGGAGATCACTGTAAAAAACTGGTAGTTTTATAATGTAAAAATATAATGATTACAATTTTCTTTACTTGTTTCCTTTACGAGTGTATTTGACTTTTGATTTACGAGTTGTAATTGTTGTTTAAACAAAGACATTGAAATGATAATGATGGCTCATTTACTTTGCATTACACGGGAAGTTGGAAAACCAAACACGCCCTAAGCAAGTGATTGTCTGTGTTGTATATAAAGAGGCCTTTGGCACTCTTAGACTTTTACACAAGCAAGAAATAGGACAAGAGGAAGGGCTTGAAGAATGGAAATAGAAAAAACTCACTTGTATTGAATATTTCTCACTTGTTGTTTTACAATGAAGCCCTTCTGCATGTATATATAGGCCCTTGGGGTCCTTTCTACACTTTTCTTTTCATTTAATGATATTCTACCTACCCCAACTACCCATGCCAATTTCCATATGAATTTAAAACTATGAACATTCTACGTGGCTCTATTAAAACTCTTATCCTTACAATATTAGTTTCTTGCACTATTACAACTTTATAAAAATTATGTTTATTTCTCAACACTCCCTTAAGCATAATTTTCTTCCATCAACCATTCAAAGTATATTTATTAACTTGTTGAAGATGTCGGCTTTGACGGGTTTCATGAAAATGTTAGCATCTTGATCTTGTGATGCGACAAAAATGAGCTCGATCTTCTTGTTCTTCATATGCTCTTGGATGAAGTGGAAGCGAGTGTCGATATGCTTGCTCCTCATTAAATACGGAATTCTTTGCTATGCCAATGGAGGACTTATTGTCGACATAGATATTTGTAGGCTCCTCTTGGTGCATTTGAATCTATTTGAGAAGATTCCTTAGCCAAATTGTATGGTATACCCCCGATGTTGCGGCTACATATTTAGCTTCACATGTTGAAAGAGTGGCAATCGGTTGTTTCTTTGATTGCCATGTAAAAGCAATTTCTCCCATGTAAAATATAAAACCAGATGTGCTTTTTCTATCATCCACGTCTCATCCCTAATCACAGTCTGAATAGCTTGCAAGTTGAAAGTCTTAAGATGATGAATAAAGCAAACAATAACTTATTATACCTTTTATATGTTGAAGAATCCTCTTAGTTGTCTTAATGTGAGAAGATTTTGATTCTTTCATGTACTGGCTCACTAGCCCAACTCTATATAGAATGTCCAGTCTTGTGCATGTCAAGTATCAAAGACTTCTGATTAAGCTCTTGAAGAGTGTGGAGTCCACATTTTCTTCTTCATTATACTTTGTCAACTTGAGATAACATTCCATGGGTGTGCTTATCGGCTTGCAATTGTACATATTGAATTTCTCGAGAACTTATCTTGTGTAGCCTTCTTAAGAGATAAAGATTCCTTCATCCATTTGCTTCACTTTTATGCCAATGAAGTATGACATGAGGCTGATGTTCGTCATTTCGAATTCTCGAACCATTGATTCCTTGAACTCCTTAAACATTCTTGGATTATCTCCTGTAAAAATCAAGTCATCTATATACATGCAAATAAATATATCCATTTTCATTCACCTTAGTATAAAGGGCATGTTCGTATGGGCATTTGATAAAATTATTTTCTTGGAAATATTGATAAATTCTACTCTTCCATGCCCTTGGTGCTTGCTTCAAGCCATATAAGGCCCTTTTCAATTTTAATACTTAATTTTCATGCCCCCTTTTTAACATAGCCCAATGGTTGCTCCACATAAACTTCTTCAAGATATCCATTTAAAAAGGCGAATTTTACATCCATTTGAAATATTGTCCATCTATTTTTGTGTGGCTAGAAAAATGATTAACCTTACAGTTTCCAAGCGAGTAACATGAGCTAATATCTCATCATAGTCAATTTTGGGTCGTTGGTTATACTCTTTTTCTATCGATCTTGCTTTGTATCTTTCAACTTCTCCTTTCGCAATTTTCTTTGCCTTGAACACCCACTTGACTCCAATTGCTTGTTGCCCTTTTATTAAAGTGGCCAACTCCCATCTATTGTTTCTCTCGATTGAGTTGATTTCTTCATTCATGGCTTCTTTCCACCTTTTGTCTTGTATGGCATCTTCAAAGCTTACTAGTTCACAATTAGCAAAGAGACAAAATAATGTAAAATCATTTAAATTTTCGGTTACCTCATAAATCTACCATATGCTTCTCATGTGCGTTGGCCTTTCACTTGAATTTTCTTTTGATGAAGATGATGATGGTGGCTCACCATGAGTGGATGAAGTTGGAGATGGAGGTGGAGTAGCGGGCATTCGTGTCACTTGATCATCTTCTTCTAGAGGAAAGATGTCATAGTTTTCTTCCTTTGTAGTCCAATCCCATGTGCCTTCTTCATCGAACTCAACATCTCTACTTGCAATCATTTTTTCATTGCTTGGGTTATACAATTTGTAGCCTTTGGAGCAAGTATTATAGCCAAGGAAGATGTACTTTGCATTGTTGCTATCTAGCTTGGACCTCTTTTGATCAGGCACATGTGCATAAGCGATGCCTTTAAAAACCTGCAGATGTGAAACGCTCGACTTTCTTCAACTCCATGCTTCCTGTGGTGTTTTGTTCCACACGCTTCTTGTGAGGGGAATGGTTCATTAAATAAACTGCACAATCTACCGCTTTTGCCTAAAATTCTTTAGGTATTCTTTTGCTCTTCAACATGCTTCGAGCAATGTTAAGAAATGCCCTATTCTTTCCTTCGGACACCTCATTTTGTTGAGGCGTGTATGGATCGTTAAAGGACGTTGAATCCCATGTTTTCCACAATATGCTTCAAATTCTTTCGATGTGAATTCGCTTCTATCAAACCTCATGGCTTTAATATGTAATCCACTTTCCTTTTTAACAAAACCCTTGGATTTCTTTATAGCACAAAAAACTTTGGATTTTTTAAAAAAGGAAATAAACCCAAGTTTTTCAACTAAAAGCATAAAAAATGAGAAAATAATTGTTCTTACTAAGTGAGGAAGGAGTAATTGACCCACACACGTCCGTATGAATGAGTTGAAGTGGCTTTGTGGCTCTTCTTGATGCCTCTTTTGGAGATCTTCTTCCAAAATGTTTGCCAAGAACACAACCTGCACAAAGTTGTTATGGATGATCAACTAATGACAATCCCTCACCAACTTTTGCTTGAATAATAATTTTAGTCCTTTAAAATTTAGATGCCCAAATCGTAAGTGCTAAAGCCATGACAGATCTTTCAAACAAGCATACAGACATCTTGCAACATCATTTTGAATATTCAATGCGAACATCCTATTATTTGACATGGTCACATTAGCAATCAAATTACTTCTCTGGTCTCTTATTAAAAGACTACGATTTTTCATATGAATATCTTTGCCTTTCTCTAAGAGTTGCCTCAAGCTCAATGTATTATTTTTCATATCCGTCACATAATAAACATTAGAGATAAATTGATGATTTTCATTTCTCAAACGGATTAGGATTTTACCTATCCCTTTTATCGGAATTTTAGACGAGTCTCCAAATGTGACATGGCCTCTTGCTGATTCATCTAGCTCGATGAACATGCTCATCCTGCACATGTGGTTGCTTGCTCCGATATCAAGATACGACACGTTTTGCTCTCCTCTTTCATCACCTTTATAAGCCAACAATTCAGTTGACTCTTCATTTTCATTCCTTTAAACATAATTACCTTTCTCTTCAACATGGTTAGTACGACTTCTATATTCATGAGCATAGTGGCCATACTTTTTACAACCAAAATATTGAACTTGAAATTTGTCTCGAGATTTCATACCTTGGCCTTGTAAAATTTCCTCTTATGTGTCCTCTTGTATGATGATAATTTTGAATTCTTTCTTTGAAGTTGTAGATGTGTCCTCCTCTTTCTCTTTCTCGACCACGGCCTCATCCTCGACCTCTTTGACTTTTAGAATCTTCTTGGTCATCTTTGAATGTGAGCTTTGTTTGAAGTAATTTCTCCAACGACTCTTGTTTCTTCTTATTAATTCTTTCTTCATGAGCTTGTAAAGATCTCATGAGTTGATCAATGGTCATAGAATCCAAATCATTTGATTCTTCAATGGCTACACCAATATGGTCAAACTTTGGATCTTAAACTGTAAGATTTTCTCAACCACACGAATTTCATCCAAAGTTTCACGATTTCTTCGTAATTGATTTACAATACCCAATACTCTTGAAAAATAATCTAAAATTAATTTTGACTCTTTCATATGCACAGCTTCAAATTCACCTCTAAGAGTTTGGAGACGTACCTTCTTCACTTGATCAATCCCTTTAAACGAGTTTTGTAGAATACTCCATGCTTGCTTTGAGGTGGTGGCGCACGTGATCTTCTCAAAAGCGGCCCCATCCATTTCTTGATAGATGAGGAAGAGAGCCTTCTTGTCTCTCTTTCTTGCATCTTGTACAGTCTCTCTTTGATTTTGGGGTAACGCGGTTTCATCGTGTGGCTTAACATACCATTTCTTAATGATTTCCCATACATCTTGAGAGCCAATCAACACCTTCATTTGGATACAACAATTCTCATAGTTGTCTTTGGTGAGCTGAGGAGCTTTAAACGGCATCATCCCATTTGCCATCTATGGACCTTTAGCTTTGATACTACTGTGTTGTATGTAAAGAGGCCTTTGACACTCTTAGGCTTTTACATAAGCAAGAAATAGGACAAGAGGAAGGACTTGAAGAATAGAAATGGAAAAAACTCACTTGTATTGAATATTTCTCACTTGTTGTTTTACAATGAAGCTCCCCTACATGTATATATAGGCCCTTGGGGTTCTTTCTACACTTTTATTTTCATTTAATGAGATTCTACCTACCCCAACTACTCATGCCAGTTTTCGTATGAATTTAAAACCATGAACATTCTAGGTGACTCTCTTGAAACTTTTATCTTTACAATATTAGTTTCCCACACTATTACAACTTTACAAAAATTATATTTATTTCTCAACAGTTTGGATAGCCTGTGAATTATTTATATATTGTAATTGGGTATTCACTCACGATATAGCTTGGAGAGTTAAATCCTTAAAAAATATTCAAATAACATATAAGAGCTTCATTTAAGATGGATCATTAGGTTGATCCCATTTCAATAAAGCTTAGGGCTGATTCTCACGTTAAACAAAGCATTTAGGTGAGCTATAGAAGTGGACTCAAGAATTCAAATGCCCTTTTGTGAGGACAAATGACTAAATATAAAATGGTTAACCATAAACGATCTAGTCCAATCAGGATGTGGGGCCTAAAAAAAAATCTGGTCCAATCAAGATGTGAGCCCCACAAAAATTTGGTCCAATCAAGATGCGGGCCACCCCAAGTAACTAAACCATTAGGTCTAATTAACTCAAGAGTTTCATCCTTGGGGTGGGGGTCAAGCAAAAAAATAAAATAATAAATAAATAAGTAAAGGGTCCAATCAAGACGTGGGCCCCCCAAAAAAATTGGTTCCAATTAAGACGTGGGCCCTAAAAATATAATCTGGTCTAATCAGGATGTGGGTAAAAAAAAAGTCCAATCAAGATGTGGGCCCCAAAAATAAAATTTGGTCCAATTGGGATGTAGGCCCTAAAAAATTCTGATCTAATTAGGATTCGTCTCTCTGACGTTCGAAATTATCGCCGTTAAGTTGTAAATGGATAGCCTATAAATAAAATCACAACTTTTTGTTGGGAAATCAAATGGGGCTAAAAGCTGTAAATGATTTCTAGGCATTTTTTAGCATCCAAACACAGCCTGTAAATCATTTACCTATAGGGGTCGTTTGGATGCCTGTAAGTTCCATTAGTGAGAAGTGACTTACCTATAACTCACATATGGTGTTTGGGTGTGAAATTTCACCTGTGAGTGAGTTACATCCTGTGAGTCATTTACAAGCAAATCTTACATTTTGTGGTGAATTTTGTGTTTGTTTAGGACCACTTGGTTGTCAGACTTTTGCATGGTAGTTGAAGAAGAGTGAATTGGAATGGATGGTCAGATGGATGATGTGGATGCGAACTTACTCCAAATGTAGCTACATGCATGGGAAGGCTTCTAAACACATAGCCCACTAGATCACTTCTACTTTAAGAATTAGCTCTCTATCCATGAAAATTGCAAACCCATGGGTGAATCTATGAGAATAACACGAGCAACATGTGTTATCTTATTGAAGGTACACATGGCTCGTGTTGAACTGACGATTTCGAATTTTGGTCATCTACATGGCACCATATGTATGGCTTTTATGTTCAATGCATGATAGGTTGGTCCTGTGGCCTTAGCTATCCATAAGAATGGATATTTTGGCGGGCATTTTTATGGCATTTTAGTCCTCATAAGATGATGGATATTTCAAGCTGCCTTATTTTGTCACGAGTGGTGGTGGGGGAGAAAAATTGATAACATATGGGTCCTTTCCACCAATGTGTGATGTACATCCGAGCCGTTCAAAGGATGGTTCACGCCATCAAGATCTTTTACTGTTAAAAACCAAGCAATCCATTCATTACGTGGGTCATGCCAGTAAACTGAGTCAGGCCATTGGCTGTCCATTGACTTACACTGTATAAAACAAGCCTAATTTTCTCCCAGATCTTGATTATGCAGCTGACATTTTGTTCATGGGTCATGCCTTTTTTTGTCCTAGAAATTACATAGATACGAAGTTGCAATTATTTCTCCCTAGTATGTACAAAAGAAACGAATTTAAACTTTAATTTAACTTTTTCTCAGAGTGGATCCTGGGGCATTTCCACTCCCGGATCATGATTTCTCCTCCAAAATTGTGTTCTGAGTTGAAACAACTATGCGGATTTTGCAGGATTTTCAATCCATATGATCAATGCAAGCGATATTATTGCATGTATAGATAATAAAATGGATTTTCAGAAAGGGTCCTTATGTGATATATCACAATATCATTGCGAATTGCTATATGTCACACGATAAATGTGATATTTACTGCACTACAAGAGATATTTTCAGTTCCCCATGTATCTCATGTCAGTGGGCTCCGTTATGATAGTATTAGTCGATACCATCGGTACATAGAATACTATCTGCTCCTCCTTGACCATATATTTGCTTGCTCATAGCTCGCCCTTCAAGGCATGGATGTAATAGTTGTGCTTGGGTTAATACTTTGGGGGGACTATGTTTGCATGTGAATGGTTTCAATGTGAGCCTCAACTATGGTCTGTTTCACACACCCAACTAAGAGAGGAAGGCTGGATATCTAGCTGATAGAAAAATGTTTTCTTACTACCATTTAAAAGAAAACCTCAAAGTGTTGGGAGGGGACGGGCTATCTGCTCTAGCAGTGGGGTTGTGATTGTCAAGTTTTCAGGCCCGATTGGCATTGCTGATTCTAATTTCACAGAGGCTGCAGCTATTCTGAATGCGATCAAAGTGGTTGTTGTCCACAATTGTTTCCCGGCACTTGTTGAGGGAGGTTCAACAAATGCCATCTCCTGGGCGGTTTCAAAGGCGTATCCCTGGAGGTTGACCAATATCCTGGAGGAAATCTTCAAGCTGTTAGAAAATTAGTGTGTGAAATTTTCAAGAATCAACAGGGGTGCGAATAGTATGGCCGATGCCCTTGCCAAAGCAGGAACCAGTGCTGGGTCGTTGTCTGTTATAGATAGGAGATGGTTCTCCATGTTGTATTAAAATTTTTTTTTTTCCCTTGTGGTTCTATTTTTTTTCTCTCTAATAAAATTTACCCGTCGATATATATATATATATATATATATATATATATATATGAGGGAGGGAGGGAGATGAATAAGCATGTGTCTCTTGCACCTTTGAGACATTGAATCTATGGATGACCTACTTATGCATTGTTGTTTCTCGCGGAAGATTTGGTAGTCATTTTTTTATTTGTTAAAGGTTGGGTGGGTGATGCATCGTTCTATAATTGACTTCTTCACGTTGTGTCATTCTGATATTCATGGGAGAAAAAGGAAGTTTCTATAGTGGATTTCTTTATTTGTTGGTATTTGGTCAATTTGGCATGAGTGTAACAATATGCCTTTCTGTGAGAAATCGAACTCTTCAGATAAGGTCTTTTAAAAGCCAAGAGTCTCATTGCGGAATGGGCAATATCCTCTTTTATATTTGCTAGTTCTTCTATGGAGGCTTTTGAGGGGTTGTTGTGATGATCTCTCATCATCAGCATTGTATTTCCTCTTTTGTTCTTCTTTAATAAAATTTTTGCATCTTGAGGTGTGTCCCTTTGGCCTTGGTTTGGGGCGTAAGCCTCCATGGCTTTTCAAACATTGCAGAGTACATGAATTTTTTCGTACAACAAGTCAAACTTTCTAGGGATTTTTACCGCAAAATTCCTCAAGAATTCGGGTTTTACCAAGCAATGCCTTGACTTTCTGAGGTACAAAAAGTGCTTTTAGGCAATGAAATTACCGAATTGCCCTCGCCTACTTTTTTCTTCTAAAAAGTGGAGTAGAGCACTGTGGGTCCATGTGGTGTGTGTATGACATCCAACATCATAGGATCTACAACTCAGGCAGATCCAATCACCAGGTGGGTCACACATAAATTGGAGGTTTTTGGGTCGTGTGTATTGTTTTTATGGCATGGCCCACCTAATGATTGGATAGGCCTGAGTTTTTTGTTTGTCTGATCATCATGGTGTGTTGCACTTGTTGGAAGGGATGGATGTCATGCACCACATGGGCCCCATAATGCTCAACCTCCAGATTTTAGAAGAAAAGGTAGAGAGTGCATTTTGGTCAGTTGAGCCTACAAAAAGCATGTTCTGGTACTTGCAAAAAGTCTATCATTTTTAATATATATATATAATAAGAATTCCTGAGGAATTCTATGATGAAAATCCTAACTTTCTACAATAAAATAATTGATATTAGTTTTTTTTTTTTCGGGTACTGCTTTTGAACATTATCATCAACAAATTTACAAGTAGAACATAGATTTGTATATGAGGAACATGCATAAATTCTGGTTGGATAATGTGTTTGAGATTGCATTAGAAAAGAACTCTTTATATGGATACTGTCATGGTTATATGAATGATCACAGGCAAAGATCTGTTTCCTTGTGCAGTATAGTACAAAATATGTATTTAGCTATGATTGTGATATTTTACTTTAATTGGGAAAGTTGTTACTGTTGATGATAGTCACAGCCATAAATTCTCATGTTGCAGGAAATTTGACACTCAACGCTTACGAAGAGGACTGTGAATTTGCTGATCCAGCAGGTTCATTCCGAGGGCTTCGTCGTTTTAAACGAAATTGTACGAATTTTGGGTCCCTCCTTGAAAAATCAGATATGAAACTAACAAAATGGGAAGACTTTGAGGTGAGTCTGCTTAGTTTAATTTTCTAGCGCTTTGGGATGAAGAACTAGTTTGACAAAGAACTTACAATGCTCTTTCAACCAACTTAAGGGGTAGCAATGGGCATCATGGATTTTATTTGGGTCCAGATTTTGAACTGCTCAGACAAGAGGGCTGGGCCTAATTAAATTTATTTTGCTCAGGGCAGCTTGGTCCATTTGCCAACCCGAACCCACTTGGTGTTATGGTACAAGTTGTGGGCTTTTGAATCTCATCTGCAATTCTGATCATTCTTGGATCACCAGTCAAAGTTGTAAAAGATGAATTATTAGCGGCCTTACCTAACTTGTGATAACAAATTGTGCCTCGATGCAGGATAAGGGAATTGGGCATTGGCGTTTTAGTTGTGTCATGTCATTTCCTTGGAGGCCCGTTCTTTCAGGTATGTTCAATACTAGTTCTAAAATATTAGTGTCAATTATTGTCACAGCTACATGAGCCAGGCATATGCGGAAACATATTCTGATGTTTATATTGTGATATAACGGCTGTTTTAGTGCACGGGGCTAGCTGCCTATTAAGTATGAGGTATTTATTATGCAGTAGTCAGCTTGAGAATTTGTACAATAGGCTTAGGTTTTCATTTTCTGGACATGGATCCTCATGGTTCAGTAATCAAACCACTGGACCGACTATGGAATGGCTTGTGAAAAACCTTGTTCTTCCGCTCAGGTCTCTACTGTTGAGGGTAACTGCAAATGAAAATGCTGGATGATGCAAAGGTGCTTGATGTTCAGTCCTACCGTTGGTACAGCAGAGAAGGGGGCAGAAAATAGTCGAGCTGATAGATTCCACTGTTATTAAGAAAACACCTTGCTAGGAAGGTTTTTTCTCTTACAGATGGTGGGCACAGTGTTTTAAATAGCTATGCTATGTAGAGTGTAGCTTATGCTATGTTGCGTAGCTTAGCCGTAACGTTACGAAGCTTATGAAAGTAGCTTGAGTCGTGTGTAACCTACGCTACATGATAATTTGCATACGCTAAATGCTACATAGAGTACACTACATGCTACATAACTCACATTACAAGTTATTTTTTACTACAACATTAAGATCAAGTAATGTTTTCAATGATTTGTTACAATTTTCTATTCTCTATAAAAATTAGTTTATCTTTTCAATGCTTTTAGTAAAATAATATAGGTGATAGTATTAAATCAGTTTTGTTGCTCCTTTACCTTTATACTTAATCATTGCCCTTCCCTATTATGTTAGGTTGTACCAAATATCATGAAAATTTGTTAAATTTCATTATTAATCAGTCTAATTTGGTGTAAAATATCTTGAATTGCTGCAATGAAGCGCAACTTTGATTAAAAACCTAGCAGTAATGTATAGCTTAAGCTATACGCTAGGCCTCACGCATCAGAGGGTTGATCACTGTGCTACACACTATTCACTATTTAAAACACTAGGTGGGCATGCCATTTTTGCTACCAAAACAAAGTCTGGCTGGCTGCAAGCATAGTTTTCATAAACCTATGGTTTACGATTTACAATTTAAGTTTAATCTTAGGCAAAGGGATTTTTTTTTTTTTTTTGAAGATTAATGGAAATTTTATTAAAAGCCTGCCATTGTTCTGAATGACAGTATTGATCGTTGTATCAGCCCAGTGGAAAAATGATACGATACGGTGTCGCATATCGGTATCAGGGCCATATCGGGCTAGATTGGCTTGTATCGGTCTTTTTTTTTTTTTAATTTTAAAAAAAGAAAAAAATACAGAAATATATTGGAAAAATAGAAAAAGAAAAAAAAAAGAAAGAAAAGAGATGTGCAAGAATCGATCCCTTTTTTTTTTTTTTTTTGTGTTTTGATCATGTATTCAATGGTGCATCGGACCATTCTTTGGTAAGAATGTTGTCCTGACGAGTTGACCTATTGTAAGGTGTGGTGTTGAATTTTTTTAATATAAATTGTTGATATATGTTAGAAATTAATATCATAAATTGTTGATATGATTATCTATTAATTAATATAAATTTTCTAAAATTATTTTTAAAAACAGAAAATGTCCAAAAATTAACTCGAAAATAGAAAAAATGTAGAAAATATTTTTTCTAATCAATGCATGTGTAAAATCATTAGATCCATAGTCTTTTAATACTCCTCGAGCATCATTACAAGAATTAAACAAAAAAATATTAAAACTTTCTTATGATTTTTTTAGAAATTACATGTGTAAATAAAAAAACCCAAATCTTCAACAAATCAGTAGTTTCATATTCTAATACTCCTCGAGATTCATAACAAGAAAAAAAAAAAAGTAATTTAAGATTATTTCAGAAAATTTCAGAAAATACTTATGTAAAAAAAGAAAAGAAAAGAAGAAGAAGAGTAAAACTCCCAAATCTTCAACAAATCAGTAGATCCATAGTCTTCTAATACTCAAGCCTTATAACAAAAATCAATGAAAAAAATTAATTGAAAAACGTTTTCCTAAAATTGTCAGAAAAAAACTTGCATAAAGAAAATAGAAAAGAAAAAAAGAAAACACCCCAAATCTAGATCAAATCAACCAAAGATCTTACTGAAATAGTCTATATTGTTGTTTCGATAGGATTCTAGATTTAAAAAAAAAAAAAATTATTTACCTTTTTTTTTTTTCCTGATTCTTGCAAAACCAAACCCGAGAGCTTCGATTCTTTGATTTGAAATGCAAAAAACAAGTTTCGATCTTCAAATCTGATCTATATTTGGTCGGAAATGCATTGAAAACAATCCCTCTCTGCAGAGAAATTAAAAGGAGTAGAGAAAAACGCCAAAAAAAGAAGAAGAAAAAGAAGTCTTTTTTAGTTGTATTGGTTGAAGCCGATACGCCCATGAAATATCGACAACAATACGGCCAATACGGTACCCTTTTTTCATAACGGGCCGATACATACTGATGCATGACAATTAAGCACTTTCTCTAAAAGCTCGAACTGTTAGAGCGTGGCGAATCAATCCCTTATCTCATAGCCCAGTCCCCACATCTCATGGGTTAGGACCTTGGCCGAACCCCCCTCGTGGGCCCCAAATCACATGAGCACCGCCTCACACGAGCCACCCGAATCACACGGGTGGGGCCCGCTTCTCACGAGTCACCCACCTCACTCGGGCAGCCCACCTCGAGTGTATCCCCGCATCCCACAGGCTACCCCACTCGAGCCCGGTGTGAAAATGCCCCTGCATTAATCACCCCCGGTGAGGAGTCTCGAACCCGAGAACTCTCGCTCTGATACCAATTTGATGCAGGACAATTAACCACTTTCTCTAAAAGCTCGAACTGTTAGAGTATGGCGAATCAATCCCTTTATCTCATAGCTCAGGTCCCACATCTCATGGGTTAGGACCTCGGCCGAACCACCCTCGTGGGCCCTAAATCACATGGGTACTGCATCTCACGAGCCACCCGCCTCACACGGGCTGCCTACCCCGAGTGTGTCCCCGCATCTCACTTGCTACCCCACTCGAGCCTGTGTGAAAATGCCCCTGCATTACACACCCTTATTGCGTATTGTATCTGGCTGATACAGATATGATATGGTCATATCGGTCGATACGATACCAATATTCTGATCTATGAGGCCTGCTCGCCAAAAGCAACGTAGGAAACGAGTACAAAAAGGAAAGAAAAGAGATCAACCCACAAGAACCCAACCATTAACGGTTACCATTCTGAAATAGACGAAAATATTTGGTCTACAACTGCCCTCAAGAGATTTTGAGGAATTCTGGAATAGCCTCTTGTTCCTTTCACTCCATAAAGCCCACCACACAGTCGGCAGGATCATTAACCACCTATCCCTACCATACTTCCCAATATAACCTCTGCTTAGGCAAAGGGATTTTAATCCCTTTTTTGGGTGAATCCTGCAATTATGTGATTGGAATCCTATGATTTAGGATTTGGTTCCCATTTTATGATTCAAATTATACTCGTTCTCTCTTCATCTTCTTCTTTTAATTTTTTATTTGGCTTCAATTTTAGGTTTTTAAATTGGTGGGACTTTAAGAATCTTTTAAAACAGGTCGATTGGTTTATTTTAATAAATTCCATTTTACTTTTTTAATCGAATGCCGCTTTTTCCAATGCAATTGTACTGTCAAGAAAGGAAAAAAGGACATGAGTTAAATGATTCTCATACGTTTCTTGCGGTAAATTTCTTGAAAGACAAAAAATAAAGGACAAACAAGAATCCTTTAACACTATCATGATGTGTTTACTTTTCTGGGTGCATAATGATGGGAGATGAATGTTTGATGAGTTTTTAATTTTTTTCTGATTTAGTTTTTAATTTTAATTTTTCAGATTTTTTTTCTTGTTTTTTAAAGAAAATCAGAAAAAAAAAAAAACTTATGATTTATGGATGACTTGCAATTTGATATGATTCAACCCCTATTATGATTCATGATATAATAATGACTTTAACAAGATTGGCTGGAAGGGTAGAGGCATGGTCCGGTAGACTTACAAGAATCAAGAAAAGAAAAACGGTTATGGATGACTTGCAATTTGATACGATTCAACCCCTATTACGATTCATGATATAATAATGACTTTAACAAGATTGGCTGCAAAGGTAAAGGCGTGGTCTGGTAGACTTACAAGAATCAAGAAAAGCAAAACGGTGTGGCTGGCAGCATGCAAGCTAGACCAAGCACACTGACTCACAATACTGACAGAGAAGAAGAATTGGTGAAAATCAACTATCAATGTGCTTCAAGTCTGGGACCAACGGTTGGCTCCCATCTTTCTCAAGCCACTCTCCTAATTATGTCTAATAGCTTTGAAATTAACAAATACAATGCTTTATATAGACGCTGGGAAATTAGTGGATGCGAGTTACTCGGGGACGGCTCTAGATGGACCCATCTGTGTTGAACACTGCTGGCTCAAGTGAATAAAAAACTGTCACGTCAGTGCCCATATTCAACAAGCTTCCCTGGGGATTCTGATTAGATTAGAGTGAGAGTTCAGATAAGGATGGAAGGTGTTGTGTCAATAGAGATCTCGAGAAATCCAGAAAGATTCTGACTGATCCGGGGTTGCAAACCCCTTTAGACGATTAGTCTCCTTGGATGAAAACATCTGAAGCTAATAAGTCTGAGATGAACCTCTGCAGGATCCCTTCGTGGGTCCTCGAGTTCTGCAACTTCAGAAACCCTATTTGGAAAGCAAGGGTATTCAGCTTCATGGGTGCTCAGGAATGTGGGTGTCCACGGTAACGATCTCCAGATTAAAATCATGATGTGCCATTGCTGTAACCCTAATCTCTAAAGATAACTCCCCCATTGGATGCTTATCAGATTTGGAACAAAATGAGGCTCAGTCACCTTCAATGTGTCCAGGAAATAGATGGGTAATTAAACAATTCATCAACTGTCCACATTCAAATGTAAGAAGGCCAAAATTTTGATAGCTAGGATTGGGATTTATGGTGCATGGACCATTCACAGTGGGTCCCATCATATCAAAGGATTGGATAATTGGACTATGAGCGAAACTTGCGCAAATTTAAAACTGAGGGCTATGTCCAAGTTCTCGGCAGAACTTTGTAAAATACCTGTTCACATATCTACCATACATACTGGTTGCTGGCAGATTTAATAGAAACTGGTCAAAACAATGTTTTTGTTTTTAATCAAGCATGGGAAGAATGCTACAACCATGCTCACGTACCAAAAAGGTGCCTGTATGTGCTTTGATTGCTTTGTGTAGGTGGTGCACTGAGTACTCATATATGTTGATTCCACTGCCTATGTGAAGTGTGAACCAAGTGCATGTGAGCAACTTTTATACCACATGCATTGTTGGGTTATCATTCTTCTCTATTATGCTCCTGTCTTGCTGATTGTGACAATGTCATTTCTTTTTTCCATAGCTACAGGATATACTGAATACTATTTCGCTCAATCTGGAAGAGTGTGCAGGTAACATGTTTTTGATAATATTGTTTTAATTTTGAACCTTTCAGTCCTTTGTTTTTTTTTCTCCACACCCCACACCCCCCCACCCCCCCGGCTGCCGCCTTTTTTTCTTGTAACCAATATCATTTGGGGTTTCAGGCATGTGGAACACTGGAATGTTCCAAAAATGGCACTGCTCAAGCAAATATTCACACCTGGCCATGGGGCATGGGGTCGGAGAACAGGCGCTTGAATATCAGGTGCGTTTTTGACACGTCGAAGCTTTTTACATTGAAAGCAAAAGCTTGTTACATGTCATGAATCATCATGTATAGGACAATCCAGATCAGTTTAGTCTTTCGAAATGCTTGGCAGTGACGTGTGCAGCATCATTGGCAACAGGTGGCAATGCATGTTAGAGCAACCCACTTCAATGCACTTTAATGTGAGCATTCATGAGAGCCCATGTTATGGTGGCCCCACTTATAGTAAAACAACTGCCTGCATGAGATGCAGTGTAGTCTTTCATGCAATTGAAACATGCATGGGCTACTGTCAGGAAAGAAAGGATAAAAGAAGTAAAAAGTCTAGTACTGAATGAAAGAGACTATGGTCCATGCAAGACGACATTTTGTACCATTCAGCTTGTTATTTTGTGTAGATAAAAGTTTTTTGTACAGATGTTCAGATTTACAGAACACATGATGAAAATTTGGTTGAAATGTTGGTAGGTTCTGTCATGTGATCTATGTCAGGAGTTATAAGGTCTTGTTACATCACTCATCATCTCCTGTGGGTCCCATTGGATCAACCATCTTGACCATGTAAATAATTTTGCTTGCAGGTTGAGGCCAGTATCTGCAGTGCACCATAGATACTATGAGGTGGAGTGCACGCCAGCATCCAGCTGTGTTTCAAATCCATATGTTTCCTTTTCAAGCCTTAATTTTGTAATGCGAACGATTCAATATGAATTGGCAAAGGCTGACCCAATTGGATCCAAGAAGTGATCATGCGTTAGATTGCGGATAAGTTCTGATTGTATAAGGTTCTATTTCTGTGCCATAGATCCTAACATCAACTAGATACTTGGTTGGGGTGAAGTTGATACTCTGGCATTTGATTGGCCATATGCTTGCAGACAGCCGCTGGATGCACGCCGTCCCTGTACATCAATCCAATCCACTGGGCACCACTGTAGATGAGGCACAACCCCAAAATCAGATTTATGTTATATTCTTAACCTCCAATTGGCAACATTTGTTTGTCGATTTCAGACCATTGGCCTGAGTATGTGTATACAATGTCGGAGTTGTCGGGTAGTTTATACTGTAAATATATACTCATCAGCTGAATAGATTTGTCTTTTCCTTTTTTTGGGTGATGAATGAGTTGCATGAAAATGGCCTAACATGAAAGTTTGCAGTCATTCTTTCTGGTAGAGTTACTTTTGGTTTTGAAGCATTTATCAACAAGCCCAATGTGTACGGTTTCAAGGCTCCAGGTTATGTGGTGCCCTGGTTCCTGAGTCCACAAAAGTCAGCTCCTGGCTTTGGCAGATCAGACCACTGATTGGATGGGCCATGCCCTAGAGAAACCTCTCTTTTGGAACTGTCTAACCCATGAACCGTTGTCCTGTTAAGAATAAAATACAGAAACAGGTTGAGGATATGTGGTGCCCTCTCCATAATATCATTTAGTGTATTTTTGGCAATATTGTTGTGATATTTTCATCATTTTGGTGATTTGTCACGGTGGTCTAATTGTGGCCCGCTGAGCAAAACAGAGATTGCAGATCCCACATCATCTGTCCACCACGGACACCATCCAAGTTAAAGACGTTCGTGTGTGAGAGAGTTTTCCACTGTTTGGCTGCAGCTGTCGCTTGAGTCAGGGTTCCTTGTGGCATGGGTCTCCACATGAATTGAATATCCTGGCGTCGGGGTGCAGCTGCGTCACGAAGTGTTCCACAAGGATTGCTCTTCATGCCACATTCCTACTGCAATTGTACCCTAGTTAATGGAACATAACATTGCCCCAATTTAAGAAGAGGTCATTTTAATATTTTAGGGCCCATTTACTACATGGCTGAGATCGTGCGGACATATACACCACTGATCATCTTTCTTACATATGCTTCTGCTCTGCAATCTTAAGGAAAACGACTTCCAAGAGGTTTTCTTAAGCAAATATTCTCAACAACCATGGACCAGCTATCCATGCATCCAAACACAATTTCAGCATCTTCTAAGTCTATATATATCTAGGAATCAAATATCCATGGATCACGGATTACTTCCCTTTCCAAATGCCCGTTCATTCATCCAAAGAACCCCTTTGTGTTTGCCTTGCAAGATGAATCATCTATGCTAATGGCCATACGCGGTCAATAGAAATTCAATTAAAACCCATGTGTGCTTTGCCTTCAAATTAGTTTGAGCTGAACTATGCAGAAAGGGCTTCTGATTGCTACTTTCATAGGATTACCCACAACTTAGTGCTCTAGCTAAACACATGATGGTGTCCTTTAGATTATTTTCACAATGCGATGGACGGCTGAAGGCTCGAGAGTCACCTACAGAACTAGCTTCTCATGAAGGTGAAGAAAACAAGGGATCGTCAAGCTGTGAAACAAACCATTTATGTAGTAAAATACGCAGATCAATCTAACCGTTTCTAGACTATAACTAGAACCTCCCTTTTTCTGGATCCATCTTACATCAAGAATTCAACCTCTTTACCAGATAGGTAGTTTTAAACAAGTTTCCTTTACAGTGGTATGGCCTAAATCATTGTTCATTTCCTCATATCACAATCAATATTACAAATTCTCCATGGATTTATATGAAAAGAGAAAAACTTTGCTACTCTGGCAATGTGATGGATGATATGCATGCAATTATTAATTACTTAGAAATTGCATACCTGAAAAAACATGTAATTCAAATTAAACTGTTAAAATTGTGTGTCCCAATATAGATGTATCATGAACCGGAAAATTACACTTACGTGAATTAGTCAAATACCCGATTAGCGGACATTTATTGGACGGTTGAAAATGAAAATATCTAATAACCCTGTTCCTATAAACAAGTGTCCAAGAATCAAGAATCAGAGGTTAGGATTGTTCCACGGATCCTATCAAACACCATAGGCAGCCAGAGTTTCAAATGATTACCAGCATTATTAAAAAAGTTCTACAGGAATCAGTTTTGAGTACTATAACTTGTAGTGCTCCTAGTTGCACCGGGGAACTTGGATATGCAATTAACTGATTTGGGCCGTCCATTAGGTCCAGAAAATATTTCATGAGCAAGCATTTACAGATACACTGTTTGGACGATCATAACCATACGAGGGCAGTTGATGTTATTTACGAAAATATAGACCTAACTGATAGTTTAGTCCATCCATTGTTGAGATTCATGGTTTCAGAGGATCAAATCTTTCTAAGGACCCAAATTATCCCATCCATGGCGTTGAAAACAGATGGCTATTAAAGAAGGCAACCTATAAATGGACCAAATCATCTGGTCAAGCATGATTTTTTATGCCTTAGCCCCAGAAATACATTCAGAACCTAATGAGCCATCCCGATCAATCAACTTATCAATGCTCATCTTTTTCATTTAGGAATTACTTAGTTGTTTGAGAGGGTGTATGGTTTTCCAATTACAATTGTAAATAGCTGGAAGTGGCTAATAATTATTTACTTTGTGATTGTGTAATGACATCACTTATATTTGATTGTAATGATGATCAGTTAAGATGGGTCCTTACTCTTGCTCGGGTGGTAGACTCTCAGGAGTTTCAACTCCTGGTCAAGGGTTCGAGTACCCATAGGTGGTGAAATTCCACCAGCGTGAGTGTGTGGGGGTGTGTGTGGGTGTGTAAAAAAAAGTTAAAAATAAAAAAAATGATGAGTTAATATCCCTTTACATACATTAATACACCATCCTTTGACAGGTCGAGATTTTAGAGAAAGTGCATGGTTGTTGGACACGATATCATAGCGGAATGACATGGTATCATAGTGGAAATAGCAAATTTGTCATGGAATATATTCTCAATTTGTGAACCATAAATTTTATTTAAACAAATACTTAAAAATAATAATCATGGCTCATTTTAGTTAGACTCCTACTGAAATTGAAAATCCAAAACTCATGAATTTGAGTTTTCAAATTTTATAATCCCAAATTCATGAATTTCATTGTTGCCCGGTAAACCTCATACAATCATACAACATAATTTCTATCACTAAATGATGACGCAATCCTATGCAAGTAGATTGAGAAATGGCCTGAACCTGAACCTTTTTTTTTTTTTTTTGCATTAGTTTGTTAGTACACACCCATGTCAGAACACACACTCCATGTTAGCCACCCCCGCTAGGGATCGATACCAAGACCTCAAGTGTTGAAACGAGGTATCTCCACTCAGTCTGCCAGTTGAAACGAGGGATTGGCCCGAACCTGAACCCTGAGTGAAGATATGTGACCTGCAAATGCACTGATAGGCTCTTCGAATCAGAGAGGTTATCGGAAAATAACCCATGTTACGCCTCATGAATGGTTAAGATCATCAAGCCATGGTCCATTGATACAATGGGGTTCCACATGGATGGTCCAATTAAACTTGTACTCACAGTACCAAGCCTATAAATTAAATGAGTACACCATATCTAGCTAATCAAAATGGCTATGAGACAATGCATCTGGACCATTGGATGACCTTTCAATACATCCGTATTAAAAATCCAATCAAATCCAATAATTGGCCATGATCATCAATCTAATTACCTGAACACTTTCCATTGTTCTCAATGAAATTAATCAACCATTTTTTTCAAAACCCCAAGACAACAAATTAGATAGAGGGTGCGTTTGGATGTTCAATTGAACTGAATTGCAATACATTCAGTTTGATTATTATAAAGTACACGGCGACAGCAGGTGCCATCACTTTAATCCACAATCATAAATAGCTTGGTCCCCACTTTAGTACTCTTTACTCTTTTAGGATTTTCATCATTGCAATTAAATTCGATTGGATATCCAAACGCGGCATAGACAATCTGTTCAAAGCTTCTCTCATTGCGAATAATCATTTGATACGCAGCACCATGAGTACTCAGGTGTGGAGTTAGCTACACCACGCATGCGCTGGAGCAGTGTAGGCACGTGTTGAGTTACCCTTTCGTAGATACCAAGCATGCAGACGTCAATCCAGATCAGTGTACCCCCATGCACGTGTACTTTTTGCGTACGTTTGGCTAGCATTAGTCCACTTAGCACGTGTGAGAAATCCAAGACGCTTTTTGCTTAGGCCTCATTCTGTAGATGGGCCATGATTTCTGTTGACATGGAGCGGAATTAGGGTCCATCTTGATGTATCTATTGTATATTTAGGCTGTCCATCTGCTTTTTTAACTTATTTATTTAGGTCAACCCAAAAACGAAGTAGAAATAAATTTTCGATGGACCACACCACAGAAATCAGTGGTTCACATGGCCATGAGCGTATGAAAGAAATGGATGGGTAAGAAATATTGATCAAAAGGTCCACTTTTAACGTACACGTGTGGCTTGTCAGATGAACCGATGGACCTGATTCCTGACACATGAAATATGAACCCCGAGGCCCATCTGTTGAAGTGCTTCGATCTCACAGGTGTATCATGTTGGCATGTTTGAGCAGGAGCAAATGTACACTCTTAGGTCAGACTCGTATGATAGTTCACCATAATTTTAAGGAACGGTAGCGGCTCACCCACCTAAGGTTTTAGGTAAGACTCTTGGATTCGATGTGGAGCCGATCAGGCAATGGTAACAAATCTCGTTCTCGGCATTGGAATTTCTCACGAGATTTTAGGTTTTGAGGAAAAAAAAAAAACTATTTAAAAAATATTTATTATAAATTATATTCACTCCCATTGTCACCGATTCATGTAAAAGCCTATCAAAGTAAGATATGTATGATCTGAATGGATTTGCGTGGTATATTTGGAGATCTATGAAAACATACGAAATTTTTTTTATAATAGTACAGTTCGAGCATATCAAGCGACGCCAAATCATTCATTAAGTGGTTAATCGAAGAATAATAGTGTAGAAGCAGATACAAGATAGATGGCAAGAGTAAGATAAAAAAGGTTGTGTAGTGTTAAATGGTTATTTAATTATCTGTCAATTACATTCCTTAGTGTAATCAATTTATCTTTTTCTACCAATTCGTGACAATAATCAATTAGTTGTTAATCTTATTTGTGCTCATATACTAGATTTAGTTATCTATTTGATTAGGAAGGTGTTCCACATCTGCTTTTCGTGACTAGCTGTAAGGATTTCTTTCTCGATCTTTCATATGTACTAGAAAGTCATTTCATACTGAAGCCAAATTAGAAAATGAACTTTGTCTTCTGAATATCTCCTTATTCTATCTATATATTAAGCGAGTGACTGAATAGTCGACTAATCTCATTCCATCTCAATCATATACCATATATGTGCCTTTTTCAATGCTTGGAGTCATAGTTGTTCAGTTTGAATTGAATTGCCAACTCAATTTTGATATGCCAATGCTATTCACACAACTAAATTAGTAAAATAACAGACCAAGGCAATAATAGTTTGGCACACTCAACCAGATTGATCGAGTGACTAAATTGAGAAAACAATGAACCACCACATCAACAAATTAAATACTTCTAAAAACTAAAAATAATTTAATTTAAACTTTTAAATGTTTGTTTCATTAAAATCACTATTATTTTGCTATACAATGTAAATTTGCCAAGTTTTGAAAATCCCACGATATTATTGTTTATTAAAATTTCCCTGAAAATATCATGAGATTTAGAAAATCTTGTCGTTTTTTGAAAAAAATGGGTTGGTTCGGCCAGGCTTGAAAATAAGGAGTAAGTGGCCGAGTCTCGGCTCGACTCAGGACAGAACAAGTTAGCCCGAGTAATGACTGAGTCTCAAAACCATGCATCCACCGTTCACATGCAATAGAACTCTCTAGTCTGAAAAATCATACGGTCCATATTGCGGATCCAACGGTGGATAATGAAGCACAAGTCATTGGTGCAAATGGGTTGATCGAGTCGTTTTGAGAGGATCCCATACCCGAATGTGTCGGCAGCATTTCTCACGTGAGATTAATGAGAAGCTAGCATATCTTTATAGCTATAATCATTCAGGGTAGGAGACAAGAACCTGTCCTCATTCTCTTTAAGTATTAATAATTACAACTTGAGTTATGGTTTTAAAAGAGTAGAAACACGAGTACGAAATAGAAGCAAGCCCCCCCTTCCACATAGGAGTCATTGATTTGCATGCAGTAGGCTGAATTATCATTTACAATAGATAAGATTATATAGCATGTGATTATCTCATTCAATCTCTGTGGGGTCCACTGTATTGTGCATGTGAAATCCATCATGTCCATCAGGTTTGATCATCTCTTGGGGTACAAAATCAGTCCAAGCCACGCCGTGGAAAGTATTTCATATGTTGCATCAGGTCCAACTTGCTTTTGGATCTATCCAATTTTTGGGTACTAGGTGAAAAGAACAAGTATCACCAATGGACGGTGTGGATTTTACAAACACAATGTGGTGGGCCTCACAGAGTTCGGTGCTATAGCGAGCTATAGCCGCTCGGTATGGCACCCGTTGCAGAGGATTATAGTCGGTGGGAAATCTCCGTCTCTCTGTGGGAAAAAGACGGCAGGAGAAAACACAAAGTCCTTTTAATTTAAATATTGTTATTATTATATAGATTTGCGTGCCAGGGTTTCCGTACAAGAGAAGCTTCGATCCTACGGTTATGTGATGTCTGTTATAGAAACGGATTGGCTACTCTCCCTGCCACCAGCCGGGTCGCTGGTGGTCGGTGCTCCGTGGGCCCCGCCATGATGTATGTGTTTCATCCATGCCGTTCAACCATTTTTAAAGATCATTTTATGGCTTCATTCCAGAAATTAGCGGGATATAAATATCATGTGAACCACGACACAGGAAAACAATAGTGATTGGATATCCACCATTAAAATCCTCATAAAGCCCCCTGTACTGTTTATTTGACATCCAATCTGTTGATTAGGTCATACAGACCTAGATGAAGGGAAAAAACAAAGATCAGCTTGATCCAAAACTTTTATGGGCCCAAAAAGTTTTTAATGGTCGATGTTCATTCAACACTGTTTCCTATTATGTGGTCCACTTGAGATTTGGATATACCTCATTTTTTGTCTCATACTCTAAAATGAACTAGAAAAATAGATGGACAGCATGGATGAAACAAATACATCATGTTGGGGCCCACAGAGCACCGACCAGCAGCCATTAGCCGTGGCAGGGGAGTAGCAAATCCGTTTCCGTTATGGAATACTGTACATGTGGCTTACAAGTATCTCAACGTAAAACAGATTCGGATCATATAATACAATATATATACATTGGTTTGGTATTGAAATTGAACTTCCATGTGATTCTGACGTGTCATTCTAGGGTCGGTGGTTTTTAATTTGGTTAAGTGCCTGTGTATCAAGCATCTCACCCTGCCAGAGTATCAAATAACTACTCTTTACGGATTGTCGAGGGACGTTCGCTCGTCTTTCATTCATCCCTTTCAAGGCTCATGATGAGAAAGCAACTTGATTTATGCTGGGAAATGATGCAGTGCTATCAGAGCACTGTAAGTTACAGGGCTCCTAGTTGCATTGAGAGACTTGTACGGTTCAATTGAGTGATCTGGGCTGTCCATCACGACCCATGCACATTTCATGGGCTACCAGACAAGAACCACACAAATCAGAAGATTCTACCCGTCTGATCGATCGCCAAAAAAATGGATGGCCAAGATCATTTACAGGAAATAGGTGCGATCAACAATTTAAGCGATCTAATTGTTGGGAACATCATGCAACGCTCATGGACTTAGATTATCACTTGCGTCCTAGAATCTGAAGCATCCCATCCATTGATTGGAAAATAGTTGGCTATGAAGAGGAAGGGAAAATAACGGATGGATTGCATCAGATGGTCAGTTAGATGTTTGCATGGTGGGCCATGAACTGTGTTGCAGGACCTAATGGACGGCACTGATCGATTAATTACAACGTACAAGTGTCCAAGTACAACAAGGAGCACTATAAGTTACAGTGCTCCGAAGGCACTCGAAAGTCTCTGATTTTCTCTCGTATCATCACGTTGGTATCGTTTCACATCATGCCTCCGGATTTGGCCACAGCAGTCTCTCAAATTACGGAAATGACCTTGATTTTTTTAATAACTGGAATGCCCCTCATGTGGTTGGTGGTAATGATGGGCATGTATGCGTGTCGGAGGGAAGCGGATTGCGTCCTGCTCTCGCCTGGACGATAATCAGTTCAGGCAGGGCTCTGTGGGGCCCACCATGATGTATGGGTTTTATCCCCGCCGTCCATTCATTTTTTAAAAGATCATTTTAGGATATAAACCCAAAAATTAGGTAGATCCAAGGTTCAAGTGAACGCCACACAGAGGATTGGATGCCTGCCATTAAAAACTTCTGGGAACCGCAGAAGTTTTATATCATTTGTGTTTTCCCTTCATCCGGTTTTATATGACCTTATCAGCAGTGGGTGGCAAGTAAACATCACGATGGCCTCTACGAAGGTTTCAACGGTAGGTGTCATTATCACCGCTGCTTCCTACGGAGTGGTCCACTTGAGCGTTGGATCTGCCTCATTTTTGGGTTCATACCTAAAACTAACCTGAAAAAATGGATGAACGGTGTGGATAAAACGCATACATTAAGATGAGCCGCACGGTGTCCTGCATGGACGGATTATCGTGGAGGCGGGTGCAGGACGCAATCGCTTCCGTGTCGGACGGGGGCCGGAATCCTCTACAACACCTGTTGTGGAAAGCGCTTGAAACACCAAATTTCTATGGCGCCACAGTGATGTTCGTGAGACATCCATTCCGTCCATAAGATACGCTACCTCATTTTCACCGTACAATTAAGAAATTTAAGAGCTATCCAAGACTCAGGTGGGCCACACCAAGAGAAAAATGTAAAATAACGCCTAAAACCTCTAAAATCTCGAGTTGTTGTGCTCCTTATTTTTATATCTGGCTTATTTTTATTAATTATCTTCATCCAGGAAGTTCCCATCTAACGAACGGTTCGATGACATATAAACAACATGGCAAGCCCCACGAAGGTTTCTACGATGGGCATTCCCATCCACACTGCTCCCTCTGGTGTGGCCCACCTGAGTTTTTATATCATCCTGATTTGGGGTTAGATGCTAGCATGACGTATTGCAGCTGGTGGACGGAGTGGATGTTACACAAACATTACCGTGGACCACAAAGCTTGGTTGTTATTACACTCTTCCTTGTTGAAAGGGCAGGTAACTTTTGAATGCATGAGGGAAAGGATTGCTGGGAAATTGGATTGCGTACTGAGTTACTCAGTACGCTTTTATCGTACTGAGTAAACTAAGTTGGGCCTATTTTAAATGTACGTGGCTTATCCACGCCGTCCATTCGTTGTTCCAGATTATTTTAGTGGTTGATTCGAAAATATAACTATGCCCAAGACTCAAGTGGACCACACCACAAGAAACAGTGGGAATAATGATTTTCACCGCTGAAACCTTTCTAGGGCTAACAGTGGTGTTTATTTGTCATCCAACCTGTTCATAATATCACACGGACATGAATTAAGTGAAAACACAAATATCAGCTTGATCCAAACCTTCTATGGCCGTCAAGAAATTTTCAACGGTAGAATTTCAATTCACACTGTTTCCCGAGGGGAGGTCCACTTGAGATTTGGATATACTTCATTTTTGGGATCAATACCTCAAATTTTATGTAAAAATGGATGGACGGAGTAGATAAAATATTTAAATCATGGTGGATCCCACAGAATTGCGTAGTGAGTTACTCAGTACGCAATCCGCTTCCGTTTGCTGGAATAAATCCAATAAGATACGTCGGGATCTTAGGCTTTGAATCCGGCTCATCTTCCAATAATCCAAACCGATACAGCGATTCAGTGGAGATTTGTTTGCCCAACAAATTCTACATGGGGCCCACCTTTTAGTGATCCACGACCCCTGCTGGATGATCCTAACCTACTGATGATGGACCCCAGTAAATACAGACCATCTGACAAGTGAGTATTTGGGTATCGTTTATCCAACGATGGGACCCACCAGATGAACAGCTTGATCACCAGAAGGTGGGCCCCAACTCAGCCATTCAAGGGTACTAGTACATATTCAACTACAGTATTCATACTGTATTTGCATAACATAAAAACAACGCCCATGAACAACGGAAATCGTATTAGCGCATGAAGCATGTAAACGATGGAGTAGATATTCCAAGATTCCAAACTTATAACACTGGTTAATTATCCAAACGAACTTTGCTTAAAAGTCCTTGCCACATGACATGACATGCGTAACACCAACTAAAGTGTCAAAATCGAGTGTTGTGGCAGTTTCAAATATGAGTCGACAAACTAACTAATCTACTAATTACTAATTATCATGTCTTAATAATTTCTAATTATTGTCAAATTAGGCCGGGATTTTTCTCTCCCTTCTCTTTATTTACAAAGACAGTAGGAAAAAGAAGAAGATAATGGTGGTCTCTATAAAATTACAGAGAAATATATACATGCTAACACTTTTTCTTACTGGAGTATAAATATTAATCATGCGTGTTTAGAGATAATGTCAAATAGACAAGGATTAAAAAAGAAAGAAAAAACAAAAGATACCATGGTCTTTGTAATATTATAGAGAAATACATATATACTAACGTTCTTTCTTAGATCAGCGTATGAATGTCAATCATAATTAGCTTTGGAGATAATTAATGTTAACTAAATAAGGCCCAGTAACTCTCTTGATAAAATATTAATTAATTGTTCTTTCTGCAAATAATTTTACTGGATAACTTTTTCAACATAAAAATGATAATTAACTTCAATGCGCCTCGTATGTTTATAAAACACATGATTAGAAGCCGTGTGAATGTTTCTTTGATTGTTACGGCAATATCATAGAGAGACAAATAAAGTATGAAAAATATCTTATGCCATGCCTCATGGATTTATATTCAGCCTTGGTAAAGAAACGCACAATAAGATACCGTTTCTTGCTTTTCTATGTAACAAGGTTGCTACCTATCAAACTACAGAACCCAGATGCAGACTTAAAATCAGTAACGTACACAACAAGCATAAATGTCAAGATGACCATGGTTAGAATGAAAAATACTCCCAGCGATAGTTAAAAATAATGAAAAATACAGTACATTGCTTCTAAGTAATGTGAGCATGCATGGTTTCTGTATGAATTGATCATTAATAACATTCACAACTTAAGTGGTGTTGGGGTGAGTAATAGACAAATAGGTAAGCTTCCCAACGAGATGATAATATTACTGTAAATCATGAGGACTTTAGGCAGGAGCAACTGCAGGATATAAATGAGGTTAGAACTTTGGTTGCAAGATTTGAGACACAACTGAATGTTAGGAAAATTGGGATCTTTCCGGCCCAACCACAACTTAAACCCAAAAAACAATGTGAGATATGTAATATCAACTTTTTAACTCAGCATCTGGAATATGTTAAAACTATCACCACCTTAAAAAGTGAAAATGAAATAGACAGAGATTCTAAGGAAGGCTGAGAAACCTAAAGAGTTCAAAAATTCAAAGGATGGTGGTGAATTTAACAATGCTCCATATGACAAAGAGCCATTGTAAGGATATAAACTCGTGGCCCCATTTCCCCAACTTCTTATCACATGATCAAAAAGGCTAAGTGAGAATCAAAATATTCTAGAGGGTTTTCAACAAGTCAAGATTAACACCCTCTTGTTAGATGAAATTAAACAGTTCCTATCTTACGCCAAATTCTTGAAAAATCTGTGCGTGGTAAAGGGAATGCTGAACATACACAAGAAAGTGTTTTTGACTGAATAGGTGAGCGCCATAATCAATCAAAACACTCCTCCAAAATATAAGGATTCTGGAAGTCGTATGATCTCATGTGTGATTGGAAACTTTAGGGTTGATAACGCACTTCTAGACCTTAGGGCAAGTGTTAATATGATACCATACTCGGTATATGAACTGTTAGGCCTCGGTGAGTTGAAACCCACCAAAACAACATTACAACTAGCTGATTGCTCGACTAAAATACTGAGAGGTATGATAGAAAATATGTTGGTCCAAGTCGATAGATTTTACTACCCAGTAGATTTCATCATCTTGAACACATACTTAGCTTCAAATATGGGTGCTCAAATTCTGATCATATTAGGCCGGCCATTCTTGGCCACTGCTAATGCCATCATAAATTACCATAATAGAATAATGAAAATATCTTTTGTGAATATGACGGTAGAATTCAATGTGTTTCATTTACACAAGCCACAAGAGGATGAGGACCTGACCCATGAAATGAACTTAATATATACATTTGAAGATGATGAGTTTCTTTTAACTGAAACTCCTGAATCTCTTGATGTCTCCCTGGATCACTTTGCGGATTTAAACGATCATATTGGCCAGGAAGTTGATGTCACTCCTTCCACTAACATTAAATTCTTACCATTACAAGTGGAGGAGAGAGATTCTGAACCAGAGCCTATAACTTCAGATTTTAAAGAGACCACGATGAACAACTTTTTTGTTATTTAATTGTTTATGGTCTCTCATTGACGCAGAGATGAATGTGATGAGGATAACTACTCCGAATCCACGGAGCTTCTCTAGACTCCTCACAGAGACTTCTCGAATCCACGAGGAAAGAAAGTAGAAAATAGAAATAAATTCTAATAAATTCGAAATTGATTAATTGATGAATAAAAACGAGTTCACAACCCTTTAAATAGGGGTACCAAGCAATGGGAAAGAAATCAGAATCAAACTACAACTCAAAACTCCTAGAATCCATAACTTACTATAAATAGTAAACTTACTATTTATAGACGGTCGTAATGTCTACTAGTGCGCAAGGTTTTCGGCCAAAAATAGTAAGTGTCCTATTTGGCTTCACCAAACCGTTCTCCTAATTATTCTAAGCTCTTTTCACGTTGGGCGCAACTCCTAAAGCCCGACAAATGAAGAGTTATAATAAAACTAAAACTTACTATTTATAGTAAAAACGAAATTAAAATAGGGAAACGACCGTCGATCCAGGGGTTTTTCTCAATTCCAGGCTACGTAATCCGGCGTAGCAGGGTTGGTTGGCTAAAGTAGCTCATCCTACCCCAAAATCATATATTTTATGTCAGGTAACTCATTCCGGATTGCGAGATACGCCCGATCTAAGGTCCAACGGTCCGGATCACTTCTGTCATCGACCGGGCCTTTTTTGATCCATCTTGGCCATGAAACTGTCCGTGACCCACTCTACATCAGTCCCCTCCACTTCAAAAGAACTCATCCTCGAGTTCTCATCCTGCTCTGGTTCATGATACTTGGTCAGGTCCGCGACATTGAAAGTCCGTGAGATCACCATGTCATCTGGAAGATCAACAACATAAGTGTTGTCATTGATCTTTCGAATGATTAGGACGGGTCCAATCTTCTTATTTTTCAACTTGTTATACGTCCCGGTCGGAAATCTCTCTTTGCGCAGATGGACCATAACGCGGTCGCCTACCTCGAACACTTGTTGTCGCCGATGCTTGTCCTTATTCCTTTTACTTCTCGTTCGAGGCATGTAGCTTGATCTGCACTTCTGCATGGATGCCCATGATCTTGTCTGCCATATGTTCTGCTGCAATGCTCGTGCCTGGGTGCTTGGGCAGAGGGACCAAGTCAAGTGTGTGACGAGGCACTCGTCCGTAGATAATCTGGAACGGTGATCTCCCTGTCGAGCGGTTCACCATGTTGTTGAATGCAAACTCTACTTGAGACAAGGCCAAATCTCATTGCTTAGATTTTTCTCCTGAAATACAGCGAAGGAGGTTTCCCAACGTGTGATTTATAACTTCGGTTTGCCCATCAGTCTGTGGGTGGTAAGCACTGCTGAATTGAAGTCGTGTATCGAATCATTTCCATAAAGTCCGCCTAATGAACTTCATATCACGATTAGAAGTAATGGTCTTAGAGACCCCGTGTAGCCATACGACCTCCATGAAAAATAGATTCGCCATGTGTGTTGCATCGAGGGTCTTCTTGCATGGGATAAAGTGCGCCATCTTGGAGAAACGATCTACCACCACGAACACCGAATCCATGTCGCGTTGTGTTTGTGGGAGACCAAGCACGAAGTCCATTGATAAATCCTTCCAAGGACCATCAGGCACAGGTAACGGGGTGTAGAGGCCCGTATTCTGAAATTGTCCCTTGGAAGTCTGACAAACATGACAACGTTGTATAGCTTTTCCCACATCGCATACTAATTGCGGCCAGTAATACCGCTCTTCCACAAGAGCTCGTGTCTTATCTCGCCCCAGGTGTTCACCGAGGCCACCTCCATGTAGCTCCTGAATAATCTGCTCCCTTAGAGAACTTTGGGGGATGCACAATCAATTTCCTTTGAAGAGAAAATCATCCTGTATATGAAGGTCATTGGGGTGACCTTTTTAGCAATTCATCCAAGAATCTTTGAAGTCTTCATCCTCGACATACAGCTCCTTGAGACAGTCGAAGCCGACCACCTCGTTGCTCATCGTAATAAGTAGTGATGCACGACGGCTAAGTGCATCAGCTACCTTGTTCTGCTGCCCTGACTTGTGCTTCAGAACGAACATGAATTTCTGTAAAAATGTAACCCATCTAGCATGCACACGATTCACGTTAGTTTGGCTATTAATAAACTTTAATGCTTGATGGTCAGTGTACAAAATAAACTCCTTTTGAATCAGATAATGCCGCGGATGTCGCAGCGCCTGAATAACTGCGTACAACTCAAGCTCATAAGTCGACCACTTCTTTCGGGCTTCGCTGAGCTTCTCACTGTAGAAGGCTACCGGCTTGCCTTCCTGTGATAATACTTCTCTAATTCCGACGTATGAAGCGTCACACTCAACCTCAAACAATTTGTCAAAATTAGGAAGCACCAAGATCGGTGTTGTAGACAAACAATGCTTGATCTCATGAAAGCTCTTGTTAGCTTTATCCGTCCACTAGAACGGTCCTTTTCTCATGCAATCTGTTATAGGCGCGACTATGGTGCTAAAATCTCGCACAAATCGACGATAGAAAGTCGCCAACCAGTGAAAACTCCTCACCTCATGCATGTTTGTCGGGATCGGTCATTCCCTAATAGCTCGCACATTTTCATCATCCACACGAATACCTGTGGACGTTATAACAAATCTTATAAATAACAGGCTGTCAGTTAAAAACTACACTTCTTCAAGTTAAGGTATAACTTGTTAATTTGTAGGACCTGCAACACCTGCCTGAGATGTTTCCTGTGCTCCGCCTCATCCTAGCTATATATCAATATGTCATCAAAATATACTACCAGAAATCGGCCAGTGAACGGTTTTAGAACTTGATTCATCAAACGCATGAAAGTACTTGGTGCATTCGATAGGCCGAAGGGCATGACCAACCACTCATACAACCCTTCCTTGGTCTTGAATGCCGTTTTTCACTCATCACCGGGTCGAATACAAATCTGATGGACCATCTCCTTAGATCTAGTTTAGAGAACATCTTGGCCCCTTCTAACATATCGAGCATGTCGTCCAACCGTGGTATTGGGAACCGATATTTGATGGTAATTTTGTTGATTGCCCGCCTGTCGACACACATGCACCAGCTTCCATCTTTTTTGGCGTTAATAATGCTAGTACGGCACATGGGCTCATGCTCTCTCTTAAGAGACCCTTACGAGTCAATTCCTCTACTTGCCCTTGAAGTATCTCACACTCCTTCGGACTATCTGATAATGAGAGCGGTTGGGCAGGCTAGCCCCAGGGACGAGGTCTATGTGATGTTAGATGTCCCTCATGGCGGGCAATGCATCAGGTAAATCCTCAGGCCAGACTTCTTTGAATTCGTTTAGCAACAATCTTAAACTTGGAGGGATGTTTGAGGGTTCCTCTTCCTCGCCCTTCACCACTATATGGCGTATACCTCGCCGGTTTCCTTGGATTTCTCGATGAAATTCTGAATGGTCAAGAGGGAACTTCCCTCTACTTTAGAGGCTTCAAGGTAGTTCTCTGGTGCCATAAGGGCAAGGATTATTTTTCGACTATCCTTAATGAATACGTAAACATTATCTCGTCCCCGATGGGTCACATCACGGTCCGACTGCCGGGGTTGACCGAGTAACATATGACAAGCTTCCATATCGACCACGTCACAAAGTATTTGATCCTTATAATTTTTGTCAATTGAAAATGAGATAGTGCATTGTTCAGTTACCTTGGTCTCATTCACCTTTTTTATCCATCCAATTGAGTATGAGGAAGGATGTTTCATCGTTGGTAGCTGCAACTTGTCCACCATCACTCTCGAGACGATGTTCTCGCTACTATCACTATCTATGATCATATCACAGACCTTTCCATTGACGGTGCATCGAGTACGAAATATATTGTGTCGCTGTGGATGTAATTCCTTTCATGGGGCATACAGTAATCGCCTCACAACTAGAAATTCACCAGAATTCTCGCCCGTTACTTCATCGCCACTTGCTATTTCTTCAGTGGTTTGCTCATGTTCATCAAAGCGATGGTCTTCTTCTACGGCCTCATCTTCAGTGCCCCCTTCGTTTATAGTCAAGTGTGCTGCGGGATGTTGAGGATAAGTATTTGATAAGTGGCCTGGTTGGCCACAGCGGTAACAATTGTTCAACCTTGGCCGAGCATAAGGATTTGGAATCCTGCTCGGACCCGCTGTTGTGGGTGTTGCACGTTGAGGTCTGGATGAGCTGCTTCCCGTATCATGGTTTGTGGTTGAAGGAAGTTGAGGTACTGGGTCTTTTCCTCATGGCAGCATTAGATCCTGCGTGGGACCCGTCATGGGGGGTCATGTTGAAGGATATGGACGAGCAAGAGCTCTTACAAGTTGTGTTTTTGCCCTACTCGCCAATTAAACTACTTCATCCATAGTCCCGACTGGGTACATCTGAACTCAGTCCTGAATTGTCGGTCGCAACCCACCTATAAATTGTGCCACCTTATGTGACTCAGATTCTGACAGATCATTTCGTGTAGCCAACCATTGAAATTCTTCAGTGTAATCTGTGACGGTTCGATTTCCTTATCTGCAATTTTGATATTGCTGGAATAATATCTGCCCATAATCACTCGGGAGAAATCGTGATCGAAGAAGACGTCTCATCCGTGGCGATGATGAGATGGGCGCCTTGTTCTGGCGGGCTCGTGAGAATTATAATTGTTCCCACCATGTAGAAGTATCAGATTTTAATTTAAACGCTACCAATTTTACCCTTTTATGATCTGGCATGTCCATGTAATCAAAATATCTCTCTACTTCGACTAGCCAATCGAGAAAATCTTCTATACGTAATAAACCGTTAAAACTAGGAAGTTCAGCCTTACCTCGATAGTCTCTTTTAGCACGATCTAGATGATCACCTCCATGGATTGGTCATCGGGCAAAACCCTCATTAAGGTTCTCGTCGCTAGAACTTGAATTATCTGGTGTAGCCCTACGGTTTGCCACTGGTAGTGCTCTACGAAAATCGGGGCTGCGTCGTACAGCAACCATGGGTGGGGGAGCAACCAAAAGTGGTGGAGCACCGCTTAGGGCTTGGGGCGGAACTAGCACATCCGCAAGACGGTCGAGAGTTGCCTGCAGCCCTTGCATGGTCAACTGACTCTCCTGGTGGAAAGCTTCCATTCTTTTTGAAAGATAATGAATCCTTGAATCACCGTCCAAAGAATTTTGATTCATACCTTCATTGTTTGCCATTGGCCTAAGGGGAATCCTCGCTTTGATACCAATTGACGCAGAGATGAACGTGATGAGGATAACTACTCCGAATCCACGGAGCTTCTCTGGACTCCTCACAGAGACTTCTCGAATCCACGAGGAAAGAAAGTAGAAAATAGAAATAAATTCTAATAAATTCAAAATTGATTAATTGATAAATAAAAACGAGTTCACAACCCTTTAAATAAGGGTACCAAGCAATGGGAAAGAAATCAGAATCAAACTACAACTCAAACTCCTAGAATCCGTGACTTACTATAAATAGTAAACTTACTATTTATAGACGGTCGTGATGTCTACTAGTGCGCAAGGTTTTCGGCCAAAAATAGTAAGTGTCCTATTTGGCTTCACCAAACCGTTCTCCTAATTATTCTAAGCTCTTTTCACGTTGGGCACAACTCCTAAAGCCCGACGAATGAAGGGTTATAATAAAACTAAAACTTATTATTTATAGTAAAAACAAAATTAAAATCGGGAAACGACCGTCGATCCAGGGATTTTTTTACAATTTCGGGCTGTGCAACCCGGCGTAGCAGGGTTGGTTGGCTAAAGTAGCTCGTTCAACCCCAAAATCATATATTTTACGTCAAGTAACTCATTCGGATTGTGAGATACGCCCGATCTAAGGTCCGACGGTCCGGATCACTTCTGTCGTCGACCGGGCCTTTTTTTATCCATCTTGGCCATGAAACTGTCCGCGACCTGCTCTACATCACTCATTCTCCTCAGCTTACTAATATTGAGAAATGATCTTCTGCAGGTGAATCATATATACTCTGGAAACCTCTAAATTCCAATCGCGAACATGTTGATGAGGTTCTTAAATTTCTTTAGACATTCATGCTCCAGGACATCCAAGCCTACTGCAAAAAGGGCTTTTGGATGATCTTGTTGAGAAAACTTCTAAAAAATTTATCAGGATACTAGTCGGAGGAGGAATCTTACTGCATGGTTGAGTAGTGTGGACACTGGAAATCGGCACCCACGCTTCTGGTTTATAGAGTTTGGTGTTTGTAGAGGGGGTGATTCAGAAGTAATGGTTTTTGGGACCCCGTGTAGCCGTACGACCTCCCTGAAGAATAGATTCACCACGTGTGTTGCATCGAGGGTCTTCTTGCATGGGATAAAGTGTGCCATCTTGGAGAAACGATCTACCACCACAAACACTGAATCCGTGCCGCATTATTTTCGTGAGAGACCAAGCACGAAGTCCATTAATAAATCCTCCCAAGGACTGTCAGGCACAGGTAACGGGGTGTAGAGGCCCGTATTCTGAGATTGCTCCTTGGAGGTCTGATAAACATGACAACGTTATACAACTTTTTCTACATCACGTACTAATTGTGGCTAGTAATACCACTCTTCCACAAGAGCTCGCGTCTTATCTCACCCAAGGTGTCTACTGAGGTCACCTCCATGTAGCTCCTGAATAATCTGCTCCCTCAGAGAACTTTGAGGGATGCACAATTGATTCCCTTTGAAGAGAAAATTGTCCTGTATATGAAGGTCACTGGGGTGACCTTTTGGCACTTCATCCAAAAATCTTTAAAGTCCTCATCCTCGGCATACAGTTCCTTGAGACAGTTGAAGACGAGCACCTCGTTGCTCATTGTAACAAGTAGTGATGCACGACGGCTAAGTGCATCAGCCACCTTGTTCTGCTGCCCTGACTTGTGCTTGAGCGAACATGAATTCTTGTAAAAATGCAACCCATCTAGCATGCACACGATTCATGTTAGTTTGAGATTATTAATAAACTTTAATGCTTGATGGTCGATGTACAAAACAAACTCTCTTTGAATCAAATAATGCCGCCAATGTCGCGCCTGAACAAATGCGTACAACTCAAGCTCATAAGTCGACCACTTCTTTTGGGCCTCGTTATCTGTAGAAGGCTACCGGCCTGCCTTCCTGTGATAATATTCCTTCAATTCCGACATATGAAGCGTCACACTCAACCTCAAACAATTTGTCGAAATTAGGAAGCACCAAAACTGGTGTTGTAGACAAACGATACTTGATCTCATGAAAACTCTTGTCAACTTTATCGGTTCACTGGAACGGTCCTTTTTTCATGCAATCTGTTATAGGCGCGACTATGGTACTAAAATCTCACACAAATCGACGATAGAAAGTCGCCAACCCATGAAAACTCCTCACCTCATGAATGTTTGTCGGGATCGGCCATTCCCTAATAGCTCGCACATTTTCATCGTTCACACGAATGCCTGTGGACGTTACAACAAATCCTAAAAACAACAGGCTGTCAGTTAAAAACTACACTTCTTCAAGTTGAGGTACAACTTGTTAATTTGTAGGACCTGCAGCACCTGCCTGAGATGTTTCCTGTGCTCCGCCTCATCCTGGCTATATATCAATATGTCATTAAAATATACTACCACAAATCGGCCAGTGAACGGTTTTAGAACTTGATTCATCAAACACATAAAAGTACTTAGTGCATTCGATAGGCCGAAGGGCATGACCAACCACTCATACAACCCTTCCTTGGTCTTGAATGCCGTTTTTCACTCATCACTGGGTCAAATACGAATCTGATGGTACCCGCTCCTTAGATCTAGTTTAGAGAACACCTTGGCCCCTTCTAACATATCGAGCATGTCATCTAACCATGGTATTGGGAACCGATATTTGATGGTAATTTTGTTGATTGCCCGCCTGTCGACACATATGCACCAGCTTTCATATTTTTTGACGTTAATAATGCTAGTACGGCACATGGGCTCATGCTCTCTCTTAAGAGACCCTTACGGGTCAATTCCTCTACTTGCCCTTGAAGTACCTCACACTCCTTCGGACTTATCTGATAATGAGAGCGGTTGGGCAGGCTAGCCCCAGGGACGAGGTCTAGGTGATGTTGGATGTCCCTCATGGCGGGCAATGCATCAGGTAAATCCTCAGGCTAGACTTCTTTGAATTCGTTTAGCAACAATCTTAAACTTGGAGGGATGTTTGAGGGTTCCTCTTCTTCGCCCTTCACCACTATATGGCGTATACCTCGCCGGTTTTCTTGGATTCCTCGATGAAATTCTGAATGGTCAAGAGGGAACTCCCCTCTACTTTAGAGGCTTCAGGGTGGTTCTCTGGTGCCATAAGGGCAAGAATTATTTTTCGACTATCCTTAATGAAATCTCGTCCCCGATAAGTCGCATCACGGTCTGACTGCCAGGGTTGACCGAGTAGCATATGACAAGCTTCCATGTTGATCAAGTCACAAAGTATTTGATCCTTATAATTTTTGTCAATTGAAAACGAGATAGTGCATTGTTCAGTTACCTTGGTCTCATTCACCTTTTTTATCCATCCAATTGAGTATGAGGAAGGATGTTTCATCGTTGGTAGCCGTAACTTGTCCACCATCACTCTCGAGACGATGTTCTCGCTACTATCACTATCTATGATCATATCACAGACCTTTCCATTGACGGTGCATCGAGTACGAAATATATTGTGTCGCTGTGGATGTAATTCCTTTCTTGGGGTATACAGTAATCGCCTTACAACGAGAGATTCGCCACAATAATCTCCCGTCACTTTATCGTCACCTGCTATTTCTTCAGTGGTTTGTTTATATTCATCAAAGCCATGATCTTCCTCAGCGACCTCATCTTCAGTGCCCCCTTCATTTATAATTAAGTGTGCTGCGAAATGTTGAGGACAAGTGTTTAATAAGTAGCCTGGTTGGTCACAGCGGTAACAATTGTTCAACCTTGGCTGAGCATAAGGATTTGGAATCCTACTCAGGCCCGCTGTTGTGGGTGCTGCGCGTTGAGGTCTGGATGGGCTGCTCCCCGTATCACGATTTGCGGTTGTAGGAGGTTGAGGACGTTCTTCTATTGGGTCTTTTCCTCATGCCAACACTAGATCCTGTGTGAGACCCGTCATGGGGGGTCAGGTTGAAGGATAGGGATGAGCCGGAGCTCTTGCAAGTTGTGTTTCTGCCCTACCCACCAATTAAACTGCTTCATCAATAGTTCCGACTGAGTACATCTGAACTCGATCCTGAATTGTCGGTCGCAACCCACCTATAAATCGTGCCACCTTCTATGACTCAGATTCTGACAGATCGTTTCGTGTAGCCAACCGCTGAAATTCTTCAGTGTAATCTGTGACGGTTTGATTTTCTTGTCTGTAATTTTGATATTGCTAGAATAATATCTGCTCATAATCACTGGGGAGAAATCGTGATCGAAGAAGACGTCTCATCCATGGCCATGATGAGATGGGCACCTTGTTTTAGCGGGCTCGTGAGAGTTGTAATTACTCCCACCATGCAGAAGCACCAGATTTTAATTTAAACGCTACCAATTTTACCCTTTTATGATCTGACACGTCCATATAATCAAAATATCTCTCTACTTCGGCTAGCCAATCGAGAAAATCTTCTATACGTAATAAACCGTTAAAACTAGGAAGTTCAGCCTTACCTCGATAGTCTCTTTCAGCACGATCTAGATGATCGCCTCCATGAATTGGTCGTCGGGCAAAACCCTCATTAAGGTCTTCGTCGCTAGAACTTGAATCATCTGGTGTAGCCCTACGGTTTGCCACTGGTAGTGCTCTACGAAAATCGGGATTGTGTCGTACAGCAACCATGAGTGGTGGAGCCACCTTGGGTGGGGGAGTAACCAAAGGTGGTGGAGCACCGCTTAGGGCTCGAAGCGGGAGTAGCGCATCCGTAAGACGGTCGAGAGTTACCTGCAGCCCTTGCATGGTCAACTGACCCTCTCCCGGTGGAAAGCTTCCATTCTTTTCGAAAGATAATGAATCCCTGGATCACTGTTCACAGGATTTTGATTCATACCTTCATTGTTTGCCATCGGTCCGAGGGGAATCCTCGCTTTGATACTAATTGACGCAGGGATGAACGTGATGAGGATAACTACTCCGAAAATACGGAGCTTCTCTGGACTCCTCATGGAGACTTCTCGAATCCACGAGGAAAGAAAGCAGAAAATAGAAATAAATTCTAATAAATTCGAAATTGATTAATTGATGAATAAAAACGAGTTCACAACCCTTTAAATAGGGGTACCAAGCAATGGGAAAGAAATCAGAATTAAACTACAACTCAAACTCCTAGAATCCTATAAATAGTAAACTTACTATTTATAGATGGTCGTGATGTCTACTAGTGCGCAAGGTTTTCGGCCAAAAATAGTAAGTGTCCTATTTGGCTTCACCAAACCATTCTCCTAATTAATCTAAGAACTTTTCATGTTGGACACAATTCCTAAAGCCCAACGGATGAAGAGTTATAATCAAACTAAAACTTATTATTTATAGTAAAAATGAAAATAAAACAGGGAAACGACCATCGATCCAGGGGTTTTTTACAATTTCGGGCTGTGCAACCCGGTGTAGTGGGTTGGTTAGCTAAAGTAGCTCGTTCTACCCTAAAATCATATATTTTACGTTGAGTAACTCATTTCGGATTGCGAGATACGCCCGATCTAGGGTCCAACGGTCTGGATCACTTCTGTCGTCGACCAGGCCTTTTTTTATCCATCTTGGCCATGAAACTGTCTGCGACCCACTCTACATCACTCATTCTCCTCAGCTTACTAATATTGAGAAATGATTTTCTGCAGGTGAATCATATATACTCTGGAAACCTCTAAATTCCAATCGCGAACATGTTGATGAGGTTCTTAAATTTCTTTAGACATTCATGCTCCAGGACATCCAAGCCTACTGCAAAAAGGGCTTTTGGATGATCTTGTTGAGAAAACTTCTGAAAAATTTATCAGGATACTAGTCGGAGGAGGAATCTTACTGCATGGTTGAGTAGTGTGGACACTGGAAATCGGCACCCACGCTTCTGGTTTATAGAGTTTGGTGTTTGTAAAGGGGGTGATTAGGTTGATTTGTGAATGTTGGAGTTGTCACTAGCCAGTTAATCTCAAAATCCCACAGTTGGATAGAAACTGCGGAATATGTAAGGTTGAAGAAATCAAAAGATTCTCCTACCTTAAATTGACTGCTGGTCTGCGATCCGGGATTCCGGGTAAGGGACCTCGGTTACAAAGAGAGAAAGTGTTAGGCACCCTCTCTACCCATACAAATGTACGGTCTCTACTTTGTGTGGTAAAACAATCTCAAGGGATAATGGATGCTGTGGTCCAGATGGAACTAGGTACACACACGAATTTTTGATATGACAAGATCCGAGATTTCTGTAAGCCACATAACATACGTCCAACGGCGTGTCTAGAAAGTGGATGTAATGATGCTTATGCCAAAAAGTGAAGAAAAATGGACTAGATTACTAGAAATTTCTGATGTGACAGGATCCAATGTACGACAAGTCACAGAGCATACGTTCACTAGAGATCTAGAAAAGCAAGGGGGTTGAGAAGGGAATAGATGTCATGATGAATGTTTGTATGTAAAATGAATGGATTTTTGCTTGATCTTGAGTAGGCTAAGACATGAACTGAGCCATGATCAATCCGTGCTAGACTCGGGGATTGGGATGGTTGGAAAGGTAGGGATTAGGCTAAGGGGATAGTTGAAAAATCTGGACTTGGAGGCTTGGGAGCTCCTCCTCACCCTCACTCTCTTCCTCCCTCTCTCCCTCTCTCTCTCACTTAGCTTTGGAAATGAGAAGTTGTTGTTTAAAATGTGAAGAGGAGAGGGCTATTTATAGCCTTCTCCAATGGTCTTATGGTAAATGTAGGGTTTAAGAGGGGTAAAAGCTGATATGGCAAGTTATGAGTGGTTGAGGGGAGAGAAACGCCACGTGGTGCACTCCTATTGGCTTTTGGGTTTGGTAAAATAGTAAATAAGGTTGTATGGGGGGTCAAAGTTGATTTTCAGGTACTGAGCCAGTTGGTGTTTGGAGGACACATGCGCCCCCCGAGCGGTGCTAATCGGAGTACCGCTGGTGGTAGTTAAACTACCGCCTGGGCCGGGCTCAAGCGTGTGGGCCTTGTTTAGTACACTGGTTCATCTGATAATCTTCTTTTGGGGCTTTTGGGTTCGAATAGGTAGGTTTTCATGCCGAATTATGTGTATATTCTGATTCTGACAGGGTTTAGGTTCGGATTGAGATTTAGACTACGTTTAAGACTAAGGTTAAGTTGGGATTTAGGGGTTTGGATTGAGGTTTCGGGGTGCAGATTAGGGTTTTGGGGATTAGGGTTTGGATTAGGGCTTTGGGTTAAGATTAGGGTTTTGATTAGGGTTCTGGGTTCGGGTAGGATCATGGTTCTCGGACTGTCTTAGCCTTCTCAAGATGTTAGCCTGGGTGGGGTGTCTACAAGTAGCTTTCCCCTACTTTCCTAATTTATGATTAGAATTTATTACTTTCATAAGATTTAGGATTAGGATAGTTTGCTTTAAGTTTGTTAAGTCTTTATGCCAACCCATCTTCACGTTGAGTTCTTTGGAATAACGTCGGGGAAGACTCAAAATCTTTGATTACGTCTTGCCGAGATTTAGCCAAAGAGGCTCGAGTCCCTGCCTTCAGCTTCTTGAGCTTCACCCCAGTCTCCCTGAGCTTCGTCTCAAAATTCCTAAGCCTCATCTCCAGTTTGGCCTCTCACTGAGCCAACTTTGTAGAAACCTTTTCTAGAAGCTTCCTAGTGGCCTCTAGCTCGGCTTCCGCAGAAGAGGCACGAGCTTCCGATTGGGCGAGCTTTTGGCTGGTCTCGCCTACCTGCTCCCGTAGCTGAGCAACCTCAACACGTGCCTTTAGCATGCGTGGGGCGACCTGCAAGGCAGAAAATTTAGGTACAACTGAGCAACCGAAAACGAAGAACAAGCTAACTTTGGAAGATGTACTTACCCTGAGGAGACTCTTAGTTGCGAACGCGAGAGCCAATTTCGTTGGGGAGTTGAACTCCACCTTGGGTACGTAATACTCTGGCCAAGGGAGGATCTCCTCAATAGTTCGGCGAAGACCCTATGCTCCTCTTATGCTCCAAAAGGGTGAGCTACCTCTTCCGCCCTTGAAGGGCGAGCTTCCTAGGGAGCTCCCTGCACCTCAGCAGAGGAAGCTCCTTGAACGGCTGCCCTGACCGTTCCAGCAGCATCAGAGGAGGGATCCACCTCCATTCCTTCTCCTTTCACCTCCAGCACAACTGGACAAGAGGGGCCGACCTTCCCCTTGCTCTTGGATAAGGTCTTCTGCCTCTTCCTCTTCGACGCTGCTAGCTCCTCTCGGGAAGGTGCCTGGAACTTAGAAGTAAGCCTGAGCAGTGGACGAGCTTCAGGCATCTCTGCATCGAAGTATGGAGAAACTACATTAGGAAAATTCATGAGATTTTCCTAAATCCTAAAGCTCAGCTAGAGGTCTTACCGGTGAATGCGAAGTTCAAGCCCGACTTAAGGAGTCGCTCGGGTTGGAGAAGTACTCTCCAAAACCTCTTCTCCTCCTATAGTGCTTTCACCCATCTGATTCGAGTGAGTGACCCGCTGTCCAACAGAGGAGGGTGTTTGGGGATAATGTAACGGAAGACATGCACAAAAAAGATCAGCCAGATCAAAGACTGACCAACTAAAAGTGAGCTAAAATACAACTGCATCCGAGAAATACTTACTTGGGTCAGAAAATGCTGTGGGGATCCAGTGTTGATCCGAGGCCAAAGGTAGGTCGACTACCTCCCAACACCTAGAAGCCCAGAACCATTTATCCCTCCAGTTCTTCTTGGATGACGAAGGGTCGGTAATAAGACCCCCTCCAATCCCCCTCCAAGTGGAGAGATAGTACCAGCCAGGTTGCAAATTGTTCGGCTTCACTTGGTACAGATATAGGAACTCTCAACGATCAGCTCGGGCTACTCTAGCTCGGACCACAGAACTGTGCAACTGATCAAAGCCCTGCATCCGTTGGGAATCATCTGCCTTGGGGCGAGATTCAGTCGGGTGAGCTGACGCCTCACCAGGCCTTGCAAAGGAAGTCACAAGTCACACTGAAATATGACCTAGAAGATCGCGACAGCTCCCTCTGGAGGTCGGTCGGGAAGCTCATCCGGCGAGGGGAGCCGAAGGGTCACAAACTCGGGAATATGATACCCGAGATGGGTCGTACGACATCATTTCGACTACCCCCTGCTGACACGTGGTGCGACCCCATGCGTTACTCGACCTCAATATCGAGTACGTGCCACGTGTCATGCCTCCATTGGTCTGTCACCGAAACGACGGCCTGACAGACCACATGACCTCAAACCATGAAACGATATGCCGTGTTCAGTTACTGACACGCCTTAAGTACTGTGCTAGCCGTCATACCTGACATTCATGAAGACATGACTTGACCTAAACTACACATAACTGACCTAGATATATTGGACTTACTCTCCGAGCCTCTATAGATTGGCTTGAAAAGTAAGGGGGGCTTACTGTTGGGTGAAAAAATAGTTAAGTTATTAGGTCGACTTATGGAATGGACCAACTCTACTTACTAGCATAGACCCTTTGAGTTCCGGGCCCTAAGGGCATCTACGTCCAAAAATAGGTCGACCTTCCAGGAAATCGATGCAACGGTAAGGACACTCAAAGAGGATGCAACTATCAGTCCACTTAAATAGTCAATTGCCAACCTAACCTATAGGTCAGCTATAGGTCGGCCATAGCTCGACCAGAGCTCGACAATAGCTTCGAACTGTCTTTGATAGAGCAGTTGTCGATTCAATAAAAAGCTCGACATGATCTATATGATCTATCCCCAGACCAATAGTTTAAGAATCTTTCCAACGGCCTGAAAATCTGATCAAATCCCGAGAACCTCAGAAGATGATAATCTCGCAAAGAGACGAATCTCTGAACGGATTTGTCTCCAACGTGTCAAGGATGACTCCTTACAATGTCATCTTCCCTCTCCTATAAATAGAGGTATCCCCAGCCAATGTAAGATATATATCTAACAGAGCTAGCAGTTGTCGATTCAACAGAAAGCTTGACATGATCTATATGATCTATCCCTAGACCAATAGTCTAAGAATCTTTCCAATGGCCCGAAGATCTGATCAAATCCCGAGAACCTCGAAAGATGAGAATCTCGCAAAGATACCAGACGAATCTCTGAATGGATTCGTCTCTAGCGTGTTAGGGAAGGCTCCTTACAATGTCGTCTTCTCTCTCCCTATAAATAGAGGTACCTCCAGCCAATGTAAGATACATACACTCATACCCTAATACTCGACTGGTGACTTTTTTCCTTAAGAGATCCTACCCTATATAAGACCCAAGGTCCTAACTTAGGTATCAGAGGGTTCCCTTTACAAGCCAGGGTCTCCTTTGTCTCTCGTTTCCATCTGTGTAGGTCTTGATGGGTTAACCGGGGAGGGTCGGCTGAAAAACTGCATCATCATTAGTATTGTACATATAATATTTTATTAGCCATTGGTGACATCTAAATGTTAAGTTAGATTAAAAAAATTTAGTCTTAAATTTTGAAATGAAAGATATTAGCGGCACTTCTTTTTTCATCGACATTGCGATAAGCTGTGATAGATGATGCGGATTACTTATTGTTATAAATCGCCGATATTGATGCCTCACTCATACCTGTGGTGTGGCCCACTTGAGTTGGGTCAGCCTAATTTTTGGCCGTTCAAAAGTTGGTTAGCACAAACTATGGGCAAAGTGGATATAATACGTACAAATCACTGCAGCCCCACAACTTTTTGTTGCACAGGCTTCCTACAGCAACTATTGAAGGAAATTCGCATCCGTCCAACAGAAAGCAAAGAATTTACCTTATTGGCACTCTTTAGTGGGCCCACAAACAAACAACCAAAATAACGGACGCGATCCAGCCATCTAAAACTGAATAAACATCCATTGTTGATTTAAATCAAACACCAGTGGAAATGCAAATCCCTCCTGAATTAAAGGAAGCTTTCTTTTCCGTGATTGGAAAAGAATCTCATCCAAACTGTCACCCTTACGTCTTCTCACACATCTCAATTAAGCATCATGTAACATCATGAAACTATAAAAAAAAAATGAAGATAAAGTAACCCACACAGATATTTAGATTAGTTCAATCACTTCATTTAGATACATGAGGCCCACTTAAAAGAATCCAAACCATTAATCTTTTGGCCTTTTCTGTTGCTGGTGCGTACCCCAAAAGTCAAACAGATCCTGTAATCATAGCCACCAACAGTACTAGAGTGAAAATTTCCTTAATCCGTATTCAAGAGAAAAAGTCTTGCAATCAGCGGCTGGGATCATCCGGACAGTGTAATTCTTGGTATACAACTCATCCATTGCAGGCCCAAACAAACAAATTGTCTGAATTAAGAGCCTAATCAATACGCCAAAAGCCCTGGGATTCATGCATGCAATGCATCAAGCCATACCCACCATGCACGGCAGCTGACATGCATTGAGGCAGCCCTAACCAATAGGCTTGATGGAACGTTTCGAGATAGATCCTTAAGCGGGATTGTAACAGCCTGGATTATATGGGCACGGATTAGGTGTTACCCTGGTAACAGCTTAGTGGGTGTTACCCTTACTGTAGCGCCCACCATGATCATATGTTGTATATCCATTCCGTCCATCCATTTTACAGCCCATTTTAGGATACAGCCCTAAAAATTAATCATATACGAATCTAAGGTGGACCACACTACAAGAAACAGTGATGATTGAACGTTCACCGTTAAAAAATTTCCAAGGCCCACTGTAAGCATATCCATACTGTTTATTTCCCATCCAAACCATTGATAAGTTCAAACAGAATTGGATGAAGTAAAATACAAAGTTGAGCTTGATCCAAAACTTTTGTGGCCTACAAAAATCTTTTAATGATTATTCACCACCTTTTCTAATAGTTTGGTTCACTAGATATTTGTATCTGCTTAAATTTTGGTATAACGTCCTTAAATTAGCTAAATGAGCTGAAAAATAAATGAACACCATGAATATGAAATACATTATTCATCAAGGTGGGCCCCACATGGCAAGGGCTGTTAGCCTGGTAACAGCTAATCCACTCCCGGATTATGTACATTTGCACCACTTATACAATGATTTCAGTGCTTGATAACTAACTTTGGATGTTTGTCTTTAGCTCTGATTTTTCTCCAAATAAAAAAAGTCCACTAGCTAATGAGATGTTCTTTGAAATTAATTAGTCCAACTACCTCACAATCTTGCATGCTTAACAAAACCATTAGTGAGAGACAGAGAGAGAGCATTGAATTGTATTCTAAGATAAGGAAATGATTCCTCATATCTCATATGGGATTTGAGAGGGAGTGCAGTAAGGTTAGTCGGTATTAGTAGAGGAAGGAAAATGTGAGGAAAAAAGAGTGCCTCATTTGAGGAAATGATGTGGTGGAGACATTCCATCTATGACTAAATAACCCAACCAACTCCTTTTAGAAGGAGCCTTCCATTTCTTCGCGATGGTAAATCATGATGGGTCCCACACACCCCCCTTCTCCTCATTGCTCCTCCCTAAAGCTAAGTATCATCATTTTCCCTTTTCAAATCTCCCTTTTTACTTAATTTTCATTTCTTTATCTTTTTATTTTCCCTTCTAAATTGCTTGCGATTCATAGAAGCAAAAGTCACGGCTCATGCACCCATCAATGTGGTGAATGATTCGCATCAATCAACAGATCAACCTCACTTTCATACCCTCGACATCCCAATAGTTCTATCTACGTATAAAACATCATGAACGATGGTAAAACCACCTCAAGCAATACCTTTATTTTATTTTATTTTTCCTCTCTAAATTGACTAAATACTCTCGACTTCTCTTCATATTTCTCATTTGGGGTGCTTCATTTACACCCTCCCTAATGGGACTTTCATACGCCCACTCCCTATTGGGGGAATTATAACTGTTGCAAACAAAACAATGTGCCATTTCAAATGACTAAAACTGACTTCTCTTCATATTTCTCATTGGAATGCTTCATTTACACACTCCCTGATGGATTTTACATACACCCACTTCCTATTTTGGAGAATTGAAGTGGTACAAATAAAATAAAATAAAAGTACGGTTCCAATTCTCAAAATGAAAAAATGGGTGGGTGATCCATTCAGTCTCAAGGGAAGTGTAGGATGGTGAATGTAATGGCTCTTCGCCACAGGTTGAATGAAGGACAGAAGTAAGGTTTTTGTAGAGTTACACATATACGTGAATCTTATATATAGGAAGGAAAAGATGATTACAATTAAAAGAACAAGTCTAAGCTGATCTTGATGATATGGGCTGATCTTGTGATTTCTAATCTCTGGAATCTCCTGTATTACTATTTTTTAGAATGGAAATTATATAAACAAAACATGTACCATTTTAATTCTCTAATTAAGAAATGGGTGTGTGTTGATTCATCCGGCCAGGTGTGGATTTTGATTCCCTTCTTACAAATGTATTGAAAGGGCCACAATAGCCAATGTGCCCATCAACATGGAACAACAAGGAATGTCCAAAAATCTAACTAAAAGAATATTATAAGGTGGGATATTTAAGGGATCACATGGAATAGGGAGACATGCACAACAACCATATGAGCAATTGATCTCATGGGGTGATATATTGTCAACTGGCCATGCCATACTGCTGAGGTGGAAATGCAACAACCTAGGACGAAGATTTCTTCTTAAAGCAAAAAATATGAATTGTCGCTTGCAAAGGACTACTTTGGACGATATGAAGCAAAATTAGGAAAAAGAAATGAAAAATGATATAAGAAGAAGAAGAAGCCTCCAATGAAAAATATAGATGAAATCAAAGGCGCGTTAGCATGTATTTAATACACAATTAGTATTATTAGGTTTAAGGAAAGGCAAGTAGAGCATTTAATTTGGGAGATAGGCTGGTTCCTTTATAAGTCCCTGTAGAATTAGCTTATTCTACATGTTGGGGGCCATTGCACAAAACCTTAGGGTCTATTTGGGCGGTGGGATTAGAAGGGATTAATTTGGTGGGATGGGATTCATCTGGTCCTGTGCCAATTCCACTCCATGTTTGGGAAGAATGAAAAAGCTTGGAATTACATTAAATGGAATTGCATTGGGTCCCGTGCCAATTTCACTCAATGTTTGGCAAGTTGTGTAGGTCCCACCATGATGTGTGGGCTGTATCTACACTGTCCACCCATTTATCGAGATTATTTTAGAGCATGGGCCAAAAAATCAGTTAAATCTAAAGCTCAAGTGGACCCCACCATAGAAAGCAACGGGGGATTGAATACTTACCGTTGAAAACTTCTTTGGGGCCACATAATTTTTGGATCTACCTCATTTTTAGGCTCATGCCATGAAATGAGGTTACAAAACAAATGAACAGTTTAGATATAACACATGTATATTATTCTCTGTAATTTCAAATGATGGTGGGTATATCCATTCAATATACCACCGTATTATCAACAAAGTATGACATTAATTTTATCCCATGGCAATAGGGGACAATCCCTGCCATGGGTAATAATTATGTTTTTTTGAACACCTAATCCCTTCTATTCCCACTGCCCAAACAGACCCTTAGGATCTAGCTTCCCAAAAACACCAGAATTATGTGATAATAAAACAATGAAATAAATCAAAGCATAAACCATACGACACAAGAGATTTTTATATGGAAAACCCTCTAAAAGGTGAAATTAAAGTGATAAAGTCCCTTGATATATATTGATATACCATACTCTGACAGCTTAAGCTTTTGGAGTAAATGGTTGTTTGACATGGTATCAGAGTAGAAGGTCCTATGTTCGAATCTCGAGAGCAGCAAATATGCCTCGCTAATATTTTATTCTCCTACAGGGGGTCAGGAATCCGACCCAGGGACCGGAAAATCAAGCTCGACCTATTTATGGTGTGAGTGTCCCTCCACCCTTCTCAGTATGTTCCCGTGCAGAGTTCTCACCCCTCACGTGTGGGGGGGGGGGGGGGTGGGGGGGGTGTTAAAGATATACATTGATACACCACACTCTGGCAGCTTAAGCTTTTGGAGTAAATGGTTGTTTGACAAAAACCACGGGACCTAGTCCAGAACAACAATCCATTACAAAGTAGAACGTTACAACCGATCACAAGCATACACCGCTTGGATTAAACCTTCTTCACTCACGCAGGAGTGGATAAACAATAAGAGAATAAGAAAAACGGAGAGATCTCACCAATCACGAGGACGTAAAAGCACTGAGACGTCGCTTGTACAATAGATCACATCTACGAACATAACCCTCCCTTCCACAAGCTTCCTCTCTCTCTCTCTCTCTCTCACCTTGACTGTCAAAAAACCCTGACCACAATAGCTTTAGAAAGCCTTCTCCATACCCTAGAAAAGCCCTAGGTACCCCTATTTATAGTTTAGGCAACTTCCTTCCACACCTTGGCAAAAATCGCCTTAAATTTACACAGTCCGCACAAAATCCGGACATGAATCTGTGTAACCTTGACTGGTCGAGAAAGGTCCTCGACCAGTCGAGTGAACCCTCGACTGGTCGAGCAGACTCCTTGACTGGTTGAGCAGCACGAAAGATTCAGCTCAATTAGTCACTGGACTTTGAGTCGAGCGCCACTCGACTGGTCGAGCACCACCCTCGACCGGTGGAGCAAGGCACTCGACCGGTCGAGCCTGAGGAGAAAAATCCCTATCAAATCTCTCCATTTTTTACTTAGAAAGAATTCACCTTCTTCAAGTCAGCCCAGTTTCTACAAACCTCAAACTTACCCTTGAGTAAATCCTTGGTCATCATGTCTAACCCATTATCGTCCGTGTGGACCTTCTCAAGCTGTAACACCTTATATTCCAAAGTATCCATGATCCAGTGATACCGAATCTCTATGTGTTTCGACTTGGAGTGTTGACTTGGATTCTTGTTCAAGTGTATAGCACTTTGACTATCGCAATAGACCACGTGCTACTCCTGCTTCAGGCTAAATTCCTGTATGAACCTCTTCATCTAAAGCATCTCTTTACATGCCTCTGTGACCATAATGTACTCGGCCTCTGTTGTCGACAATGCTACAACCTTCTGTAACTTGCTCTACCAAAAGATACTCCCCATGCAAACGTGAACATGAACCTCGATGTAAACTTCTTGGAGTCTATGTCACTTGTCATATCTGCATCTGTGTATCCCTCTAATACAAGTTTTCTGTCACCATAACATAAACTCAACCTGGATGAGCTTCTTAAATACCGCAGTACCACTTCACTGCTGTCCAATGCTCTTTGCCAGGATTGACAAGATACCGGTTGACAACACCCACTGCATATGCTATGTCTGGGTGCGTACACACCATAGCATATATCAACTTCCTACTGCTGATGCGTAGGGTATCTTCTACATCTCAACCACCTCTGCCTTCGTCTTGGGACACTGACTGTCGCTCAATCTGAAGTGACCATCCAGTGGAAAACTGACTGGCTTCGCTACATTCAAATTGAACCGCTATAGGACTTTCTCAATATACCGCTCTTGTGACAGCCAAATCTTAATGCTCCTTCTGTCACGGGTCATCTTCATTCCTAGGATCTGCTTAGTTAGGCCCAAGTCTTTCATCGCGAACGACTTGCCCAAGTCCTATTTCAGCCTGTCAATCTTCTTGATGTCTTTTCTCATAATGAGCATGTCATCAACGTATAATAGCAGAACTAAGAAATCACCATCTAAGAACTTGCGCGTGAACACACAGTGGTCTAACTTCGTTCTATCATATCCATGCTTTAACATAAATGAGTCGAACTTCTTATACCATTGTCGTGGAGCTTGTTTCAGCCTATACATGCTCTTCTTTAACCTACACACCATATGCTCTTTGCCCTTGACTTCGAACCATTCTGGTTGGTGCATGTAGATCTCTTTTTCCAGGTCACTATGGAGAAAGGTAGTTTTAACATCTAACTGCTTTATCTCCAGATTCATGCTAGCCGTCAACCCAAGCAACACCCGTATGGATGGCATATTCACCACTGGTGAGAATATCTCCTCGAAGCTATACCTTTTCTCTGACCAAACCCTTTCACCACAAGTCTGGCATTAAACCTTGTTTGTGAATTCTTATACTCAATCTTCTTTTTGAACACTCACTTGTTGCTCAGAGCTTTCTTGCCCTTAGGCAATTTCACCATATCATAGGTGTGGTTCTTATGCAGGGATTCCATCTCCTTTTGTATAGCTTTTAACCACTCCCCCTTATGCTCGTCGGCTAGGGCCTCAGAATAATCTTCTAGCTCTCCATCATCATGAGCATAACGTACTCATGTGGCGAGTACCTCTTGGATGGCTGTTTGTCTCTAAATGGCCTCCTCACCTGTGGCTCAACAGGTGGATCAGGTGGGGGCTGCTCCCCAGGTCCATTTTCTATAGGAACTCTATTATCTTTTGTGCTTTGCTGTACTCCCCCGTCATCAGGCACCACGAGAGAAATAACCGGATCCATATCCTCTAGCTCACCTGAACTAGGCTGCGTCTTTTCTGGCTTACAAATATATTCTCTGCACTGATCTTCAAAGAAAACCGCATCTCTTCTCCTGACGAGCTTCTTCTCAGTCGGATCCTACAATCTGTAGCCGAACTTTTCATCACCGTACCCCAAGAACACACATTGCCTGATCTTCATATCGAGCTTGGACCTCTCATCCTTTGGTACGTGAATGGATGCCTTGCATCCAAACACCCTAACATGACTGTACGATGGATCTTGTCCAGTCCACACCTTCTCGGGTATTTCTCCATTCAACGGGGCTGATGGAGACCTGTTTATCAAATACATTGCCGTGTGCATTGCTTCTCCCTAGAACGTCTTGGATAACTTTGCATGGGATAACATGCATCTGATTCTCTTTACAATGGTGTGATTCATTCGCTCAACCACACCATTATGCTTGGGGTCTTGGGAACAATCTGTTCATGCCATATACCCAGGGACTTATAATACTCATAAAAGTCACCGATGTATTCACCACCATTATTAATACGGATGCACTTCAATAATCTACCTGTCTCTCTCTCGACCATAGCATGAAACAATTTAAACACACCAAAGACCTCGTCCTTAGATTTTAAAGCATAAACTCAAACCCACCTAAATGCTTCATCTATAAAAGTGACAAAATACAATGCCCCACCCAAGATTTTTGTCTTCATAGGACCACAAACATCAGAATAAGCCAAATCTAATGTATGCACTTTATTAACATGAGAAACAGATTTAACAAATGAAACTCTACGCTATTTCTCTAATAAATAATCAATACAGGTTTTGAGAGGTATACCTGACACGTCTGAAAGGAGTTGCTTCCTCGCTAGTAGCTGAAGCCATTTTTCACTCATGTGGCCTAGACGCCTGTGCCATATGTCAATAGCTGAATCTTCCGTTGTGTTCAACCTACCCTTGCACACACTGACACTTACTTTGTAAAGGGTGCAACACTTCTTTCCTCTGGCTGCAATCAACAAACCCTTGATGAGCTTTCAGCGCCCACCAGCAAACTGGCTTTCATAGCCATCATCATCCAACCTTCCCGTCGACATCAAGTTGAGGCGAAGGTCTGAAATATGCCTCACATCCTTGAGAACCAATGTACAGCCCACATCGGTCTTCATAAAAATATCACCGACCCTTACGATCTTTGATACGCCAGAATTTCCCATCTTCACTATCCCAAAGTCACCTGACCTATAGCTTGTGAAGAAATCTCTACGTGGAGTCGCATGAAACGAAGCTCCCGAATCTATCACCCAGTCGGTATTCTGACTCATAGCCGTGAGATAAACATTATAATCTGCTGAAAGAATAACTACAACGTCGTCATCTGAAGCAACCGCAGTGGAATCTGATTTATCTTCCTTCTTCTTTCCTTTTCCTTTATTGTCATTCTTTTGCTTATGACATTCATGTTTGTGGTGACCTTTCTTGCTACAATTTCAGTATTCAACATCATTCCTAGTACTCGACTTGTCTCTTGAATTACCTCAGGCCTTCCCGCCCTTTCTGTTCTTTACTCTCCCCCGTTCTTGTGTCACAAGGGCCTCTTACTAAGTAGACCTCTGAGACTTCCTCCTTGTCTCCTCATTGAAGAGATAACTGGTTACCTGTTCTATGGACACCTTTCCGTCTGGCGCGAAGTTACTCAGAGATACCACCAATGTCTCCCAACTGTCAGGCAATGAACTAAGCAATAGCGAAGCCTGTAATTCATCGTCTAGGACCATCTTCATAGCAAAGAGCTGGTTCAATACATTACTGACCTCATTCATGTGCTCAGCTACAGAACCACCATATTTGAACTTGAGATTCGCAAGTCGTCTTATCAAAAAAATCTTATTGCCAGATGTCTTCCTCTCATACAACACTTACAATTTCAGACATAGGCTAGCAGCTGAGGTCTCCATAGACACATGGTGGAATACGAAATCGTCCAACCATTGTCTAATAAACCCCACCGCCTTCCGGTCCATCTTCTTCCAATCATCATCTAACATATTCTTTGACTTTGCTGATATGCCTTAAATTGGATAATACAAGTCCTCGCAATAAAGCAAGTCCTCCATCTTAGCCTTCCATATGGTCCAGTTAGAACCATTGAGATTGATCATCCTTTATGAGCCACCTTCCATAATTCAGAACCGATCCCACCCCATTCAACCAACCTGAACTCTCTGATACCACTTTGTTGGGGGCTGTCGCACAAAACCTTAGGATCTAGCCTCCCCAAAACATCAGAATTATGAGATAATAAAGCAATGAAATAAATTAAAGCATAAACCACATGACACAAGAGATTTTTACGTGAAAAACCCTCAAAGAGGTAAAAACCACGGGACCTAGTCCAGAGCAACAATCCACTATAAAGTAGAACATTACAACCGATCACAAGTACATACCGCTTGGATCAAACTTTCTTCACTCACACAGGAGTGGATAAACAATAAGAGAGATCTCACTAATCATGAGGACGTAAAAGCGTTGAGATGTCGCTTCCACAATATATCACATCTACAAGCATAACCCTCCCTTCCACAAGCTTCCTCTCTCTCTTTTCTCTCTCTCTCTCTCTCACCTTGGCCGTCAAAAACCCTAGGTACCCCTATTTATAGTTTAGGCAACTTCCTTCCGCACCTTAGCGAAAACCATCTTAAATTTACACAGTCCGCACAAAATTTGGACATGAATCTGTGTAACCTTGACTGGTCGAGAAGAGTCCTCGACCAGTCTAGTGGACCCTCGACCGGTCGAGCAGACTCTCTACCGGTCGAGTAGCATGGAAGATTTAACTCAATTGGTCGTTGGACTTTGAGTTGAGCGCCACTCGACTGGTCGAGCACCACCCTCGATTGGTTGAGCAAGGCACTCGACCGGTCGAGCCTGAGGAGAAAAATCCCCATCACTACAAGTTTTACATATGGGCCCATATCCTGGAGTTTGTATGAAATCCAATCTTTCTTGCAAGGTTCATTGCACATGAAAGTGAGACACTAAAAAAATTAAGCCGATTCAACCATCACGTGGGTTACCAAGTGAATTTAAAGGTTTATTGGGTAGTTGTCCATTAATAATTTTTATAGTGTGTCTCACCTAATGATCGAATAAACCTAATTTCTGGGCATCCCATCATCATGGTGGGGCTCACGTAATGTGTGAGTTAGATAGCATACACACAGCTCGTTGGGCCCCACACAAGAAATAGTGATAGGCAAGTGAATAAGTAGGTGAAGAATAAGCACACTTTACACGGGTCTACATATAGGCCTCATAATTAATGTGAAGGTCTATCTCTTCCTAACTAGGAGAAGAAAGGAGATGAGAGGAGTTAAAACACATTTAATTAGTATTATTATAATTACTATTTTATAGCCTATTTGGATCCTAAAAGCACAAGGAAAGGGATTTTTTTTATCTAAGACCCTAACAAGTGTTTCTCAAGAGACTTTCCATGAAACTGCGGAGAAGGAAACAATGTTTTCTTGGTTTTTAACAGGATTTTCCTAAAAATTCATGACCCATATTGAGATCTATTATTTGTTAAAATAAATTTTTTCTTTCAAAAAATGTCCTAATAGCTACTTGTATATGATAGAGTTGTTAGACAGGTCACATGCCTTGTATAACTACTTTCCATAGATAGATGATGTATAGCTAATTTCCATAAATAGACGATATATAGTTAATTTTCATTGATAGATGATTTTGTTTTTATCATTTACCTTGTTTTTAAGAGTAGCACAGGTGACACAGGTAAAATACTATGAAGATGGATATATAGCGGCACACTCAGTATAGATGACAATTGGGGGTGGTGTTTGAAGCTGAATTGTGCAATACATGGCACATATGAGGTGCTTGAAGCTACATGGTAGCATATAGTGGCACATGAGACATATTGGCACATTCGACGCATGTGAGCACTTGAAGCTTCATCATAGCAATTGTGCACAGCATATGTGGCATATATGAAGTGATTGAAGATGGACATGGAATATATGTTGCACCAGCACATGTTGGGTGCTTTGCATATATAAGGCGCAAGAAAAGATGAATGGTGGCACATGTGGAATATTAGCATATATAAGACACTTTGCACACGTGGGGTGCAAAAGAAGATGGTTGGTGGCACATGTGGCACATTAGCATATGTGGGACACAAGAGAAGATAGATGTAGGACATAGTCAAAGATGGATGATGGCTCGTGTAACACATGTAAGGTGACTGAAGATGGACAATGACACATTTGGGTTTAACTCTTGATAAACCTATTTTCCTTTTTTTTAAAATCCATTTCTTAAAGGTGAAAATGGAAATATAAATTTATTAATTTTACAACAAAAATGAGGAAGTGGAAAATAGTTTTTCCCATAAGATCTTTGCAAAGTGTGCAATAAAACTCATGTACATGCCATACATGTGCCAACATGGCACATAGGTGCCAGATTCATTCCATCAATTAAGGTGGTCTGAGCTTTTACATGTTTCCCAAAAATCAGCACGTAGGCCCTGATTAGGGCTGTACACAAACCGGGCTAGCCCTATTAACTCGCTCGACTCGGCGCAACCCGGAACTGAGTTTGGGTCGGGACAGGCCATTTTATTCAGCCCGAAACTGAGTTCGGGCCGAGTTCGGATAGGTCCCAGTTCAGCCCGACTCGGCCCAACCCGAAACTGAGTTCGGGTCGGGACGGGCCATTTTATTCAGCCCGAAACTGAGTTCAGGCCGAGTTTGAATAGGTCCCAGTTCGGCTCGACTCGGCCCGACCCGGCCCGACTTGGTCAAGTGGTGTGTGTGTGTGTGTGTGTGTGTGTGTATTCAAAACCCTACCCATCTCTTTCCCCTTTACCCTTCTGGGATAGTTCACCCCCCATCTTTGAAGTGACAGTGACCCATCCACCTCACAGATGTATAACTTGAACGACCTAGATTCATCCAAATACAAAAAGGAATTATAATGTCCTGACTAGTTAGATTTTTTGTGGTGTCTATAGTTCAACTACCGAAACTGTTGATCGAGGGCTTTGTAATGGGATGTAATTATCTGCCAAAGCCTTTCCTATGAACTTGTTATAAGGTCTGAAATTGGCACAAACTTGGCCCGAACTCACCCGAATGCTAACCGGGCCGAGTTCGGGCTAGACATGTTGGCCCGATGACCAGGCCAGGCCGGGTTTGGGCCAAGTTTGGCTGGTGACCGGGCCGGGCCAGGTTGAGCCCAGTTCGACTCGAGCGACTCATGTACACCCCTAGCCCTGATGTTGAAAACAGATGCATGTATTAGAAAACTTCACATAAGTTTTTCATAGCCATACTTTTTTGCTATTGCCCATGTGAATAGTGGATCAACCTGATTCTTAGACTAGGGTAGGGTATCAATATAGGGTGCTATTCTGATGGATTGATTGGATCTTAGACCTATCATACGATGCATGCCTATGTGTGGCATATACATGAACTTTATTACACACGCATAGCACTTAGCAAAGCTCTTCTCACGCAAGAAAAGCTCCACAAATAATGAAAGGTTAGTTTCATGGGAAGTAAGGTTCCCTAAGTCATCAGTCCCATTGTTGTAGTAAAGGGGGCATATGCATACCGGATACAAACGTTCATTTAGTAGTTGCTTCTATGGATGGGCCATAACCCATATCATACAATACTAGCCATTCAATTTGAAAATTTTGTTTATGATCAAAGAAAATGGGCAGTTAAAAAGTCACTCAGCCAGAGTTCCACTGACTGCATGTCCACATTTCCCTAATAAATCCTCCTGTGAAAGGGTAAAAAATCCCCCATGTGTGATTTTTGGAGTACCCATAATCCATGGTTGGCCCGTATGATGAGTAGTTTGGATCGAGTACAAATGTAACTTATATACAAGGATAGGAAACTGTCTCCCTAGTTTTTGGTTATTATTACCATGTTGTTACTATCACCATCACTACTACCTTAATAAAAATATTGTAATTATGAAAAATAATCTAGTACTTAAATTACAGCCCTCCTAGTTCTATGGGGACACGTGGATGGTCCACCCCACGCTTCACACGCAATAATACAAAAATCACATCTGTTCAATAGTGTATAAAATAGCAGGTCAAATGGTTTATGACAGTAGGTCCAGTTAACAACTTAGACCATCCATTTGATCGAGCCATCATCGATCCATTATACTCAGAAAGAACCACATTGATCAGATGATCTCAACCATTCCATCCATGGCTTTGAAAACTTAGGAGTATATAACAGGTCAATTTTTGGATCAGCAGGTTCACCTGATCAATATGATTTTTTATTTTTTTTTTTCAATATTGGCCCATGAATTTTTACTGGACCCAATGTACGGTCTGCATTGATTGAATAGACCGTGTTCATGTGTCCCTATGCAGCTACGAGCACAGTAACTGATAAAGTAATTATTATATACTAATACTGGTATAGTATAGTAATAGTTAGTAATATTATAGTAATAATAATAATTAATACGGTATTATTTTACAAGGTTACTGATTCCACACGCATGTCCAAGCCCAGTATACATCCAAACACAATCGCATGTGTCATAATGTCACACATATTTCAGATCTGAGCTTTCAATCTCGTGAGCTTCACTGTTTAGATGTTTAATCCTTAAAAAAAAAAAAAAAAGGGGGGGGGGCTATTTCACACCTCAGGTGGGCCACAACACATCAAATGAATGGCTAGAAATAAATTTAATAGTCAAATTACTTTATACATTGTCGTCTACATGAAGGATGAAATTGTCTAACTTTTTAGGCAGAAGATCTGGGAGTAGATTTGGTCAGGTTAGGGTGACACTAAGTTCCATCAGGCCTTGATGTGTCGTCTTTTGATTGGTCAGTTAGAAGCTTCTCACAGAAGGGTCCACCAACTTTATAAAGATTGTCGAACTGAGTATATACTCGATCGTGTCTGGCGGCCAATAAAACGGCACAATAAACACAGTGTTACCCGCTTGACCCGATCCACTTCCAAAGATCAAGCATTATTTCCAACTTTACGAAAGCATAGGTCTCACACACATGTTTCATATTTGCATGTTTGCTTGCTTGTGGTGCGTTGGCCCTAGGCATTATTATTATTATTATTATTATTATTATTATTATTATTGAGCAACTATTTAAACCCGCCCCATAAAGGAACACAACCGCCTTTTGACTTTTGGTAATACAAAAGAACAAAGTTTGATTTTTGAATTAATGAGGAAAAGGGGTGTATTTATAAACAGATGTTTACCTTGATCACCATTGAGAGATGCTCCAGTTCTCCAAGTTGCAATAGAACGCTCAGACAGTACAATCCATCAATCTAGAGTGTTCATTAGGTCGAAGACTCATTTCACAGACTACCATGCAAATATCATTTTGATTTGACAAATATTAACTATTTGATCAATGGACTTTAATATGGACGGTCAAGATCATTTTCATAAAATAGGTCCAATCAGCTATTTGCTTTATTTTATTTTTTTTACGGCCCATCATGGATTTCTTGTGTCTAAAAAGCACCTTTGTTAGTCGATCATAACTATGATATACATGGTTTATAAAGAATGGCTGTAGAAAAAGTCCACATCAAGGATGGATTGGATCATCTGATCAGTGCAATTTTTGCATGAGAGCGCACCAAATGTTTGATGGACTTAGTGGACAGTTCAGATCGGCCGATTGCATTGTCAAAATTGAAACGTTGCAACTAAGAGCACTGTAACTTATAGTACTCTGAGAGGTTTGGAGCATTTCTCATTATCATCTAATTCTACTATTGGTCACTTATTGACGTCAGCATAGTCATATTTCATATAGAGAGAGAGAGAGAGAGAGAGAAAGAGAGAGAGGGTATTGGTGTTTGATTACGAACCATCGGGCATGACTTGCGATACGTGAAGTTGGTTACGTGATACAAGTGTACGTAGATGTAGGAAGAGAGAGAGAGAGAGAGAGAGAGAGAGAGAGAGAAATGAAGTCGATGGGAAGTCATTTTAGGGTTAGATAGAAAGTAAGGAGGAGAGAAGGAAGGGGCTGGTCCCATCCGGTGCACTTGTCGGCGTTTCACTGCTTAAAAAGAGAGACCCACGACTCCTCCAATTCTCCCTCATTACACCACCAAACCAACGAGACAAACCTAAAAACACTAGAATTTCAACAACAACAACAACAACAACAACAAGATATGGGCCACCATTCCTGCTGCAACCAACAAAAGGTCAAGAGAGGTCTTTGGTCACCTGAGGAAGATGAAAAGCTCATCCGCTACATCACCACCCATGGCTATGGTTGCTGGAGTGAAGTCCCTGAGAAAGCTGGTCTTTCACCCTCTCTATCTTTTCTCTCTCTCCTCTTCTCTCCTCTTCTCTCTCTCTCTCTCTCTCTCTCTCTCTCTCTCTCAAGCTTTTCTTTCTTCTTCTTCTTCTTTTTTCCTTTTCAGGACTTCAAAGATGTGGGAAAAGTTGTCGGTTGAGGTGGATCAACTATCTGAGACCTGACATTAGAAGAGGAAGGTTTAGCCAAGAGGAGGAGAAATTGATCATCAGCCTCCATGGTATTGTAGGCAACAGGTCTGATTATATGTAAACCCTCTTTCTATTAATTTCTCTTTCCACTCTCTTTTTTCCCTTTTTCTTCCTTCTTATCTATGATGGATTTCACCAACATGAGCCATGGAGTTTACTTAATGTTACCCCACCTTCAATTCAAGATCCATACCCATCTTACCTCTAGAGATATATGACTCAAAGAAAGAAAGAAAAAGAAAAACCCATTTTGCCAAACCTTAAGCTCCCCCACAGGCTCATCTTATTCATCCCTTCATGGTTTTAGGGTTTCTTTTGTTCTTTCTTGTGAGGGAGCTACAGTAACATGAGCTATAGGGAATCTTCCTACCATACACAACGGCAAGCGCAACAAGCATTAACTAGAGCTCATGAACTTTTTTATTTTTTATTTGTATCTACAGCTCATGACCTAAAATACCCATTTTGCAAATATTAAGCTCTTCACCATGCTTATGTTAGACTCATCCTTTCATTGTTTTAGGGTTTTTTTTTTATTATTATTTTTATTTCGTTCTTTCTTTCTTTCATGTGAAGCAAATACACTAACATGAGCCATGGGGACTACCTAACGTGAACAACATAGGTGAAACATCTAAATCAGGCAGAATCTAGGTCTCATGATTTTATTTTTTATTTTAAATTCCAAATATGAAGCTGATCAACATGCCCATATTAGATTCATCACTTCATTGTTTTAGGGTTTTGTTCTGTTCTTTAATATCCAAAGAGGTACCCTAACATGAGCTATGGGAGCTACTGATATAGATAGCACTTAAGTGGAAAATCCATATCCAGCATGTCTAGGGTTGTAACTTGAAACCCTGGTGCCAGATACTATCTCCCCAACATGCTCATTTTATCTTCGAACCCTTATTGTTTCTATGTCCTTTCTGTTCTTTTATGTGAAGAATACAAACATGAACCATGGGATCTACATAACATGTCTATGGTTCATAGTTTAAAAACCATGTGTGCCAAATATTTAACTATCCAACTAGCTCACGTTAGATTCATCCTCTCATTCTCTTATGTATTTTATCTCTTCCTCTCTGTGAAGCATGCTATAACATGAGCTATGCAAACATTGCTAAAATGCCTAGGCCTCCTAAATTCTGACCCTTGGTACCAAGTACTAAACTCAGCAACTGGTTCCTCTCTGAAAATTTTAGGTTGTAATGTGCATGTTTGTAGGTGGGCTCATATAGCTAGTCACTTGCCTGGGAGAACTGACAATGAGATAAAGAATTATTGGAATTCATGGATCAAGAAGAAGATACGGAAGACTCCAGCGGCACCTCCGACAACTGTCCAAGTCCCACCCAGTATAGAATTTTCTCCGTCAAGTTTTGGTTACGACCAATTTGATATATTAAACCAAGATATGATGACAAAGCCGGTTCCTGAGAATGTGTTTTCTTCTCCTTGCCCCCTATTCACATTTGAGAACAGTTTAGGCGGTGGTGCAAGTGCAAGAGATGAACTTATTGCTTATGAAGTTGCGGGAACGAACACCACCGACGTATGGAATTCGAATCAAACTCAGGTGCAAGTACCGCCCCCACCGTTTGAGTTTGCAGGCGGCATGGACCCGAATTATTTGCCACCATTATTAGATAATGTGGAGAACATGGTGCCTGTGGAGGTACAATCTTGTTGCATGGATGAGGAAGGAGATATTGGTGGTGAATGCTTAGAAAGGCAAGAGTTGAGTGAATGGGTTGAATCCCAGCAATGCCCAACCTTTCTAATCTGGGAGCAAGTTGAAGGACAGCTGAGTGGGGCTGGGATCCCATCAGCTCCATCTAATGTGGAAGCTATGCTTGCTTCTTATCCTTCTTCTTTGTAAGGTGCTAATGAACTAATGAATCTCTCTCTCTCTCTCTCTCTCTCTCTCTCTCTCTCTCTCTCTCTCTCTCTCTCTCTCTCTCTCTCGGGTTTTCAAGTGAGATGGACATTATTAGATTGTTTAGAGGTATTGTGATGTTTGGATGTGTGTGTGTGTGTGTGTGTGTGTTTTCTTTTTCCTTTTTTTTTTTCTTTTTTCATTGAAGAGATGTACTTTGAGGATTGTATTTATAAGAGGCATGCAATGTTTTGTGATCTTTGAAAACAATTGAAGAAAAGAACAAAAAAAAGAGTCAACCGCCCACAATTCATGATCATCATATATCATTGGGACCCATTTCCGGAGGCTTTTAAAATAAAAAATTTAAAAATACCGTACGTTTGTATGCGGAGGATCTAAGACTCCATAGCAATGTTATACCCACCTTTTGTTGTTTTCTTAATGTTACTTCTACACGTGGTTTATTAATGTAGGAATAGAATATATATAACAATGCAAGAAGATCCAAGTACCTAACGATTTTGAAACATCACCCTCTTACATTCCTTGTATAATCTTGTAAACAACGCATACAATGAACATTTTAATTTTCAAATGAAAATGGAAACGTAACAAATGAAAGTGAGAAAGGAACAACAAGGTTCGTTAGCTTGATCCATCAATCTAAATCGATTCCAATACACTAATAAATAGAGAAAACAATTATAATATGAGGTTTGCTTAGTGGGTCTTGCCCAATAAGCACGCACCCTCTGCCCCACTAAGTGATAATTCAGACTCTTCATCTGGAAGGTCCCGGTCCGTAGTGTGGGACATATGTATAGAGCCGGTCCAAAAGATAAAGGCATGCAACATGATCAAAAGGAAGAGCTGCGATGGGACGCCCGCTTTATATATATATTCACACCAGGAGATAACACAATTCTTGCAATCGGACCATGCCACGTGAGATTTTATACTGATTTTATACTATTTCCTAGCTATGATGAGCCCACCTGAATTTTTTTTACCAGTGTGACATCAGGCATTAAGCCCAACATGCATGGGTGGCTCGCCCGATGTATGGGTGTATCTCATCCACACGAAGTCATCCATCCACGTCAGCCAATAATCACGCCCCTTGTGACTACGCAATTATGCAATCGTTTTTGTGTCTGACAGGTCCTTTTATAGTGTATCGTCTTTGTTTTTATATCACGTCCTTCATGTGATTACACCAGGTGGATCTGATGGCTAATAAGATAATACTTCCCCGCATCACTTTATGAAAAAAGTGTTGGGAAATTGCAGAAATACTTAGAGACAAATCAAGCAAAGTAATCGCAATTGTATAACTAAATTAAAAAAAGAACAATCTGAATTTCGCGTGGAAAAACCCTTCCAGGATAAAAATTAGTACTGTACAAAGCGACGAGCATACACGATAAAAGCAGAAATTACAAGATAGAGTTTTAACGATTTGAACAAGCCTTGAATCTCTTTTCACAAGCCCTAGCTATGCCCTTGAAACCTTAGGAATGAATTAGAAAGCCCTAATACACTTCTCCTCATCTCAAATCCCGATTATATCCGATATATATACTATCACAACAGGAATAGGAAACAAATCCAGCACTTACCCAACTCTGCGCTCGTGCTCGATGAGACCTTCGATGGCATTGACAACCTTCAATGCCATTGAATAGTAACACCTAAAACGTTCTATCAACTAACATGGAGGTTTTTAGATTTTCTTGATGTGATCAAGCATCCGTTGATAGCATCGACATCGGCTCAATGGCATCAAGTGGTCTGTCGATGGCATCAACAAACCCTTGTTATTGACAGAGTTAAAACATCAACAACAAAATTAAGATAAAATTCTTACAGACTATGTGATCAGTAAGAAAATATCATGAAACAAAAAGAACTTTTTTGCCATGAGACATGCTTAGGTAAAAGTTGTTGCAAAACACATGACACTATATATATATATATATATATATATATAAGTCATACGTACTGTAACGGCCTAGAAAAGAAGTCACAGTTGTTGTTCTAACAAGCAGTGATGCTTCTCATGACAAATGGTAGAAGTAAAATGGTTGCACACACATGAAGCCATAAGTGGAGAGCTCTGATACACACGATTTACTGACGTGATGATCAACAATGACACATGGCACGACATGATTGGTCAAGGGCATCTAAAAGCAAGCTAATTACCGAAAATTACGATAACATCTCTCAAGATAGAAATACAATCAACTATCCTTACTTGACGACTAATCAATTGAAAGAAAAACTGTAAAATTTTCTTAAGTTAGAACTGTAATTAGTCACGTTTGCTAATTATCCAATCAATCAAGAGAAGATCTTGGAGGCCAATTTGAATATGCATATCCAATAAACCGCTTTATACATATTCTATGAATAAATAGTTAACATTAGGTGTCTTGTTATGGCCCGGTCTTGCGCTATGAATAAATAGTTGCCATTAGGTGTCAACCCTTTCCGCAAACTATGATTGTCTTGCCTAATGAAGCCCGACTAATGATGAATGGATTATCATTTCCAATGACTGCCTATCTACGAAGCTGGCTATGTAGGCGATCCAGCTTTTGTGCTCGATGACCTTCTTACCACAAACAGGCAGTCATTTTCAATGACTGTCTCACTATGAATAGGCTATCATTAGCTATCCTTTTTCTTTTTCATTTTATTCTCTTTCTCTTATATATAGCTGATTGTAGTTAAACTCATTTATTTAATTGATCAACTTCAGCCTAGTTTTATTCTTTCTGATTATATTATTCGATTATTAAATGGTATAAAATAAATCGTGCGCTTAATCAAAAGTAAAGTCCTCACTCTAAAGGTGAAAAGAACTCATTACAAGGATGAATTGTCTTCTTCGCAAATTGTCTAATCCTGTACAATTGGTGGTTGAGTAGTCAGGTCAATTTACACAAATCCAGTCATAAGATTACTATTTCATTGCCTGAGGTCACAAGTCATTCAGTTTGAGTTGAGCCTGGCACACCCACCATGCGCACACACATGATACATTTGACTAAATTTGAAACCAACACTCGGGGCATCTAGAATTCATAGGCCACCTTATCCACTCCTTGAGGTAGATAGTGTGAGCCCCTCAACATAAACTCTTTAGTTTGCAAAATACATCATTTGCATCATTACTCTATCTCATCTCCAAGGAAATAGGATTTTCATACTTAACAATTACCATTCTTAACACACTTTACATGAATGGTTATGATCCCCAATAAGTGATATTCTTTCCATGTAGACGATATGCTATACAAGCTTCTTGATGAACGGTGTGGGTCATGGCATGGTAGGATATAAAAAGGGAGAGCCAATCATATATTATTGCTTATATATGCTTTCGCAGAAACTCAATAGAATTTATATGGCCCAACTTAAAGTTGCTTTCCTCTTCTCCCTCTATCTCTAAACTCAAATAAGACAACTGGCAGGAGATGTATTATCAAATTCATTTTTATTTAGGATCTTGATTTAAATCAGTAGATTCTAGTATATGTTGGAGATGACCTCCATCAGCTCCACTGTGATGTTCGCATCACATTCATTCCATCTATAGTGTTTGCTAACTCAATTTCACCCCCGATCCCAAAACTCAACCTAGTAAGACACACCATAGGGAAAAGAGAGAAATCATGACTAAAACCTAGTTTTAAAATGGCTTGAATTTTGGTGTGTCCCAGGTGGGCCTAACAAAACAGCTTGGGAGGTTTTATTAGTTGAGCATCCCTTCCCAATAGTTCCCCATGGTGCAGTCCACCTAAGTTTTTAAGCATACAGATTTTTTGTATCATGGTCTAACAATGAAGGGCACACCTCATGGAGGGGTGGATCTAATGCACGCATTATGGTGGATCCTCGAGCCATCATCCATACCATAACTTATGATAGATTTGACTCCATATAATAATTTTTCTTTAATTTGGCCTTATGGACATTGATAAACATTGGTCCAATTCTTCCTAATGTTGGCGAAGAGCTGCATGATAATCCTCATTTGAAGATTCACCTTCTCGCATAATCGCAATCTCATGATGCAACAAAAGAAAGTGGGCTAAGTCATGATTTTGGGAATACCTATTAACAATAGTATCCCAATGTGATTTTATATACAATCTTCCTTTTAAGCATTAAGAATGATTAATTTATGGTTACATAAAATGGAGCAACCAAGTCATGATTGTATAAGATAACTTAACCATTCATCATATTTATGTCATTTACTTTTGGAGCTTTTTTAGTGCTAGTGAGATATCCTAAATTTTTTAGTCCTCCAAAGAGAGCTTATCATATGATAATTTATGATAACCAAGTCATGATTGCTTTTGTAGTGCATACTCAAACCATGTCAAATAATTTGTTCCATCGAGAAGGACAGTTGTAATTAACAAATTCAACTGCGAAGATGAAGATGCCAACGTATTGGATAACAATCCTTTGAAATTCTCCCATTATAGAAAAAATCACCAATGAATAAATCCAAAAAATAAAACAAAGAGTCACAAAGGGAGTACGCAGATCATGAAATAAATATCAATACTAAAAGGGCAATGAATGAAGAGAAGGCATTGAAGAAAGAAGCATTATCGTGCGTATGTGGCAACAAGGAAGGAATTTATGCCATAAAATCCATAAGCAATAACAACAAGATTGTCAGAGTAGTGTTACTAGTGTTGAGGACTCTTTTTAATCTAGTTTATAGCACACTCCCTTTTAGACTAGAATTTATTTATAAGGAGGAGTTAGAATTTCAATGAAATACTAGTTATGGTGCTTTACTACTGTTGATGCAAAAATCTGGTTCACCCTCGCTAAGCTGTTGGACTTTCAAATACCTGCACAGGAAGAAGACAAAAGAGACCCTAGCTAGAGCAAGGGACCCTCCGATGCCAAAGTTATGCTAGGAATCTGGGTTTAGTAATATAGAGGGGTTCTGGGTGAGAGATTTTGTGTACCTTTCACCGTAAAAATGTCTTCTATTTATAGGGTAAGAGTTGATTACATGGATGAAGATGTTTCCTAAATTATAGGCGTGCGTTCAGCAGACGTCTCTCAACCGTTTCGCGCGATCTCTAGTGAAGATAAGATCAAGTGGTCGAACCTTGAGAAAGTTTGAGGCGAATGGTAGAGGCTAAGGTCTATGGCCGACCTGACTTACCAAGGCCAACCTACTGATGCTGGAGTGGTCTTTGCTGACCTAACCTAGGTACTTGGAAGAGCTTTGAACCTCTCCTTATCATTAGGCAGATGACGGACCTGCCGACCTCTCTTCCTTGGCTATTGAGGAGCTCATTAGTCATGACCGGTGCTGACCGACCTCGTGTCCTGCAAAAATGTCCGAGCTGACCTCTTCTCTTTAGTCGGTCCATTTTTACCCATAACAATAAGCCCCCTGCTTTCGAGCTCGCGCAGTGGGCTTGGGAAATAAGTTAGTTTTGGTGAGGTCGAACATTTTAGCCGAGTATGAGCATTAGGGTGAGCTTTTAAGCTCTTCCTTTTACTAGGGGATTCTGCTTTTGTCAAACAGATGGGTTAGCTGCAATGACCCCCTCATAAGGAGTCAAGCAGTTTACTTAGGAGAATTATTTTCCATTGCACTAAGAGATCCTCATTGTAAATCGTACGATTTGAGTGGCGTTACCAATTAGTGGTCCGACCTCTTCTTTAAAGGTCGGATGACTGATAAGAACTGTTTTTCCCTTACACTAAGGGAAGTCCTCGGTTGGCCATGTAGTAGAATCGAATAATGGTCCAACCTCTTCTCTAAGGGTCGGACGATTGGTGAAAGGATTGTTTTCCCTTGCACTAAGGAAAGTCCTCAGTAGTTCGTGCAACTCGGATTGTAGAAAAAGAGATTTTCTTCTCGATATGGGGAAGCTCTTTCATAGTATAATTCATGGTAGATGACTTTTTTCTTTGCACTAAGGGAAGTCCTCATAGTTGATTTTACAACTTGAATAATCGAAATTTGAAAGAAGTTCTCTTCCCTTGACCTGGGGAAGTTTTTCCATTATAGAATAGTAGAGGAGAAATGGTAGCAGTATCGCGAGCACCTTCTTCCCTTTTAGAAAGGGAGGTTGCCCTTGTCGAGTAGGTCGGTCAGTTGACACGTCTTATTACCGAGCTCGGTTGATTGGTTCAGCTCGGTCATTAAGTTTCCTTGACCAGCCCAGCTTCCTCAAGTACCTGCTTCGGCTTGGTGTTCAAAAGAGTGTATCGATGGAAGCAACTTTCCGGATGTCGGTTGGTACAATGGTATCGATCTTGGTCATCTTTTTTCTTTCTTTTGGTGTTAACATCAGAAGGCTCTCCTTTTTCCATTCTCTTCCTCTACTCAGTCGAGTTATTTCCTCTTCAAACAGCTCTTCGTGAACTAAAGAGCTCCTCAGTATTGGAATATTTGTTAGCTCGATTAAGTAGGTTGCCGATGGTAGTCAGGGGGTTCTTACCAATAGAGAAGAGAAACTTTCCTTATTTGAGGCCGGCCACCATGGCAGTCAAAGCTATCTGGTCGGAATAATCGTCGACCTGGACAGCTTCGGCATTGAAACGGATGAGGTAGTCTCTTAACAGCTCATCCTCCCTCTGCTTGATTGTGAGAAGATGAGCTGATGACTTTCTTTTGTCTCTTCTACCGATGAACTGTGTAATGAGGCTTTGTTGAGTTGCAAAAAGGAACTGGTGGACCTCAGCTTCAGCTACCTGAACTACTATCGAGCAACTCCTGATAAGGTCAAGGAGAATGATTGGCATATTACAAGGTCCGAGACGCCATGAAGCTCCATCCAGGCTTTGAAGGACTCGAGGTACTTGGCCGGATCGGCGATTCTAGAGTAAAGGGTCATCTGTCGCATCCGAAACCTGGGCGGAAGTGGAGATGTCATAATGTCGTCGGTGAATGATGGTTCGGTTTCTCCTAAAATGGCCTCTACTGAGGTCGGCACTCGGGCATGGTAAGCTTGTCTGATGTTGTTAATCTACCCTCGAAGTTTCCTAAGCTTTGCCTCCCAAGGGCCCTTATTCTTGGCCACTGCTACAGAGACTTTTCCACAGCTCTTCCTCTCTAGAGAGGGGCAGAGATCAAAATCGAGAGTGGTTGCCCTTGAAGTGTGGGAAAGGGCATGGGCTGGCAGTTTATGAGGTTGCTTGTTTCTTTATGAGTTGACTGGTGCTCGAGGCGATGTAGTGGAGGCACCCTCTTCTGCATTACGATCAGGGGTGGATTTTGTCTCTCCATGAGTTGATCCATGTTTTAATTCAGGACTTCGACTCGATTCTCCAATGAGACTAATCGACCACCCTAGGTGCGGAATCGAGGAGCAGGTGTTGTGGGAGTAGAGTCGGCCCACTGCTGATAGGGTTGGGCACCCTACTCGGCTGATGATTCAGGAAAAACTGAAATGGCTGCAGCAGATGATTCCAGAAGAGCTGGGATGGTTGCAACAATGACAGCTAGAGCTTTCTTCTTTCCTTTCTCCATTGTGGTTTTCTGGTAAAGTAGGAACGGCTTTGATGTCGTTCCCACATACGACACGAAATTGTTGATGCAAAAATCTGGTTCACCCTCGCTGAGTTGTTGGACCTTCAAACGTACACCTACACAGGAAGAAGACAAAGGAGACCCTGGCTAGAATAGGGGACCCTCCAATGCCAAAGTCAGGCTAGGAATCTGGGTCTAATAGTATCGAGGGGTTCTAGGTGAGAGATTTTGTGTACCTTTCACTGCAGATAGGTCCTCTATTTATAAGGCAAGAGTTGATTACGTGGGTCGAGACATTTTCTAAATTATAAGCGTGCGTTCAGTAGACGTCTCTCAACTATTTCGTGTGATTTCTGGTGAAGATAAGATCAAGCGGTCGAACCCCGAGAAAGTTTGAGGCAGATGGTGGAGGCTGAGGTGGTCTTGGCCAACCTGACCTGGGGGTAGTATGCTGACCTGACCTAGGTACTCGGATGAGCTTTGAACCTCCACTTATCATTGGGCAGATGACGGACCTGCCGACCTACCAATGTTTCTTCCTTGGCTATTGAGGAGTTCATTGGTCATGACCGGCAATGGTCAACCTCATGTCTCACAAAGATGTCTGAGCTGACCTCTTCTCTTTAGTTAAGCCATTTTTACCCGTAACAACTACCTTATAGTTTTCCATGTCATACTACACATAAATCTTGTGATCTTGTCTTAGCCCATGCATCTATATCTAATATAATCCATCCATTGTCATGGTCTTCTACCAAAGACCCAATGCCTATGCAAATATAAGTGGTGGGCCCTTAAATTTGGACCATCAAATGCAATCAAAACTTTTTTAACGGTTAAAATAAAAGTTTAACGGTTGAAAATACTTGTAAATGTTTTTTAATTAGTGTTAAGCTCAACGAAAAAATCACTCGATGAACATTTGATCTCTTCTATCCAAGAGTGAGTTCCTAAAAAACTAGCGGATCCCTTATTAGCCCATGTGAGTATCAACAAACTTTGATGGATGTACCAAGTTATACTCATTTTTATTAGATACATGATGACCTTATAAAGTGAGCCAAAGCATATATATAATCAAAACCTAAAACCCACATACATAATTAGGTCAAGGATTAATTAGATCCAATGCATCCTCAAGTCAATCATAATCCAGGCATGATGAGTCTCTTATTCTAAAGACTTGACCATGATCCACCAATGCCAGTGCTCAATAGGTCCAACACTAAAAGCCCATATCCATGATATACTCACTCTTATTAGGGTAAGGCTAAGACATTGATTTGTCATTGTACCAGACTATGAAGACCTTCTATCATAACACATCATCAGTCCTCCCACAAAGGATGACCACATTTATCACTATGATGATTATAACTACAACATGTTTTCCCTATAACTTGTTAGGTAGTCATGGAATAACAAGAAACCGAGATTCATGAATCATATCTCTCTATTGATCAATAACCATTGTGTCCAATATCAAGATTGTAAAAATAAGTAAAGAATCCCTCTTATTTAACCCATATATACATTTATTTTAATGCACCTCCACATGTTAATATGGCACAACAATCTACCCATCACTAGGACTCTTGATTATCATGACCAATGATCACTAAGATCATCAATGTCATATCCACGTGTTGTCGAGATTTACATTAATTTTCTAGAGCACAGATCCAAACCTCAGCCCATCCCTAGAATCAGCCACTAATTCTTTCCCAATCTGAGAAGTCTTGTCAACTAACCACATTTGTCTCAGGGAGATTGGACGGAACATGTTTATGTTATAACTACGGGATGACAGTCTACGCCCGTCGGATCTGAATTTGGTGTGATTTCAGTGCAGCGAAGCCAGATTCATACATATGAAACTTACACTCAAGCAATGAATAGGAATGACATGCTTCTGCTACCAGACTGTATTAGTTCCCATACCATGGTTTTAAGACTCAACTGAGTCGACTCGGACTCGCTTCGCCCCAATCGGGTTCGATACCACAAATTACGGAGTGGCAACTCGGTCTGGACTGGGATTAGGATCGGTCAGCCAAGGTTTGACTTGTGAGCCCAGCTCAGAGAATTGAATTCCTATATCTGAAGCTCATAGGCTGCTGCGGCTTGGACTTGGGTCCCTGCATCAGTGGTCAGACCTGCACCACCTTTTTGTACAGCCCGGCCTGACTCATTGCAGCAGCTTAACAGGGAGCTGCTTGATATGGGCTTATGCAATTCGTTTTCTACAGGCTGGGCTTGGGTTGGCTTGGGGCCGATTTTTAACTGTTCAGATCAGGCCTGTCACATTGTGTTTATTTGAGAATTTGATTTTGCTAAGCCCAATCCGGAGCTATTGACAGAAATTAGTAGGGCTGAAAGTCGGGTGGGTTGGGTTGGGTTGGTGCTCAACCCTAGCCCAACCCAAGGATCCTATACGTTAACCCTAACACAACACAACCCAACCCAACCTCGGGTTGGAAATTCTCAACCCAAGCCCAACCCAAGCGGGCTCGATCGGGTTGGGCGGGTTGTTCGGGCGGATGCATGCTAATATTTTCATTATTATTTATGGTAAAGAACTTTATTTTTTCTAAACAAACAAGCTAAAATATAGGATTACTCTTTTAAAGGTTCGTGTTATGTAGTAAGCAATCTATTTGAGAGAGAAACTTGGCATATCTTGTTAGCTTGAGTCATTGGAAATGGCGTGGACCAATGAGACCTGACGGCACTAGAATTTCCTATGCCTTCAACAGAGATGATCCACACTCAATTACAATTTATAACTTATATATTAATTGGGTTCGGGTTGAGTCGGGCAACTCAAGACCTCAACCGAAGCCCGACCCAACCTTTATCGGGTTGGTGTTTATATAGCCCAAGCTCAAGACCAAACCCGGTACATCCTGCCCGAGCCCAACCCAATGTCAGGTCAGTCACAGGTCAGTCGGGTTGAACCCGGCCGACTTTCACCCCTAGAAATTAGGATGGAAATGGGACAGTTTTGGGCCAGGCTAGGCCTCAGCTCAGTCCGACAATAAAAACCCAGGTGACGAGCCCGACAAGGGGCCGAGAATAACAGGACCAAACCCGAGACAGAGCCGTGTATCAGCTGGAGGCTTGGGAAGTAATGGGAACGTGATCTGAACAGAAGACCAGGAGTGCCAAGGGCCAACCATGAGGTGGGTCATGCGTCAGAAAAAAAGTGGACAGTTGAAGACAAGCTTCTTCGTTATATTTTTCAGACCCGTGTCAACCTATCGGTTGTGCGGGCTGATGTTCGGGTGAGATCATCTACAGGGTTGGCCAGAAATGCATCACTTTCTATAAGTGCATGAGATACAAACCGTCCATCAGGCACACGGCCGTGTGTTTCGCCGTGATTCCACAACAACAACGAAAAAAAGGCTGACTCAACACTCAGGTTGGCCAACCCATAAGGAACCATATAAAATTATACTAAAGCTTCTAAATTTGCATAGCATGTCCGGTTGAAAATCAATGCCTCAAATTTATGCTAAAACAGGGGCAATTAATCGGTCTATAATTTGGTCGAAAGGTTGAAGGATATCAAACATATTCGGTTTTTAGGCAAAATTCTCTGAATTTGTTTTGTAGTTTTTGATAGGTTATAAACTTTGGTCAACAAGTTGACCCGACTGATCGTCGCATCTCAACCGGTCGAATCAACAGGTCGGCAGATTACAGTTTGTGCGGTTTTGTGCGATTTGTTTATATTTCTATTATACCTTATATATATTGGTGTAATTGAAATTAGGGTGTGGGCATACGTAATTAAGGTCTAGGGTTTTTCTCTTGAGGTTTTGAAATGGAAAGATTTCATCTATTGTAACTTTGTCATTCATAATGCACTTTGTTGTGGTTTTCACCAATGAGGGTTTTTTCACGTAAATTCAAAGTGCTTTTCGTTACATATGCTCGTGCGATTGTGATTACTTTATTTAATTTGACTTTGTGTGCTTCTGTGAGTCTCAATATGGTCCACCTAAGTTAAATATCGGGAACTTTTTTACTCATTCTTTCATCCTAATGAAGCACACCAGATGAATGGATTGGATGGCATATAAACACCATGGTAAGCCCTAAACTAAACTAATAGTGAGCATGCCCATCCCATTTGTTTTTTATGTTGTGGCTTACCTAAGTTTTGGATCATTATGATTTTTCAGTTCCTTAGTTAATACGAGGCATTTTACATGATGGATGGAATGGATCTCCCTTAGGATTCCACGTCCCTGATGAAAAATAATTCAGCGGAAATGAAAATTAGGGAAGCGGATTGCATACTGAGTGAGCTCTGTGGGGGTACCATGAATGTATGTCTCATATCCACATGGTCGGTCCATCTGATTTTTCCAACTCATTTTAAGGCATGAGCCCAAAATTAAAGCATATCCAAAGGTCAAGTGGATCATACAATTGAAAACAGTGCAGATAATGACATTTACTGTTGGAACCTTCCTAGGGCCCACAGTGACTTTTATATGTCCCTATTCATATGATTACACAGACATGATGAAGGGAAAATATAAACATCAGCTTGATCCAAAACTTCTGTGGCCCCCTTTCTAGGACCCATATTGACATTTATTTGTCATCAGACATGTTCATATGGTCACGGAGATATGACCAACTTAAAATACCACAGTGACTAAAAATACCAGAGTGACGTTTATTTGTGTTTGAACCTGTTCATATGGTCACATAGACATGCCGGAAGAAAAATACAAATATCAGTTGATCCAAAACTACTACAGAAAAATTTTGGACGATAAATACCTTCGGTTGGCGTTGTTTCCTGTTTTTCAAGCTCATTTTAGGACACGAGCCTAGTAGTCATTTCAGTGTGTCAGCTGATAGGTACTCTTTTAACAAACCAACTCTGAATAAATAAAAGGTTTACCTACCAAATTCACACGTGGCACATTGTGCAAGATCCAAGCCATTTATCAAGTGGGCTCCATCGTACATGTGCCTTGGAACAAATTTGTAGCCAAGCAACTGCTCATCCTGGCACACAAGCATGTCAATGCAGACTTTTCAATGAAGGTAATGGACATGGGCCTTTCTTTTCTTTTTGTTTTGGGGGGCCCATTTGGCTACCCTCAAAGCTCTATTTGCATAGAATATTTTGAAAACACATGTAAGGTGTTTGAAGGTTAAAGGTCAACGGTCTCAAATACGACACATTCATAATTGCATCTTGTATGTTACATGCATCATTCATGTTGAGGAACCGCGAAAGTATGTAGAAACGAATCAACCAAAATACACGCAATCGTACAACTAAATCCAAATTAGAACAATCTGAATTTTATGTAAAAAAATCCTTACAGGAAAAAACCATGGCACAAAGCGACGAGTATGTACTATGAAAGCAAAAATTACAGGAGATAGAGTGTTACCGATTCGAAAAAGCCTCAAACCCACTTCATAAGCCCTAGTTATGCCCTTGAAATCCTTAGGAACAAATTAAAAGGCCCTCTCTATACCCTAATCTTGATTACACCCAGTGTTCGAATTATCTCCGATATTATCAAAATATCTCCAATATTATCTTTATCTTCAGGTCAACAATGTCGATAACACTAGTACCGATACCGATACCGATAACGCTAGTAGTATCAGAAATTTCAGGTATTAGCAATGTATCACTAATGTAATCACCAATATTTTCAACTATGTAAATTCCAGGTGTCGCTTATATTGTCAATGCATCAATATCGCCAATGTATCACCAATATTTTTTTACTATACAAATTCTAGGTAATACTTGTATCATAAGTGTATCGACGATATTTCAATAATATCGCCAACATATTGATATATCAAAATTTTGTTTATTAGAAAAAAATATATATTTTTCAATTTTTTTTCATGGACACATGGTTGTATTTAGTGTTCAATTTGTCATTGATAATACTAATAATATCTTGGTAAATATCATGTGTTGTTAATATTTTGCAATATTGACGGATGTTTGAATGGAATGTTGGATGGTTAAATAGGCCAGATGGGATGATTAGACTGATTTCTTACAATAGCTCATGCTTTTAAGGCCCCATTAAATAAAAACTTGTTATATATGCATTCTTTTTATAATTTTTTTATTTCTAAATATATAAATATGTACATTTTAGCATCCTCTGTTTGCAGTAATGGACACTCAACATCCTGTAATAAACACAATGATTATACTCACTCCCGGTAAACTTTTGACTCACCATGAAATAATCAAATTTCTTATACTACTGCCTAGGCAATTGTTTCAGGTCGTACAACGACCTCTTCAACCTGAAAATCTTGTTCTCTGCTGCTTTTATTTTAAAACCTTCTATTTGCTTAATATAAATCTGCTATTTTAATTTCCCATGCAAGAAGGCAATTTTCACATCCATTTGTTTCAGCTCGAAATCGTATTGGGCAACCAGCGCTAAAACGAATCTGATAAATACTTGCTTCACCACGGGCATAAATATCTCAATGAAGTCAACACATTCTCTCTGAGCATATCCCTTCACTGCCAATCTTGCCTTGTACCTATCATATTTCTTCTTAAAGATCCACTTACACCCGATCTCTTTTCGATCGACCGAAAACTCCACCAGCTCCCACGTCTCATTCTTATATAGGGAGTCCATCTCATCATTCATCGTTGCTTTTCACTTTTCGTTATATGGCTCATCAAGAGCCTCCTTAAAAGTAGAGGGATTCCCCTCATTTGTAATGAAGGCAAATGCGACATTTAAGTCATCCTTGTATCTCGTCGATAACCTACGATTCCTTAGCGAATTCCTTCTCATAAGTGGCTACTCCATATGCTCTTGTACCCCTGCTTACGTCCCAGTATCCGCATGTGTCTTATTTCTGTCTAACTGAACGTTCATAACCAACTTTTTCGATTCCTTATGCTCATCCTTACAAAACAAGGATCCTTCGTCTAATTTGACGTTACGACTAAGGATGAAATTCCGTGTGACCCAGTCATATAGCCTGTACCACTTCACACCACCATCATAACCGACAAAAATGTACTTTTTAGCCCTTTGATCCAACTTATCTCTCTCAACTAACGGTACGTGAGAATAAGCATCACAACCAAATACACACGGTCCCGAGTAGTCTACATGCTGACCACTCCACACTTCCTTTGGAATTTTATAATCAACAGTCGTATAAAGGGATCGATTCACTAAGTAACAAATCATATTAATGACGTTAATTCACAATTCATTGCCCGACCCAGCATTACTGATTATGTATCGAGCCCTCTCCAAGAGAGTCTGATTCATCCGGTCAGCCATACAGTTCTGCTTTAGTGTGTAGCACACTATATTGTGCCCCACGATCCCTTCATACTTACAATACCAATTGAATTCCCCGGAAGTGAATCCTCCACCATTATCTGTCATCAATACTTTCACATTTCACCCTGACTTTTTTTCAACTATCACCTTCTACTATTTGAATTTGGTGAAAACATCGAATTTATTTTTCATAAATTAAATCCACACTTTTCTGAAATAATCATCAATAAACGTGACAAACAATAACAATCATTCACCAGAAACCCCGGGCATTGGCCTCCATACATTAGAATGCACATAATCTAGAACCCTCTTACAAATATATTTCTCAAACTTACAAGAGAATATTAACTGTTTATTATATATACAATATCCACATAGACTAAAATCAATGCTTTTAAAAATTGAAATTAGACATCAATCAGAAAGTACATTCATGCCTCACTCACTCATGTGGCCCGAGCGTACATGCCATATACGTGAATTCGTGGAATCTGCTACAAACGTTGCAGCTCTACCTGATGAAATACTCTCGAACAACTTGTAAAGGTTTACATTCCTATGTGCCTTTATGACTATGATTACCCCCTTTGAAACTTTAAGAATATGATCAAACCCAGTGAATTTACACCCTAGTGCCTTTAGTACTTGCAGATATATCAGACTCTTCCTCAAATCAAGAACACGTCTCACTTTAGTCAAGATACGCTCTATGTCATCAAACATCTTAATGCGCACCGATCCAACACCTACTACTTTATAAGCATTATCATTACCCATAAATATCTGGCCACCATCACACTCACTATAACTGGTGAACCAATTCCGATGATGATTCATGTGGTACGAAGACCCCATATCCAAAATCAATTTTTCATCGAAGTATCCGGATTTGGATGCGGTCAACACGTCACTACCATTTGCTTCCTCACTGGATTCCGCAGCGCTGGCTTCCCTTGAACTATCTGAATTCTTTTTTCTCGACTTAAGATTTTGAAAATCCTTCGTCATGTGCCCAGTTATGCCACAATTTCAGCACTCCAATTTGCCTTTACACATGCTCTTGGATTTAGACCTTGATCGTAAAGATTTACTATCCTGTTTAGAATTTCTCCCCCTTATAATCAATACATCTTAAAAGCACACACGTCACCATTTTTCTTTCTCATTGCCTTTGACTGAAAGGCTGAGATAACAATCTCAACGCTAATGGTTGTTCTACTGGTGCATAAAGAGTCTTTAAACGACTCATACGATACTAGAGGAGAGTTCAACAGTATATATGCCTAATCTTCATCCTTCATCATTTCCTTTACATCCAATGATTTGCAAATCAACTAATTAAAGTTACTAATATAAGCCTCAATGTTAGCCTCCTCTACCATCTTTAGATTAAATAAATGTAACTTCAAGTACAAACAATTCTCAAGAAATTTCTTCATATAGATATTCTCTAATTTCGAACATGTACTTGCTGGAGTTTTTCCTCATAACATTATAGAGAACCTCATCCATTAAACATAATTGAATAGAGGTTCTATCTTTCTTATTCATCTTATTCATTTCTTCTTATATCATAGATTCTGATTGCTTTTCAAGAAGAGCTTCGTTCAATCCTTGTTAAACTAGGATACCATTCATCTTAACTTTCCATAATTCAAAATTGTTTTTACCGATGTATTTTTCTACATCGAACTTTGGGTTGATGTCATTGATACCTTGCTTTCAGATTCGATATGCTTCTTAACGTTAGCTTTGATACCACTTGTTAAGAAAACACAAAAGCACACAAAGACAAATCAAGCAAAGTACGTGCATCACACAACCAAGTCCAAACAAGAACAATCTGAAGTTTATGTGAAAAAAACCTTTGCGAGATAAACCCACTACTCAAAACGACGAGTATGCACTATGAAAGCAGAAATTACAAGAGACTATGTGTTACCGATTCGAAAGGCGTAGAATCCACTTCACAAGCCTTATCTATGCCCTTGAAACCCTTAGGAACGAACTAAAAGGCCCTCTCTATACCCTAATCTTGATTACACCCAGTGTTCGAATTATCTCCGATATTATCAAAATATCTCCAATATTATCTTTATCTCCAGGTCAACAATGTCGATAACACTAGTACCGATACCGATACCGATAACGCTAGTAGTATCAGAAATTTCAGGTATTAGCAATGTATCGCTAATGTAATCACCAATATTTTCAACTATGTAAATTCCAGGTGTCGCTTATATTGTCAATGCATCAATATCGCCAATGTATCACCAATATTTTTTTACTATACAAATTCTAGGTAATACTTGTATCATAAGTGTATCGACGATATTTCAATAATATCGCCAACATATTGATATATCAAAATTTTGTTTATTAGAAAAAAATATATATTTTTCAATTTTTTTTCATGGACACATGGTTGTATTTAGTGTTCAATTTGTCGTTGATAATACTAATAATATCTTGGTAAATATGATGTGTTGTTAATATTTTGCAATATTGACGGATGTTTGAATGGAATGTTGGATGGTTAAATAGGCCAGATGGGATGATTAGACTGATTTCTTACAATAGCTCATGCTTTTAAGGCCCCATTAAATAAAAACTTGTTATATATACATTCTTTTTATAATTTTTTTATTTCTAAATATATAAATATGTACATTTTAGCATCCTCTGTTTGCAGTAATGGACACTCAACATCCTGTAATAAACACAATGATTATACTCACTCCCGATAAACTTTTGACTCACCATGAAATAATCAAATTTCTTATACTACTGCCTAGGCAATTGTTTCAGGTCGTACAACGACCTCTTCAACCTGAAAACCTTGTTCTCTGCTGCTTTTATTTTAAAACCTTCTGTTTGCTTAATATAAATCTGCTATTTTAATTTCCCATGCAAGAAGGTAATTTTCACATCCATTTGTTTCAGCTCGAAATCGTATTGGGCAACCAGCGCTAAAACGAATCTGATAAATACTTGCTTCACCACGGGCATAAATATCTCAATGAAGTCAACACATTCTCTCTGAGCATATCCCTTCACTGCCAATCTTGCCTTGTACCTATCATATTTCTTCTTAAAGATCCACTTACACCCGATCTCTTTTCGATCGACCGAAAGCTCCACCAGCTCCCACGTCTCATTCTTATATAGGGAGTCCATCTCATCATTCATCGTTGCTTTTCACTTTTCGTTATATGGCTCATCAAGAGCCTCCTTAAAAGTAGAGGGATTCCCCTCATTTGTAATGAAGGCAAATGCGACATTTAAGTCATCCTTGTATCTCGTCGATAACCTATGATTCCTTAGCGAATTCCTTCTCATAAGTGGCTACTCCATATGCTCTTGTACCCCTGCTTACGTCCCAGTATCCGCATGTGTCTTATTTCTGTCTAACTGAACATTCATAACCAACTTTTTCGATTCCTTATGCTCATCCTTACAAAACAAGGATCCTTCGTCTAATTTGACGTTACGACTAAGGATGAAATTCCGTGTGACCCAGTCATATAGTCTGTACCACTTCACACCACCATCATAACCGACAAAAATGTACTTTTTAGCCCTTTGATCCAACTTATCTCTCTCAACTAACGGTACGTGAGAATAAGCATCACAACTAAATACACACGGTCCCGAGTAGTCTACATGCTGACCACTCCACACTTCCTTTGGAATTTTATAATCAACAGTCATATAAAGGGATCGATTCACTAAGTAACAAATCATATTAATGACGTTAATTCACAATTCATTGCCCGACCCAGCATTACTGATTATGTATCGAGCCCTCTCCAAGAAAGTCTGATTCATCCGGTCAGCCATACAGTTCTGCTTTAGTGTGTAGCACACTATATTGTGCCCCACGATCCCTTCATACTTACAATACCAATTGAATTCCCCGGAAGTGAATCCTCTACCATTATCTGTCATCAATACTTTCACATTTCACCCTGACTTTTTTTCAACTATCACCTTCTACTATTTGAATTTGGTGAAAACATCGAATTTATTTTTCATAAATTAAATCCACACTTTTCTGAAATAATCATCAATAAACGTGACAAACAATGACAATCATTCACCAGAAACCCCGGGCATTGGCCTCCATACATTAGAATGCACATAATCTAGAACCCTCTTACAAATATATTTCTCAAACTTACAAGAGAATATTAACTGTTTATTATATATACAATATCCACATAGACTAAAATCAATGCTTTTAAAAATTGAAATTAGACATCAATCAGAAAGTACATTCACGCCTCACTCACTCATGTGGCCCGAGCGTACATGCCATATACGTGAATACGTGGAATCTGCTACAAACGTTGCAGCTCTACCTGATGAAATACTCTCGAACAACTTGTAAAGGTTTACATTCCTATGTGCCTTTATGACTATGATTACCCCCTTTGAAACTTTAAGAATACGATCAAACCCAGTGAATTTACACCCTAGTGCCTTTAGTACTTGCAGATATATCAAACTCTTCCTCAAATCAAGAACACGTCTCACTTTAGTCAAGATACGCTCTATGTCATCAAACATCTTAATGCGCACCGATCCAACACCTACTACTTTATAAGCATTATCATTACCCATAAATATCTGGCCACCATCACACTCACTATAACTGGTGAACCAATTCCGATGATGATTCATGTGGTACGAAGACCCCATATCCAAAATCAATTTTTCATCGAAGTATCCGGATTTGGATGCGGTCAACACGTCACTACCATTTGCTTCCTCACTGGATTCCGCAGCGCTGGCTTCCCTTGAACTATCTGAATTCTTTTTTCTCGACTTAAGATTCTGAAAATCCTTCGTCATGTGCCCAGTCATGCCACAATTTCAGCACTCCAATTTGCCTTTACACATGCTCTTGGATTTAGACCTTGATCGTAAAGATTTACTATCCTGTTTAGAATTTCTCCCCCTTATAATCAATACATCTTAAAAGCACACACGTCACCATTTTTCTTTCTCATTGCCTTTGACTGAAAGGCTGAGATAACAATCTCAACGCTAATAGTTGTTCTACTGGTGCATAAAGAGTCTTTAAACGACTCATACGATACTAGAGGAGAGTTCAACAGTATATATGCCTAATCTTCATCCTTCATCATTTCCTTTACATCCAATGATTTGCAAATCAACTAATTAAAGTTACTAATATAAGCCTCAATGTTAGCCTCCTCTACCATCTTTAGATTAAATAAATGTAACTTCAAGTACAAACAATTCTCAAGAAATTTCTTCACATAGATATTCTCTAATTTCGAACATGTACTTGCTGGAGTTTTTCCTCATAACATTATAGAGAACCTCATCCATTAAACATAATTGAATAGAGGTTCTATCTTTCTTATTCATCTTATTCATTTCTTCTTATATCATAGATTCTGATTGCTTTTCAAGAAGAGCTTCGTTCAATCCTTGTTAAACTAGGATACCATTCATCTTAACTTTTCATAATTCAAAATTATTTTTACCGATGTATTTTTCTACATCGAACTTTGGGTTGATGTCATTGATACCTTGCTTTCAGATTCGATATGCTTCTCAACGTTAGCTTTGATACCACTTGTTAAGAAAACACAAAAGCACACAAAGACAAATCAAGCAAAGTACGTGCATCACACAACCAAGTCCAAACAAGAACAATCTGAAGTTTATGTGAAAAAAAAAAAAAAAAAAAAACCTTTGCGAGAAAAACCCACTACACAAAACGACGAGTATGCACTATGAAAGCAGAAATTACAAGAGACAAAGTGTTACCGATTCGAAAGGCGTAGAATCCACTTCACAAGCCTTATCTATGCCCTTGAAACCCTTAGGAACGAACTAAAAAACCCTCTCTATACCTTAATTCCAATTACACCAAATATATATACTATCACAACCGGAATAAGAAATAAATCATGCACTTACGCAATTTTATGCACACCTTTGATAGGACTTTCGATGCCATCGACGACCCTCAATTTCATCGAACTTAATTCGAAAACATTGAGTAGCAACACTAAAACGTTCCAGCAACTAATATGGAATTCAACGGATTTTCTCGATAGAATCAAGCATCTGTCAATGGCATTGAATGGTTTGTCGATGACATCAACAGACGTTGTTATTATCAGATTTAAAACATTAACAATAATTCATGTGTACAAAATAACAAGGTTTTAATTTCAACCCACTGGACAACAATTTACACTCGAGCTAGTGAAACCTTCCTTTTTATCATAAGTGCACAGCATCTAACACTTACAATAGGTTGGGTTATAAATGAGGATCACCTTGATCAAAAATCAGCCCCATCCACTCATCAGGTGGGCCATACCATATAATCGAGTTCTAACCATTGATCAATAAACAAAATACTAGGGTGATGCATGACTGATTTTTGCACAAGTAATCCTGATGAAACTATTGGACAGGTTGAATGTCGCACACGCATAAAAGATTACAAGATATTGGATGAGTGGCCAGTTACTTGCAGTCCAACGGTTAGATTTAAACCTCCAAAAGATAGTTACCCTTTTGTACATCTTATAAAAAATGAGTTTAAATCAACTTTTATTCAGGTCAGTGAATCACACCACCTGCTCATTTTAGGGACAGCCTTAAGTTTGATTTTACTAAAATTAGTGGCAATATTAGATTAGCGGTCAACAAATCATGGACATGTACCTTGTCCGGACTCTTGATTGGGTCCCGCTTTCCTGGTTATGTTAGCATGCAATTAGAGGTGTACACGAACCCAGCTAGCTCACTCGACTCGACCCGAAAAAGCTCAATTTGACTTGGTTCAAAGCTGAGTTCGAGCCGAGTTGAGCTGATTTTTTAAGCTCAAAAATGAGTTCAAGCCGAGTTCGAGCTGGCCCCAGCCCCAGCCCGACTCGACTCGGATCGAACCCAGGTCGAATGGAATTCGAATCAGTTCGGTGATCCGGTTACTTTGATATTAATGTTGCTCACCAAGTGTTTGATGAAATGACTCAAAGAAGTGTGGCTGCTGGCAAGGAAGGTATGTATATGAAACCAACACTCTTTTTTTCTTGATTTATATGTTGCTTAGAAAGTGTTTGATAAAATACCTTTAAATCCACTGTTGTTGTCTCCAATACAGTGAGATTTTAAAGGTGCAGTCCAGGTGTTTGTGAAAATGCTGAAATGGCGAACTCGGCTTGATCTTGGCTCAAACTTGGCTCGAACTGGCCCAAACTACTAACCAAACCGAGCCGAGCTGAACAGTTAGGCTCGAGGACCAAGCTGAGCAGAGTTCGAGTTGAGGTCAGCTAGTTTCCAAGCAGCTCGACTCGATGTACACCCTACATGCAATAGGTGTATCGAAACAGGCGTTGGCTTGCTTGTTTAGGCCCCCAACGACCGGCTGAGGTTAGCCCGATCCCTACCAATTTAATACCTATGGGACTAAAGTTAAGATCAGCCCATGAAAGATAGCCTAGCAATACCAATGGACAGGATCGAGGCTGGATTTTGAAACGTCAGCCTGTTTTACATTTTTGTTTTGCTGGTCACAGGCCCAGCCCATTACCAGCCTTTAATGATCGATGAAAAAGGGCATGGACTGAAGCTCAGGTGTCTGGGTCTTTAAAATCAGATGTTGTAACTTTTAAGAACAATGCCGAAATCAGGCCCGGTAATGAATGCCTGTCGCTGTCAATGGGCCGGGCTTGGACATTGCAAAACAAACTTTGAATAGGCCCATCCTAAAACAGGTCAAAATTCATGGAATGGGCAGGAGCTTTGAGTGGCCACTGTGATGTATGGGTCTTATCCACACTGTTCATCCATTTTTTCATATCATTTTAGGATATATGCCAAAAAATGAGGCAGATCCAAAAAGATGTAGACTACACAATGGGTATTAAACTCTTATCGTTGAAAAATTCTTGGGGCCACAGAAGTTTTGGATGCAGCTGATATTTGTGTTTTCTCTTCATCCATTCTATTTAACTTTATGAATAGGTTGGATGGCAAAGAAACATCACGATGGGCCCTAAAAAACTTTCAACGGTGAGAATCATTATCACCGATGCTTCCTATGGTGTGGTAGACTTGAGTCTTGGATCTATCTAAATTTTAGTACCATATCATAAAATGATACGGAAAAATGGATGGACGGTGTGGATAAAAACCATACGTCTCGGTGGCCACTCAAAGCTCCTGTCTGTTCCCAGATAGAGACTGGCACGGTAAGACGCAATCCGCGTTCCTGACAGCGGATTGCCCCGCCCGTCCCCAACAAGGAACGGGCAGATCTTTACGGGGGGCTACCCTGAACTATCTGTTTATCCACGTCGTCCATCCCTTCTTTCGTATCATTTTAAGGTATCGGCCCAAAAATTAGGGGGATCCAATGCTCAAGTGGACCACACCAAATAGTAAGCTCGAGCTGCATTAAATGCAAGAGTCATCTCGAGTTGACTTCTAGCATGCTCACAATCACGCACGTACGATTCCAAGCAACTCATATCTCGACACGTGGGGCCCTCTAGAACGTGCACAGAAGAACTGCATCCCTTAATAAATGGGCCAAAAACCCATACTCGGAGTGTCCCTGTGCGTCCACCAAATGGCATGTTATACGCGCATCTCACACGCATCCTGCAAGTCATCGCCTCAAGATTGGCTTCGCGCGAATGCCCTCCCACTTTACAAACACATTCCAGAAAGAGAACTAAATACAAATTAATAAAACAACCATTTTAAAATTTAAAAAAAAAAAAAAAACCAAACCCTAATAGTCCGGCGCCGCCTACGGAATACGCATACGTGCTTATCGCGTGAAGGCGTACACGGCCGTAGAAATATACGTCAAGATGCCCGTAGTGACGAGTATGAGGAGGGCTGCGACCGCCTGTACTGAAGATCGGCTCTTGCACGACAGCATCCCCAACCTTATCTGAATCACGTTCACCATCGAGAGCATCAAAAAGAGGCATCCCATCACGGACCCGACCGCAGATCCGAGCATCCCAAACCTCAGCACCGTCAGATTGATGTGGGCCCGGAACGCCTCGTCCACATCCTTGCTGTTCAGCAGATTAATGGCTAATTTCAAACCCTGGGCCACCAGGCTCGAGAAGAGGAAGAAGCTGAAGGAGACGACCTCAAAGACGAGTAGCTTCTTCGCCACGTCAGGCCCCGCATCGCAGATGGAATTCTCGAGGCTCCTCTGGTTAGGCGTTGTCAGCGAAAGGCCCACGAAGACGGCGATCGTGAAGAGGGAATTGACGTTCACCAGACCATCCAGGGCGGTGACGTGGACGCGCGTCGTCCCTCCGATGGAGTCCTTTGGGTAGTCTTCAGATCTGAAAGAAAAAATGATGATCAGAGAGAGATAGAAAGGAAAGGATTAGAGAGATGACAGGGGAAAGCTGGGACTTACTCTCCTTCCATGCCCTTGACTGAACGGTTGTGATTTGTTGCGATGAAGGAAAGAGGGCAACAGGAGGAATCGATGATGGGAAAGGCGAGAAGGGAAGTGGGCTTAAGAGGAGGAGGTTTCTTTGTAGAATTTATATTCGGGTAGCTTTTGACTGTACACGTGGTTACTTTCTCTGGTGATCGCACTTTTAATCTGGTGGGCCACTTTGTGGATAGGGTACATAGTCGGAGAAGATAAATGATTGGATGAATATAACCATCTTCGTGTTGGGAGTTTTGTTGGTTGAACTTGGACCGTTGAATAACCGTATCTTTGAGCCACTGATCAGATGTGTGCTACAGTCCAATGATCATGATTTCGGAGATGCTGTCCGTCCATCTGGTGGTGGACCACCGGAACGATGATCAGACATCTTTGCCATGTGTATGTTGACTTGAGGAAGGAGCTATATACGACTTCTAATATGCATTTCGGCACCCGTCCACTTAAATTGCTTGGAATTTACAAAAACCTGCCCACTTAGTATAGAATTTACATTCGAGTGCTTTTATAAAATGGTTTTCAATAAGATAGTAAGATACCCTATTAATTTTACAAAATCCTAGATATTCAATATAGAATTTACATTCGGATAAATTTTTCTAGAAAAGTTTTCAATAGAGCTGAATCGACTGGACTCAAAAGCTCGATTCGACTCGGTTCGAACTAAGTTCGAGCTAAATTGAGCTGATTTTTTTACCTAGAAACAATTTCAAACCAAGTTCGAGCTTGCCTAAGCTCGACTCGACTCGAATCGAACCCCAACTTGAATCGAACTCAAATTGAACCAATTTGGTGACTAGGTTATTTTGATATTGATGTTGCTCAAGCAAGTGTGTAACGTCCTGAATTTTTAAAAATCCTTTAAAAAAAAATTTATGTAATTAACTTATATTATCATTTACTGACCATTAGCACTCAATGTTAGTTTATACACGGGTGGTACCAGTAAAAAACCACACAAGTCCGATTAATCAACCGTAACAAGCCAACGAATCCGCCCGATCACTAGAACATCAAGTTTAGCCCCATGATTTACTCACATAGGGCCCAAATCTATAACAACATTGTCCTTCATTGGTGTCAATTCGGTGACGATTGAAGGTAAGTATTGAGTTATGTTTGTAGGTTTATGTCACGCCCCAAACTCAGAAAACGGGCTCACAAAATTTCCGATCGCCGAATCCGGTGCCGACAGCCTCCGTAGTACCCCATTCTCGGCTCTCAGCGCCCATACGCCAGATTCCGATCCTGGGATCCTACAAGGAGGATTTTCAGTATGAAATTTTTTTTTGTAATGGAGCATAACCACAAGCATAACCAAGCCACAAAACAACAACACCACATATCCACTATAACAAAAACTTTAAATACAAAGCGTATGAAAGGGAAATACAATATAATGAAAGTAAAAGAAACTCCAGAAGCTCGGCTGCACGCTCCAAGCTCAACGCTGCTGCAACCTAACGCCACCTGCACGCATCTATCGTGCATAAGCTTATAGAAAGCTTAGAGGGTGGTGAAAGTGTGTGTAAGGCGAGTGCTAAGTGTATAATATCAGAGTAATGCGGAAATATGCGGTAAGTCCATGAATACTATCAGCTATATCAAAGCTATGCGATGCGAGGCCTATGTAGCCAAATGTCATATGCAAGATGCAAAGCAAGCGTGCCAGTACTCATTCAGTACAGTGCCTCTCTGGATATCACCGGGTCTAATACACCTCACACCGACTGCCTCCTCCTAGCCGCACAACCAAGCAAGTGGAAGAGACCACACTATCCGCCCGACGTAGTCTACCAACATCTACCCGGCTCGTCGATAACGGACTCATTTGCGAGTTGGTCAAACTCAGTCTAGCTTATAGCCCTCTCACTCGGGCGGATAAGGCTATACCCCCTTCTAACCGACCACGACACAGTGGGAGACGTGGCCTACTAGTATTTGACACTCGGGCACTCATGTATCCACTAGGTCTAGACATTGGAGCAACTCCTGGTACCAAAAAGGTTCTGGGACTTTCACCCAAGGACATCTTAAGTGCCCACAATGCTAGAGTCAATATTTCTGGTATCCGATACGACCATCCACGATGTGCCTGTGGAGGCCATGACCTTAATGTCGCTAGGGCGTGTAGTGATCAAGTCACACATATGCGAGATGCATGAGTCACACTGTATAATCATGCAGCAATTTAGCGCGTATCGTGCAATCATGTGGGGCACTCCGTCTCATAAGGAGTCCCATAAATGTCTCAGCCCAATGGCTTATGCTATGATCAAACATTCCTCATCTCAAGCATACATATGATGCGTATGGGCATGAATCATGAAAGTGCACTAAGCATGTTATAAAGTAATGAATTATCAACAAGTATGGGCCTATCAATGGGCCTTAAGGAGAGTTACAATGCGGACATTTAACCAACATTATCCTTGCAACGTGGACGTCAAACCAACATTACTCCCAAGGCAAGGCCGGCCATAAAATATCATTACCCAAACCATAAGGAATCACTTATTGCAATGGGCCTATATACGTCTTATTAGGCCTCGACCCATAGGCCTTAGTACGTCAAATGGGCCGCCTCATAAGGGCCTTATATAAATCAAGTGGGCCGCATCAATGGGCCTTATGTACATTGCAATGGGCCATGTCCCATGGGCCTTTGAAAACATCACAATGGGCCTTGTAACATGGGCCTTATGTACATCAAAGTGGTCCTCAACAACGGCCTTGTGCACATCAAGATGGGCCTCAACAACGGGCCATAAATATGGGCCACAAATACATCAAGATGGCCTAATCACATGGGCCTAATGCATGCCAAATGGGCCTCATCATATGGGCCCTAGATATATACCAAGGTGAGCCTCAATGGACGGCTATAAGTAAATCAAGATGTGCCCCAAACATATGCCAAGGTGGGGTCCTTTTGAACTACAGATCTATCTTGGACGGCTATAAGTAAATCAAGATGTGCCCCAAACATATACCAAGGTGGGGTCCTTTTGAACTACAGATCTATCTTGGACGGCTATAAGTAAATCAAGATGTGCCCCAAACATATGCCAAGGTGGGGTCCTTTTGAACTACAGATCTATCTTATTTTTAGTCTCAAGCCTTAAAAGGGGCTTTCAAAATGATTGGACAGCTTGGATGTAGCACATGCATCATGGTGGGGGTCCACATGAAGGCCCACCATTAAGTATATTAAAAATATAATATATACAATATATATAATATATATAAAATGTAATATACACACACACGCACGCACGCACACACACACATGGAGCAGCTGCAGGGGGGGGGTCCCACTGTCCAGGGTGGACAGTGGACGGTGCCCATGAAACACACACGTCCCTGTGGGCTCCAACCGTCCACTGCCTGTGGACGGTACCAATAAAACACATGCATCATTGTGGGTCCCATGTGGGGCCCACCATAATGCTTATATGGCATCCAATCTGTCCATAAGGTCACTCAGACGTAGATGAAGAGTAAAAACAAATTTCAGCTTGATCCAAAAACTTCCGTGGACCCAAAAAGGGTTTCAATGGTAGAATTCAATTCACACTGTTTCCTATAATGTGGGCTACCTGAGCGTCAGATCGACCGGATTTTCGAGGAGATCATAGTGCAAGGAGGGGCTCACCCAATGGACGGTTTGGATATTAAAAATACATCATGGTGGGGCCCACGGATGGAGCCGTGGGTCTGTTGTGTCCGCCCGTCCGCCAGCAGCAGCAGCAGGCGCTGCCTGCGTCTTTGACAGCAGCAGCGTCTGCTGCATGCATTATATTTTTTTATTTTTTTTTGGAAACACTAAATGTCGTGGTTTTTCATATATGGGGCCCGCATCAGTGGAATCTGACCCTGCCATTGGGTCCCATGGCTTAATACAAGGCAAATGAGCCCAATATTGAATATATTTTGATGGATAAAAATAATAGTGATTTTTCAACGGCAACCATCACAATTTCTCATACTATGGCCCACCAGATACTCGGATCAGCTTCATTTTTTTGGTCCAACGCCTAAAATGAACTCGAGAATAGAATGAACGGCATGGATTGAACACTTACATCAAGGTGAGGCCTACATGAATGGCACACCCAATAAGCTTTGGAAAAGCTAATATTTGTGTTTTCAATTAACGTCCAGGGACGTCCCTGGACGTTTGGACGTAACACGTGCATTGGGGTGGGCCCTGCTTAGGCGGGCCATCACATGGTGGGGTGGTGTGGATTACATACACATGTAAGATGGGCCTCACCCACAAATGGATTGGGTCCAAATCATGCTTCATGGTGGGGTCCATTCGGGTGGGCCATATGGCCATTCCATCATACATAAAATGCATACATAACAAGAGAGGGAGAGAGAGAGAGAGGAAGAGAGAGGGACACGTGTGATGGAGGGACCCCGGCACTATGGGCCCTCCGTTTCAAGCATCCAATTGTACATCAAGTAGGTCCCATTGCATGCGGGCCCATTAAATTGAAAATCAACGGTGGAGATCCTTTCTCCACCAAAATAGACGGTCTAGATGACCCTATGCATGCAAGGAAGATAAACATCATGATGGGGTCCATGAAGAATGGCCCCATCATGGAATGATCATGAGCATCAAGGTGGGCCATCGGCTACACCTAGTGGTCCAAAGTGAGATCTATACCATTGATTCGGTGGGCCTCACTTTGCCCATCATAAAACATGAAAAATCTAGTCTAATAAGCACCCATCGGTCGATCTTCTCGGTCCGTTGGAATGCCGGTCTCCTTGAGATTCACTTCAACGGTAGAAGATGAAAAATGAAAGGCTAGGATGGAAGGTTTGGGATGGGAAAGTGGGCCACCAAAATCACATTTCTCTCACATGGAGAAGCTTGGACGTGACCTCACTTGGTTGCTTGGAATTGAGTTGAGAAATGAGAGAGAGAGAGAGGGAGATGGGATGTAAAGAGAGAGAGTGATGGATGTGAGTGATGGGTGAGGTGATGTGTACTTGACTAGCATGGGTGTGTAAGAGAGAGGGTGAGAAAGGGTTGACTTTGGAGAGAGAAAGCATGGGTTGCTTGTACTTGACATGAGGTAATGGATGGGATTGATTGATGGGATTGATTTGACATATTGTAGAGATTCTCTTGGGATTGCAAATGCGCGGCGTTTTCTTCGAAATAAACGCCGGCTCACATCTACCTGCCAGGGTATCGGATCGGTACAAGAGACGCGGCGTTGGAACCGCGACGACGGTGCGGTCGCAATGGTACAAGTTTTAAATTAACCCGACTCAAATCTACAACATACGACTTAGGGTCGATCGCAACGTCGATTATACGTCACAGGTTGCTGAAATTCGACATGAAGGATCGCGGGAGCTTGCCTAAGCTCGACTCGACTCAAATCGAACCCCAACTTGAATCGAACTCAAATTGAACCAATTTGGTGACTAGGTTATTTTGATATTGATGTTGCTCAAGCAAGCGTGTAACGTCCTGGATTTTCAAAAATCCTTTTAAAATTTTTTTTATGTAATTAACTTATATTATCACTTACTGACCATTAGCACTCAATGTTAGTTTATACACGGGTAGTACCAGTAAAGAACCGCACAAGTTCGATTAATCAACCGTAGGAAGCCAACGAATCCACCCGATCACTGGAACATCAAGTTTAGCCCCATGATTGACTCACATAGGGCCCAAATCTAACCAACCCGTCGCTAACTAATCAAGACAATCACAACTAAATTAAAGATCTAACCGAAGCCAAGTCAGATAAGGCCCGGATCTTGACTAATAGACCAAATCAACCCCGTTACTCTTTTAGCGTAAAACTGACGGTTTAGAGTAATCATGACCAAATCTCCACTTTCACAAGTTATAAATAGGTCACACTATGAACATATTTAATCCAAATTATTTTCATTGCCCACGAGAAATCTCAATACCTAATTCATTCCAGAAATGCTACAATTCTCCCAACAAGCTCTAGACCGCTCGTTAGTGGGCCACTAGTTCCAAAACTATAGAATAATGTCTGTCTTAATGGGCTCGGCATCCATCGCGGGAGTCGGACCTAGGTAGTATCCAGAACCACTCAACTTGAGGCGAAGGATGAGTGCATGAGAAGTGCAAATACCCTAAAGGAATAAGCTGAAACTTAAGTGAATTGGGTCGTCTACTCTTATGCAAAGTTGAGAATTTTGAACCATCGGTTTACGACCAAACTTCACACGTAAAGTAAGGATATTTCTCTGCTCATATCCGTATAATCGCAGCCCTGATCGACCATCGGTGACCGTTGAATAAACTTCTAATTATATCTGTCGATCGGCGCATCCAAATGGCGGGTCGATCACGTCCATACGTAGATCATTGTTAGGACTAACTATCCTACGGTGTATATCAATATGTATGCCCCATAGTGGGCCCTAGAGGTTAGAAAGACCCTCCCATAGGGCTAATATAGTAAAAACCTAGCCCTTGGGCCATTTACACCAAATATAGCACTAGATAATGGTTTTATTTGGGCACTCCTCTCCCCATACGAATTTACCCTAGAAGAAAGAAAGGGAGAAAGGGAGAAGAGAAAGAGGAGAAAAGAGGATAAAGAGAGAGGGAGATCTTGGAAGCATGAGGGTTTGTGCACCTTCACCCTCTCATCTCCTCTATAGCAACATTGTCCTTCATTAGTGTCGATTCGGTGACGATTGAAAGTAAGTATTAAGTTATGTTTATAAGTTTAGGTCTTGTGATTAATTCCTTCCAATCTTACAAGCTTGTATGCTTATTTAGGCATTTCAACGATGATTTCCTAACACCATAACCCTACGTGGGCCGTGAATCGAGCGGTTCGCCACAAGGTGTAGACTATTATCCTTAGGTGGTCTATCACTAATTTTACAATGAGTTTAATGATTATGAGTGTTATGATGATGTGCTTGAGTAATCTATAAAGAGAACCTAACCAAGACCCTACATGATGGGTCCCCCTAAATTCTATGAAATGATTAAAGGTTGTTTATTTGTTCTTCAACAAGATTAGGTGTAATTTTCATGTGGCATGTTTATCCCATATATGATTTTAGTATAACCTTCCTTGTGGCATTTATGATTGTATAAAATCCTTGTTGTATGTTGGTGCTTGCATAAATCGTGGTTGTATTTTGTGCTATGAATGATGTATAACTCTTGATCTTTTCAGTGACCCATCACAACACACATGCACATTAATTTCTTATTTTTATTAATAGTTGCATTGTAGAAAAATCTGAATTTTATATTTAATGTATGAGAGCATGACTTCACTCGTGTAAAAGATGAATCCTGAATTGTTGGAATATTATTGAATGTCGTCAAACCCTTAAGTTGGTTAGGGAGTTGAGGTGGGAGAAGTTGGTCTCGTTGGTAGGACCATCCTGCAGCTAAACCAGCGGATTTGGGTGGATGCGAATGAGCGTCAATAGTTGGACTACATGGGTCGCTTGTACTCGATGTCGTTCGTCACTTACTCGCTTAAACTCGCATGGTCTACTCCACTTAATGACCAACCATGTTTGTTAACTATGTCTGCTTACGCCTGTATAGAACCTGGAACACGCTTCAACCATTAAAGTCAATTGATAACCATTCGAAACCGATCCACAGACTCGAGAACCGGGCATGGTGGAATGGGACACTGTATTCGAGCTGTCAACCTACGCTGGGGTGACGAGCCTCTCTGTAGTGACCGCGAGTGATCCCTCTTCTCAGCACTCCCCATGTGCTTGAAATCGGGGATGGAGAACCCAATGGGATCAAGGATTGCGGGGTCCTGGCCTCGCACGTTGAGGGGTCTTGGACTCGCAACCAGTTAAGGGCAATGATACGTGGGGTGTACCAGTTTTCCAATCCACTAGATGAACGGAATTAATTAAATACTCGGCTAACATTATTCATGCATCGCATTAGCTAGTATTTAGTGACTTGGCAATTGAGGTCGCAATGAGAGAGTGTTGGTCATGCGCGACCGTGAGATGAAGTCGCTCGAGGGAGTGTTATTGCGAGGTCATGCATCATATCATAATACATGTATATACATTAACAATACTAGTTAAGGATCTGTGAATGTATGCCTTTCATTAAATTCATCATATAATTGATGTTTGTTGTAACTTAAGGCTAATAATAACCATTGAGTTAGCTACTCACTCCCACTCTGGGACGGTGTTTTAAAACACCAACCAAACCCTTTACTAGATGCAGGTGAGGCGGAGCTAGACGAGCTGAGCGAGGTGAGCATGGATAGGGAAGAGGAGCTTTCATACTTCCAGCTTATGGGCGGATCACCATAGACTGTGCGGGTTGATTATGGGTTTGAGCTGTGGATCTAGCGCACCATTTCTTTTGGACATTTATTTTATAAAAAAATTTGGGTGACGCCTTATACGACCCGTTTAATATTCCTATAGACTTGTAGTTCTTAGTCATATTTATTTCAGTAGATTAGTTGTGGTTGTGGTTTATATTTCAGCCGATTTCTTTATTGCCTATTTAAATTTATTTATGTACAAATCGTCATAATTAGGATATAAGTGATACCCGGAAATTTGGAGGCTGAGTTCCTACGCGGCCCCTGAAAACCTGGGGTGTTACAAAGCGTTTAATGAAATGACTCAACAAAGTGTTGGGGGCCTTGCACAAAACCTTAGGATCTAGCCTCACAAAACAAACCAGAATTATGGGATAATAAAGCAACGAAATAAATCAAAGCATAAACCACACGACACTGGGGAACTTTACGTGAAAAACCCTCAAAGAGGTAAAAACCACGGGACCTCATCCAGATCAACAATCCACTATGAAGTAGAACGCTACAACCTTCTTCACTCATGCAGGATTGGATAAATAATGAAAAACAGAGATATCTCACCAATCACGAGGACGTAGAAGCACTGAGACATGAACTACGAAGTAGATCACCTCTACGAGAAGAATCTCCCTTCCACGAGCTTCCTCTCTCGCTTTCTCTCTCTCTCTCTCACCTTTGATAACCCTAAGCCCTCCTAGAAAACCTTTAAGAACCATATAATACCCTAGAATAACCCCAATCCCGCATAGACCCCTTTATATAAGAATAGAAAGAGATAGAATTCAATTGGGAAACAAAAAATCACAGAATCTACGTTTTTCACAATCGTATCTGCGTAACTCTTTGATGATATCAAAGGTCTTTCGATGACAATCTTCGATTTCATCTAAGGTCCTTCGATGATATCGAAAACGGACCAAAACTGTCCAGCGACCAGGGGTAAAAAATCTCAAAAATATTCGATGATATCAAAGCTAGTTCGATTTCATCGAACCCAGCAATGAGGAGAAAATCCTCATTAAATCTCTCCCTTTTTAACTCAAGAGGAATTCACCTTCTTCAAGCCAGCCTGATTTCTACAAACCTCAAACTTGCCCTTAAGCAAAGCCTTGGTCATCATGTCTGACCCATTATCATCCGTGTAGACCTTCTCAGGCTGTAACATCTTCTGTTCCAAAGTATCCCTGATCCACACTACGTGAAAAATGGAAAAAAAAAAAAAAAAAAAAAAAAAAGGACGAATTTTGAGACAATCCAGGATCGTCTCTAAAATTCCTTGGTTTAAAGACAGCGGTAAGCCATCTCTAAAATTTTAGATGGCTCTTGACCGTCCCTAATATTGTCTGAAAATGTTGAATGTCTACAAAGCATTTAAGACGGTCGAAGACCGTCTTATATGCGGTCATCTTAGACGGTTAAAGACCGTCTACATTAGATACAGTCTTTGACCGTCTTATATGCGATCATCTGAGACAGTTATTGGTCGTCCGCATTAGAGACGGTCATTGGCCGTCTTTTACTTGTAATCTGAGACTGTCAAAGACCGTCTCTATTAGAGACGGTCCTTAGCCGTCTTATAGCCCTGTCAAAGGTCATCTCTATTAGAGACCGTCAAATACCGTCTTTATTAGAGACTGTCACAGACCGTCTCTATTAGAGACGGTCCTTAGCCATCTTATAGCCCTATCAAAGGCCATCTTTATTAGAGACTGTCAAAGACCGTATTTATTAGAGACTGTCACAGACCATCTCTATTAGAGACTGTCAAAGACCGTTTCTAGAGACGGTCCTAAACCGTCTCTAATGCTTAGGTAAAAAATTAAGAAGCTTTAAAAAATTATGAATTTCGAAAAAAAAAAAAATAGTTGAGAAGCTTAGAAAAATAATTAACAATGTTTAAGAAAATTTTATATTTTTAAAAAAAAAAAAAAGATTTCGATAAAAAATGATATTTTGAAAAAGAAATTTTAAAAAATTAAACAAAATTGTGAAAAAATTGACAAATTATAAAAAAATATATATTTTTTAAAAAAGAAAACTAGATTTTGTATTTTGACATGAAAAATTGAAAAGTTACATAACAAAAGTGAGATTAAAAAATGATATTTTGAAAAAGAAAATTTAAAAAATTTTAAAAAATTTGTGAAAAAATTGACAAATTGTAAAAAAATATATATTTTAAAAAAGAAAACTAGATTTTGTATTTTGACAAGAAAAATTGAAAATTTAGATAACAAAAGTGAGATTTCGATAAAAAAAATGATATTTTGAAAAAGAAAATATAAAAAATTAAACAAAATTGTGAAAAAACTGACAAATTGTAAAAAAATATATTTTTTAAAAAGGAAAACTAGATTTTGTATTTTGACAAGAAAAATTAAAAAGTTATATAACAAGATTTCGATAAAAAAATGATATTTTGAAAAGAAAAATTTTAAAAATTAAACAAAATTGTGAAAAAAATTGACAAATTGTAAAAAAATATATTTAAAAAAAAGAAAACTAGATTTTTTTTATTTTGACGAGAAAAATAGAAAAGTTATATAAAAAAAAGTGGGATTAAAAAATGATATTTTGAAAAAGAAAAAATTGACGAATTGTAAAAAAATATATATTTGAAAAAAAGAAAACAAGATTTTGTATTTTGACAAGAAAAATTGAAAAGTTAGATAACAAAAGTGAGATTTTGATGATGTGTTGTAAATCTTTGCCACCCCTATGTTTGTCCAACCTATTTTTTTGGGCCGGGTATAAAAAATTGTGTAGATTTAAATCTTAAGTGGACCACAACACTGGAAAGAATGATAATATAGTACCTTGCTATTAAAAATTATAAAGAGCCCATCGTAAGGTTTTAGTAATGTTTATTTGCAATCCAGCTTATTGATAATGTAAAGAAGATCTAGATGAAGGTAAACTACAAAGATCAAATTGATCCAAAACTTTTGTGGCCTTCAAAAGGTTTTAAATAGTTATTCATCATTGTTTTGATTGGTATAGCCCACCTGAGATTATTGAGTTCTTATGATTTGAAATCACATCCTAAAATATAATGGAAAAATATATGGACGGTGTTGATATACATAAAATATATCAAGGTGGGCCCTACACGGTTAGAGTAACACCCATGAAGGAGTTACCTAAATAGTGAAATGGTACTATAAGGTCACCTCATGGGAACTTCCAATGAGGTTAATCTGTGTGCGTCCCACCATGATGTGTGTAAAACATCAACACCATACAATTGATGTGTCCCCTTTAAGTCCAAAAATCAGTCGTATACGAAACTTAGGTGGGCCATAGCATCTAAAACTATGTGAAGACGAATCGGGGTTTTAGGCATAAAGATTCCACTGACCTGTAAAAAGTGGGCCCAACCCTTAGGGATACGGTAATACATCTAAGAAATTATTCCATCTGACGTACTCCCCCCTTGATCCGGGAATAGCGACATGAACTAAATGTCTTATCCAAGCCAACGAACTTACTCTAAAGAGTCCTGACAAATGATAATAGAGACAAGATTCGACATTTTTGAACCACGAAACACTTGGTTTCCATTTGGGTTGTAGGTGTAACCAACCTGCAATTAAGGATATGGTAGAAAGAAATAATAGAAAAAGAGCTCCAGTATAAAGATCTTCATTAGTGCGTAAGCCGATTGTATACCACCACTGATAAACATCGGAATAAGCAATATTCACTGGGCCGAGAGCACCTCCTCGAGTAAAGGCTTCTACAGCTGGTTGACCAAAATGAAGATCCCAAATTGCATGAGAAATAGGTCTTACATGTAAAGGGTCCTGTACCCATGACTCAAAATTTCCTTGCCAAGCTACATGAAACAGATTTCCGGAAGTCCACAGAAAGATTATTGCTAACTGCCCAAAGTGAGAAGCAAAAATGTTCTGATAAAGACGTTCCTCAGTAATATCATCATGACTCTCGAAATCATGTGCGGTAGCAATACCAAACCAAATACGACGAGTAGTGGGGTCCTGAGCTAAGCCTTGGCTAAACCTTGGAAATCTTAATGCCATAATGCCTTTCAAATCCTCCTAGCCATTATCCTACTGCAATAATTCTTGCTAAGAAGAATGCCCATGTTGTGGCAATTCCACCCAGAAGGTAATGGGTTACTCCTACAGCACGTCCTTGTACAATGCTCAAGGCTCTTGGCTGAGTAGCAGGAGCAACTTTTAATTTGTTATGAGCCCAAACGATGGATTCAATGAGTTCTTGCCAATAACCACGGCCGCTGAATAGAAACATTAAACTGAAAGCCCAGACAAAATGAGCACCCAGGAAAAAAAGGCCATATGCAGATAATGAAGAACCATAAGACTGAATTACCTGAGATGCCTGTGCCCATAAAAAATTCCGAAGCCACCCATTAATAGTAATGGAACTCTGTGCAAAGTTTCCTCCTGTGATATGAGTTACCACCCCTTGATCACTTATACTACCCCAAACATCTGACTGCATTTTCCAACTGAAATGGAATATGACTACCGAAATTGCATTGTACATCCAGAATAGACCTAAGAAGACATGATCCCAGGCAGATACTTGACATGTCCCTCCTCTTCCAGGTCCATCACAAGGGAAACGAAAACCAAGATTTGCTTTATCAGGTATCAAACGTGAGCTACGAGCAAATAGAACACCTTTAAGTAGTATCAATACGGTCACATGGATCGTAAATGCATGAATGTGATGTACCAAAAAATCTGCGGTTCCTAATGGAATACTAAAACATATAAAAGCATTTAATTGGTGGGGCCCACATGAGTTTTGGATGTGTATGAAACTTGGGCTGACTCCTCATCCAAGTGGGACACACATAATGAATGGGTTGGATCTATGAACCACATCTAGGTGGGCCCAATAAATGATTATGAATGTTTTAATGGGAGGGTAACCCTCTCAACTATAGTATGTGGTGTGGCCCACCCAAGTCATGGATTGACTTTATTTTTAAGCTCGTGGCCCAAAGTCATGGTTTATATATCCACACTGTCAATCCATTTTTCCAGATCATTTTAGTGGTTGAGTCCACAATTAAAGCATATCCAAAGCAGAAGTGGACCATACCACAGGAAACAGTGGGAATAATGATTTCCACCGTTGAAATCTTCATATAGCCTACAGTGATTTTTATTTGTCATCCAACCTGTTCAATAGATCACAAACACATGGATGAAGGGAAAACTAAAATATCAACTTAATCCAAAACTTCAGTGGCCTCCCAAAATTTTTCAATGGTAAACATTCAATTTATATTGTTTCATATGATGTGGTCCACTTCAGATTTTTATAGGCTTCATTTTTGAGCTTATGTAATAAAATTATATGTTAAAATGGATGGATGGAGTGGATAAAATGAATAAATCATGGTGGGCCCCACAGGATTTAGTACGCTTAGGAACGGATTGGCTACTCCCCCTGACACCAGCCAATGGCTAGTGGTCGGTGCTCTATGGCCCCCACCATGATGTATGTGTTTCATCCATGCCGTCCATATATTTTTACAAATAATTTTACAATATGAGACCAAAAATGAGATATATCTAAATCTCAAGTGGACCACATTACAGGAAATAGTGTTGAATGAGCGTCGACCATTAAAAACATTTTGGTAGCCATAAAAGTTTTGGATCAAGCTGATTTTTGTTTTTTCCCTTCATCTGGTCCTCTATGACCAAATCAACAGATTGGATGTCAAATAAACAGTACAGTGGCCTTAGGAGGATTTTAATGGTGGATATCCAATCACTATTGTTCTCATGTGGTGTGGGCCACCTGAGATTTATATCCCTCTAATTTTTGGCATAAAGCTCTAAAATGATCTTTAAAAATGGATGAACGAAATGGATGAAACACATACATCATGGTAGGGCCCACAGAGCACCCTCCATGTCCCGCCCAAAATTGGGCGCGCGCTCAAAAAAGAGCCACGCCTAATCCCTCTGCCCTCTCTCTCTCTCTCTCTCTCTCTCTCTCTCTCTCTCTCACCGTCCCGGATGGATGGCGTGGATATAATACGTACATCACGGTGGGGTCCACAGAACTTGGCGACGTCACTTCTGTTACTCTGTAGCATTAGAAGGTGTCTTCATACACGCACAATCTCTCTTTGCTTTTCTCTTTTCTTTCATCAGTTCCGTCTCTCCTTCCTGCGAAAATGAGAGAGCGCATTTCCATCCACATCGGTCAGGCCGGCAATGCCTGCTGGGAACTTTACTGCCTCGAGCACGGCATTCAGGTCAGTCATCTTCCTCAGATCTGATGCATTTCCTTTCAATATCTGCTTTTCCTTTCGATTTTTTGGAATTTTTCTTTAGATCTGCTTGTTTTTCTGTGTTTTTTTATTGATCTCTGGCCAGATCTAGGGTTTTGTTTGAATAATGCTTTTACGTTTTCAATGATGCTGTGTGCATTGTTGCAATTGATAGATCTAGGGTTTTCACATCAGAAGCCATTAGATCTGTTCGTTTCTGTTGTTTTCTTTGCCTGATTTGGATCAATCCGCTAGCATTTATATCTGCTTATGCTTTTCATCTGATTTTTATCAGATTTATAGATTTTCATACAGATCTGATGATTTTCTAAGTGAATTATCGCTGTTTAGAGTTTTTTCAGTATTTTCTTTCATTTTTTTACCAAATCCAGTGATTTTATATGTGATCTATGAATGCATGGAGATCTTTCTGCATTTTTGTTAAGATCTGATGTCTTTGGTTCTTGAAATCTCGGATCTGATCTCAATGGTGGTTGCATCCATCCCTGATATGTTGTGGTCCAGTTGAGTTTTGGACTGGCCTTTTTTTTAAAAGAAAAAAGAAAAAAAAATCAGGTCATAGCGTAAGCTTGTGCAACTGATGGATGGGTGGATGCCATGTATCCATCATGGTTGCCCCATAAAGCTTATTGTTGAACATGATCCCGATACTATGGACATTAACACTTCTTTCACCTTTGCCCTCCAAGAAATCTGTTGTACAGGTGGTTGGTTAATAGTACAGAACCCATGCGGACAGGAGTCTAGTTGTAAGCGGAAGAATCAGATGGTCAGGACTGCCCAGTCAATGTAATTTTCTGGTATTTACAAAAATTCAAATGATAGATGATAAAAATCCATTGATTCCTCTCATTCTAGCATATAACGAAATGATTTAAGAACATTTTCCACCACATGGGTTATTCCAAAGCCAAAATCATAAAACATCTGTTGAAGAAAGGATAAGGGAAAATCCAAAATACCCTTCTCCATGACATGAATAATTCATATATACAGGAATTCAAATTGAAAGCTCAGAAATCCATCGTAACCTATCATTCTACCATGTAACAAAGAAGAAAAAACATAAAAGATTTATTTCAGTGTCATGGGTCATTCATATCAAACAAAATACAAACATACATAAAAAAAAAAATCAATAGGTTTATATTATTCTAAAAAGAACAGAAATCCAGAAGACCTCTTATGAGGACACTTATGCTACTGGCAGTCTTGGGAAGAACCTTTCCAAAGATCTTGACTATGATTTCATTTGTTTTTTTTTTATTTCAAGTCACAGAGTGGATCTTTATAGACAGATTGACTTGCGGTGTGAGGAGATGCTTACAGGTACTCTCTGCAATTGCATAATGGTATGGTATTATCTATTATTTCCCAAGGAATATTGTCTGCTTGGGAGATGCTTACAGGAAATGAACTAATTTGCATGGAAGTAAGAAACCGACTTTGCTATTTATTCTAAACGATCTGTGTATAGATGTGTATAGTGCACACATGTGAATAAGGCACATGTGCTCAGTGCTCACATGGACAGTCCATGTATTTGATGAACTATATACAAGCCGCTTGATTACTTTTGCTGGTAGTATTATCAATAAGATCAGGTGTCAAATTTTTTATTTTAAGGATAGGTTTTTATTTATTCAAACGAGATCAAGCCTCCTGGCTCTAAAATTTTGGCATACTCTTTGGCATGGCTGCCAATCTTTGTATGGCTAGCCAATATCTATCTTCAATTGCATTTCAAAATACATCTAAATGCAAACATTAGTTGTCACCAACTCATATTTTATTGTCATAAAGTGATCTAGGTGTTACTTCCGGTAGTTGGTAAGATATTATGAATTACTGAAGGAATATACTTGGCTAATAAAGTGGGTGTTGCTTCACAATAAAACAGATGCAATTGCCAAAGTGCCACCTGTTGAGTTCAACATCAGATCATGAATCCTCTATTTACTTGTCCCTGTATCATCTTTTCTAGGAACTCATTTCCTTCTAAATCTCTCTTACTCATTAGGGGGATAATGTCATTGTTGTCAGATATGTTGATCTAAAAGCAGCATCATTCGACTGCCTGAGAATATGGATGTGGAGATAAATAATATCATGGTTTGCCATGCAAGTACATTGATCTAAAACCATGCAGTACTTGACTTCCTGAGAATGGATATGGTACATTGATCTTTTCCCTATAGTTTTCCGTATCTTGGATTATTTTTTTTCCCCTTGTGTTGATAGATTCATTTTAATATTTGGCTATGTGGCTATCATTGCAGTTGGTTCTGCATGATATTAAGTTGAATTCAACATCATGAGACTGCATGTTAGATCTGCATCTTGTTTTTGCTGCATGGAGGATGGAAATTCTGCTCGAGATTGTTCAGTTTTAGTAAAGTGGTGAACTAAACTTGATAATGTAGACTGAGGAGATCTAGTCAATGTGGGATGATTAAATTTATATGATGATCTGAACCATTCTTTCGATCTGGGACAATTATGAATGGGTTATAGAACAAAATTACAGTGATTGTACAGTCCCAAGCATTTGTTGGTATGTTACCCTTACCTGTAATTTCCTATTTTTGACTTTATTATAGACAAGATCTTGTAAAACTCGGTTCCCTAATTTCTGGCTTCTACGAAATGACCGAAGTGAGCTGAATGCCGACCAAATACATACTCATACTTTCGCTTTATAAATTCAAGGAAAGTTACATTACTGAAGTGAAAGTGAACCTGACATATCTGAACCTATACTCAAATCCCAAATCCTATAACTATAACCTAAACCTTAACCAAAAACCTATAACCTATAACATAAACTCAATTCCCTAAACCTTAACCTACACCTTAACCTAAACCTATACTTATAACCTAAACCTATTCTCAAATCTAAACCTATAACCTAAACCTAAACCTTAACCTATAACCTAACCTAAACCTAAACCTATAACCTACACTTATAACCTAAACCTAAACCTAAACCTGTAACCTTAACCTAAACGTAAAACCTAAACCTAAACCTAAAACGTAAATGTATTCTCAAAAACCTAAACCTATAACCTAAACCTATAACCTAAAACATTAACATAAACTTATAACCTAAACCTATAACCAACAACATTAACCTAAACCTAAACCTATAACCTTAACCTAAACCATTGTTAGATATATTTTGTTCCTTTATTTTCCTTGGACTCCACATTTCCAAACATGACCTAAAAAGTGCAAATAGTTATGACAGCTAATTCCCATTTGCTTAAAGCTCTATAAATTTATTTTATCCTCTTTTTTTTTAAAGGTAAATTCATTTTTTCTTATTTCATATATTGTTTCCCAGTTATATTTGTGTTGGTTTCAGAGTATAGGTAGCGATAGAAATTGTTGGTCGATTACGGCTTGTAGACAAAGGGATGAGTAACCAACAATACAAATATGGGAGGCCTTCCTCAGGTAAAATGCACACTGTTAGAAAGTTTTCAATTTATCTTTCTAGTTTACTGCATAAGCATGGACATTTTGGTTCACTATTTTCTTCCCATTTCATATATTGTGCAATAGTTAACTGCAAGTCATTAGATTTTCCTAGATTTGGGGGGTTCCCGCATAGTGGCAGTTTGGTAATTTTGGAGTCCTTGGTTATGGTTTGGGCTAAAAGTATGAGTATTGGAGCTGACGCTTTTGGAGTCCAAACTCATTCTTTTGAAAAATAGAAAAAATGGGAATATTAGTAAATATGAATTTTCTTATTAAGAAGAAAATGGAAGATGGATTGAAAAAACATAAATGAGTTTTTTTTCATCTTCTTCTTTTTTGCTTCAAGAGAGAGAGACGGAGAGGTGAGAGTGGGGAAATCGAGGGAGATAGTGGGGGAATGAAGTGGCCTCGTGAGATTTGAAAATAGCGAGTGTAGTTTGGTTTGAAAATGATGTTTCGTATGCGTGGCATGCATTTCTTTTAAGATAGTAATTTGATTTTACTGAAGACAATTGAATTACATAGGCAAGTGTTTAATGCAGGGAACTTCTCTGTAAATGTTATTTTGATAACTAACCTAATGAGAGTAATTTGTGGTTCAGTTCTTGGACCAATCTCTCTATCATATTCAAAGAAATCCACATTTTTCTTCGTATTTCTTACATGGTTCTCTATCCCATTTTTGTTTAACTTGAAAGTAAAGGTGATGCATCTTCTTATTTATTCAATCATCGAATGCAGGATGTTGCAGTTAAGGTTCTTACAGATCAGGACTTTCATGAGGATCAACTGAAGGACTTTCTAAGGGAGGTACGCATTTGAAACATTGTTAATAATGTTCTTTGAAACTGTACCCATTTATGTATCCGGATGTGCGTCGGAGCTATCCAGATATTGAGCGGGGGTCCCTGAAAGGTGGGAACCACTGTTATGACCATTGGAGGGGCTGGCCATTTGGACAGGCCGTGTTTATATATTTGCTCGAAATTAATGGAGCAGATCCGGATATGCGTCGGAGCTATCCAGATGATCGGGGTTCCTTGGAAGGTGGGAACCGCTGTTATGACCATGATGAAGCTGTCCATTTCCTATGGACAGCATTGGAGGGGCCTGGCCATTTGGACAAGCCGTGTTTATGTATTTGCTCGAAATTAATGGAGTAGACCCGGATGTGCGTCGGAGCTATCCGGATGTTGAGTGGAGCTCCTTGGAAGGTGGAAACCATTGTTATGACCATAATGAAGCTGTCCATTTTCTATGAACAACATTAGAAGGGCCTGGCCAATTGGAGCAGGCTGTGTTTATATCTATATTTGAAGGGACCACACCCTTAAACTATAACCTAAACCTATTCTCAAATCCCATAACCTACAACCTAAACCTATAACCTATAAACTAAACTTATAACCTATAACCTAACCTTAACCTAACCCTAAAACCTAAACCTTAACCTATAACCTAAAACCTAAACCTAAACCTAAAACCTAAATGTATTCTCAAATCCCTAAACCTAAAACCTACACCTAATCCTAATCTCAACTCCCTAACCTAAACCTAAACCCAAACTTGAAAACCCAAACCTAAACTCGATCCCGAACCAGAAGCCAATTTCCTAAACCTAAACCTTAACTTATTCTCAATTCCCTAAACCTTAACCTATAACCTAACCTAAACCTAAACCTATAACCTACACTTATAACCTAAACCTAAACCTATAACTTAAACCTATAACCTAAACCTAAGCCTAAAACCTAAATGTATTCTCAAATCCCTAAACCTAAACCTACACTTAATCCTAATCTCAACTCCCTAACCTAAACCTAAACCTAAACTTGAAAACCCAAACCTAAACCCAATCCCGAACCCGAACCCGATTTCGTAAACCTAAACCTTAACCTATTCTCAATTCCCTAAACCTATAGCTTATAACCTAAACCTAAACCTATAACTAAAACCTAAACCTAAAACCTAGATGTATTCTCAAATCCCTAAACCTAAACCTACACCTAATCCTAATCTCAACTCCCTAACCTAAACCTAAACCTAAACTTGAAAACCCAAACCTAAACCCGATCCCGAACCCGAACCCGATTTCTTAAACCTAAACCTTAACCTATTCTCAATTCCCTAAACATATAGCTTATAACCTTAACCTAAACCTAAACCTATAACCTATAACCTATAACCTATAACCTAATCCTAAATATAAACCTAAATGTATTCTCAAATCCCTAAACCTAAACCTACACCTAATCCTAATCTCAACTCCCTAACCTAAACCTAAACCTAAACTTGAAAACCCAAACCTAAACCCGATCCCGAACCCGAACCTGATTTCCAAAACCTTAACCTTAACCTATTCTCAATTCCCTAAACCTATAGCTTATAACCTAAACATAAACCTATAACCTAAATGTATTCTCAAATACTTAAACCTAAACCTACACCAAATCCTAATCTCAACTCCCTAATCTAAACCTAAACCTAAACTTGAAAACCCAACCCTAAACCCGATCCTAAATCCGAACCCGATTTCCTAAACCGAAACCTTAACCTATTCTCAATTCCCTAAACCTATAGCTTATAACCTAAACCTAAGCCTAAACCTAAACCTTAACCTAAACCTAAACCTAAACCTGTAACCTATAACCTAAACCTAAACCTAAAACCTAAATATATTCTCAAATCCCTAAACCTAAACCTACACTTAATCCTAATCTCAACTCCCTAAACTAAACCTAAACTTAAACTTGAAAACCCAAACCTAAACCCGATCCCGAACCCGAAACCGATTTCCTAAACCTAAACCTTAACCTATTCTCAATTCCTAAACCTATAGCTTATAACCTAAACCTATAACTTATAACCTAAACTTATAACCTATGACCTAAACCTAAACCTAAAACTTAAATGTATTCTCAAATCCTTAAACCTAAACATACACTTAATCCTAATCTCAATTCCCTAACCTAAACTTAAACCTAAACTTGAAAACCCAAACCTAAACCTGATCTCGAACCCGAACCCAATTTCCTAAACCTAAACCTTAACCTATTCTCAATTCCCTAAACCTATAGCTTATAACCTAAACCTAAACCTATACCCTATAACCTAAACCTAAACCTAAAACCTAATGTATTCTCAAATCCCGAAACCAAAACCTACACCTAATCCTAATCTCAACTCCCTAACCTAAACCTAAACTTAAACTTGAAAACCCAAGCCTAAACCCGATCCCGAACCCGAACCCGATTTCCTAAACCTAAACCTTAACCTATTCTCAATTCCCTAAACCTATAGCTTATAACCTAAACCTAAACCTTAACCTAAACCTATAACCTATAACCTATAACCTAAACCTAAACCTAAAACCTAAATGTATTCTCAAATCCCTAAACCTAAACCTACACCTAATCCTAATCTCAACTCCCTAACCTAAACCTAAACCTGATCTCGAACCCGAACCCGATTTCCTAAACCTAAACCTTAACCTATTCTCAATTCCCTAAACCTATATCTTTTAACCTAAACCTAAGCCTAAACCTAAACCTGTAACCTATAACCTAAACCTAAACCTAAAACCTAAATGTAAAACCTACACCTAATCCTAATCTCAACTCCCTAACCTAAACCTAAACCTAAACTTGAAAACCCAAACCTAAACCCGATCCCGAACCCGAAACTGATTTCCTAAACCTAAACCTTAACCTATTCTCAATTCCTAAACCTATATCTTATAACCTAAACCTATAACATATAACCTAAACCTATAACCTATAACCTAAACCTAAACCTAAAACCTAAATGTATTCTCGAATCCTTAAACCTAAACCTGCACCTAATCTTAATCTCAACTCCCTAACCTAAACCTAAACCTAAACTTGAAAACCCAAACCTAAACCCGATTTCGAACCCGAACCCGATTTCCTAAACCTAAACCTTAACCTATTCTCAATTCCCTAAACCTATAGCTTATAACCTAAACCTAAACCTAAACCTACACCCTATAACCTAAATCTAAACCTAAAACCGAATGTATTCTCAAATCCCTAAACTTAAACCTACACTTAATCCTAATCTCAACTCCCTAACCTAAACCTAAACTTAAACTTGAAAACCCAAACCTAAACCCAATCCCGAACCTAAACCCGATTTCCTAAACCTAAACCTTAACCTATTCTCAATTCCCTAAACCTATAGCTTATAACCTAAACCTAAACCTTAACCTAAACCTATAACCTATAACCTAAACCTAAACCTAAAACCTAAATGTATTCTCAAATCCCTAAACCTAAACCTACACCTAATCCTAATCTCAACTCCCTAACCTAAACCTAAACCAAAACTTGAAAACCCAAACCTAAACCCGATCCCTAACCCGAGCCCGATTTCCTAAACATAAACCTTAACATATTCTCAATTCCATAAACATATAGCTTATAACCTAAACCTAACCCTAAACCTAAACATATAACCTATAACCTATAACCTAAATGTATTCTAAAATCTCTAAACCTAAACCTACACCTAATCCTAATCTCAACTCCCTAACCTAAACCTAAACCTAAACTTGAAAACCCAAACCTAAACCCGATCCCAAACACGAACCCGATTTCCTAAACCTAAACCTTAACCTATTCTCAATTCCCTAAACCTATAGCTTATAACCCAAACCTAAACCTTAACCTATAACCTAAACCTAAACCTAAAACCTAATGTATTCTCAAATCCCTAAACCTAAACCTACACCTAATCCTAATCTCAACTCCCTAACCTAAACCTAAACCTAAACTTGAAAACCCAAACCTAAACCTGATCCCAAACCCGAACCTGATTTCCTAAACCTAAACCATAACATATTCTCAATTCCCTAAACCTATAGCTTATAACTTAAACCTAAACCTATAACCTATAACCTAAACCTATAACCTAATGTATTCTCAAATCTCTAAACCTAAACCTACACCTAATCCTAATCTCAACTCCCTAACCTAAACCTAAACCTAAACTTGAAAACCCAAAACTAAACCCGATCCCAAACCTGAACCCGATTTCCTAAACCTAAACCTTAACCTATTCTCAATTCCCTAAACCTATAGCTTATAACCTAAACCTAAACCTAAACCTAAACCTTAACCTAAACCTAAACCTAAACCTAAAACCTAAATGTATTCTCAAATCCCTAAACCCAAACCTACTCCTAATCCTAATCTCAACTCCCTAACCTAAACCTAAATCTAAACTTGAAAACTCAAACCTAAACCCGATCCCGAACCCAAACCCGATTTCTCAAACCTAAACCTTAACCTATTCTCAATTCCCTAAACCTTAACCTATAACCTAACCTAAACCTAAACCTATTACCTGCACTTATAACCTAAACCTATAACCTGAACCTAAGTCTAAAACCTAAACCTAAACCTAAAACCTAAATGTATTCTCAAATCCTTAAACCTAAACCTACACCTAATCCTAATCTCAACTCCCTAACCTAAACTTAAACCTAAACTAGAAAACCCAAACCTAAACCTGATCCCGAACCCGGACCCGATTTCCTAAACGTAAACCTTAACCTTAACCTATTTTCAATTTCCTAAAGCTATAACCTATATACTATAACCTATAACTAAAACCTAAACCTAAACCTAAACCTAAACCTTAACCTAAACCTAAACCAAAACCTATAACCTAAACCTTAACCTATAACCTATAACCTATAACCTAAACTTATAACCTATAACCTAAAACCTAAACCTAAACCTATAACTTAAAACCTAAAACCTAAAACCTAAATGTATTCTCAAATCCCTAAACCTATACCTACACCTAATCTTAATCTCAACTCCCTAACCTAAACCTAAACCTAAACTTGAAAACCCAAACCTAAACCCGATCCCGAACCCGAAACCGATTTCCTAAACCTAAACCTTAACCTATTCTCAATTCCCTAAACCTATAACTTATAACCTAAACCTATAACCTATAACCTAAACCTAAACCTAAAACCTAAATGTATTCTCAAATCCTTAAACCTAAACCTACACCTAATTCTAATCTCAACTCCCTAACCTAAACCTAAACTTAAACTTGAAAACCCAAACCTAAACTCTATCCCGAACGCGAACCCAATTTCCTAAACCTAAACCTTAACCTATTCTCAATTCCCTAAACCTATAGCTTATAGCTTAAACCTAAGCCTAAATCTAAACCTTAACCTTAACCTGTAACCTATAACCTAAACCTAAACCTAAAACCTAAATGTAAAACCTACACCTAATCCTAATCTCAACTCTCTAACCTAAACCTAAACCTAAACTTGAAAACCCAAACCTAAACTCGATCCCGAACCCGAAACCGATTTCCTAAACCTAAACCTTAACCTATTCTCAATTCCTAAACCTATAGCTTATAACCTAAACCTATAACCTAAACCTAAACCTAAACCTAAATGTATTCTCAAATCCTTAAACCTAAACCTACACCTAATTCTAATCTCAACTCCCTAACCTAAACTTGAAAACCCAAACCTAAACTCGATCTCGAACCCGAACCCGATTTCCTAAACCTAAACCTTAACCTATTCTTAATTCCCTAAACTTATAGCTTATAACCTAAACCTAAACCTATACCCTATAACCTAAACCTAAACTTAAAACTTAATGTATTCTCAAATCCCTAAACCTAAACCTACACCTAATCCTAATCTCAACTCCCTAACCTAAACCTAAACTTAAACTTGAAAACCCAAACCTAAACCCGATCCCGAACTCGAACTCGATTTCCTAAACCTAAACCTTAACCTATTATCAATTCCCTAAACCTATAGCTTATAACCTAAACCTAAACCTTAACCTTAACCTAAACCTAAACCTAAACCTAAACCTATAACCTATAACGTAAACCTAAACCTAAATCATAAATGTATTCTCAAATCCCTAAACCTAAACCTACACCTAATCCTAATCTCAACTCCCTAACCTAAACCTAAACCTAAACTTGAAAACCCAAACCTAAACCCGATCCCGAACCTGAACTTGGTTTAATATTTTCTTTTTAAGATAAAAGACGCAAAAAGAACTGATTTTTTTCCTTTTTTTATTTATGTGTTAAACTTATATGTATTTATGCGTGGATGAATGTAATGTGGATAAGATTGTTTGTGTTTGGATGGATGTAGTTTATGTTTAGATGAATGTAGTTTATGTTGGATTTACGTAGTTTGGGTTTAGATGGATGTGAATGTGAATATGATGAAATATATTATATAACAGGTGTATATCAGGAAGAATACGATGAAATATATTGTAACAGGTGTATATTGACCCTCTTAAATTTAAAAATGTGTTTTGAAGGCTCCTAAGGGACGGTCCATAACAGTCCTTTTTAAGGACGGTCCATGGCCGTCCTTTGAAGGCTCATAAAAGATGGTCCATGACAGTCCTTTTTAAGGATGGTCCATGACTGTCCTTTTAAAGGACGTCCATGGCGTCCTTTGAAGGCTCATCAGAGACGGTCTATGACGGTCCTTTTTAAGGACGGTCGATGGCCGTCCTTTGAAGGCTCATAAGAGACGGTCCATAACCGTCCTTTTTAAGGACGGTCCACGACTGTCCTTTTTTCATCAACAAGAATGACAGTTTTCGACCGTCCTTTAAGTAATACGACACATCAAAATTTGACGGCTCATGCGACGGTCCATGACCATCCTTTCTAGTCATTTGAGACGGTTTTGGACTGTCCTTTTTTTACTGTTTTGGCGTAGTGCCAGTGATACCAAATCTCTATGTGCTTTGACTTGTAGTGCTGACTTGGATTCTTGCTCAATTGTATAGCACTTTGACTATCGCAATAAACCACGTGCTACTCCTGCTTCATGCTAAGTTCCTCTATGAACCTCTTCATCCAAAGCATCTCTTTACATGCCTCTGTGACTGCAATATACTCGGCCTCTGTCGTCGACAATACTACAACCTTCTGTAGCTTGCTCTGCCAAGAAACCATTCCCCCTACAAACGTGAATATGAACCCCAATGTAGACTTCATGGAGTCTATGTCGCCTGTCATATCTACATCTGTTTAGCCCTCTAACACAGGTTTTTCGTCACCATAGCACAGGCTCAACCTGGATGAGTCTCTTAGATACCGTAGTATCCACTTCACCGCTGCCCAATGTTCTTTGCCAAGATTGGCAAGATACCTGCTGACAACACCAACTGCATATGCTATGTTTGGGCGCGTACACACCATAGCATACATCAAACTTCCTACTGCTGATGCATAGGGTATCTTCTACATCTCTTCCAACTCTGCCTTTGTCTTGGGACACTGTCTGTCGCTCAATCTGAAGTAACCATCCAGTAGAGTATTGACTGGCTTCGCTACATTCATATTAAACTGTTCTAGGACTTTCTCAATATACCGCTCTTGTGACAGTCAAAGCTTTCTGCTGCTTCTATCACGAGTTATCTCCATTCCTAGGATCTGTTTAGCTGAGTCTAAGTCTTTCATCACAAATGACTTGCCCAACTCTTGTTTCAGCCTGTCGATCTTCTTTTTGCCCATGATGAGCATGTCATCAACGTATAACAGCAGAACTAAGAAATCACTATCTGAGAACTTGTGCGTGAACACACAGTAGTCCGATTCCGTTCTGTCATACCTGTGCTTCAACATAAACGAGTTGAACTTCTTCTACCATTGCCGTGGAGCTTGTTTCAACCCATACAAGCTCTTCCTCAGCCTACATACCATATGCTCATTGCCCTTGACTTTGAACCCCTCTGGTTGGTGCATGTAGATCTCTTCTTCCAGGTCACCATGGAGGAAGGCAGTTTTAACATCTAACTACTCTATCTCCAGATCCATACTAGCTGCCAACCCAAGCAACACCCGTATGGATGTCATCTTCACCACTGGTGAGAATATCTCTTCGAAATCTATGCCTTTCTTCTGACCAAACTCTTTCACCATAAGTCTAGCCTTGAAACTCGTTTGTGAATTCTTCTGCTCAACCTTCTTTTTGAACATCCACTTGTTGCTCAAAGCTTTCTTGCCCTTAGAGAATTTTACCTCCTCTTGCATAGCTTTCAACCACTCCCCCTTATGCTCGTCGGATAGGGCCTTAGAATAATCTTCTGGCTCTCCTCCATCAGTCAGCATAATGTACTCATGTGGCAAGTACCTCTTGGACAGCTGTCTGCCCCTAGATGACCTCCTCACCTATGGCTTAACAGGTTGGTCAAGTGGGGGCTGTTTTCCTGGTCCATCTTCTGAAGGAACTCTCTCGTCCTCTGCACCTTCCTTTACTCCCCCGTCATCAGGCACCGCGGGAAGAATAACTGGATCCATGTCCTCTAACTCACCTGAACTAGGCTAGTTCTTCTCTGGCTTACCAATGTTTTTTATACACTGATCTTCAAAGAAAACCACATCTCTGCTTGTGATGAGCTTCCTCTCGGTCGGATCCCACAATCTGTAACTAAATTTTTCATCACCATACCCCAAGAACACACACTGTCTGATCTTCATATCGAGCTTAGACCTCTCGTCCTTTAGTACGTGAACGGATGCCCTGCATCCAAACACCCTGAGATGACTGTACGACAGATCATGTCTAGTCCACACCTTCTAAAGCACTTCTCCATTCAACGGGGCTGATGGAGACCTGTTTATAAGATACACTGCTATATGCATTGCTTCTCCCTAAAATGTCTTGGGTAATTTTGTATGGGATAACATGCATCTGATTCTCTCAACAATGGTGCGATTCATTCACTCAGCTATACATTATGCTGGGGGGGTCTTAGGAACTGTATATTTATGCTATATACCCAGGTACTTACAATACTCATAAAAGTTGCCAATGTATTCACCACCATTGTCAGTGCGGATGCACTTCAATGATCTACCTATCTCTCTCTCGACCATAGCATGAAACAATTTAAACACACCAAAGACCTCGTCCTTGAATTTAAAAGCATAAACCTAAACCTTCCTAGATGCATCATCTATAAAAGTGACAAAATATAATGCCCCACCCAAGGTTTTTGTCCTCATAGGACCACAAATATCAGAATAAACCAAATCTAATGCATGCACTTTATTAACATGAGAAGTAAATTTAATGAATGAAACTCTATGTTGCTTCCCTAATAAACAATCAATACATGTTTTGAGAGGTATACTTGTCACGTCTGGAAGGAGCTGCTTCTTTGCTAGTACTTGAAGTCATTTTTCACTCATGTGGCCTAGACGCCCGTGCCACATGTCAATAGCTGAATCTTTCGCTGCATTCAACCCACCCTTGCACATAGTGACACTTGCCTTGTAAAGGGTGCAACACTTCTTTCCTCTAGTTGCGATCAACGAACCTTTGATGAGCTTCCAAAGCTTACCAGCAAAACGGCTTTCATAGCCATCATCATCCAACCTTCCCATCGACATCAAGTTGAGGCAAAGGTTTGGGATATGCCTCACATCTCCGAGAACCAATGTGCAGCCCACATCAATCTTCACATAAATATCACCGACCCCTACGATCTTCGATATGCCAAAATTTTCCATCTTTACGGTCCCAAAGTCACCTGACTTGTAGCTTGTGAAGAATTCCCTGCGTGGAGTCACAAGAAACGAGGCTCTCGAGTCTATCACTCAGTCGGTGTCCTGACTCATAGCCATGAGACAAACATCATGATCTACTGAAAGAATAACTTCAACGTCGCCATCTGAAGCGACCGCAATGGAATCTGATTCATCTTCCTTCTCCTTTCCTTTACCTTTTTTGTCATTCTTATTCTTACGACATTCATGCTTATAATGTCCCTTCTTGCCACAATTCCAGCATTCAACATCTTTCCTAGTACTTGACTTACCTCTTAATTTATCTCGGGCCTCCCCGCCCTTTCTATTCTTTCCTCTCTCCCGTTCCTGTGTCACAAGGGCCTCTTGCTAAGTAGACCCCTAAGACCTCCTCCTTATCTCTTCATTGAAAAGACAACTGGTTACCTGTTTCATGGATAGCTTTCCATCTGGCGCGGATTTAATTAGAGACACCACCAATGTCTCCCAACTGTCAGGCAATAAACTAAGTAATAGCAAAGCCTGCAATTCATCATACAGGATCATCTTCATAGCGAAGAGCTGGTTCATTATATTATTGACCTCATTCATATGCTCAACCACAGAACCACCATCTTTAAACTTGAGATTCACAAGTCATCTTATCAGGAAGATTTTATTACCGGGTGTCTTCCTCTCATACAGCCCTTGTAATTTTAGTCATAGGCTAGCGGCTGAGGTTTTCGTAGACATATGGTGGAATATGGAATCGTCCAACCATTGTCTAATAAACCCCACCACCTTCCGGTCCATCTTCTTCCAATCATCATCTGTCATATCCTTTATCTTCGCTGATATGCCAAGGATTGGAGCATACAAGTCCTTGCAATAAAGCAAGTCATCTATCGTAGCCTTCCATATGGTCCAGTTAAAACCATTGAGGTTGATCATCCTTGATGAGCCACCTTCCATAATTCAGAACCGATCCCACTCCGTTCAATGAACTTAGATTTGATACCACTAGAGGTGGGCATCGGTCCGGATCGGAGCGGATTGGGTTCAACCCGATCAGATCCGAAATGGCCATGGTTTGACCAGGACTCGATCAGATTCAGAATCAAATCCGGGTCACCTGACCCAAACAGATCTGATACATAATTCGTCTGACCCGAACAGAGTCCAACTCGGTCAGAGAAACCGAGTCTGATCGAGTTGGGTACGATTCGGATCCGTATGAATTTAATTTAATTTTTCATATAATGTGGCCCACTTCAACCTTTAATATATGTTATTTTTTCTCTAAATGCCTTAATTGATATGTCAAAATGGATAAACGGCTTAGATAAAACATATACATCAAGGTGGGCCCCACATGGCTATACAAAAACTATCCGTTACTGTGTTTATGTTTTTACCGAACATGTATATTAACGTGCACTGCACGAAAGCACTCTGACTTCTTTTTTTTATATATATAGTGAGTGGGGACTTGCTGTAATGAACTTAGCAAGTTATGTGGGTCTTATCATGGGGTATGTGTTATATCTAAACCGTCCATCTATTTGGTAAGCTCGTCATAAGGCTTACGATGAAAAATAAGACAGATCTAACTATCAAGTGGACCACACGAAATATTTAATGGTGAAAATCATTCGCTGCTGCTACTTGTGGTGTGGTCCACATGATCTTTGGATATTAATAATTTTTTAGATAATACCCTAAGATGATCTCTAAAAATATATGAACGGTGTAGATATAATAAATACATCACTGTGGGGCCCATATACCTTTAATCTCCTTTGAACAGTTTGTACAACTCGGAGCTCGAGGAGCGTCAGTCTCGTCCTTGCACGAAAATGGATTGGCTACTCCCCCTGCCATGGTGCCACCAGCCATTGGTTGTTGGTCGGTGCTCTGTGGGCCCCACCATGATGTATGTGTTTCATCCATGCCTTCCATATATTTTTATGGTCATTTTACGATATGAAAAAAAAATGAGATATATCTAAATCTCAAGTGGATCACATTAAAGGAAACACTGTTGAATAAACGTTGACCATTAAAAATGTTTTGGGCTTAAAAGTTTTGGATCTAGCTGATATTTATTTTTTCCATCCATCTGGGTCTTTATGACCTAATCAACAGATTGGATGTCAAATAAACAGTACAGTGGACCTTAGAAGGATTTTAAAATTTTAATGGTAGATATCCAATTATTATTGTTTTCTTGTTATGTGGTCCACCTAAGATTTACACACCTATCATTTTTTTTATGAATCCATAAAATGTTCTGTAAAAATGTATGAACGGAATGGATGAAACACATACATCATGGTGGGGCCCACAAAGCACCGACTAGGAGAGTAACCAATCCGTCCCTCGCATGAACTAGCCACCTAGCTTGAGGCTAGTGTAGCTGGCGTGTGGTAATACGGACGACGGGGTTTACGTCTGACGAAAGGATGGGTTTCAGCGGGAAAAACGGTAAATGCTACTCGACCTTCGCACATGCCAATCAGGCACGTGTATGCAAGCAGATGGGCTTGATCATCATCTGAGTCAAAGTCAAGATTACAGTATACTATTTTTAGGCTTCGGGTCGGGTCTGGTTGATTCAGGCTGGATCCTTTCGGTTCGGGTATCCGGGTCGGATCTGTCCGGATCAACCTCTATCCGAACCCGACCCGAAATACTATCGGATCTGGGTTGACAGACTCGATCAGGCTGATCTAAGCCGTCGGTTCTGTTCGAAACGGTACCGAGTCGGGTTGGATCCACCGGATCGGGTTCAAAATGCCCACCTCTAGATGCCACTTTGTTGGGGCCCTTACACAAAACCTTAGGATCTAGCCCCCCAAAACAAACCAAAAATATGGGATAATAAAGCAATGAAATAAATCAAAGCATAAACCACATGACACTAGAGAATTTTACATGAAAAACGGGCTCACAAAATTCCCAATGGCTGAATCCAGCACCGACAGCCTCCGTAGACCCCATTCTCGACTCCCAGCGAGCATTCACCAGGTTCCGATCCTGGGATGATACGAGGAGGATTTTCAACATCAGATTGATTAGTAATAAGCATAACCAAAGGCATAACCCACAAACAACAACTAAAAACTCCATCACATTTTCACTCTGATCAAAAACTTTACAAGTACAATGAGCATAAAGGGAAATACAATGATAATGGACAAAAGCTCCAAAATAATCTGCTATCCACTCCTGCCTCAGCACTGCTACGGTCCAACGTTACCTGCATGCAACGGTCGTGCATAAGCTTATAGAAAGCTTAGAGGGTGGTGAAAGTGTGTGCACAAGGTAGTAATACAATTATACAGTATCAGAGTAATGCAGAATATGCTGATGAATCCATGAATACCATTAGTTGTACCAAGGCTATGCGATGCAAGGCATGAATGATGTCGGCCATACCACGACCATGCGATGCGAGATGCAACTCAAGCATACGAATCCTCATCTAAGTCCACATATTAATACAGCTCAAATCTTGAATATCACCGGGGTCTAGTACACTCCAAATTAGATTGTCGCCCCATTGCGAGCAATAAGGCGAGGGAAGAGACCTCACTATCCGCCTGCCAATATCTGGCTCAGCTCGTCGATAGCGGACCCATTCCTCGAGCTGGTCAAACTCAGCCTAGCTTTGCCCCCTCCTCTCGGGCGAGTAAGGCCACACTCCCTTCCAACCGACCACGACATAGTGGAAAGCACGGCCCTCTGGTAATCGGCACTCATGCACCCACTTGGTCTAGACGTTGGAGCAACCTCCTGGTACCATAAGGGTTTTAGGAATTTCACCCAGGGATATCTATAGCACCCCATGTAGAACAAGATTTTCAGTATCCAATCCTGCCAACCGCGATATGCCTGTGGAGGCTATGGCCCTGATGTCGCTAGGGCACACAGTATACATGTCACACAATGCGAGATGCATGAATCACGCAATCCAGTCATACAGCAATCATGCGCGTACGCGCGCTCATGTGGGCATCTTCCCTTACTAGGGAATCCATAACAACCTGCCTAATGGCATGTGCGATAATCAATCACTCATCTCATCACAAGCACGTAGATGATGCGTATGAACATGTATCATGATGCTATGTTGTTATATACTCATAATCAGAATCGATAGTCACATATGGCGAATGGGGCCCACTTATGTGGGTTAACCCACGCAGAGAATGGGCCTAACAAGGCCTAAGGGAAGGTCACAATGAGGACATCTAACCATCATTGCCCATCAATGTGGACATCTAACCAACATTGCTCCCAAGGAGTGACCTACATAAAGAATTCATACACAATACAACGGCCACATATACATCACATTGGGCCTCGCTCATGGGCCTCACATACATTGCACCGGGCCAATTAAATGGGCCGATTCGAATGAGCCGATTCAAATGCGCCGACCAAGTGGGCCGAATCAAATGGGCCGATTCAAATGGGCCAAATCAATGCATCACCATGGGCCTCACATGTGGGCCTCATATTCCACAAATGGACCACATATTTGGGCCTTGATTACATCAAACGGGCCACGCGATATGGGCCTAACCATACAAATAGGTGGGCCCCGCCCATGGGCCAAAATGCATCATGATGGCCTCATGGATAGGCCGCACCAATGGTCCTTAAGTGGGCTTGGGCCACACCAAACTCATTTCAATAGTTGTAAGTGTAACATGTGTATTACTGTACACTATCAACCCATGGGGCACATGGCTCATTAATGATGACCAACACTACCCAAACATTGCCCATATACATCAGCACCATCCAAATTTTTGTCTAGGTGCGCCAGCACCATCCATACGTTGCCCAGGTGCGGGTCCCACTATCAGGAGAGCTGGGATGATCATACACATCACGTGGGACCCAAGGAACTTGCTGATGTCAGTCCAACAGTGGGTCCCACCATCAGAACGGTTTGAAGGCATATATACATCACGTGGGACTCATGGAGCTGTGCTGACGTGAATGGACAGTGGGTCCCACCAGCTGGACGTACACAACAGCTACATAGCTGCTGTACGTTGCAGCTACAGCTGCTTTAAAGAGAACAGAGGTGGGTCCCACGTAGGACCTACCCTTATGTATGTTATAAAATAATATATATATATACATATATATAATATTTAAGTACAGGTGCTGCCAATGCAGCTTTATGCATTGAAGGGAGAGGTGGGTCCCACGTAGGGCCCACCATCTTATATATATACATATATAAAATATATAATATATATATATGTATATAATATAAAATATACAATATACATGTGCATGCTGACGTCCAGGCCCCCGGACTGCCTGAATAGTCACATACATCAAGGAGGGCCCCACACATGGGGTGTGTCCCACCGTCCTTAGACGATGGACACAGCACATACATGATGGTGTGGCCCATCTGAGTGGACGGACGAGGTGGGTGGGTCCCACGGACCCCGCTGACGTTCACACTCCACTGCTAGCCACTCCCAGTAGGGAATCCATGCCAAGACCTCAGCGTTGAAACGAGGTATCTTTCACTCAGCCTACCATTTAAGCTATGGACCTGGGTCCCACCATCTGGACGGTCTTGATCTCACGTGGGACCCATAGAACTGCTGACGTCAGATGACAGTGGGTCCCATCATCAAAATAGATGGAGGGCATGTGTAAAACACATACATCATGGCTGGGATCCACCGTCCATGGGCTGGACGGTGGATGCAGTGCATCCTCAAGGTGGCCCCACCGTCAGGATGGATGGACGGCTTGGGTGGGTCCCATGCAATGGGCTACCCCCTTTCATAATGATATAATATATCATATTATATATTACTTTATTATTTCATGCAGCAGGTGAGTACACCCTATTGTCAGTTAACACTTTACTGTGAGCTACCTCCACCATCAGTCCATACTTCCAGCACCCTTGGACAGACGGTGTGGATGTACACCTCATCAAGGTGGGTCCCACATGGCCCACCTGTTTTGGATCAGCCTGGTGTTTGTGTTTGGCCATCATCCAGGCCCACTGTGTCACGCCCCAAACTTGGAAACCTGGCTCACAAAATTGCGATCGCCGAATCCGGCGCCAACAGCCTCCATAGTGCCCCATTCTCGGATTCCGGTACTTATATACCAGATTCCGATCCTGGGATCCTACAAGGAGGATTTTCCAACCTACATTTGTCTCATAAGAAGCATAACCACAAGTATACCCAAATCATAAAGGTAACATCATCACCACATATCCACTAATATAATCATTTGAATACAATGCTAAAAGGGGAATATATATATCGAAATCAAAGCTCCAGAGGATAGCTGCATGCTCCAAGCTCAATGCTGCTGCAACCTAACGCCACCTGCACGCATATATCGTGCATAAGCTTACAAAAGCTTATAGGGTGATGAAAGTGTGTGCACAAGATAAGTGCCAAGTATACTATAAAGCCCATAAATCATACATTATCGAAATAAGCAGAAATACTGACAAGATCATGAATCATACGATATCAGAGTAAGCGGAAATATACAAGTAAGTCCATGAGTGTTATCAGTCGTACCAAGGCTATGCAATGCAAAACATAATAAGACAATAACAGATGCTAAGGATGCAATGCAATATGCAAATCCTGACGAGCCACGAATAAATCAACCTCATCTAGGCCATATAAGTGTAAAAATATAGTAACTCAAAATGCTAAGTACTGCAGATGCAATGTAATATGCGGTGAGAATGAAATGACCATGCTGGAATGTGAAGTCGGGATAATAGTACGAAGTATCACAGGCTATGGGGTTCATCACAAGAGATTTCTATCCAAACCAGTCCCATACCTAAATTTGGATAGTCAGACACAATGTGGTAAACTCCTAATCTCAGGTTAGTCGCGCGCCCAACTGAAATCCTGGCCATGCGATAGTACATGTAACAAATAGTTATGCACCACCAGCCCGAGTGGATAGTGAATAAATGAATGAATGGATATGCAATTCCTGCTTAAATAAGTCCATATATCAGTACGGTTGCTCTCTGAAAAAATCACCGGGGTCTATTACACTCGACACCGACTGCCTCCTCCCTAGCTACACAGCCCAGCGAGCGAAATAGACCTCACTATCCGCCTGACCAGTAGTCTGCCAATACCTACCCGGCTCGTCGATAGCAGACCCATTTACGAGCTGGTCATACTCAACCTAGCTTATAGCCCCCTCACTCGGGCAGATAAGGCCACACCCCCTCTCAACCGACCACGACACAGTGGGAGACGTGGCCTACTGGTATTCGGTACTCGGGCGTTCATGTTCCACTCGGTCTAGACGTTGGGGCTACTCCTGGCCTCGGAGGTTCTGGAATTTTCACCCAAGGACATCCTAAGTGGCCATAGTGCTAGAAACAAATATTTTCAGTGTCTCATCTGGCCATCCACTATGTACTTGTGGAGGCCACAGCCCTAATGTCACTAGGGCGTACAATGATCAAGTCACATATATGCGAGATGCATGTGTCACACCATACAATCATGCAGCAATCCTGCGCGTACCATGCAATCATGTGGGGCACTCCGTCTCATAAGGAGTCTCATAAATGTTTCAGCCCAACGGCTTATGCTATGATCAAACATTCCTCATATCAAGCATACATATGATGCATATGGGCATGAATCATGGAGTTATACTAAGTATGTTATAAAGTGATGAATTATCAACAAGTATGGGCCTATCAATGGGCCCTAAGGAGAGTTATAATGTGGACATTTAACCAACATTATTCTTACAATATGGACGTCAAACCAACATCGCTCCCAAGGCACGGTCCGCCATAAATGTCATTACATAACCCATGGTGGAATCACACAATGCAATAAACCTTGTATACATCCCATTGGGCCTCAACCCATGGGCCTCAAATACATCAAATGGATCTCAACTCACGGGCCCTAATATATCACATTGGGCCTTAACCCAATAGGCTCCAAATACAACACAATGGGCCTCAACCCACGGGCCCTTATACATCATAATGGGCCTCAACCCATGGGCCCTAATACATCACAATGGGCCTCGACCCATGGGCCCCAAATACATCATAATGGGCCTCAATACACAGGCCTCAATACATCACAATGGGCCTCAATACACGGGCCTCAAATACATAACAGGTGGGCCCTGCACCTGGGCCTCAAAACACATGACAGGTGGGCCCCACTCATGGGTCAAAGATACATCCTAATGAGTCACATGTATATCAAAGTGGGCCTCTTGATTAGGCCACGAAATACATCAAAGTGGGCCTAACAGATGGGCCACAAAGTACATCAAGGTGGGCCTCAACAACGGCTATAAATATGACAAGATGAGCCTAATCACTTGGGCCTTATATATGCACCAAGGTGGGCCTCAATGGACGGCCACAAATAAATCAAAATGGGCCTCATACATATACCAAGGTGGGGTCCACTTGAACTATAGATTTGTCTTATTTTTAGTCTCAAGCCTGTAATATAAGCTTGCCAAATGGTGGATGGTTTGGATGTAACCCATGCATCATGGTGGGGGTCCACATGAACTATGGACCTGACTCATTCTTTAGCTCATATCATCAAATGAACTTTCAAAGGAGCTGGATGGCTTAGATGCATCACATGCATCATGGTGGGGGTCCACATGAAGGCCCATCATCAAGTATATATTATATATAACATAATATAATCTACATATAATATATATAATATAATACAATATTATATTTAATATAATATATATATATACACACACACTGCACACACACACCGTCCCCACATGTGGGGGTGGGTCCCACCGTCCAGTGTGGACGGTGCAGATAGAACACATGAATCATAGTGGGCTCCACCGTCCGCTTAGACGGTGGGAATACAACACATACATCACTGTGGGCTCCACCGTCCGCTTAGACGGTGGGAAACAACACATACATCACTGTGGGGCCCACCATTATGTTTGTATGCAATCCGACCCATTAATAAGGTCGCACGGACCTGGCTGAGTAGGAAAAACAAATTTCATCTTGATCCAAAACTTCTGTGGCCCAGAAAAAGAGTTTCAAGGGCAGACGTTCAATCCCACTCTTTCCTCTGATGTGGGCCACCTGAGCCGTGGATATGGCTGATTTTTGGAGGGGGCCCACTACTGGAAGTGGCCCACCATATGAACGGGTTGGATGACAAATATACATCATGGTGGGGCCCACGGCTAGGGCCATGGGTCTGCTGTCATCCGCCCGCCCGCCAGCAGTAGGCGCTGCCTGCGTCTCTGACAGCAGCAGCGTCTGCTGCATGTGTTTTTTTTTTTGAAATCGAGTTTTATCGCGGTTTTCCATACATGGGGCCTGCTTCAAGTGAATTCGACCCAACCGTTGGGTCCCATGGCTTAATACAAGCCAAACAAGCCCAATATTGAATATATTTTGGTGAATAGAAATAGCAGTTGATTTTTCAACGATAACCACTACAGTTTCCCATGCTATGGCCCACCAGATACTCGGATCAGCTTCATTTTTTGGCTCAACGCCTAAAATGATCCAGGGAATGAGATGGACGGCGTGGATCGGATCAATGCATCAGGGTGGGGCCTGTGTGAGCGGTTCACTCCAAATAGCCTTGAACCAAGGCTAATATTTATGTTATCCTTTCAACGTCCAGCGTCCCTGGACGCTGGACAGTTTTGGCATGGTACATACATTTGAGGTGGGCCCCACCTATGGACGTGGGCCATCAAAAGAAAGGGTTGGATGGCATGGGAAATACATACATCAAAGTGGGGTCCATCCAAGTGGGCCACTCAACTACACCATCACACAAAAGGAAGAGAGAGAGAGAGAGAGAGAGAGAGAGAGAGAGAGAGAGAGAAATAGAGTGGGACGCGTGTGATGGAGGGCTCCGCCACTATGAGCCCTCCCTTGTAAGAAATCATACATCAAGCGGGTCCCAATACATGTGGGCCTACCAAATCAAGGATCAACGGTGGAGATCCCTTCTCCACCCAAAATGGACGGTCTAGATGACCTCTTTTCATGCAAGGAAAATAAACATCATGATGGGGTCCATGGAGAATGGCCCCATCATGGAATGATCATGAGCATCAAGGTGGGCCATCGGCCACACCTAGGGTCCAAAGTGAGATCCATACCATCAATCGGTAGACCTTACTTAGCCCATCATCAAAACATGAAAAATCTAGCCTAATGAGCACCCACCGTTTGATCTTCTCGGTTCGTTGGAAAGCCGACCTCCTCGTGGTTCACTTTGATGGAGAGGATGAGAAATGAAGGACTAGGATGATGGATTTTTGGGATAGAAAGGTGGGCCACACAACTCACTTTTCTCTCATGGAAGAGCTTGGACGTGAGCTCATTTTGGTTGCTTGGAATTTGTGAAGAGAAAGAGAGAGAGAGGGTGGTTGAAAGAGAAGTGATGGGAGATGGGTGATGGGTGTGAGTGATGGGTGAGGTGATAGATTGGTTGACTTTTGGGTTTGCTTGACTTGTGGAGAAAGAAAGCATGGGTTGCTTTGTACTTAACATGAGGTGATTGATGGGATTGATTTGACATATTGTAGAGATTCTCTTAGGATTGCAAACATGCGGCGTTTCTTCGAAATAAACGCTGGCCCGCATCTTCCTGCCAGGGTATCGGATCGGTGCATAAGATGCAGCGTTGGAACCGCGGCGATGGTGCGGTCATAATGGTACAAGTCTCAAGTCGAGCCGAGTCTGATATATGGGACATAACTTAGGATCACGCGCAACTGCTGTCTACGCGTCGCAGGTCACCGAAATTCGACCGGGAGGACCGCGGAAGCCTACGAAACAGTATGGGCTAGGATACAGGTCTTACACACTGGATGGCCTGGATAAAACAGATGGACAGCGTCGATTAAAAATGTATGATCAAGGTGGGCCACACCGTTTTGGGATGGGTGGATAGCTTGGATAGTATCATGCATGAAGGTGGGCCACAAGCCATCATACACAAGAGAGAGAGAGGCATCGCCGAGGATGGAGGGGCCCCGCCACTATGGGCCCCTCTTTGATACAAAGCCTACATCAAGGTGGGTCCCACCATAAGTGGGCCCTTACATCACCAAAAAAAGGAGTGGAGATCCAAGATCACCCACCGTTCCTTCTTGCTCCCTAGGCTTCCTTTGCTCCTTAGCTTCGATCCTAATGGAGGAGATAGAGTTTGGATGGTTGAGATGGGAGATGAGAGGGTAGGAAGTGGGCCACATATAAAATTCTCTTGGAGTTTAGAAAGGGCTTGGACGTATGATATTTTGGTTGCTTGGAAATGAGTTTGAAAAAATGAGAGAGTGTGGGTTGTAGAGAGAGAGAGAGAGAGAGAGAGAGAGAGAGAGAGAGAGATAGGTAATGGATGTGGTGGTGATGGATGTATAAGAGACTTTTTGACTTTTGTGGTAGATGGTGTAAGAAAAGTATGGGTGTGTAAGAACCTTTTTTAACTTTGGGGGTTGCTTGGGGAAGGGTGTGAGGTGATGGTGTACTTGGTTGAGGTGATTGGTTGATGGGTTGATAGATGTGACAAGTTGTAGAGATTCTCTCAGAATTCGTACACGGGCCTACATCTCGTTGCCTGGGTATCACCTCAGCGCGCGAGACGCGGCATCGGAACCGCGGCGACGGCGCGGTTGCTAGCGTACAAGTCTTGGGTTGAGTCGGCTCGGATTGACGGCGTGTGACTCAGGGTCACACGTAAATACTGGTTAAGGGTCAAAGGTTGCCAAAATTCGACCGGGAAGACCATGAAAGTCTACGGAACAGTACGGTCTAAGATACGGGGTTTACAAAATACTTAACTAATGCTGTTACTTTACATTTCGTAAGAAATTGAAGGTGCACTCCATGTGTTTGAGAAAATACCGTAAAGGCTCAATCTTAGCTAAAACTCAGCTCAAACTGGCCCGAGCTACTGACCGAACCAAGCCAAGCTGGCTAGTCAAGCTCGAGGACCGAGCCGAGCCGAGTTCAAGCTGGGGTCAGCTAGTGGCCGAGCCAAGTCAAGCTATGCCGAGCTCGGCTCGTGTACACCTCTAGTTTTCAATAATGTATCCTTGTGAAAGTTGGGTCTATTATGCAATCAAAGGGTTTAGCAACTCATGTGGGCCCTTCTATGATGTTTATGTGAAATCCACCTCGTCCATGTGTCAGTCAATGTTAGGCCTAGGGCCTAAGAATTCAACCTCATTACTGATTCAAGTGGACCACACAATTAGAAAAAGCATACATGGTAACCTTATCCTCCAAACTGTTTACCCATAGCATAGCCTACTTGAATCACGAATTAGGCTAATGTTTGGGCCCCATTCTTTAAAATTTTGGGGTGACATCTAATCGTAAGAGTGAATTTCATGTAATCATCACCGCTCTGCTTGTAAAAATCAATGGTGAATGTCTCTCCCAATTGTTTCCTTTGGTGTGGCTTGAATGAATCACAAGTCAGCATGATTGTTTCGCCTTAGGTCTAACGTGAGATTACAAATCTAATGGTTGAAGTGGATTTCACAGACATATCACATTGGGCCCAAAAAAATCAAGAGTATCGTCCCTTTGTCATTTGTGAAAAAAAAATAAGAAAGAGAGAGAGAGAGAGAGAGAGAGAGAGAGAGAGACAGAGAGAGAGAGAGAAGGGAAATTTATGAGATTCCCACCATTGGTTTTTTACAAATCCACTATGATGTGTATGTGAGATCCGCGTGAGCCATTATAGTGGTTTGGGTGGGCCACAACAATGGAAATCATTAGGAGAGAGATGTTCATCCTTGCTTTTTACAAAGCCCAGTGCGATGATTATATGAAATCTACTCCAATTAGATGACACACCAAAATTTAGGCATGGGCCCAAATATCGGACCCATTTGTGATTCAGGAGGATCACACTAAGAGAAACATATTGCAGGGTATGGGTATCCATGTACACTGTTTCCAATCGTGTGGTCCATTTGAATCACAGATTGGGCTAATTTTTATTCCTTGGCTTAATAATGGGGAAACCACCTGGTTGTCGTGGTGGATTTCACATCAACATCATTGGTGGGGCCCAACTAAACTACTCCCATGGCTGACACATGTTTCATTAAGAAATATAATGAAAAATATTCTAATTATACTTACGATTAAGGTATAACTTATTGAAAACCTTTTTTGTTTTTTTTTTCAACGTTTTTACACCCAAGCCATCATGGGAGCACCTAAATAATCTCTCCTTTTAAATCCTTTTTTTTTTAACCACTCCGATAATTTTTTGAATTTTCTTTGGACAAAAATACCTTGCATTGAAGCTTGTGCCATAAAGGCCTTGTACACTCTTTTTTACACCTGGTGGTTCTTTTATCCTTACTCTTTGACTAACTCTTCTTTTACCACTACACTTGCTTTTCGACTATTCTCTAATAATCTTTTATGCTTTACAAATACTTTCTTCAGCAAAAACTACTACCTTAGAAAATTAGATTTTAACCTTATTTAAGAAGAAAATGAGATGAAAAAATATATATTGTAAAAATTTTACTTCTAAAAGATGAATTTAAAATAAAATAAAATAAAAAAGTTGTTCACAATTTAACTTTATAGCTTAGTTTTAAAATGTCAAACGGTGTCTAAATGAGGTGATTTTCGTCCTTTTAAAAGCTCGTCAATTTATCTTTCCAACAAACACAAGATTGTTGTGATCTAACCTATAATGAGAAAATTATGATTGTTTTTGTAAGATCTCGTCATGTTAAAATTGAATACAAACGCACTTATAGACTTTGGACCCAATTTTGAAAAGTTTGATAGTATTCAAATGAGATTGTTCTAGTCATGTTTGAAAGCTTATCGAATTATCTTTTCAACGAGCCCAAGATCAACCCGATCTAATCTATAATCAGGGAGTCATGGCTATTTCATGGGATCATGTAATGTTATAAATAGGATCAAACGGTCTGCGAAAGCCATCATAAAATGTGGGCTACATTTAAAAAGTCAAATAGTGTCTAAATAAGTTGATTCTAATCCCATTTGAAATGTCATCAAATTATCTTTCTAACAAGCTTAAGATCACCCCAATCCAACTTGTTACAAATGAGTTATGACCATTTTTGTGAAGGTTGGCTACGTAGTTTGACCTTATTAGTTCGTTCTTGCAAGAGTAAGAGCATAATCCTTCTGCTTCTTAAATACCATTCCCCCACTTAATGGATAAGCACTTGTTACCAATATGATAAATTCACTATTTTATTTATTGACTTTATTCTTTCTTCCATGGGGTAAAATAGGAAGAAAAAAAAATCTATTCATTCCTTCCCTCCCTATAACAAGACAAGAGAGACAGATCTTTGTTTGATCTTTTATTAGCATCCTCTTTCCTTAGGTTGTGAATACATTCAATCTGGGAATGTTGGCTTAGGAGCTGGGACTAGTGGTTATGGATCTTTACCTAGAACCATCGCACGATGCTAAAAATGAATGTGAACACGAGTGTGTACTGAACACGAATACAATACACGCTCGCATTTATGTTCGGAGCGCGAGTATACTTGAATTTAGGTTTTGTACCATTATCATGCGATTCCACTAAAACAGTCATTACTCATTTGCTAGAAGTTGGATTGGGGCGATCTTTGGCTCATTAGATTGATAATTCGATAATATTTTAAATGTATTTAGAATCATATCATTTGGAAATTATTGGCCATGCAAAAATTGGCTCAAAGTCCATGATAGCATTCGTGAACCATTCCATCTCATTTCTAGCATCGTGCAATCACACAAAAATAGTCATAACTCCCTCATTACAAGTTGGATCGAGGTGATCTTAGGCTCATTAGAAAGATAATTCGATAACTTTTTAAAAGGGTCTAGAGTCATCTCATTTAGACATAATGTGACCTTTTTAAAATGGGCCCAAAGTTCATAATGGCGTTCGCAAATTATTTGGTCGTGTTTCCAACATTGTGTGATACCACAAAAATCATCATAACTCCTTCATTGTAGGTTGGATTGAGGCGATCTCGGGCATATTAGATAGATAATTTGACAAGCTTTCAAATGAGACTGAAATCATCTCATTTGAACACTATTTAACATTTTAAAATTGGGCCCAAAGCTCATGATGTATTTGCATTCATTTCCAATACTAATAACTCCCTCATTACAAGTCAGATTAGAGTAATCTAAATTGGAGCAATCTTGAGCCCATTGGAAAAATACTTTGATGAGCTTTCAAATAAGATTGGAATCATCTTCTTTAGACACCCTTTTACCTTTAAAAACTAGGTCCAAAGTGTAACTTGTAAACAAATTTGAAAAAAAAAAAACATCTTTTAAAAGTGAAATTTTTGCAATATTTTTTTCATCTCGTTTTTTTGATGTGGTAGTTTTTGCCCGAGAGAATAGTCGAAAAGCTAAAAAGATTGTTAGAGAGTACTCAAAAAACACGAAAAATTGCCAGAGTGCAGTGGTTTAAAAATAAAAATATATATATAAATAAATAAATGAAAGGTTAGTATGAGAGTAGTGATAAGAGAAGGTCCATATATAGAAAAAAAAAAAAAAAAAAAAAACCGTCAAAGTTTACTGCCACGAGATTCAATGTAAGGCATTTTTGTTTAAAGAAAATTCCAAAAATTTGTGAAAGATATTTAAAAAATAAAGATTTAAAAAGGGAAGTTATTTAGGTGACCCCATGAATACTTAGGTGTATATACGTATAATAATAATAATAATAAAACACCATTTTCTTTAAATGTATTGGAATGTAAATTATATGTTAAATAGGTTTTTTTTTTTCTAGTTCCCTCCTGCTTTTTAGGCTGTGGGAACAGCAGAGAGGTCAATCGCGGGACACTTGTGGATGGAGAAGAGCTTGGACATAGTCATCACGTGGAGGCGTACCAGATAACAAAATGCAGGATATTCAACTTTCAAACTGGTGAAAAAATTGCCCCATGTTTAATCCAGTTGATCAAGTGCATGAATTTTCTCTAACCCAAAGCCATTGTAAGTCGATTGCAACACAGACAACAGCTTGATCCAAAACTTTGGTAGCCCCAATAAATATTTAATGGCCGCGTCCACTTGAGCTTAGGATCTGCTTCATTTTTTGGCTTTGGGCCGAAAAATGAGCTGGCAAAATGGATAAATAATGTAGATATAAAACATATCCATCAAAGTGGGCCCACAGCACCCAAAACATCACCACAACACCTTATCCACGTCTGTAACGACCCAAAGCTCTGTAGGGCCCACCGCGATATCCTCGTGATATCCACTCAGGTAGTCAATTTCTCTGACATAGATTGGGTACTACCCCATCCCTGGCTATGAACAGACGGGGGCTCTTAGGGGCCGTTGTAATGTGGGTTCTATCCACACCACCGTCTATTTTTTCTGTATCATTTTAACATATAAGACTAAAAACCTGCCAGTTCCAAGGCTCAAGTGGACCACAGAGTGGGAATTAGGCATCTACCATTGAAAATTTTTTGTGGGATAAGGAAGTTTTGGATCAAGCTGATATTTATGTTTTCCCTTCATCCAGGTCTATGTGACCATATGAACAAGTTGGATGGCCATAAACCATCCGGTGGGCCCTAGGAAGGTTTCAACAGAGTGTTTCATTATCACCTCTGTTTCTTGTGGTGTGGTCCACTTGAACTTTGGGTCTGCCTTCATTTTTGGGCTTGTATCCTAAAATGATATGAAAAAATGGATGAACGTTGTGGATAAAACCCATGTATCATGATGGCCCCTCAAAGTCCCCGTCCATTTCTAGCTACGGATAGGTGAGGTAGTACCGAATCCATGTCCCATATCTCCCGCTCCTGTTAGGACAACTCAGGTAGGCCACGGCACAGAAAGCATTGGGATGGAAACGGATAGCATATATTGAGACCGTCGTCCGGGTCTACCGTAGTGTTGAAATGACATCCAACCCGTTCATAAGGAAATAGGATTGCGTACTGAGTTACTCAGTACGACTTTATCGTACTGAGTAAACTCAGTTGGGCCTATTATGAATGTATGTGGGTTATCCACGCCGTCCATCCGGTTTTTACAGATCATTTCAGTGGTTGAGTTTAAAATACAAGCATGCAAAAAGGTCAAGTGGACCATACCAAAGGAAACAGTGGGAATAATGACTTCCACCGTTGAAAATTTGCTAGGGCCGACAGTGATGTTTATTTGTCATCCAACCTGTTCATAAGATCCAACGGACATGGATAAAGGGAAAACACAAATATCAGCTTGATCCAAAAATTCTGTGGGCCCAAGAAATTTTCAATGGTAGAATTTCAATTCACACTGTTTCCTGTGGTGAGGTCCACTTGAGATTTTGATATATTTCATTTTTGGGCTCAAGCCATAAAATTATCTTTTAAAATGGATGGACGGAGTAGATAAAATATGTAGATCACGGTGGACCCCCCAGAGTTTACTCAGTACGCTTATCTTACTGAGTTACTCACTACGCAATCCGCTTCCGTTCATAAGGCGATTCCCACCAAAATCAAGAAAAAACACAAAGATCTTTGGCTTTATCTATGCCATGCATTTGAACTCACTGGACACAAGAAATGAGAAGAGAAATTTTGCTATTTTCTGTTTGATGGCTTACAAGCTTACTGACTTGCTTTTTACTTGCTATTGCTTCTTCACTGGCTTGTTTACAACCGGATACAAGGTGCCTAATTATTGGCATTTGAATGTAGGGTGAAAAGACAAAACTGCCCCTGCTAGGAGCTTCTAACACTTAAATGTTCTTAGAAAATACACAAGCATTTTCATCTTCCAAGAGCATCTCCATGGGAAGTGTTGCTGTGCTTTGGAAGATGAACAGTCACAGTAAATGCAGGGTTTTGGTTTGCAATTCCAACAGCCTCAACAAGGTTTCAACGGCGGCGGACATTCAACTCACACTTTTTATTGTGGTGTGACCCACTTGAGTTCTAAATTTGCGTTCTTTGTTTTTTTTTTATCTCACGTCTCCAGCAGAGGCTCCTTTTGGCAACCTCCGATTTCCTCATGTAGTTAAGTGAACTGCTTAATGTTGAATGTCGAAATTTCAACCATTGGGGGAGTCTGTGAGTTCTGTCATATTCAAACTTCTTGCTTATAGGCTGCACAAACACAGGCCTGAATATCCCACCTGGGCTAAACTGTGGGACAATGAGTGTTGACCTAACCACGCTTGTGGGCCCAGTGGGTGTGGAACTAGCTTAAGTCACTCTACCCCTTCGGAAGTGGGGCTGTTCGGCTCGTATGGTGGGTCAAGACAAGTTATGGACTAGTGGCTGCTATAAATAAAAAATAAAAATAAAAATTGAAAATCCCAAGCAAGGGTCTATAGAATCAAGCTTAAATCCTGGGCAATTTTCAGGCCATCATGTAAAAGACTCGATCTTGGGTTCAATGAAAGGGGCCATCATCCAGTACCCCATTTACTGTCTCTTGCAATTAGGAAGACATGGCTGATACTGAGAAAGAATAGGGTAACTCCGTTGTGGGCTATTTTATGGGGAATAAACGGTACTTTCTCACTGTTAAAGCAGCTCTTGAGAACACTTTGAAATCTAAACATCGGTTCCATTTCCATACTATGGAGGATGGGTTTTATTTCTTTAAATTTAAAGACTTTGATGAAAGCCAAGAGATCCTTCAGCGAACATCTGCTTGTACTGAAAAGGTGGTCGCCCAAACTCTCCCTCTAGAAGGAAGAGTTGAACTCTTTCCTGATATGGATCAAAATTTTAAATTCAGAACTTTAGTTTCGGATCAAAATCAGTTCCAAGTAAAATTGCAAGCACCATTGGTTAGCTCCCACCCCCCCCCCCCCCCCCTTTTTTTAATGGACAAACCAACTACTCAGTCCTACGCTGGAATTTTTGTTGAAATAGGGGTTGATTCTTTCACGGCGGATTCCATTGATATCATGATTCATAATACTGAAATTACCCAAAATTTTGATTAGTGTGGAAATCATTCTCATGCAAGACTTGCTCCACATTCAACCACTCTGAAAAATCTTGCCCACCGATGGTCACTTCATCGGTTGCTATCACCCAGCCGAACTCAAATGCTCTCACCCAAGATGTTTTTACAAAAAAAAAAATGGGTGGAAAAATCTTCTATCACTAAGGCATAATATATGGCTGCCATAAAAGCTGTGAGAGAAGATTTGTGGTTAAAAGGCTTGATTAGTAAACTTGCTTTAAAACAAGAGAAGATCCATATCTATTGTGATAACCAATGTATCTTTCATTTGCTAAGAATCAAATCTACCATACAAGGTCCAAACATGTAAGTGTTTAATATCATTCTATTCGAAAGGTTATTTTTGAAAGTCCAATGTCATTACAAAATATTTACACCACCAAAAATATATGATATGTTAATGAAGCCTGTTACAAGAGAAATGTTTGTTTGGTGTAGAATTTAATTGGGTCTTAGTGTTACCTACCGATTGAAGGCGTTTAAATAATTGTTACTCAAAAGTTTTTTTTTTTTTTCTTACTCGCACTATTAAATAAATTAATCTTTAAGTGAGAGAATGCTATGATGTCCTTTATACCATGTAGGGTAGTGAAGTTTAATTTCTATAAGCTCTTTTTAAGTGCTCTCTCCTATGGTGTTATTTTTATATAAGGGGACATGTAGAAGGTGAGACCAATTTCTAGAAGTGTTTTAGGTAAGAGATTTTTTGTGCAAAAAAGGATGGGAGTAAAAGGTAAGCTTTACAATTTTTAATTTAGGAAGGAAGAAAACTCTATTTTATTGTCCCATGAATGTAAACATATTGCCAAATATCATAAATCCGTGTTTATTGTCTTTTAATCTTGTCTTGGCCTTTTTAATTTTTTGTCTGGAATCTCTCTTCTTCTTTTTTGTTGTTTTGTGTTTTATGTGCTGGCATCAACCCTTTACAGGCCTAGCTAAACATGATTTTAAGCAACGCCCAGGGCCAATAGTGATAGACTCGGTATGGGAAACGGATTGGCTACTCCCCCTGCCACCAGCCAATGGCTGGTGGTCGGTGCTCTGTGGGGCCTACCATTATGTATGCATATCATCCATGCCATCCATCTATTTTTTTCAGATCATTTTATGGTATGAGCCTAAAAATGAAGTATATCCCAATCTCAAGTGGACCACATTATAGGAAACAGTGTTGAATGAGCATCGACCATTAAAAACTTTTTGGGGGCCATAAAAGTTTTGGATCAAGCTAATCTTTGTTTTTCCCCTTCATCTGGGCCTGTATTACCTAATCAACAGGTATGATGTCAAATAAACAGTACAGTGGGCCTTAGGAGGATTTTAATGGTGGATATCCAATCAATATGGTTTTCCTGTGGTGTGGTCCACCTGAGATTTCTATCCCTCTCATTTTTGTGATCAATCACTAAAATGATATGTAAAAATGGATTAACAGAATGGATGAAACACATACATCATGGTGGGGCCACAGAGCACCGACCATCAGCCACCGGGCTGGTGGCAGGGAGAGTGGCCAATCCGTTTCCCTCAGTATGTGAAGATTAGACACATAGGCCTATGCTCGACCGCACTTCTAGCATGCTCGCCAAGTCTCAACATCTGAGACCGGGTAGACTCCTGAAACCACGCACGTACTTCCTGTCACACGTGCACAGAACTCGATCCCGTAAGTATACATGTGCGCACCACGACATGGCCCGACTGATGATTCAAAGCGCACGTGCGACAGGAATGCACAGGTTGTTTGCGTCGGGCGCGGATTAGCTACTGACAGGTTGAGTAGCGAGACTCGCTACTGAAGTGACGTCACCAATTTCCCTCGGCCCCATGATGTATGTTTTGTATCCACACCGCCCCATCCATTTGGAGAGAACATTTTATGGCATAAGCCAAAGAATGACAAAGATTCAGATCTCTAACGGACCCCACCACAGAAAGCAGTATAGAGAATGACGCCCACCATTAAAAACTTCTAAGGGCCACAAAAGTTTTAGATCATGCTGATATATTTTTTTTCCCTTTTATAATGTCTTTTTTAACTTATTAAAAGGTTAGATCTCATATAAACATCACGGTGGACCTTAGGAAGGTTTCAACGGTGAATGTCACTTTCTCCACTGTTTTCTGTAGTGGGCCCATTACAGATTTTTATCTACCTCATTATTTGACTCATGTCCTAAAATGATCTCTCCAAGTGGATGGGATGGACCGTGTGGATATAACACATTCATCATGGTGGGACCCATGGAACTAGGTGACGTCACTTCAGTAGCGATCATGCTACTCAACGTGTAAGTAGCTAATCCCGCGTCCGCTTGCGTCTGGCGTGTTACAAGCGTATCTCACACGCATCCCACAAGTATCCCCTGAAGACTGGCGTCGTGCGAATGCTCTCTCACTTTCAAACACATGTCCAGAAACAGAAATAAATAAAATTAAGAACAACAAGAACAAAAACCCTAGAAGTACGGCTCCGCCTCCGCAATTCGCATACGTCTTTATCGCGTGAAAGCGTACACGGCCGTAGAAATATACGTCAAGATAGACGTAGTGACGAGCGTGACGAGCGCTGCGACCGCGTGCACCGCAGCTTTGCTACCGCACGACAGCATCCCCAACCTTATCTGAATCACATTCACCAATGACAGCATCATGAAGAGGCATCCCATCACGGACCCGACCGCAGATCCGAGCATCCCAAACCTCAGCATCGTCAGATTGATGTGGGCCCGGAACGCCTCGTCCACATCCTTGCTGTTCAGCAGATTGATGGCTAATTTCAGGCCCTGGGCTATCAGGCTCGAGAAGAGGAAGAAGCTGAAGGAGACGACCTCGAAGAGGAGGAGCTTCTCCGCCACGTCAGGCCCCGCATCGCAGACGGTCTTGTTCTCGAGGCTTTTCTGGCCGGGAGTTGTCAGCGTAAGGCCCACGAAGACGGCGATCGTGAAGAGGGAATTGACGTTCACCAGACCGTCCAAAGCAGTGACATGGACACGCGTCGTCACTCCGAAGGAGTCCTTTCGGAAGGCTCCAGATCTGAAAGAAAATAGATTATCAGAGAGAGAGAAGAGGAAATTATTACAAAGATGAGAGGGGAAATGTGGTACTTACTCTCCTTCCATGGCCTTGAATGAACGGCTTTGATTTGTTGCGATGGAGGAAAGAGGGCAAAAGGAAGAAGCTTATAATGGGAAAGGTGAGAATGGAGGGTGGGATTAAAAGGAGTAATCGGTTTATGGAAGTTCCGTCGTGGAAAATGTATTCTGGTAGCTCATGACTGTACACGTGGCTAATTTTTCTGGTGATCGGGCTTTTAATCTGGTGGGCCATCTTGTGGATGTGTGATATAGTCTGAAAAGATAAATGATTGGCTGAATATGACCATCTTCGTGTTGTGAGTTTTGTTGGTTGAATTTGGACCGTTGAATAACCGTAGATTTGAGCCAGTGATCGGATGTGTCCCATAGTCCATTCACCATGATTCATAGGAGATTCTGTCCGTCCATGTGGTGGTGGACCACCAGAACGATGATCAGACATCTTAGCCGCGTGTATGTTGACATGACGAAGTTGCTGCGTACGACTTCCATCGCTCCCACCCGTATGCTTGCATTCTCTCTGTTTTGCTTTTTGCTATTGAGGAGTGGGAACTTTTGCTGTTTGAGAGAAATGGTAAGGCGATTGGCGACTGAAGTAGAGAGGTGAGTCGCGGGCGATTTTTGGATGGGGGGCACGTGGAAGAGATCGGGCACGTTCATCATGTGGGGCGTACCTAATAACAACGTGGAGTACCCAATGTTAAAGCCAGTTTAAGCCAGTTGGTCAAGGACGGGAATTTCCTGCTTGAGGGCTTGGTATCGATCCCTAGCGGGGGTGGCTAACATGGAGTGTTGTGTGCTAACATGGGTGTGTACTAACAAGCTAACCCGAAAAAAAAAAAAAAAACAGAAGGACGTGAATTTCCTGTGAACCGGGAGCGCAATTTGGCTGCGACCTGGAACCAGCAATGCAGGTGATACCCTGACCGTAGGGCCCACCTAGATGTATTCGTTGCTCGTTTAATCAACTTTTTCTTTTTTTTTACACACGCACACACACCCCACACACTCACGCTAGTGGAATTTCACTAGCCATGATACTCGAACCCTTGACCGGGTCTTGAAACTACCGAGAGTCTACCACCCGAGCAAGCGTAAGGATCCATTTAATCAACTTATTTTAAGGATAGGCTTCCATAAATTAAATAGATTATGTACTATAACACACAAAACATTGGTCATTAAAAACTTTCTAAGTGTCCACTGTATTGTTTATTGACCATCCAACCAATTGATAACATCACAAGGAACTAGATGAAAGTAGAAAACAAATATTAGATTGATAAAGAAAACAAACTTTTGTTGCACACAAAAGGCTTTTAATGGTCAATAATACTGTTTCCTGTGGTATGGTCTGCCTGAAATTTTGATCTGCTTCAATTTTGAAACTATGGCCTAAAATAAGTTGAAAAAACTGGTTAACAGTGTAGATATAAAATACGAGGTGAGCCTCTACAGTCAGGGTCTCACCTGCATAGCTGGTTCCGGGTCGCAGCAAAATCGCGCTCATGAACCAGAGCTTGTGTAATCAAAAACTCCGTACGCCCGTTAACGGCTCGCCACTGAAAGGTACTGTGTGGATCTCACCATGATGTATGTGTTTTATCTACGTCATTCATCCATTTTTTTAATATAATTTTAGGGCATGAGTCTAAAAATAAGCAGATCCAAACCTCAGGTGTGCCGTATGACTGAGAACAGTCGTGATTGAACTACAGCCATTAAAAACTCGAGGGGAACGAGAGCTTTGGATCAAGCTGATATTTTTGTTTTCCTTCATCCAGGCCTACGTGCCCTTAATCAACAGTGTGGATGTGTGGATGGCAAATAAACATTACAAGAAAACACAGACGTCATAAATGGTGCGCATTCTTGCCTACTCACCTGAGCTCTTGCTCATGAACTTATACATCATACGTGAAGAATGCATGTAGAAAAGTTTAAACCGTGCAAATCGTAGGACCCACTACCCAAGATCAATAATTGATCGATGCTAGCCTCTGATTAGTGGACCTTTTTCTTTCTTTTGATCCTGGCCTCACCCAAGATGGTGCAGCCCTTACCGTAGGACCGACCTTGATGTATATATGATGTATCCGTGCCGTACATCTGTTTTCCCGTATCATTGTAGGGCATAATCCAAAAAATGAAGCAGATCCAATTATCAGGTGGACCATACCATAAGAAACGGTAGTGATTGACCATTAATGGACCAAAAAAGTTTTCGATCAAGCTGATATTTGTTTGTTGTCCTAGTCCAAGCTTATGTGACCTTATCAACCGATTAGATGGTAAATAAACACTACTGAAACATTAAAGTGCACCCCAAGAGGTTTTTAATTGTAGGATGGTCAATCACCACTGTTTCTTATGGTTTGGTACATCTGATAATTGGATCTGCTTAATTTCTAGGATAATGTCCAAAAATGATCTTGGAAAAACGGATGGACGGCGTGGATACATAATACATATATCAAGGTTGGCCCGACGGTAGTGTCGCACCGTCTTGGGTGAGGCTGGGGTCTCACCTAATCCCCTCGGCCCCACTCGTACACTGAAAGCCAGTGAAAATCACGTGACTCGTGCTGCTCTAAAGTGACACGCGCGCAGAGATCCGTGCCTTGCGTGGAACCAGGTCACAGATACGGCTGGCGCCTAGTGGGTGACACTGACACGTGTACTACCTTGCGGACCAAGAAAGGGAAGCCGACTTCGGTGGGTCGCCGGATCCACCTAGATCGGATCCTGTTGGGCCCACCTTGATGAATTTTCGTTACATCCATGCCGTCCATCCGTTTTTACAGATCATTTTAGGCCATGATAGCAAAGTTGAAGCAGATCCAAATCTCAGGTAGACCATACCAGAGGAAACAGTAATGATTGAATGCTCATTAAAAACTTATTGGAGGCCACCGTGATGTTTATTTGCTATCAATGTGTCCATGGATGAAGTAACAACACAAATATCAGATTCATTCAAAATTGTGGCTCATGAAAAGTTTTTAATGGTCATTACCACTATTTCCTCTGATGTGGTCCACCTTAGATTTGCATCTACTTCATTTTTTGGATGGTCGCCTAAAATGAGCCTTCAAAAAGGATGTACAGCGTGGATGTAAGTAACATACATTAAGCTGGGCCCCACAGTAGGGATTCACCGAAGCCGTGTAGGGAGTTATTTGATATACTCTGGCAGTGTATAACGCTCGGGACGCAGGTAACAATAAATTACGCAAACCTAAGCTAAACCCGCTAATTCATGGGACACTTTTAAGCATAACGCATTATAATATGGGACATCCTTAAAAGCCATGGAAAAAACAGACAACTAAGCATTACAAAAACCTGTGTTGCCTGCTATTCCAGAGAATTACATAACTAGGAGAACAATCTTTTCATATAGGAATAGAGATGGGTATCGAGTTAAGTCGCACCGGATTGGGTCCAAGTCGACTTGATTCGATTTTTCCAAGAACCTAATCTGAACTTGATCTGATTCGGAACTAAGTCTATCAGGGTTGACTCGATCCGATCTAAATTCTTGCTGGCCTGATCCGAACTGAATCTGATTCGGTTAGAAAAACCGAGTTGGATCGAGTCAAGTCTGTCCGGTCAATTCGAACTGGGCTGAGTCAAGCCGAGCCGAAGACTCTCATGCTAGGAAGAAAATAGGAGGAAAATCGGAAGAGAGAGGGAGAGAAAGAAGGGGAGGAGGAAAATCAGGAAAGAAAGAAGAACCTCGTGCGACGCCACTCGGGTAGGGATGGGTTAGGATTCGCCGTTCGGGTAAAAGAGAGGTAAAAGTTAAAGTTTTAAAAAATTTATTTATACTACCCAACTGGATCGGATCAAAACGGATTCTAAATTGAATCGGATTAGCTACTGACCCGAACTTGACTCGATGTGCGGTCGAATTTGAGTGGGTTTACTCAATTCGACCCGATCTTGGCTTTTGATTCGGGTTGGATCGGATCCAACCAGTTCGAATGAGTCAGATCTATCAATTCAGGTCGGATCCTGCCCAGCTTTAGATACAAGAGAGTTATTCTTGTAAGGCTACAAAATGCGCAAGTGTTCTAACCATTGAAATTTCAGACTTCCCAACAACTCTCGATGCATAGTACTGATTATTATGTAAAAGGTTGTACTTCGATGTTTCATAAATTTGTAAAATGCGCATGAATAAATCACAACATTTTCTCCAACCCTCAGGAGACATTTGAGTTATTCTTTTCCTAGATGAAATTTTTCAATAATGATACATCACTTGGATAGATTAGAGCATGTCTACATCTAACTTAAAAAGTGAGATGTACACTCATTTTGACATTTGGTTGCTCGCAACCTCTAACAAAGTGGGACATTTGTAGACACTTAACCCAAAAATGAGATTAAACTACGCTTTTGGCTTTTATTCAAGTTTCAATAAAGATATCTCTAAAAGATTCAAAACCCATTGAAAAACCATGTAACTCAGCCAAAATAAATTTCGACCGGTCACTGAAACATTGGATAGACCATATTGACAGATCAAAGGCTTGACCTATCCGATCTTGATCAAACAACCCAAACTGTGCAATGCTCTGATAAAACCTCTTCTAGCCAGGGCAAAGCACCATGGAAATCTACAAAAATTGATAGAAAATGACCTTAGCACAACTTGCAAACGACTGACGGGTCAAATTAATGGGCCTGCAACCGATTGAAATTAGATAACAGTTCGTGGCATTCCACACATTCCAAGAACATCAACGAACACTCACTTCTTTTTTTAAAAAAAAATTCTGCAACCTCTCTCTCTATCTCGCTCTCGCTCTTTCTCTGCTTACTCGGGGCTTAAAACCCTATGAAGTAAGGTTAGATGTAATATCGCTAAAAAAAATTTAAAAAAATTGTTGAATCTCATAAAGTAGATACCGCATGTGGTGCAGGCAACAAAATGGTGTCTTACCTCTTCCTTTTATGTCACCGATGCTCTTACTCAAAATCTATAATCACAAATCAATCACAAGAGTTACTTAGTACGAAAATCGTAAAATTTCCCAATGTTTAAAGTGATTATGTACATACCTTCCTTGCCAACAGCCAAACCTTCCTTGGCACCGGCCACATTTCGTTGAGTCATTTTATCAAACAGTTGGTGAGCAACATCAATGGCAAAGTAACCGAGTCACCAAACTAGTTCGATCCGAGTTCGATTTGAGCTAGATTCAATCCGAGTTGAGTCGAGCCGGGGCCTGCTCAAACTCGGCTCGAACTCATTTTCGAGCTCAAAAAATCGGCTCGAACTTAGCTTCAAACCGAGTCGAATTGAGCGTTTTCGAGTCGAGCAAGTTAACCGAGCTAGCTCGGTTCGTGTACACCCCTACCTGTAGCATAATTAGCTTATTTAAAGTAAATTACAATCCAAACGCCCCTTAATTTGAGTTAGCTGTATGTTAAGTAATTTCTAAATACCTGCCAATCATCTATCACACACTGACAGAGTATCTCCTTTTTCGTTTTTCTCTTTTGGGCCAGGCTACAAACTGTGGGGCCCACCGTGACGTATGTGAATTATCCACGCCGTCCATCCATTTTTCCAGTTCATTTCAGTGCAAGAACCCAGAGTTGAAGCATATTCAAAGCTCAAGTGGACCACACCACATGAAACAGTGGGAATTTAACACCTACCGTTGAAAACTTCTTATGGGCATAGAAGTTTTGGATGAAGCTGATATTTATGCTTTCCTTCTATCCATGTCCATGTGACCTTATGAACAGGTGGGATGTCAAATAAACATCACCAATGTCCCTGAGAAAGTTTCAACGGTCGACGTCATTATCTCCACCGTTTCCTGTGGTGTGGTCCACTTGAGCTTTGGATATACTTCAATTTTGTGCTCATGCGTTAAAACGGATGGACGGTGTGGATAATGATACATACATCAAAGTGGGCCCCACAGAGTTTACTCAGTACGCAATCAGGGTCCCAAGTTTAGTTGCATAAGCCCCTTCAGTGGGGCCCATTTGGGTCTGATCATTTGGAAAGATTCATGCTATTATTCTATTCAAAATTAATATTTGTGAACCTTTTGGGGAAAGGAGAAGGCTAGTGCGTCCACCGTCATGGACCCATTAGCACACCTGAGACACGCTAAAGTGCACTCGCTTCACATGTAGAAACCAGGAATAAGCATGCGAGTTTGCAGCCGTTCATCGGGCGATATTCACTGCACATGGGCCGTTTGTAAAAAAATCAGACTAATCCAATTATCAGGCAGGCCAGACATGTACATAGAATCGGACCATTGGCCATTTTCTCCTAACCACCTAATGATCAGCTCTGGCCTGATTTTTCCGAGATATGAAATCTACCCAGTGGGGCCCACCTGACGACCGGCTCCCTGACTCCCGTATTGCACGTGTGTCAATAGTTTACACGTATGAGGCAAGTTCACTTGAGCAAGTGCGTTTGACATTCCCTCTACCATGAGACCATGTCCACTCTTTCGGACATAAAGCACTCCACATTCATTTATGAAAAAGTAAAGAAATAGACGTCTTTCTTATCTAAAATGTATGGCCCTGATACTAACATGTTATTGAAGGTGGGCCACCCAACATCCTCCTTTAGGTGGATGGGATTCCTGACCGTGGGGCCCACTGTGATGTATGTGCCTTATATTCATGCCATTCATCCGTTTTGAAAACTCGTTTTAGGGCGTGATCCTAAAAATGAAGCGGATCCAAATATGAGGTGGACCATAATACAGGAAACAGTAGTAATCGACCGTTGAAAATTTCTCGTTGCCCACTAAAGTATTGGATCAAGCTGATATTTATGTGGTCTCTTCATCCAGGTCTTTGTGACCTTACTGACAGGTTGGATGGAAAATAAACATTCCGGTGAACCCCATGAATATTTTGATGGTGGGGATTCGATCGTGACTGTTTCCTGTGGTATGGTCCACCTAAGATTTAGATCTGGTTGGTATTGGGGATCATGTTCTAAAATGAGCTGTCAAAATGTAGACGGTGTGGATGCAAGGTACATACATCACAGTGGACCCCACAGTTAGGGATCCACCACGGTATCTTGTCGGGTATGGTTCTCTGGTATATATCATCGTATCAAGCTAGCTAAGATGGACCTATGCGTGTATTACATTGCTCGATGTATCAAAAGTTTAAATAATGAAGATACAAAGATGCATCCACACTTATGACAGGGCAGTTCGCCAGCAAGCAAGCCACTGAAGCATGAATAGTGATGGCACGGAAGCTCGCCCTTTTGCTGACCAAGTGATGATCTACACCATTCATCTAGAGCGTCCAACTATGGATGGACCACATGGCAAAAAGCTTGCTCATTAAGAATCCTTATCTCTGATAAGGAAGCTTTTTGCCACGTGTCATCTAATTCAAACTCACCCTTCTATGCACACTGAGGAATGTGATAAACTACATTTTATGCCTTGTGGTCCATCTATGGTGCATCCTTCTAAATGAAGGGTCTAGATCTTCCTATCTTGGAGGCAAAAGAGGGAGTAGCATGGGCTCTCTTAGCATGTCTCTTGGAGCATTCCATGTCAGTTACTGTACGCTTCTCCAGAAGCATTCAATATTTGGTATTGCACGCCTTCCATACTTATATCTCACTCGATATCAACAAAAGTTTAAACAAAGATAGCCTATTTAAAATACCAATTTATATATAACAATTAATTACTTGCTATAAAAGCTCAAATTGATTGAACACTGTGAATTAATCCATTTATCTCATCTCATGTCCCAGGCCCAAAATTCATGGGTTAGGTCATCAGCCGAACCCTCCTCATGGGCCCAAATCCATGAGTTTCGCCCTCACATGGCCCCCAAATCCATGAGTTCCGCATCACACAAGCCACCTATCTCACATGGGCCTCAAATCCATGGGTTTGCGGGCCACCCACCCCAAGTATGCCCCTGCATCCCATAGGCCACCCTGCTTGAGCCCCAATAAGAAAATGCCCCCATGTTACATATAAATATATGATTTTTTTAAAAAAAAAACGAATATGTAAAAGCATGAATAAACCCCTCAAAATTGAGTGTTGTAGCCCACACGAGTTTTCAATGCAAACAAAGCAAGAGAAAGGGAGAGGGTCCTCGACTAAAAAGAGATTTGATAGGACATGTCCATGCTTTTCTCAGGATTCTAGTTAGGATCTGTCAACAAACACCCGACTTCTTCCCTAACTATCGTAGGTCCTAAACAAAGCAAACCAGAATCCAACTTCACTTGCTACCAAATGGCCTATCCTAGTCTTGTCTAGCTAAGCCAATGCTATCCTAGGCAAGCTTGCCTGCTGCTGTTTGTTAAAACCTATCTGGTGGAGCAGGATCATATCCATTTGTTGTTTGTTGAAGCCGATCAAGCTCTTATTTTCTCCTTCAAAACACTTGGGCTCAATGGGGCCCGTCGGGCTATTAGATAAGATCTACTCCATCCACCAGGTTTCTCCCTCATATTCACCGTGCAAAAAGAAAAGAAAAGATAAATCAGCTCAATAAAAAAACTCAATTGGATCATCCAATAGAAAATATTATTTTAAATCACGGGTAAACCCCTTAAAATCGAGTGTTGTAGCCCACATGAGTTTTCAATTACCATAATATTTTGTATGTTCCTTCATCTTGGTGAGAGGAGCCTGATTAACAGGTTGGACTCAATATTTAGACAATCTTATGGGCCCCACACACAATGTTGGATGTGCATCTTCATCCACACTGTTGCCTGTCGTGTGAGCCGCCCAAGCTGTGAATGAGGCAACTGGGCTGATATTTGATCCAAGGGCCCAAGGATGATTCAAATGTGATTGAGGGATTGGATGTCACTACAAATGCGCAGACAGAGGAAGGGAATGAGCGAGAGGGAGAGAACATTGTTCAGGTTGGCAGGGAACCTACTAGGACCTGGCAAACTCTCAAAAGCAGATACAAGTTGTCCCCGGTTTTCTCATAATCCTAGCCAAGATATCTTTCAACAAACACCCGTCGCCTCCCTTGTTGGAAACATAATGTCAAGGCTTCATGTAGCTCCTTTACATGTATCGGATCAAGCTGATCGAAACCTGTTACAATTAGATACTCCAATCTCCTTCCTGTAACACTACTACCCAGATATACTGATTGCCCAATCTTTTGTTTCTGCATTTACTAGCCCATTAGACTGTCCTGGATAAATGGGAAAATTTAGTCCCTAAGACTGGGCTTGAACCGCTTCTACCAAAAAGGGGTACTGAAGGGTGACAGATTTCGATTTTTCAGTTCCAAGATTTTGGAGCTTGACCAAAGAGATGCTTGATCATGCTATGAAGCAGGTAGATCATTTTGTATGAATTACTCACTTCCCATGAGGTGATTTTACTGACTTCCACACATTTCATAGCGTCTATCGGACATTGCTGAGAACAAGCTTCTCTGCATAGGAAGGTCCAGAGAAAATCTAAAGATTAATAAAGGCTGGGTTCATCGAACAAGCATGTACATCACAGCCCCAAACATTAAAAAACTTGAAAAGTCAACTCTACCCGATGTCTGGCCGGGCCGGATGGACTCGTTGATCAAGACTTCACAGGACCAGACTCAATATTTAATAAAGATTAAATAAAATGTTGGCAATGGTAAGAAACATTTATTACAGTAAAAGAGATTCTTTTTGGCAACATTACCTACAATGCTGGTTGAGGGCAGTGTTTTGCTTAGAGAAGGTGAGGATTCAAATCTCACTGACCGCTCTTTCTCAGTTTTCTGAAAAAAAAAAAAAAACAAAGTTTGGAGAGGAGTGATCACGAGTCACATCAAATTGATCGAGCCAACGAATCAACTCGACAAGTCTCTCTCAAACTCGGCCAAGTCACACTGAAGAGAGTTTCTCACTGACTCAGATCAAAATCTCGCCGAGTCAAGTTGACTTGGCCAAGTTTTGAGTCGAGTAAGCCAGTTTTAGAACTATGGCCCCGAATATTGGTCTCCTCCAAATGGCCTGATGTGGCAAGCATGTGCAAGATCTAGTCCATCCGTTGGGTTGGGGCTGTGCCCTGGCAAAGAATTGGGCAGCGATACTCATTGGGTGCCCCACAATGTCCAAAACAAAATTACAGTGAAAATGTTATCCACTTGTCCCACATAAAAGCACATCTGTGCCACACCTGATGAGCAGACCAGTTTAACTATTGGGCCAGGGCATCCACACATGGAGGGCCCATATAACGGGCAGCTTGGATCTTGCCCGTGTAATATGGCAGATATAGAGGGGCTGGAGGCTGGGGTAGGCATGGTTGTGGGTTTAGCAAACCTCGAATTTTACCAGTGAACGCAAGCCGCGGAGTGGAAACTCATAGAAGCATTGGGGGATGATAGCCTCTTCTCGCACTGAGCAGAAAGATCTACTATCTTCTCACAATGACAACAGCAAAGTGTTCAAACTGGGAATCAGCAGGATCATCAAGAAGAATGACGCGAAGGGATTCCTCCGCTAAAGAAAAGCCAAATGCCTGCAACGATGACAACGGAACATGAAATTTATGACTCACCAATTTCAAGACTACGCCAATTCTTGGAGTGTTGCAGAGCATCATAACATCAGCTCTCCTGCATCATTTTCCCACAACTTGAAAAGAGATGAAATCGCATTCAAAATGTCAGAATATGACTACTGATTCTATGCTGAAGCAAATCCCAAACGCTGATCCTACCTGTTTCAGTTCTAATGGAATTGAAGAATGTTCTTAGATGCTATAAACTAAATTTAAAAACAAATTAAATAGAAAATGGAGCAGGTTGATTTACATCTAGGAACAAAATCAACTATCATACCCTTTGAAGGGCTTGTTTTGATCGGGGGTAAACTAGGGGAATGCAAGGGAAAGAAAATTTGTGACATAAGTGGATGGTAAACTGACATCAGAGTTTTGCTAAAGAACAAGTCCTAGAAAATGCTTTTCCTTTGTATTCGAAAGTGTTTGGGTTGAAATCCTATAGAAAGAAACTTATTTTCCCTCCAATTTTGCCATTTAAAACGTCACATAAGAGGGAAACCTTTTTCCAACCATTTAACTTTTTGGAGAGAGACAAAGAGGTTTTACTCCATCAAGATGGAAAAGGCAAAGGCAAACAATTTGCCACGGCGTCCTCTGCCTCCCCAGAAAGTGCAAACGTCAACAACTAAATTGAATGCTTCCCCTAGTTTACCTTCAATCCAAACATGTACTTAGTAATATGTCATGCATCAAGTACCACTATAAATACAGTCCATCTTAGCTTTAGAAGAATTATGTGATCCACAACCCCGAGGCTTTGAACGATTCACATGCTTTCTGTTTCCTTTCAAAAAAAACAAAAACAAAAACAAAACAAAGGATCCATGTGCTTTCACATGTGTTGAGAATCATATAATTACTCCGCAATGCATGCTATGATGACATTAGAGATGTAAAGTATGCCACTAAATGTGCCTACAGTATTCATTTTGTGTAGCATGTTACATGCCATCTCATAAGTCATAACATACCAGCAGACAGCCATCTCTTCCTCATCAAATTTCCTGTCTGAAATAGAAATCTACAAACGTGCACTAGGAGGATGACAAAATGTCCAAGGCTGCATCTAAATAGGGGGTTCAATGGGCATTCCACCCAACATTTGCAGCACCATGGAAAGTGCATTCCGCATTCAGTGGGATGGTAAGTGAACTCATTTATTGGGTAAACGAGCCCAATGGCCATTTGTAGAATACAGAGTCCAACAAAGAAAAAATTATGGGTTACTCCTATGCTAGTTCTGCAGAAGTAAAAATAAAATAAAATGGTGGAGGCTCTTCAACCATACGCATGGCGTTGGCAGTCCAGACTGTCCAAATCTCTGACACAACTGTGGATGGAGCATGGCCGAAAAATTGCACCAAGGACATAATATTGATCTGGTTTTTCCCTTTGAATTTGAACCAGTCACTATTTTACTGTTAACTGTGCATTTGATGGTTTGGATGGCTTCATTGGCTTTGTCACGTGTGATTTTAGTGGTATGCAACATCCACAATGGGACCCCACAATTTGGACAGTCTGCATAGCAGAACACCAGTGCCACAACTGTGGAGGATGAGTCACCGTGATACAGGATAGTTAACCACTTGCTCTAAAGCATGGCGAATTAATCTCTTTATCTCATAGCCCAAGCCCCACATCTCATGGGTTAGGACCTCGGCCGAACCCCCCTTGTGGGCCCCAAATCACATGGGTACCGCCTTACACGGGCCGCCCACCCCGAGTGTGTCCCCGCATCCCGCAGGCTACCCCACTCGAGCCCAATGTGAAATGTGCATTAATCACCCCTGGTGAGGAGTCTCGAACAAGAGACCTCCCCCGTGGGCCCCGCTCACCCCGAGTGTGCCCCTACATCGCACAGGCGACCCCACTCGAGCCCGGTGTGAAAATGCCCCTGCATTACACCGCCATTTATTTAAATTGTGCAAAATTAACATAGGAGCCTGCCCTAGAAATCAAAGATCCGAAGACAACTAGACAATAAAAGTTCTTTGTTAACTCCACCAAAAATTTATAGCATACAGATACATCTAATCTATGAAGGGGCAGCACGTTCATATGATGAAAATATCCTAGAGCAGCTACATGGAGATCAATATCCCATTCTACACCAAAGCGTAGATCTCGAGAAATGCTAAAGTGATTCAGGCAGAGTTGAGGAGGTCATTCACACGCACACATCTCGACATGGCATGTGAATGCAAGATCAGGGCCATTCAGATGGGGTCCACCATGCCCATGCCCTGGCCCAAAAATCAGGCTAGTCCAAGCAGCAGGCAGATACACATGTACATTGAATATACACCATATGTCACCTTTCTCTAAACCCTCCATTTTCCTCAAACATTTGTGGTGGCTCACTTGATGAATAGATGAGCCTGATTTTTGAGCCAGGGTATTTTCATAGTGGTCCCTGCCTGATGAATGGCTCTTATCCAGCTGCCAAGATCGCCTCAATCTCTCCTTGGACAAATTGACTTGCCATTTCTCATTTACCTTACACAGTTGCAGAATAAAGGAACGATTCGATGAATCTGTGGCCAAATTCGTGTAAATTCAAGCATTCTACATCCAAATTGGAATGCATATCCATAGCCTGATTCAATAGATTTGATCGACAGTGGTCTGTAAAATACCTTCATTGATCAATAGTACCCTTCTTCTCTTTCATCTCCCTCACTATAACAATGCAAATCCATGTCCATAAAAGACGAGCTGAGGCTCCGATCGTCAAATTCTTCACCATCCCATTCCTCCTCTGAAAACGCTGAAATCCTGATACTTCCAAAGCCAGAGTTTCTAACTAGAATCTCATCAACAACACAATCTGCATCGCTCTCTTCATCGTCATCCTCGCCTTCAAAATGTGTCAGTGAAAAGAAACCATCCTCCTCCCTCTCTGATTGTCCATCTCTCCTTTGAGGTCGTAGGTCCTCCTCACCCACCTCCCCAGTCTCGACCCCAATCCATGGAACCCAGATGTCAGCATGGTGGCTCAATGCCCTCCGCCCATCCCCAATAACAACAGTCCGCAAGTCAGACTCCCTTGCCCTCCTAAGCATGTCAGAGAAATCCGAGTCGTCAGAGACCAAGAAGAGCCAATCAATTCCGCGGCTCATGGAGTGTTGCATCTGCCGCTTGAGTGCCCAGTCGGCTGCTTGCGGCTTGTCTTCCACTGTCTTCACGAACACCCCAGCCCGCCGCAGCTCTGAGGCCAGGCCATACCCAACCCGTGGTTTGATCAACTCCCTGGCAGCCTCCTGATATTTGTGGTTGCCAGATACAAACCGCTCCTTGTACCGCTGCCGCTTCTTCCCCTTCAGTGAGCGCATGCGGCTCAACTTCTTTTGGCGTTCCCGCTCGTGGAGCTGCTTGAAGTGCTTCTTAAGGTCGAGATTCGTGCGGCACTTGCGGCCACAAACACCGCAGACATAGGGCTCAGAAGGGACAGAAAGGCCCTTGCGCTCAAGGATGTCCATGCGGTGACGGTCACGGCGCTCCTCCAGGACCCACTGCGGGAGGTGGATGAATGCGTGGCGGTTAGCATAGGCAGAGATGTCAACAACATCACCAAAGCGCTGAGCGATGTCCCGTAGAGCCATGGCAGCCTCATAGGGTGGTCCACGCGGGGGCTTGTTGTCAAGGTCCCAAAGGACCACCACCTTCTTCTGCCTGGCAGTCCAAACGCCGTCACTGTTTCTTACCATATCCACATCTAGATTGTCAGCAGGCATGGCTTCTATTTGCCAGCTCTTGCCTTTGTTAGGGTTTGAAGGTAGGGGCCTGAGAGAGGGGGAAGGAGAGAGGGAGGCAATTAGGTTGTGGGTCTTTCTTGGGGCAATTGGCATGTTGAATCTGACAGTAAAAGGGTGAAGGTTTTTGGGTGTGTGGACAAAAGGAAAGTGCAGAGGAGTGGGCTTAGGAGGGAGAATGTCTGCTGCATTGCAGAGGCAATTCATCTCTGGTTTGAGAAACCCTTCTTGTTTGGCTCCACAGAATCCAATACTTATCTCCCTTCAAGAAGTCATCAAAGCCCTCACCTGGGAAACACAGAAAGAGACATAAGGTCAAGTCCAAGCCTTCCACTCGAAGAAAGAGAGGTGCAATGGTGCAAGACCCACTTGCTTCACACATGCCAATGTGGCAGGTATGCACAGATCTAAACCATTTGTCAAGAAGGCCCACTTGTGCATGCCCCTAGTCCAACCTCGGGGCAGGCCAGCCATACATGTACATTGAATGTAGAAAATTGGACAATTATTTGTCCATCTAAATTAGTTGTTTGTTATTTTCATTTAAATATTTCGACATTTTTTCCCTACTATGATATACCGTTTTTCTTATGTTATATGGGTTTGTTGCTTGAATTGCATGTTTTGTTTTCGAATTCTTGATCTCTTTTATTTCGCTCAAATTCCTTGCTTGTGCCTTTTCCCTACTCTCTGAAACACATGAAATAGATCCCCTCTGCAGGTGTTTTCTACAGCAGGAAAAGATGGGTTGGTGACCGGTGCATCTTCTGCAAGCCCACCACTCACAGCACATCCATATGGTCATCCCTCCCTCTCCTCTTACTCAAACCAAGGGTTTAAAATAAATTATGAGATTCCACGCATGTGTGCAAGATCTCTCAGAGTCATCAACATTCAACAACTCCTTTTCAACATAAGATCAGAGAAGATCAAACTAAAAATGCAAAAGAATCACCAGGGGGTGCCACAACCACCCTCACTAGAAGCCTGTGAGGTGGACAGGCAGAAAAGGGAAAGGCAAAATAAAAAGTAAAAAAGATCATGACCACAAAAAGGCAATTAAATTTAGCATTCATTTAAATAGGATACCCTCAAAACGAGTGTTCAATTCAGGTTCTACCACTAAAATCAGTATACAACTCAACTATTACCTCATAAAATTAAGGAAGCACTAAAGTTTATTTAGATTAAACGAGCAAAGGTTAATAGGTTGATAGCAGAGATTATTAAAGCTTGGGAGTTCTGGGTGTGGATGCAGGCATAGAATGCCAAAGATATCATCATCATCATCTTTTCTTTTCTGCCAGCAATTTTGGGGCTGATTTTTTTTTTTTTTTTACACACACTCACACCCACACACACCACATGGGCACTCAAACCCATGACCTCTGTGTTGAAACTCGCTGAGTCTACCACTGAGCCATGAGTAGGGACCCATTTTGGGCTAACTTTCAACTGGTAGATTGGCAAAAAGATTTACAATCATCTTCCCACCAAACATGACTCAAAATAGGAAGCTCACCAAAAGTTCATTGACCCTAACATAAACATTCCCCCATTATCCAGGCTAGGGACGAGCTAGTGAATTACACCACACTGAGTATTAGTCATGGAAGCAATGAATGCCGATTTTATATTTATATGCATGCATGCATGTGTATATGATAACTATTTTCGATATCTTGGGTTAATAAGTCAACTAGACTTGGGTAAATGATGTGGAGATGTGCCTCTGGAGCATGATGTGATCACCGCATACCAATGAAACTGAAGAGAAATTTTTATACGATAGCTATAAGACCAGCCAATAAAACCATCCATGTTTTATGATACAAAATATTGGGGAGTCAAGGAACAACAAGTTCATGGGATAACCTTAGCGGAAATAAGGATATTAAGATTGATAAGTGGCAAGATAAGTAACGATAGAATTGAGAATGATGCACTCAAGGGAACTTACGAGTAGCACCAATGGGTAATAAGATGAAGGAAAGCAAACTTTTATAGTTTGGCCATGTGCAACAGAGACCAAGAACTGCATAGGTTTGGAGTAAAGGTTCTAAAAGGGCAAAAGGAAGGCCCCAAATGATGTGGGTGGAGGTAGTAAGAAAAGACTTTTCAGGACCTCTAGTTAACCTGAGGTATGGTCCATGAAAAGTACAATGGTGTAGATCCATGTAGGAGTAGTTGACCCAATTAGTTAGGATAAGGCCTAGATGATGATTATGATGACGATAACATGGTGTGTGTGTGTGTGTGTGTGAGCGCATGTGTGGAATCCATTTCACTGATTTGGATTCACAATTGATAAAAAGATAACAACAACAACAACAAACAGCTTTTAAGTAACCCCAAAGAGAACATTGATGATTTTCAAATGCTTCAGCAATTCTTTTTCTTTTTCTTTTTCCTTTTTTCAAACTCTAAATCATGAACATGAAGAAAATTTCAACCCCCAAAGGATGAAGAAACAAAGCAAGATCTCATCAAACCCTCTCAATCACAATCTAATTCAAACAACAAACACAAACAATCATCAAATCATAATGTCCCCATCCATGTATCTCAGAAGGGTTATGCAAATACTTGTCAATGCAAAGGATACCGTACATGTCAAGCAACCAAAAAATATATATTTTAAAAATTAAAAAAAATAATAAAAAGGAAGAAGCAATAGTCCACCTTCAATGGAAAACAAGCCAAATATTAAAATGTTAGGATTCTCAAATCTGTGAGATCCCCAGGACATCCCTCAACCACAGTTGGAGACCATTATGACCAATGGTACTGAAAACCAGGCCCCACATGTACCGATTCTCACAAGTCAATCATCCAAATCACAAAGACCCACACATCAAAAATACAACAAAGCAAGCAGGAATGATCAAACACGCAAATGGGCAACAAAAAAAACAAAAAAGTAATTGAAGTAGGATGCGTAAACAAAGTGAACTGCAAACATTCAGGGTGTGTTTGGATGCACGATCCAGCTGAATTGCTTCTACTTTTTCCCCACAGAAGTCAACTGAATTGCAATTTATCAGCCTAACGAGCCAAATTGCAATTCCCTTCCAGAGCATCAATGCCGAGGTTAGATGCTCTAAATCACAATGCCTTCCTTCCAAGATGGACTTGTCACGAAACGTAACTACAATTCAATGCAAGCAAATATAATTACCTTCTATCATTTCATCTTCGTGATTCAATTCATTTGTGCTTCCAAACGCACCATCAGCTTAATCAAGACGAAATGGCCCGATCTTCCTATCCCAAAATGGAAGTAAGGCAATTGCAATTCGAAACCCAAATCGTCAAAAAGGCTAAGGGGTAGTTTGGCAGCATAGAATCGGAGGGATTTGTGGGAATTTTCTGTTTTTTGGGCGTTTGGGAGGTAGGACTTGGAGGGATTTGGTTTTTGAGAGGAATCCAAATCCTCCAAAAGAACTCTTTCTGAACTCCCACTTCAAAACTCTGATTTCAAATCCACTCGTTTCCACGAGAGTTCAAAATCGACGCTGCCAAACAAGCCCTTAAGGAAAAGGTACAATTGCAATTCAATTTGATAGGGCATCCAAACACGCCTTAAAATGGAAAAGAAACTCACAAACAAGGCAACCGCAGGACACTGCCTGAGACTAGCAGAATCGATTTCTGATATTTGGAAGAGGGAGAGAGGGCGAGAGGATATTCAAGGGATTTTCAACGGAGTTATTTGATACTCTGGCTGCCAATAACGGTTGATACGCATGCACTAACAAATTGACATGTAGCATGCATTATCTCAAACTAAATGTACAAAATTGTGAAAACTACTTTCTCTAAGTCCCCGGTTCCAAAATATCATATTCGTTGGTCAACTGTAACCCCCTGATCCCTGGGCACTTGTACGTGGAAATAACACCACTAGATATTTTTCCATTTTAACCGTCCAATTAATGTCCCCCACCATGATGTGTATTCTATCCAAGCCGTTTGACAATTTTTCCAGCTCATTTTAGGGGATGTGCCCAAAACTGAGGCACATCCAAAGCTTAAGTGGATCAAACCATGTGAAAGATAGAGGATTGAATGTTTACCATTGAAAAATTGGTAAGGGCTAATAAGCCGATATTTTTATATTCCCTTTGTCCAAGGGTACGTGGATCTATGAACAGGGTAGATTAGGGGTGCACATGGAACTGGCAAGCTGGACCCAACCGATCAAACCATGCACCGGTTTCGTTTCCGGTTCCAAAAAATTGATTAGTTCGGTTGGGAGTATATAGAATCGAACCAAACCATGAATTGAACCATGGGACCGAATCTTGAATCGGACCATATATTTCAAAAAATAAATAAATAAAAATCCCAAGTTCCACTCCGGCTACCCCCATCCATTCCTCTCTCTCTCTCTCTCGCGGAACCGATCCGGTACCAAACCGGTGCTAAAGGTCCGGTTCCGATTCGGATCTAGAGTGCTAACGGCCCGTTTCCTTTTCCGATTCTCCTAGAACCATTAGGAATGGTACGGTTCCGGTTTCATTCCAGAATTGGACCAGACTAACCCGTATGCACCCCTAGGTTAGATGTCAGACAAACATTGCTATGGGCTTGAGAAGTTTTCAACAGTAAGCATCACTCTTTTCTATGATGTGGTTCACTTAAGCTTTGGATTTACTTCATTTTTTAACTCATCTCTTCAATGAGTTTAAAAAAAAAAAAAAAATCATGATGAGCCTGAATTGTGACACGAGGTTAGCATTTGGTCACCTGCCAAAAAGCTGAGTCTGTTTTCTTCTTCTTTTTTCATTTTTTTTCTTTATACCACGACATACTCAGATTATGTAAGACAAGGTCATGTGTTTAGGTGGTAAAGTTATGTAAGTCCACCATGATGTATGTGTTATATCTATTCCGTTCATCCATCTTCTCATAGTAGGGATGAATCTAAAAATGAGACAGTTTTAAAGCTCAAATTGACAACACCACATAAATAAGTTAGGATTGAATGACTACCATTGAAAACCTTTGAAGGCGGCATAAGTTTGATATTTGTGTTTTCTCTCCAACCATGTGTATAACCTTATGAAGAGGTTGATGCCAAATAAACATCACGGTAGACCCTACAAAGGTTACGACAATAGCATCATTGTCCCGCTACTTTCTACCGTGTGATCCACTTGAGCTTTGGATTTATCTCTTTTGGCGCTCATACCCTTCAATGATCCTAAAGGCTTTCAAGCCACCATGTTATTATGCTCATATCTTAAAATGTTCCCACCTGCAAATCATCCGAAAAAAATTTTAAAAAAAAACCTTGTAGATATAGGACTACATGACTCTACCACGTCAACACGCTATGCCAACTAGGACCATCCACGGTCATGCACTCCCATGCTTGAAGTACAAATAAAATCATTTCAATCCAAACCGTTCAAACGTGCATGTACAATTTTTAAACCGGTGTGTGACGTTTATATATATATATATATATATATATATATATATATATATATATATATATATATATATATATATATATATATCAATTTGAAAATAGAATGGTCCGAGGATCAAGGATTTAATGGACAAAAGATTCCTTTTTGGCCTGTCTGGAAGTACCGATTTACCGATTCGTCCAACTATCCCTGTTACCAACTATCCTTTTTAGACATTATGTTTTTCTTGTTATAAAAATATAACGTAGAGAAATAAACATATCATACTAGAAAACAAATAATGAAAATAACTAATAATTAAGTTGGATAAATAAATAATCATCTTTAAAGCATATTTTTAAGAACCTAAAATAAAAATCGGTAAATATGACATTTCTCCTCGTTGCGCTTTATGACTATTATATTGTGAAGGCTATTATGACAAAAGTAAATAAAATATTTAATTTATTAAAAACTATATATATATATATATATATATATATATATATATATATATTAATTAGTAGCTAATATTTAAAAAATATTTGAATGAAAAAATTTGTTGATGCATATCCTTATTATTATAACAAAGAAAATTGTTATTACATGATAACACATGTAACTACCATCTAAATCTTAATCAATCCAACTGCAGCCATGTGTATGACATGTGGCACTAATGCCACATGTATAGCCATGTGTCAAGTGCACTAATCCAATGGGAATGGATTGGCTACTCCCCCTGACACGAGCCCCCCGTGACTGGTGGTCGGTGATCTTTGGACCCAACCATGATGTATGTATTTCATCCATTCTGTTCATCCATTTTTAAAGATCATTTTATGGCTTTATGCCAAAAAATGAAAGGGTCATAAATCTCAGGTGGACCACACCACAGGAAAACAATAGTGATAGGATATCCATCATTAAAATCTTCCTAAGGCCCACTGTACTGTTTATTTGACATCCAATCTGTTGATTAGGTCATAAAGACCCAGATGAAGGGAAAAAAACAAAGATCAGCTTGATCCAATACTTTTATGGGCCTCAAAAAGTTTTTAATGGTTGACGTTCATTCAACACTGTTTCCTATAATGTGGTCCACTTGAGATTGGGATATATCATTTTTTGTGTAATACCATAAAATGATCTAGAAAAATAGATGGAGGGCATTGATGAAACACATACGTCATGGTGGGGCCCACAGAGCACCGACCATCAGCCATTGGCTGGTGGCAGGGGGAGTAGCCAATCCGTTTCCTAATTCAACACTATAATTAAAACCTTAGATACCAGTGGGTCAGACTTCTGGCTAGGGCCTGGTTCAGGATGAAATGCATGTGTAAAGCACAAAGTGCTCGTAATAAAGTACCGAAAAGTAGCCAACCAGCTTACACCCCTCGAGATTTGAGCCTAGGTTTCCATGGCAAAAACTTATTCTCTTACCATTAATCCGTACGAGTGTGTGTGTGTGTGTTTATATATATATATATATATATATATATATATATATATATATATATATATATATATATACTTTTTAAAAACAAAATATTTTATTTTTGAAATTTACTTTCTTATAAAAAAACAACCTAATAAAAACTATCATTTGAGAAAAATGTCTATTACAATTTTTGGATCGATTAAGCTCCTGTGAAATGATTTACATACCAACCTTATACCATTGCATAAACCAATACTTGGATTGATATTTCTCAAAAAAATAATCAAAGCTTCCACTTTAAGCGTTAATTTACGAGGCGGCAAACTCCCTAATGTTATGAAATTGAGAAATTCTTATTGATATAAATTGCAACTGTCATCCTCTACCGCATCAAAAGAATAATGAATAACTTCTTTTTTACTCCTTAAATTTTATAGCAAAAAACTTTGTATAGCCTGATATTCGGGAGGGCCCTGCGAAGAGCCCTCCTATTGTAAGAGACATAGGAAAACTCGAAAGCGCAAAAGCGCAAACAGGGTAGCTGGAATTGGGGGATACGGAGGATGCCTAGACTGGTTCTGTCTAAGCAAAGCAGGCTTTGAATCTTGGCGGGGAGGTCTTCCAATGCCTGGAAAAATTGATCCACTTGCCCCACTTGCCCCGCACTCCCCAAACGTGCCAGCTCATCAGCTGGGTAATTAGCCTCTCTAGGATAGTGAGCAAAACGAACACAGATAGGAAGGGTGAGAGCCTTGAGCTTGGTCAACCAGTACCACATGGTCCAGGAGAGGGACGAGCGAAGAGAGCGCTTAAATGACCGACTTGGAATTACTGGCCACTTCCACTTTGTTAAAACCGAGACTCGCACACAGGTTGAGACCATCCAGGATTGCTCAAATTTCAGCCCACGTATTGGACCAAGGCCATATGAATGAGAGGCCATAAGAATAATGAATAACTACATCTCCTAAAAAAACTTGTATAATCTCTGCATTAACCTTATCAACGCATTTATTCGTTCACTTTATGAATGCCTGTCATACAATGTAATCTTTCCATTTGCATATTTATGAAACGTTAGACATCTAGAATTCCAATCATGTTATCTTGAACGAATGGCTCCTCTCCATCCCCAACACTTAAAAGAAACTCAAAGAACCGAACTAACCTAAGTTGACCAGAGCTTGAACTGCCTCAAGAAAAACGAACCTGGAGCCCTACTACGAACACAAAGTGGTCAAGGAACCCAACCCAATTCCTCTCTACTCAACTCTAAACCGAACGAACTTGACTCGACAAATTCCTTACCCAACATAAGTAAACCTGAAATTGCTTAATCAGGTTGAAGTTTCTAACCCTAACCTAACTTGAGTATTCTAGTAACCAAACCTAAACGTACATGGAGTTCTTATATATAAACTAGGAGTTGTCAGATGATCCAGTCATAAATATGACAACTCAGGAATTAATGTTGTGTGTAACTTAGTGATGCAGAAATCAGTGGTACGCCCTTTAGAGTGTACTAGAGGAGAAGGCGTCACCAACAGAGTACCAGAGCAGAGGAGTTGATGTGGATAGACGACGGGTCCATCAGACCCACTTTCTAATGCGCTACGAGTGTAAGAGCGGCATGACCGCACCTCGACTATAGATGTATGGGTCGGATTTCACACTCTACCACATGGGTGTTCACCCCGACCATAGATTTATGGGTCAGATTTTACACCCTACCACATGGGTGTTTTAATTTTAAATTTTTATTATTATTTTCTTATTTCAGGTGCTTTATTGTAATTTTCTTTATTTTTCATCTTTTTATTATTTTTCTTATTTCCAGGGGCTTCAGTGCCCTTTTACTTTTTCCATATCTTATATATACATTGTGAGGAATCCTATTTTCATTATTATGAAATGAATAAGAATTCATTTATTTTCTTCCTCTTTATTTAATAGATCAGTGTCATGCCCCAAACTCGGAAACCGGGCTCATAAAATTTTTGATTGCCGAATCTGGCACCGACAGCCTCCATAGTACTTCATTCTCGACTCCCGACACCCATCTACCAAGTTCCGATCCTAGGATCCTACGAAGAGAATTTTTCAGCATGAATTTATTCCGTAACAAGCATAACCCACAAACAATAACCAAAACAACATCACAAAATTCACTATAATAAAAAACTTTAAGGTACAATACGCATAAAGGGAAATACAATGATAATAATAACGGAAACTCTTAAAGCTCGACTGCACGCTCCTGCTCCTGCTAAGATACGACTGCGTCCTGGCGTCACCTGCACGCGTCAATCGTGCATAAGCTTATAAAAAGCTTAGAGGGTGGTGAGAGTGTGTGCACAATATAAGCTTGCTTAGAATGCAGTATCAGAGTAGTGCGAAATATATTGGGCAGTCCATGAATGCTATTACTCGTACCAAGGCTATGTGATGCAAGGCATGAATGCTATCAGCCACATCAAGGCCATGCGATGTAAGGCCTACATAGCCAATGTCATGTGCAAGATACAGCTTAAGCATACCAATCCACATATCAATACAACTCATCTCTGAAGCATCATATATCAGTACAGTTCTCTTTAGATAATCACCTGGGTCTAATACAATATACACCACATTGTCGCCCTACACTGGACGCACAACCGTGTGAGCGGAAGAGACCTCACTATCTACCTGGCCAATAGTCAGCTAGTATCTATCCGGCACGTCAAGAGCGGACCCGTTTACAAGCTGCTTATACTCAGCCTAACAATTGCCCTCTCCCCTTAGGCGGGTAAGGCTGTACCCCCTTCCAACTGACCACAATACAGTGGGAGACGCGGCCTCTTGGCATTCGGCCCTCGTGCGCTCATGCATCCACTCGGTTTAAGCATTGGAGCATATTCTGGTACTGTCGGGTTTAAGAAATTTCACCTAGGGACATACTTCGCGCCCCATATAAAGAGAAGATTCCCGGTGTCCAAACTTGTCATCCACGATATGCTTGTGGAGGTTATGGCCCTAATGTCACTAGGGCATATAGCAATCACAACATATAATGCAATATGCATGAGTCACACAGTCCAATCATGCATCAATCCTACGCATATCGTGAGCTGATGTGGGACAACTCCACCTATCAAGGAGTCCCATAAACAACCTGCCCTATTGCATATGTAATGATCAATCACATCTCATAACAGTCATGTAGATGATACGTATGGGCATGTATCATGATGCTATACCGTCACATACTCATAATCGGCCTATATGCAAAGCGGGGTCCATAAATAAACAACCGATCTAAGCCATACTATAAAGATCGACCCTTGGTCGTGAATATACCAAATCCGATAGCACAGATCCATCCGTATACGGCGATGATGGACCATGCAACATCAATGGGCCCCAATGATTTGAGTTAACTCACTCAGAGAATGATGAGAATGGGCCTAATCAGGCCTAAGGGAAGATCACAATGTGAACATTTAACCGTCATTACCCATCAATGTGGACATTTAACTAACATTACTCCCAATGAGTGGCCTACATAGAGCCTAACATATAGTGGGCTCATGGCCTCACACAAGGGTCTCATACATAACATAATGGGCCTCACATAAAAGTTCTAATGTACATCACAATGGGCCTCACACAAAAGCCAAATATACTTCTCAACGGGCCTTATCATATGGGACTCATATACGTCACATCAGCCTCACTCCTGGGCCACATATACATTACAATAGGCCTCACCAAATGGCACACAAGTACATCACAATGGGCCTCACCAATTGGGCCACAAATACATCACAATGGGCCTCACCAAATGGGCAACATATGCATCATATTGGCCTCACAAAAGGGCTACACATATATCATATTGGGCCTCACATAAAGGCCTCAAACACGTCTTATTGGGCCTCACATATGGGCCTCATACACATCAGATTGGGCCTCACATTTTGGGCCTCATAAACATCATATTGGGCCTCATACACATCGGATTGGGCCTCACATTTGGGCCACATGTACATCACATCGGGCCTCATTATATGGGCTATAAAAATATCACATTGGGCCTCATCGAATGGGCTGCAAATATATCACATTGGGCCTCATTCAAAGGCCTCATATACATCACTATGTGGGGTCCACAGGCTAGACTTGGACGGCGCTAATAAGACACGTACATCATGAGAGAGCCACTTGGATGGGCAGTGTTTATACAACACATACATCATGCAGGGCCCAACGTCCAGCAAGCTGGATGATGCAGATCAAACACATACATTAAAGGTGGGCCCCACTAGCAATGGACAACATGGTTAAGGCCAATACATCACGATCAGTCCCACATACAGATGGACGGCGTGTATAGAACACATACATCACGGCTGGCATCCCACCGTCCCAATCCAGTGGACGGTGTGGATATAAAATAAATACATCAAGGTGGGTCCCACCCGCCCACACATGCCATACGTGTGGGGTGGGCCCACACCCCAAATAGGGGGACGGCATGGCTGAAACAAATACATCAGGGTGCGTCCCACAGCACCACCCATGTATGGACGGTGTGGATGCAAAACACATACGCTAAGGTGGGTCCCACCTCCACACGTGTCACACGTGTGGGGTGGGCCCCATGGTCTATCAAATGGATGAGCGGATGGTATGGATATACACATACTTCATGGTCAGCCCACGGAACTTGCTAACATTAATACAGCAAGATCCATGCCGCGAAGGGCCCACCGTCCAAGGTCTGGACGGTGTGGATCTCATCAAGTGGGACCACACGTGTGGCCCACCAAAGCTTGAAATAAAGCTGATATTTGTGTTTTTTCCCATCCGAGTTGGCCCGAAAACAGGCAGTAAGTGGGCTCCATTTGCTGGACGTCCAGAAAATCTAGACAGTCCAGATTCTTATCACATCAGGTGGGCCATACACATATATCATCATCATCATCAAAAGAAAGGGGGAGATAGAGAGAGAGAGAGAGAGAGAGAGAGAGAGAGAGAGTGAGTGAACGGTGAGATGGAGGGGCCCCGCCACTACGGGCCCCTCTAGAATCTACAACATACATCAATGGGGCCCAAAATAAGTGAGCCATACATCAAAAAAAAATCTGGCGAGGGAAATCCTATTCCCACCATATTAATCAGGCCTAAGTGGCCTTCATGCACTAGAAAATCAAATCAAACATCATAGTGGGGTCCATGGAGAATGGCCCTACCATGAATTCATGCATGCAAACTAAGGTGGGCCATTGGCCACACCTAGAGGTCAAGGTAGGATCCTCACCATTGATTGGTGGGTCCTAATTGCCTCATGCTAGAAAAATTAGAAGATCCATGCAAGAAAACACAAATCTAATCCTAGAAAAGCACCCACCTAGGATCTTGAACTCCCTCTTCCACCAATGGCTTCCAATGCTCCAATGGGTGAGATTGAAGGGTTGAGATTAATTTTGGAAGGTTGGATTTGGGGGTGATGAGCTTACAAAGGGCTGGAATTTTTTTGGGGAGCTTAGGACGGTTGGAGGTTGCTAATTGAGGAAAATGAAGAAGAAGAAAGAGAGAGTGAGAGATAAGAGAGAGAGAGAGAGAGAGAGAGAGAGAGAGAGAGGTAGTTTCTAGGCAATGATGATGGTAGGCCATCATGACTTATAAGAGGCATACTCATGGGGAAAAAAAAAATCATTGCTTGTAAGATGTAAAAGGCTATGGAGTAAGGTAGTAGGGTGACTAGGTGTAGGGGTGATGTCATCTTCATAATGACCTAGGGAAATATATCATGGGTTAGGTGGATCCCGTAACGTGTGATCCACGGCCATGATTATACGTAGTCCACATTTTATGATCTAAGCATTGGATCGGTGCACGAGACGCGGCGTCGGAACTATGGCGACGGCGCGGTTGCAATGGCATAGGTCTCTGGTCGAGTTGATTCGGGTTTAAAGGATGAGACTCAGGGTCGCGCGTAAATGCAACCTACAGGTCGCAAGTCACAGGAATTCGACCGGGAGGACCGCGAGATCTTACAGAACGGAATGGTCACTAGGACACGGGCCTGACAATTAGGGTTTCAAGATTGGTCCTTATGTGTTGAGGATTCCACCTCGATTTCGGGTTTCCCTCTTTCTAAAATCTTAGAGGTGCAGAAAAATGTAAGAATCATCCACCTCCTTTCTTTTAACGACAAATGACCTATACCTTCTTCATCTCAAACCCCTCATCCTTCATTCCTTTTGTTTCTCTCTGGATACCCCTTTTTAGTTCGAACGGAAAAGAGGGATGGTTAGTCAGTAGAATCAGATCCGAGCTTACTCGTAGACTGACTCATGCTAGATCTGGGATATCCTCATATCCTGAGGTCCTCCCTTTTTACTATTTACGTGATCTTCTGCTAAGGGGCATAATCCTTACGGAATAACTTCATCTTTGTGTTTAGATTCACCTAATCCCTTTACTTGTAAACAGTTAGTTGATTGGTGTATTTATTTGAATATTCTTTAACTTGATTATACATGCATATAGGGTTAGGTTATCACATGTCCCTGCATCACTTAGTCCTAAACTACAGTTAACTATAAATAATAGCAATTATTTTGAGTATAACCAGTTTTAGGGCAAGTAAAAGTTGGAGTTGTGCTTAGAAAAAACTAGTATAAATGTTGTTCACTAATGATGTGGATCTAATACCTATGATCTTAGCCATAGATCATGATGACCATAGGTCTTAGGAGGACATTTGATTATACCATAATTAATATATGAGAGTATCATAAATGTACATAGACATAGGTTAAAGAGAGGGATTCCTTTAGTTATCCTTGGAACTCAAAATTGGAAACAACGGTCAGTAATCAAGGAAAAATTGTGTGCGATGGATGTTAATAACCTATTGTACCATGACCACTTAATAACCTATTGTACCATGACCACCTCAGTTTTGTCTGAATCTTTGTGGAAGAAGAAGTGGTTCACCAGGCACTACATCTGTGGATCCCACCAATTCATTAAACCTTGGGTTGTAGACAAACTTGTGATAATTGTCACCATTATAATTATGGATATGGCCGCCCTGTGTAAGATGACTGATGACGAGTCGAGATGGAATGTCTCCACCATCAGCATGACGATGGATCAGTGTGCCTATGCCCTGCCCCGCATAGAAGCGTGAGTGTGCTGTGGAAAGAATTAAGTTCCTAATGTTGGACCTGCCAGGCACTTGCATTTGTAGATCGATGTTGAGTCTCTAGATTGAGAGGCCTATAATACCTGGACTATGATCTACTTAAAAATGCACTTGATCTTATTAATCCTTACACCTAAGCATGGGTGACGACAGCTAAAGATTTTAATTATATGTGATTTGACTCAATGAGATCATCATGTGGCAAATAAAAGTGTATAGCTGGACACATGCATCAACTCATGTCATTTGGTTCCTTGGATTTAAAGCTCGCAGGATCCTTTACAAGCCTCTCTTCCTTCTCCCACACCAATGTGGGAGACAACGTGAGATTGAGAGACCACACCAACTTTTAAATATTCCAGAAATGTCTCCATGCCCTGCAGCCTTTAAATATTCCAGCAGTGGCTTCCCGCCGGATCGCACTGTCTGAGAGATTTTGAGCCATGGCCCAGAACCGACTGTTTAAAGGCTTCATGCTTACCATCGAGAACCCCAAACAATGACCCTGCATGATTGTTTGGACTACTCAACTGAACCTCTCAAATGATCTAGTGCCTGAATTTCAAGGCAATCCAGGCTAACCCCTAATTTCTCCAATAGAACAAAGTTAACCCTGTTGTTAGCTTTTCCACTTCCCATTACTATGCAGAGCATAAACGCTAAGGCTGTTTTCCTTTGAAACACCATAATGCATCACCTAATCAAGAACCCCAACAAGTAGAAAAGCATAAATGAAGACTTTATGCATCGTATGCATTTCACTATTTTATGCCATGTTATAATTGCTTATCTAATTTTTACCATTTAATCAAGGAGCTTTCCTCAAGAAATATAATCAAGAGACACAGCTAAAACAAGGCCTAAAATCCTTTTGATTCCCTGACAACTAAAACCTCTTGAAATCTTTTTATTCTCTGCCTAATAAAACCTCTTAAAATAGCATATTTGTGTGCACATCCTCGAAATCATGGAATTAATAATGCCAAGCCTGAATAGGAAAGAAAGTACGCATGATTACCATTAAAATTCCAAAAGAAACAAGAACCAAAATTACAACCTAACTAAAAAGAACGCGTCTATAAAGCAAAAGAAAAGAAAAAACAACAACAGAACTTCGAAAGACTCTTCTATATATTCCATTTAACAGACAACTGTACAGTAGTAAACCGCATAGAGACGCCATTTTCTTCACTCAATCAACCTCTTCCATTTTGCTCTCCTCATTCCCTTCCTCTTCCAAGGCCGGCATATCAGCATCATCTGCGGGAGCCTCAGCCTCATCCTCATCTATGCTCAGACCCAATTTCAGCATCCTATGGATCCGCCCTGCAAAGGTGTTAGGGTCATCCATGCTAAATCCGGATGTCAGCAGAGCAGTCTCATACAGCAGCATCACAAGGTCCTTTACTGACTTGTCGTTCTTGTCAGCCTCAGCCCTCTTCCTCAGCTCCTCCATGATACCATTGTCTGGATTAATCTCCATTGTCTTCTTGCTCGACATGTAAGCACTCATGCTGTTATCCCTCAGTGCCTGGGCCTTCATGATCCTCTCCATGTTTGCAGTCCAACCATACTCACCAGTCACCAAACAGCAAGGGGAGTCAACGATCCTATCAGAGACCACCACCTTCTCCACCTTGTCACCCAAGATTTCCTTCATTGTCTTGCAGAGTCCCTCGAATGCAGCCTTCTTCTCCTCCTTTTTCTTCTTCTCTTCATCCGTCTCTTCATCGAGCTTCAGTCCTTCCTTGGTGGCAGAAACCAGCTTCTTTCCATCATACTCCTTCAATTGCCCAACCGCATATTCATCAATGGCATCAACCATGAAGAGAACTTCATAGCCTTTCTTCTTAAGTCGCTCCAGGAATGGGGAGTTCTCAACAGCTTTCTTGCTCTCACCGGTAATGTAGTAGATATCCTTCTGACCATCCTTCATTCTGGTCACATAGTCCTTCAAGCTTGTCATCTCCTCACCGCTCTTGGTTGAATAGTATCGGAGAAGTTCTGCCAGCTTCGCCCTGTTCTGGCTGTCCTCATGGATACCCAGTTTCAGGTTCTTTGCGAAGGCCTCATAGAACTTCGTGTAATCCTCTTTGTTCTCTGAGATCTCCATGAACATCTCAATGCATTTCTTCACTAGATTCTTCCTGATGACCTTGAGAATCTTGTTCTGTTGGAGCATTTCTCGTGATATGTTGAGCGGGAGATCATCTGAGTCGACAACACCCTTCACAAACCCGAGGTACTCTGGGATGAGCTCCTCACAGTTGTCCATGATAAATACCCTGCGGACATAGAGCTTGATGTTGTTCATCTTCTTCCTGGTGTCAAAGAGGTCGAATGGTGCCCTCTTTGGCACAAAGAGGATTGCCTTAAATTCAAGCTGACCCTCCACAGAGAAGTGCTTAACGGCAAGATGCTCTTCCCAGTCATTGGTCAGGCTCTTGTAGAAGGCAGCATACTCCTCCTTCGTTATCTCCTCCGGCTTCCGCAGCCAGATGGGCTTTTGCTTGTTGATGAGGGCCCATTCATGGGTGACCTCCTTCACCTTCTTCTTCTTGGATTTGGTCTCCTTCTCCTCATCAACCTCTTCAACATCACCTTCCTCTTCCTTCTTGGTCTCCTCATCTTCATCATCACTGATCTCCTTCTCAGTCGTCTTCTCAGTCCAGAGGTAAATCGGGTAGCTTATGAATTCAGAGTGTTTCTTCACCAAATCCTTCAGTCTTCTCTCCTCCAAATACTCCAGCTGAACAATTAAAAATCAAACTCAGCAAATTAATCCAAACAACACAAAACAGGAATGCACCAAAAAATAAAATAAAATAAAATAAAAAGAAGAAAAACCAAAACTCACCTGGTCTTCCTTGAGATAGAGGGTGATCTTGGTACCCCTGCCGAGCGGCTCACCATTAACATCCCTGGTTACAGTGAAAGAACCACCTGCTTGAGACTCCCAGATGTACTGCTCATCATCATTGTGCTTGGTCGTGACGATGACTTTCTCAGCTACAAGGTATGCCGAATAGAACCCAACACCAAACTGACCAATCATGCTAACATCAGCACCAGCCTGCAATGCTTCCATGAACTCCTTTGTTCCGGATCTAGCAATTGTACCAAGATTGTTTACCAAGTCTACAAAACCATAACCAATTACATATTTCAATTAGTTGCCTGACAAAAGAGCTTCCGAATAGGTTTTAAAAAAAAAATAAATAAATAAATTTTAAAAAAAATCTTGGATCCTTGCTCATGACTTGGTGGTAAACTTACAACAGTTTCAACACTAACGTCATGGGTTCGAGTACCCATTGTGGTGCGTGGGTGTGAGGTTCTGTGCATAGAAAAAAAAAACCCAAGGTGAGCGGAATTTCAACACAAGGTCATGGGTTCAAGTACCCATTGTGGTGAAAACCACAGTAGTTGGAACTACGCTACCAGTGAGAGGTAGGAAACTCAGTCCGACTCCATCCAGACTCAGGATGACTCATCAAATCGACTAAATCACTCAGACTCAACACAAGTCACTCGGTCAATCACTATATGAATGAAACAACAAAGCTGATGAACTCAAAACCTACACAGAGTAGACAACACTAGTGTTTGTATTTCTGGTATATATCTACTCTATTCATGAGATGAACATAGAATCGGACCAAGATTTCATCAGGTTTCGAACTATGGCACGAATGAACAAAGAAAAAAAATATTACTTAAAGAAAACAGACATCTGCTAGAACATTCCAAGCGCAAATTGTAATAAAAAATAGGACAGAAAAAGAAAAGAAGAAATGAAATAAAATGAAAAAAGGAAGCAGACTCGGCAAGCCAAAAGCACCAGAATCCTCAGCACACGAAATCGTTCTGGAATAAGACGTCACCACATTACAGTTGAAAAGACGGAATCAAACCCATATTCCCACAAAGACCCGAAACTATCCGATCCTCTCCAGCTGAAAAACTATAATGTAGCAGAAACAGATAAAAATCAAAATAATCTAAGCCGTTTGATCCATCTCACGTACCAGCTTTGGTCATTCCGATACCGCTGTCGATGATCGAGAGAGTCTTGTTGGTCTTATCAGGAACGATCCGGATGAAGAGCTCGGGCTGAGCATCGAGCTTGCTCTTGTCGGTCAGACTATCGTACCGGATCTTGTCCAGCGCGTCCGACGAGTTGCTGATGAGCTCCCGGAGGAAAATCTCCTTGTTGCTGTAGAACGTGTTGATGATGAGGCTGAGAAGCTGGTTTATCTCCGCCTGGAAGGCAAAGGTCTCCGCCTCTGCGCCCATCTGAACGTCCGTCGCCATGTCCTGAACGAGGAAATTCAAATCGAGAACTACTCGAAATAGAAAGAGAAAAACAGAGAGATGAACGAACGCTGGAGTTAAGGTTTCAGAGCTATTCTTTCTTTTTTTCTACGGTGAGAAGAAAAAAAGCAGGAATGGTATTTATATACGCGTTTGGAGGGATTTTCTGGTTTCTTCTTGAGGAGGAAACGAATTTGAGAATGAGAAAGCCAGTCGAGCTCGTTCTGGAGAGTTCTACCGTTTTCTTTCCCTTTCTTGATTTTTCTTTTTTCGCGGGGAGTTATTTGATACTCCGTCTGCGTATGACGGTTGATACGCAGGCATTCATTAATTGTAGTCGTGTCATATATTAAATCAAATCAAATCCACTAAATTGTGAATGTCGCTGTCTCTATTTTTCTTTGTCACAATTAGATTGGTTTAACTATCATAATCTCTGATTCGTGGACACTTGTTTATTGAAATAGAACCGTTGGATTTTTTCATTTTGAACCGTCGAATAACTGTCCACCGATCCGATAGTTACATAATCAAATAAGTGTAGTTTTTGGTGCATGGTGCATCTAAATGGGACCCGGAACTTGGACAGTTTAAATTTATTCTAATTATACAATTATAAGTAACGTCTCAGTGCCCACGTATCATTCATCACACTCTCTCGAAATTGGCAGCGTGGTTTTTTCGGAAGCAGATTTTATGGGAAAGCCTTTCACGTGCTGGAAACTTTGGTGGGACCCACCGGGATGTTTTTGAAAAATCTACCCCGTCTATCCGTTTTTTTAGATCATTTAGAACGGGAGACCAAAAATTAGCAGATGCAAGACTCAAGTGGGCCGTACCATGATGTATGTGTTTCATCCATTCCGTTCATCCATTTTTAAAGATCATTTTAGGGCTGGATCTAAAAAATGAGAGGAATATAAATTTCAGATGGACCACGCCACAGGAAACTAAATACTAATTGGATATCCACTATTAAAATCATCCTCAGGCTCACCGAACTGTTTATTTGACATCTAATTTATTGATTAGGTCATACACACCCATATGAAGGGTAAAAAACAAAGATCATCTTGATCCAAAACTTTTATAACCCCTAAAAAAAAATTTAATGGTTGACGCCCAATCAAAGTTGTTTCCTATAATGTGGTCCACTCGAGATTGGGATATACCCTATTTTAAAATGATCTAAAAAAATAGATAGACATCATAGATGAAACACATACATCATGGTGGGGCCCACGTAGCACCGACCACCCGCCATTGGGTAGTGGCTCGGGAGTAGCCAATCCATTTCCAACTGCAGGGGACATGGATTTCCCGCTAAAGCCTTTCCTGTGCCAGGATTTTGTGTGGAGCCCACTGTATTCTTTGTGTGAAATCCAACTAGAGTCCATTCGTTTTTAGATACCACTTTAAAACATTATACCAAAAAAGAGGAGGATCTAAAATTCAAGTGAGGCATATGAGATGAAACAGGGGGGAAAAGAATGCTTACCGTTAAAACCTTCTTAGGCTACACTTTGATGTTTATATTCCATCCAAATTATTTATAAGGTTATTTTTATTGAGATGAAATGAAAATATCGGGAACTTAAAACGATACAAAACTTTTGCAGCCATATGAATGTTTCAACCGAGGTCACTAAATCCCCGCTATTTTCTCTGATGTAGCCCATTTAATTTTTGGATACACCTTGTTTTTTATCGAAAGTCCTAAAATGATCTCAAAAACAAATGGACAGAGTGGCTTTCTCACAAACATCACATTGGGCCCCACCCAGAATCCTTGCACAGGAACTCACTGTAAAAGGCTTTCACAGGATATCCAACTGATAGGCCTAATTTTTGCTCATCTATTATCATGCCACTTAATATGAAGGTGGGCCCCATTAGCAAAGGCCTGTGAGGGGTGAATAAGTAGATGAATTAGTTTTGCACTAAAGTGAACAATAGGCCGGTTCAACCATTGAACCAGTTTAAAGTTCATGGTTAATAAATCCAAGTGTATGGTCAAGGGTCAATGTGTACAGACTTGTGTGAGAGAGTATATTCGTGTGCACAAAAAATTCAGGCATTACAGTCCATCTTCCTTGGAAAAATTTCATCCTCGGTACAAGCCACCATGTGAAATTAGAGATTTTGGAGGTTGTCTATTATTTTTCATGGGCCCACATGACAATTGGCGATGATGTGACATGTACATGTGTGTGTATATCCTAACTTCTGATTTTGATCTTTCCGGGTAAAACCATATTACACAGAGCCAATCCCTCTCCGAACTTTTGGCATTTTCATATTTTATTGCTCAATTTTTAAATGCATTTTTCAATCTTCACTCTGAAAAATAGTGAATTTTACTATACCAAATTTTTGCTATATGACAAATTGCTGACCATGGTCTTGCCTATGTGGCTTCATGCTATATATGCACCGTTAATCTGGTAGAACCTGCTAAAATCTATGCAGCAGCCCAAAAATCAGCAAGTGTGATCATCAGATGGGCCAAACTTACATAAAATGGGAGTTGTAAATTGCTTATTAAAGTTCACATTCAACAGACAAGTGTAGCCCAGCTGTGACCGGACTACCCTGATCTTCTGGCCACCAAGCATCAAATTGGACCCATATATTGAACAGCCGAAATCTGGCCAAAACTTACGACATCCGCATGTGTAGAGAGAGTATGATTCATGTAGCTACACTCATGGGTACGATTGCACTCTATCAAGGACCAAATCCTCAATTAGACCATATGTCATCAATGATAAGACCATTTATGGTAAGGAAGCCGATTGCATCCAACCCCCACCTAGACAATAATACGTCCAGGCAGGGCTTTATGGGCCCACTGCGATGTATGGATTTTATCCACTCCGTCCATCCATTTTGCCGGATCATTTTAGGATACGAGCCTAAAAATGAGGTAGATCCCAGACACAAGTGGATAAAACCCTAAATATAGATCAGTTGTTTCCTAGCACTTGATTGAGTGGTTAGGAACACATTATCAAAGTCACTTTTTGGAAGGGATCCACTAATCAAGTCATCTGTTGTATGATATATATGGACCGCCCATTTCCTAGCTGCTGATTGGATGGTTATGATCATCCAACCAAACTAATTTTTGGAAACTATGGGGAAACTATAAAAAATCAAAAATCAAAAAATCAAAAGAATGAGCTTCACATGATGCTGGTCTCGATCAATGATTGAACCCTTTCCATCTGGATTTGTTGGAGATTTGTATAGCGGAATCACACAGATCTAGATCTAGGATAGCAATCCAATTATACCAAACACACATAAGAGAACACAAATTTAACGTGGAAAACCCTTGCGCAAAAAAACCACGGCACAAAGCGACTGATCTCCACTATGAAAATAAACATTACAAAGAGAGAGGACTTACCCGATTCGAACAACCTCGAATCTCACCCTTGCTTCACCCTTTAGAAACCCTATAATCTTTTGGAAACCCTTGGAACTCCTTTAGAAAGCCTTAGAATACTTCTCAATCCCGCATACACCCCTTTATATAAATTTACAAAGAAGTACAATCGGAATAGGAAACAAAAAAAGAAAAATCTGCGTTTCCGCAGAAAATCTGCGTAAAATCTTCGATGTCATCGAAGGTCCATCGATGTCATCGAAAACGAAACAAAACTGTCCAGCGACCAGGGGTGAAAATTTTCGACAATTATCGATGGCATTGAGCAACCTTCGATGTCATCGACGACTGGCTTCGATGTCATCGAAACCTGGTCGATGTCATCGACAAACCAACAGAAAGATTTCAGACATCTGTCCATAACAATCTCCACCATGTCTTTAATTTTCATCCGCGTAGCTTCTTGTCCCCTTCTCTTATCTCTGCATCACATCATAGCTTCTCTTGCACACTCAATCTTCCTTTTACGCCATCGTCAAGCCCAGAGAAGTTACACAGAACTTGAACTTCTCCTACTGGATCTAAATCCACATGCCTAACCACCTTTGCTTCTGTCTTCCTAAAAGAAAAGGCATAGTTTTCTTACCATCTCACTGCTACCCAATATTGCTTGCCGGGGTACTTGCTCACAACACTGATAGCCTATGAAATAACTGGTCTAATCCAGACCATGACATACACTGCCAACCGCAATCGAATAAGGATAATGAGATATCATGTTTTTCCTCATCTGTTTTGGGACATGTCCTAAGGAAAACTTGAGGAGAGACACGTAGGGAACGCTCTCCGGCTTTTCCTAACTCATTACATCTTTGATCAATACCTACGCACAAAGTATTCCTCATGTGATTACCAAAGCCCACTCATCTTTCAGTCTCAAGGCTGAGAACCATCTTTGCAGCCGCCCGATCCTTTATCTTGAATGTCCCACTTAACCGAGTCTTCAGTACATTGATTTCAGACATGTCATAATTGGCGATCTACATGTCATCAATTCCTGACTCACCATGAAGAAATCAAACTACTGCTTAGGCGATAAGTCGAACCACGACCTCCTGCAAAGTCTTTTCTCAATCCCTTTTAACTTCGAACCGCTTTGATTGCTTCATGTAGATCTGCTCTTCACTTTTCCTTACAGAAGTGCAAACTCCACATCCATCCTTCCAGCTCAAGATCATATTGGCCAACCAGCGCCAATCACGGATCTAATAGACACCTGCTACATCGTCGGGGCGAATATCTCTAAGAAATCGATCCCTTCTCTCTAAGTATAATCATTCGCTACCAACCTCGCCCTGTATCTATGATATATCCTCCTGAAGATCCACCTGCATCCAACCGCTTTCCAGCCCACTGGAAGCTCCACCAACTCTCATATGTCGGTCTGGTACAATGAATCCATCGCATCATTTATAGTCACCTTCCACTTCTCAACATCAGGCTCACCTAAAGCCATCAGAATAGAAGATGAATCCCCTGCGATATTGGAGTCGTCCTTGTACCATGCCGATATCCTGCGATCATGCCGTGTGATTCTTCTCACAGGTGGCTGCTCCACCTGCTCTATATCCCTGTCCACACGTCTCAGCCTTCCTGCCCTGCCCGCTCATATGGTCATGCCCAACATGCCACACACATGTAGAGGTGGAATCCGCTACATCAACTGCAACTCCACTTTTTGAAGTGCTCTCGATCAACCTGTACATGTTACTAAGTCGTTGTGCTTTTATGATTACCCGTGCCCCCTTAGATATCTTAAGAGCGCTATCAATACATGTGTACTTGCATCTTTTTACCTCAAGTACACCAAGAGAAATCAGATTCTTCTTCAAAACAGGAACGTGCCTGACATCAGTCAAAGTACGCTCCACTCCATCAAACATCTTGATGCGCACCGAAGCAACAGCCATAACATTATAGGCAAGCCATCGCCCATAAACACCTATCCACTATCGCACTCTCTGTAGCTAGCGAACCAACTCCGATGAGGAGTCATGTGAAAAGATGCCCCAGTGTCTAGCATCCACTAGTCCTTACGATCATCGTATAGCCGCCTGATAGTAAACACAAACAAAACATTACCATCACATCCACTCGATCCATCTGACGTGGCAGCATTGGCCTCCCTGTACGAAGCCTCAGAATCTTCTCTCTTCGATTTAGAATTTTCACAATCCTTCTTTACATGTCCTTCCTTCCCACAATTTCAGCACTTTAACTTTCCTTTGTCCTTGCCCTTGGATTTGGATCTAAAACCTGAAGAACTCATACCTTATTCAAAATTCATACCCCTTGTAAACAATGAATCAGAAGATGTCCTCATGTCGTCGTTTAGCTTTCTCATAGCCTTTTCCCTTGAAGGGCTGAAATAACGGTATCGACACTCAGGGTTTTATTCGTGCTGCACATAGTATCCTTGAATGACTCATACAACGCCGGAAGAGAATTCAGCAACATACATGCTTGTTCTTCATATTTCATCACTTTCTCCATATCCAGCAATTTACAAACTAATTTATTAAAGTTACTGATATCAGCCTCCAGATCTCCACCCTCTGACATCTTAAAGTTATACCACTATCGCTTCAAATGTAGGTGATTTTCCGAAGATTTTTTCGCATAGACATCTTCTAACTTCGCCCATAACTTACCCACAGTTTTCTCCCTCATGACATTATAGAGAACCTCATCCGTAAGACATAAACGGATTGATGATAATGTCTTCTTATCAAGAGTATTCCATTCATCATCAGTCATAGTAAACTTTCGCTCCTCAAGAGCACTATCTTTGCCTTGCTTGATTAAGAAACTCATCATCTTGATCTTCTATAACTCAAAATTATTCTTCCCTGAGTACTTCTCAATATCATACCTGGTGCTCACCATTATTACTAATCCTGCAGATTCAGATATGTGCCCCAACGATTGCTCTGATACCACTTGTTGGGGATTTGTACTGCAAAATCACACAGATCTATATCTAGGATAGCAATCCAATGACACTAAGCACACACAAGAGAACACAGATTTAACGTGGAAAACTCTTGCGGGAAAAAATCACGGCACAAAGCGACAGATCTCCACTATGAAAATAGAAATTACAAAGAGAGAGGACTTACTCGATTCGAACAACCTCGAATCTCACCCTTGCTACACCCTTTAGAAATCCAATAGTCCTTTTAGGAACCCTTGGAATTCCTTTAGAAAGCCTTAGAATACCTCTCAATCCCGCATACACCCCTTTACATAAGTTTAGAAAGAAGTAAAATCGGAATAGGAAACAAAAAACGCAAAATTTGCATTTCGGCAGAAAATCTGCGTAAAATCTTCAATGTCATCGAAGGTCCATCAATGTCATCGAAAACAAAACAAAACTGTCCAGCGACCAGGGGTGAAAAATTCCGACAATTATCGATGGCATCGAGCAACCTTCGATGTCATCGACGACTAGCTTCGATGTCATCGAAACCTGGTCGATGTCATCGACAGACCAACAGACATATTTAAGACATCTGTCCATAACAGGATTAATATAGACCAACCATTTTCACAGCCATTAATCAAATGACCCAAATCAATGATCCAACCTCTATTATAATCAATACGGACCGTCATTCTCCAACCCATTGATCGAATGTTTAGAAACATCCTATTAAAGTGGTCTCTACAAAACAGGGATTGTCAGAAGCAAGATGAACAGTCCAGATCAGTGCTTAGACATTTTCCAAAATGATTAATTGGGACCCAACATTTTTTCCTTGTCATAGATCAACAGTTATAATTGTACAATCAAAATGATTACTGAGAGTCTGATTAACTAAATACAGGACTGACATATGAAGACAGACACAATTACATGCTTTTCCTAGGAAAACCAGTGAACCAAACAAAATTCAGACTCGCCAGCAAACAGGGAATTCGTCAAATGCAACCAAACAGCCCCCAGAATTTACTGTTAACAGCCAACCAAAGATTAATTTCAGTGCTGGTACCCAAACAGTGGGAAAAAAATATGAAAAAACCCACTGCAAACAGCAGGTACTCTTTAATTTCTTATGCTTATAATGGTAACAGATGTCCTCAAGCTTACAAAAAATTCTTTTCTTTTTCTTTTCCTTTTTTTTTTTTCTTTTTTGAAAATTGAAAGGTTTCAAAATTTCAATAGCATCATGATAAATCATAGAACTTTAATAGCACATGGAAATTCAAGATTGCCAACTTACTAGCTACAAATCTTTATGAACTTCCCTTCTTAAGGAAGAAGTGTTCTATTTGCAAGCAGCCTTGAGATTGCCCGCCTTGTTTGGCTCCATATTTGCATCTCTTGGGCCACAATGAACTCCCCTTGCCATCCTGCTTAAAAATCACAAAACAGAAAAGCATTACTATTACATGAATTCTAATTCAGAAGACCCTGATACAGCTGTACATGCCAGAGGACATTCTATCTAGTTCTAAAACACCATGGGTCTACTCGGAACTCAGCCTAGTCAACTCGACTTGACGAGATTTCAAGCCAGATCTCATGGAAACAAGCTGCCTGGTGTGTCAGGTCCCAACAAGACTCATTGAGTCCTCTTAAAATCTCACTTGCCCTGTTAGTGGGATTTTGTTTTAAGACTGGAAGAACAAAAAAAGCTTGATGTGAGCATCAAAGATGCAACTACATCTTCCAAAGAAGAAGACGCCACCGCCATACTATGGTATCTTGTTGTGCTTAGTTTTGGGTATTTTAGTAACGTTATCTCTCCAACAATTTTGAATGTATTAAATAATAAAATTTTAATTATTAAAACATTGAGTCGAGTCAGTTAAAGCCTTGGTCCAGTTTTTGAGTTGACACAACCAGGTTAGACATTGAGTCAAGTTTTTGAACTATGCTTTCCATCCCCCACACATGTCATCATGGCACACGTCCACAAGATCCAGGCCAGGTGGGCCCCAAAAAGCATGTGCCATGGCCCTAAAATAGGTTACTAGGATTCAAGGCTGTATGTGAAATGGTGGACAGTGCATTTCAGCAATGAGGTCTCAGGTTCAAACCCAGTTCACCTACAAAAGAGAATTAGGTTGTTCCAATCACCAGGCAGGCAATGGCATACATTTTTCTGTCTTTTTCCTTTGTACACATGGCCCTCCTAATTACCCAACCAGCCTGACATTCGGGCCATGGGACACACTGGAGAACACACTCTTGTAAGTAGTCTCTGCATTTCTCAATTCAGAAACTGGCCAACAAGCTACTGTATGTTTTGCTTCTTGATTGATAAACCCGCAAGTAATAGCTGTAAACGATGAATGAAGAAATACATGACTGAAGAAAAGACCCACCAACAGCTGGTTTTGAGATCTCAACACTTTAATCCTACCACCTCTCCCATCAGCTCCGACAGCAATCAAATCTCCAGTACTTGTTGCTGATGAAGGCACTTTACTCTGGGTTCTCCTGGACCACTTCCCCACATATCTGTTTGCTCCTTCAGGTCCGAGAAGCCCACCGGGCAAGCATTGATCCCCTGTGAAATTTGATGCCACAATTTATTAACTACTAGACATCAAGCTAACTAAATGCACGATAAGCATATGGAAACACTGCAGTATGACCAGTACAGGATACCATGGCCTGCTCCACTGCAAACGACTGGTGGAAAGGTGAAGTGAGTTGAGTATAATCATCTTTCAATTGTCATTAACCATATGACTCATATGGTTGACAAATGTCTCAATCAATCCGGTCCAACCATCTGATAGGCCGGCTCATGGATGGACAATCGAAAATCATGTCAGTTGTTCCTAACCATTCTGCTAATTCGAAGGGCCAAATCCATCACCAAAATGCACCTATTAAGGCTTTGTAGGGTTGATACTGTTCATTAATGGTACTCGACATGAACCTGTTCCTAAGGCAATAACCAAATGTTATCATACTAGGAAAATGCAGGATTTACTTATTTTTACTTACTTTTTATATTTTATCTTCTTTTTTTTTTTTTTTTGGTATCTAAGCTTGCTGAGGATGGTCCTTGATAGAGTGGAATGGCAAAAGAAGATTCATGTAGCCAACCCCAAACTTTGGATAAGGCTTTAGGGCCTATTTGGTGTTGCTTCAAGCAACTGCAGAATTGATTCTTAGTAAACAATTCTCTGGAATTGTTTCTTGAGAATTGCTTTAAAAAGTTCATGTTGCTTAAACATGCATAACAAAAACAATTTCCCCATGAAGGTTTTAATGGTGAATGTTGAATCCCCAATGTTTCCTGTGGCATGTCCTAAATAAATTATGGATCTACCTGATTTTTGAAGTCATAACGTAACATGATATGGCAATACGAATAGATGGAATGGATATCACAATGTCATCGTGGTGGGCCCCAGAGAGCTGCTTCCGGGGGTTAAAGTCATGTCCATCCTGCTTCTCTAGAGATGAGATTTGCGAAGCCCAAGTGCGTGTGCAATACAACTCATGTACAAGCCGCATGTTGTCCAAGATCCGGTCCATCCATTAGAAAGGCTCTCGCCCAAGAATTAGGCTGATCCACTTGTCAGGTGGACCACAACTTGCAAAACAAACATATGCTCTAAAACACTTCGCTGAAGTTTTCTAACCCATCCACCTATTTCCAATATTGGGGCCCACCTTGTGAGTGGACCAACTTAATCATAGGGAAAAAATGGTCAGAGCAACCAGTGGATGCATTTGATCTCAGACTTACGTGGCATGATGGCACATGTTTGCAGGTGTACAGCTTTGCACTTGTGTGCAATTAACAAACCTTCCCACAAGAGGGAGATCTTTGATTTTTATGGGTGTGTGCAAGTTCATAGAAGCAGAAACGACTGTAGGAAACAGGGGGCTGGGCGCTTTGGAAAAAAGCACAAATTTGGAAATTTGTTTTTTTACAATTGATTAATTAAGTGGCTAAACAGACACTTGAAACCTAAAAAGTGACTTTTAAAATTAAGATCACCCCCCAAGAAAAAAAAAAAAAACGCTTTTTTAGCAAAGCCAAATAGGCTTTAGATAACAAAGATGTGGCTGAGGAAAAATTTCAAACAATATCTCCAATTCGGTCAGTCAACAAAAACTACAAGCAATACCCACATTCTAGATTTCAGTAAATTGACAGGGGGTCCTCAGTTAGAATAAAAAAAGAACAACATCAACATTCGAAGCAGTATTTCAAAAATCGCCACCAAGTACTTCCATGATTTTTGACATAGTAGAGACGTTAAATCTCACTTTGGAGAGCAATAGTTATGTGCTAAAGAAATTATAGAAGATTTAGCACATTTCTTCATATCTAAAGACATGCTCTCATTCACCTCTAGGGTGCAAATGGGCAGGGCCTGGGTAAGCAAAATCAGATTTTGAATACACCCACTCCAAACAGCTCAAAACCTGGGCCAGAACAAACCCAAGTCAGACCCATTTACACCCCTATTCATCATCACTTCAATGCAACTCAAGTTTCAATAAGATTTACCTGGACGGGCAATGAGCTCAGGACCTTCAGAACTTTCTCTTTTAATTGGAAGAAAAGGTGCATCCTCCAAAACGATATCCGGAGGCATCGTCTCTGCAGCTACATTTGAATGGTTTACGTACATCACATCTTCATCCATAGCTCCATCATGTCGGTTGCCCTTGTCATGCTCAGTGGAGGGGTTAGAACCCGAGCACCCAACCATACTTCTTTGTCCACGAACACAGGAATCAGGTGCAATTGCAGAAAGCTTGGCCACATCTCCATCCAACCAAAAGAAGGGATCCGTCTCTAGATCAATATCAATTATATCATTATTTTTCTCGCTCGTTGCCAAACCCAAATCTTTTTGGGACTCGGACACATTCCAAGCTGTCTTCAAATGGAGAGAACAATTGGTCTTGGAACTCGAGTTGACTTTTGAGTTTGACATAAAGTCAACAGTTTTCTCTGTTTTATCTTCCGGTAAGCATTTTCCAACAGGTGCAGATATGGAGTTCTGCTTGACACCACTCATATCGATACCTTCTGCAGTGGCTCTCCAGGAAGCCTTAATAGCCCGTAAGGTTTCATTATCTTTCTCTTCAATAGCCCTCTCTAGTTCATGCAGTCTTGTCTAAAACAGTTCATACAACAATCTCCCAAGTCAAGTTGGAAGTAAAGCAGATTATAAGATGAAGGATTAACGTGTCGGTGCATTAGGCCTGCATAGCTGTACGGGAATCATTTGTGCTGTTGCAAATCAGCACCAAGCGTATTCAATTGCCCCGTAGCAACATGTTATTAAATAGCTGCAATTTAAACAGTTCACAGAATCTTTTAACTTGCTGAACCATTTCAACTGTGTGGGCTGTCCTTATTTCATTCTTTTGTAAAGATACCCCAATTTCCAACTCTTGTTCACTGACTCTTTGTAGGTTTTTGTACCCCTTTTCAAATTCAACAAGGATTTTGGAAAATTTATCCAATGTTGACATCATGTTTGGGACAAAAAAAAAATGAAGGAGAAAGAAGAAGGTCCCTCAAACAAACCACACAGTTTCAAGCTCCAAGCACACCTCAATCTTAGAAATGCTTTTTTATCTCTTAACAGAAAGGAAAGGAGAGAGGAAAAGAAAGAAGAAAATAAAGGTTTTTATAGAGAACTGATATCTGTATCCACCTTGGTTGATTTGCTTCCACCCATTGTCCATTTTTTGAATTGAAAGAGTATATTTCATATATTATTTTCAAAGCATAAAACAGGTATATGCAAAGTAATTAGGATGGCTGTAAACAGTGGCACTTCTTTGTAAAGAGGAAAGGGATTCAATGATTTTGAAGGGGAAAGAAGAGAAATGATTTCTTTTCTTGTTTTTATTATAGTGATTTGGGGTTGGATATTGGAGCATGCCTCTTTTTGGCTGTTAAGGAAATAAGTTACAGTTATTATTAACTTATCAGATATGATAACATCATGACTTTAATTAAACTCTCCTTTTTATATTATAAAATTATAGGTTTTAAATATTATTGGTAAAGTCTACTTCCCTAAACATTTTATTTTCCTCCTTTCACTTTTTCAATGTTCCCCTATTTCTCTATCTTAACTTGGTGAGCCATAAATGGAAAAAAAAATATATATCCAAATTCACCACATTACGTATTCATTATTTTGGACCAAAGTATTTGATTCCAATACTAAATTGTTAAACATTGTATACTATAAATTAATAGAGTTTAGAGAGGGCCTTACTTTTAATTTCTTTATCCTTTCTTCAGCCTTCTCAAGCTTTTTAAGAGAACGAGTCTCTCCTCTTCCTAGAAGGTTGCACTGGGCCATCAATTCTTTATAGCTCCTAGAGAAAGCCAAATAAATAAGAATCAGAGAATGGTGGAAAGCCACTTATCATTGACTGTTTCTGATGGGGAGGGTTTAACACATAATTTATGTATAACACACCTTCAGCCAAAACCATTGTGACAAATATTGTCGAGACTTTGAAAATCTCGAGATATTATCACAGAAAATTGATCAAAGAATATTATCGCAATAATATCAAGATTTTCAATATCTCAGAAGTTTTTAATTTTCCTTGATTTTATTGCAAATTATCACATTTTTTACAGCAAAACATCTAAAAGTGAAACTAATTCATTTTATGACTACGTTTATATTTTGAAAATTATTTACTAATTAATAATAAATATTTTTAACAACTGATTTTCAGGGAGATTTTCCTGGTAATATCAAAAGAAAATTGTCAGAATATGAAAATCTCCCAAGAAATTTCCGGGCCAAGAAATTGCCAAGAATGGGATTTGCCACTATGGCTGAAACCACCACCATGCAGCATACATAGTTTCTTGCAACAGAAGATTAAAATGGAATCATTGCCATTCAGCTACAATCAAATTGGACTCAAGCCTTGAAATGAATGCAATAATCAAACCTGAAGTTGAATGAATTATGCATTACCACCATTCCCGCAAAACATTCATGAACGATGGCCTTCAATTTCCTTTTATGGGTAAGCCAGGCCAAAACCCGAGAGCTCAATGTTGAAGTGCTTGTTGTCAACCACTGAACTATGGACTCAAACTTCAATATAAGAGGCATTGCAGGAAGTAATGCTGGAAAAGTGGCAACCTCATGGTTGATAAGCAAATCGACCAGTGTGAGTAAAGGATTGTGACAGGAACTCGGAGTTGATAGCCAGTCTCTTACATTATCGACCAACAACAACATACATAGAAAATGAATTTGCATTGCATCTAATTTGCACCTTTAATGACGTGTAAGAGTAGGAAATTTTGTTTTTGCCTTTACAAAAATCATGAAGACTAAGAAGCCATTTGGATTCAAGCAAAGTTGTGTCGGCAAAGCATACAAATTTACTATGTAATAAGCAATATGATTCCCATTCCTACTAGCTAAATCAGCATAAGCCATTCATACCAATATTTCTAATCATGAATGTGAATTTGTGATAACATCCACGTCCACATGAAGCATCAAGAAACCTACTTGTTGCGAAGGACAAGTGACTTCTTTAGAATATCTATCGTTTGCTCCTTGTTAGACCCGCCACCAATCGAGGCAAGCTTCACAACTTCTTCTTCCTCTAGGGTCACATCCGACACCCTAAGTCACATGCAACAAAGTTCAGCAAGAAAAAATAAATCAAGAAAGAAATTACACCAGTGACAACAATTACTCGCTTTCTATCACAATTGCGCTCACAATTTGAGTGTGGCGAGCTCCTTGGCCAAAGCAATACTCCTCTCCTTCAGCCTAGAGCACTCCACAGTCGATCTAGCAAGTTCCTACAGCACACAGTAAAGGATGATTCATGAAAAACATCCCTGGTGTCTATTAAAAAAAGGGCAATGCTAGGCTCAAACTTTTTCAATGGTTGCGCCAACGCCCTGTACAGGTTAGTGATCCAAACTATTCATCTAATCAACCCCATGGATGAGTGAGGCTGCAAAAGCTGCTCCCCATTTGATGATTGGACAATCCTATCCACCCAACAATTTGCCTGCAGTTTGACAGATAAAAAGAAAATACTAACAGTCTATATGAAATGGAAAGAAGTTCCCAAATCAGATGGCTGTGGCTGTTTGATGGAGGGGATTCTTTGTCGATCAACCATCCACTGCAATGCCTACGAAAAGACAGAATGGATCACCAAGAGACAGGGTCGATGCGCATGGAATGCTGGCACGGATGAAAATACCACTATTTCTGGCCCATCTTTGTATAATACGTCATATATAAATGGCATAAAATACCAAATCACATTCTGATTCATGTCCATGACCATAAAGACATGAACTGAGCAAAAGAGATCTAATTCTAAAATTAACAAAATACAAAAAATCACCTCAGTTTTCATTCGAAGCAGCTCCCGAATGCACACCTTCTCTTTCAGAGCATCCTCCTTCAGCAACTCTTCTTTCTTGGCCCTTTCCTTGTTGATAGAAAGCTGAAATGCCAACCATAATCACATAAAGTTCATGCTGAAAATTCTTCACAATCGACTGCCATCCTTTAAGTTTTGACACCTCATGTACCACATGCATGGCATACATGCACATCAATCAAAACCATCCAAATCATAAGGGCCAAGAATCACATTGATCAAACTATCATAACCATCCAATTGCAGCTGTTAACAGATGGGAAAAAAAAAAAAAATCCAAATTCAATGATCAAAATCAGAGAGTTAAGGTCTGTTGTTCGAGCAATTCAAATTCGTCGATGTGCACAATCCACAATGGGGCCCACTATTGAAACTGTCCAGACACACGTACACCACATGTGTGCCAAATGAGACGCTGCAACCTAGAAAATGGCAGTGACCTATCAACTTAGGGATTTGGCCCTGTTTGATTGTCACTTAAAAGCAAGTTAATTTCATTTTAGTTAATCGTGATTATGTATTAGATATTATGATTGTTGGTTATCAAGATTATTTCTAATATATACCCAAAAAAAAATCTCTAAGGCCATGTTTGGTTGCACTAAATATAATACATGATTCCAATTAACAAAAATGAGATGAATTCAATTTTTTTTTAAAAGGCAACCAAACAGGGCATGAGTCCAGCCCTGAGAAAAGATTATCAAAATCGCCAATTCTCCAAAAACTCCCCACTAACTTAGAATTTAAAATTACAATAAAGACACATGTAAGGGTGCATTTGGTTGCATGAATTGCACGAAAATTCATGATTGATTGTGAAACTTCATGATTTTCAGTACAACAAAACACACCATAATACAAAAATTACCTCCTTATTCAGTTCATTTAGAAGCTGCTGTTGACGCTCGTGTGCGGAATTGAGCCCTGAAAGCTTCAATTCCAATCTCTTCACCTCGGCGCTCAGTGCCTACAACACAAATAACTAATTATAGATAAAGAGAGGTGCTCTAGTGCTCTTAGAGCACCACACATACAATGCTCCTATTTGCATCGGTTCACTTGGACAGTTCAATCAATCGATCTGAACTGTCCATTACATTAAGAACATAATTCAAGGGCTACCATGCAAAAAACACACTCATCGTCCATCCATGATTTGGTCTTATTTTCTATAGCCATCCTTTTCCCAAGCCATGGATGGGGTGATTACAATTGCCTAACAAAGGTAGTTTTTTTTAGAATCCATGATGATCCCTAACAAATAGATGGATCAAATTGTTGTTAAAACCTATTCTTGTCTAAATGATCTTGACCGTCAATATTTCAGGCCACTGATCAAATGGTTAATATTTGTCAGATTAGTGTAATATTTTCATGGTAGCTAATGAAGTGTGCATTGGACCTAATGAACCGTCTAGATCAATAAATTGGACTTTCTAAGTGTCCCAATGCAACTAAGAGCACTGTAACTTAGTGCTTTGAGAGCATTGAAGCATTTTAGATAAATTAGATTAGTATCCGAAATCAACGGTGGAAGTACGAATCTTGGAATGGTCCATACATTGGTGTCCGCGGAATCTGACGGCTGATGAGAGGGAATGGACTGAGTCGGTTCGCCGCCGATCGACTGGAAGTAGAGGCGACCGACGTTCTTGTGAGAGCATGCCTGCTTGCATACAGGACAGCTGCTTTTCTTCCCTGATGGGCAGTACTCTAACCATTGCTGGAGGCTGAGGGGCAGAAATGGAAAACGAAAAAAGAAGAGGGTTGAGGGATCAAAGAGAAATGAGGGAGTACGGAGAGAGGGAGAGAGAGAGGGACTACCAAAGCTCGTGGAAGACGTGGCCGCAGATGGAGATGGATTGCAGATCTTCGAGGGTGGGCTTTAGATCTTCGTAGCAGATGGAGCAGATTGTCTTGGCGAAGTGGCTGTTGCTCTTGCTGGAGTCGGGGTTCATGCTCCCGCGGGCTACTGTTCTGCTCCAGCCAAAGGAGATGGGTTCATGCCCATGGAGGGAAAAGGACGAGGGACTTATATATGAAACTCGGGCAGTGCATGACGCTTGATACGCCGGCACTTTGAAATTCTACACGTGGCTGAGATTACCTCAAATTTTAACAGACTAAAGCGAGGGTCGCTAAGTGACGGTCCCAAAATTATTTCGATCGAACAATCCTAGCCTCTGATTCCTGGGCCCTTGTTTGTAGAAGCAGGTCTTTGTGATATTTTTCATTTTTAACGGTCCAATAAATGTCCGCCAATCCAATATAAAAATGGAAACTGTAATTTGGACGGTTTAATTTGACTTAATTGTATGCCACATGTTAAGAAATTTCTAGCTGCCTGCGTATCATCCATCAGACTGCCAGAGTATCAAAGTTTTCCTCCGAAAGTCTCGTTTTAGAACGCCGTGTCACCGAAAAGCCGGAAGAGTACCCGTTTGCAACTATCGCGGCCTACCATCCAGCGTATGTCGACACACACGGTGCCCCGCATGCTTAGATGGAACAATGATTTTAACCGTCCACATTCTCTTTACTACCATACATAAGCTACTGACTAGTAATCACGTTTCATTGATGATCATATCCATTAATTTTTAAAGTTGATTGCAAGCCATTGAAAATTTCCTTTTCATTGTTAAAAATTCATCGTAATTAGTTATGGTCAGAACAATCCGTTCGAGTATATTCATTTCAGTGGATCATATAAACTAGGTTCCGAAAATTGGACAGTTCTGATCATATGAATACTTATCATGTGGGACCCAGTGGGCAGAGACGCACGCTGTGTCCTATGCCGCGACAGATGCAAAACGAACCACGGCGGTAAGCTTCTATTTAGTTTCGCGCGAAAACATGTTTGAACTTTGAGGAGGCGATTCTGTGCAGACGTGGCATCTTGTAACACGTGCTGTGGATCTCGACCATTAATTGGGTGGTGGGGAACATTAAGATCACGTGACCAAAGTTTCAAGAATATTGAATGATCAGCTGAGGCACATGCATACTTTGAATATGGACCATACGCTATATTTTTAGGACATGAGCCCAAAAAATGAGAAAGATTCAGATATCAAGTGTACCACATGGTCAACATTACAGGAAACAGCGGGGATTGACTGCCTTGCTGTTGAAAACTTCTTAGGCCCCAGCATTATTTATTTGCCATCTAACTTGTTCATAAACTCACGGAGAAAACCGGATACCAGCTTGTTCTAAAACTTCCTTGCCTCCCAAGTACTTTCAACAATAGGTGTGTTTGCGATGCGGTCCACTTAAGCTTTCTATCTGCATCATTTTTCGGATCCTATCGTAAGATGAGCTCACAAAATACATAGACGGCACGGATAAAACACATACATTATGGTGGGGTCACATAGCTTTGACACCAGCTGTTCGGCTCTTGCTCGTGTTGGGTTCACCAGCCAAACCACGTCTGTTTGGTCCCGCGCCTGATGGTTGTTGACCGTGGAGTTATTTGGCCCCCATGCCAACGGTGATGGACGGTATTCAGTAACTTTCATATGTCGTCTATTTATTCAAATTGAACCGTCCAAATAGTGCAATCCACTATAGGTAGAGTATAAAACTTAAACAATATAATCGAATCATTGTAATATCTGATTTATAAAAATTTCCTTTGAATTCAAACTGTTGATCATTTTATCTTGTAATTGTCTAATTAGATTTCAGCTAATCTACCAGTAAATGTTTTCACTTTATTGTGAGTTTTTTCATAAACAGTCTAAAATGGATCTTGTTGCCTGAATGGTTTAATTTGAATTTTTACTCACGCCCCGTGTGCAATTTCGGAGTGCATGATTTGTTCATCACACTGCCAGAATATCAAAATCCACAGCCGCCACAAAATGTCCATCCTTCTAGTCCGTTGATCAGATGATTATGACCATTCCCATCAAAGTAATTGGAGAGCAATAGATAATCAAATTAAAGGTGGACCATACACCCAATCTGTTGCGGTCAAAATTGATGAGTACTTACAAACCATATGAGACATTGGACAGTACTTACAAACCATGAAAAAGAGATCGTGAGGAGTCCAAACTCCTCTAAAAATACTTGTCATGCTAGGAAAAACTTATATGTTAAGGCAGCCTTTGCATGACTGAAAACTTAGAGGTGGCTATTCTATCAGCTACAAGGGCCAAGCTAGCGCAAGAGAAGAGTACACAGATGTATTTAACACCAGGGTGACATCCAATAACACATGCTCAAATATGATTGATCATACACACCCAAATATCATGGAGAGGAATATTAAGTGAAGAAAATTATATGAAATCAGAGATGCACCTATATATAGTAGCTGACACGTCTCATGAAAAGAAATGTATTGAGCAAAGGCCACTAACTTGCTAAATGATTAACATAAAAGAGCTCCAAAGCCTCGTCAATCTAAATTAAATAACTCTCTTCAGCTCAATGTTATTTATCTTTTGTCTTAGCACCATGCTGCAATAGGTATATAGATCCATTAGCTTTGTTTAATTTAATTTCCGCTTCTATCCAACAGTGATGATTAAACGTAGGGGTGTACATCGAGTCAGACCGAGTTCAGCTGGCCTCAGCTCGAACTCGCCTCGACTCGGTCCTCGAGCCTGACTAGCCAGCTCGGCTCGATTCGGTCAACAGCTTGGGCCAATTTGAGACAAGATCGACCCAAGTTCCAGCCAAGATTGAACCGAGTTCGCCTGTGCAACATTTTCACAAACACCTTCAAAATCTCACTATATGTAAAACAGCAGCAATGGTTTTATAGGTATTTTATCAAACACCTTCTAAGCAACATAAAAATTAAGAAAAAAATGGTATTTGTTTCATATATATACCTTCATTGCCATCAACCACACTTTGTTGAGTCATTTCATCAAACACTTGGTGAGCAACATCAATATCAAAGTAACCGAGTTACCAAACTGGTTCAATTCGAGCTGGGTTCGGTCCGAGTCAAATTGAGTTGGGGCCAACTCGAACTCGGCTTGAACTCATTTTCGAGCTAAAAAAATCAGCCCGACTCAACTCGAACTCAGCTTCGAACCGAGTCGAATCGAGCTTTTTTGAGTCCAGTCGAGCGAGCTAACTGAGCTAGCTTGGTTCGTGTACACCTCTAATTGAACGTCCTACCATTAAAATTTTCTTAGGACACACCTAAATGTTTCCATCGTGTTTATTAGCCATCCAATCAGTTGATGAGATCACATAAGCCTGGATAAAAGGAAAAAACAAATATCAAGTTTTTTCAAAACTTTTGTGGTCCATTAATGGTCAATCACCATAGTTTCCAATGGTATGGTCCACCTGATGAGAGAAACTACTTCATTTTTGGGACCATACGCTAAAATGATTTTGGAAAAAAAACTATGGTAAGAGGGTCCCCACCCCCAACCCTTCACCTGGGTCTATGTGATCTTGTTAAATAAAAAGATCTCAGTGTTGAAACAAGGTTATCTTCATACAATCTACCACTTTAGCTATGGCTTGGTGTGTGAGTTTTGGATTTATGAGATTATGCACGGAAAATAATTTAGCAAATGGATAGACAAGTTGGATAAAACTCAATATAATGAGGCTCCAAAAGAACTGACCAATGCTTCTCGTCACTCACTTGGTGTGCTTGCCTCCTAATGGCACTAATCAAAAGGTTATGATTATTATATAAGGAAGAATATATAGTGCATGGTATATGGTGTGGCCCATCTCTCCAATGCACTTTGATCACATATATAAGGGTTAAACTTGTATTATCACCTACTTGCCTCATTGTACAATCAATTCATTTCGCTTCACGGCGGAGTAAATATAAAAGATCTAGATTATTCATCTATTTGACTTTATTTAGCAGGGAAAGTATTAATTTTTTATTGGATTTGACTTGGGTGTCTTAAATTTGAAGGTTGTATAATAACAGGTTTCATATAAAAGATGAAATTTTAGATAATATGGCAAATATGACAAATTATCAATTTTCATACACTTATAATTTGTCTTTACAAACAAGTTTTTATGAAAAGTATTTGTTTTTAGATATTATGACTATTTTTAGAAAAATTATCAAACAAATTTTTAAATACTTATGAGTGTTAAAATTCAGCACTGTTAAGTTTTCAATACTTAAATTAATCTTTAGATCTTATTTTCAATTTATCAAATGGTACCTTTATATATATATATATATATGCATTTTACTTTCTTACATTATTTTTATGTACAAACCTTGGTTGTGGTAAAAAAAAGTTCTTACCTTATAAGGCAAGATAAAAAATATAAAAAAAAATCCATTCAAATGACTAACCATCTTCTTCATAAATCACCTGATTTTCTTGTTAATTGGTGGCACAATAGTCAAGTCAATTTTTACAAATCTAATTTTAATAGGGCTATTTCGGCACCTAAGATGGTAAGGTGTTTAGCTCATCTTATACATTCATTTTATATGCTACTGGCTTTAGGATTAGGACCATCAAATTAGTATTTTTTTATTATTTTTTATTTAAAGAGATGAGATATAAAGCATGGAATTGACTCAATGGGCAGTCATGTGGGCTCCAAAGAATCCAAATGCAACTAGGTGTATGGAAAGGTTTCCATCCACTTAGCCCACTAGATCATTTCTAGTTTTCTAAAAGGGATATGATGTACAATTCAAGATCATCGTTTCATACTAACTTTCTAAAGTGATGGGCGACTAGAGGTGAGTCCCACACAATTGACTTTTAAAATGTACTTGTTAGGGGTTGAGCTGCAAAATCACACAAAGATGAATGTAGGATAGCAATCCAAGAGTATTAAACAAACACAAGGAAACACAAAGATTTAACGTGTAAAACCCTTTCGAAAAAAATCATGGCACAAAGCGATAGAAATCCACTGTGAAAACATAAATTACAAAGAGAAAGGACTTACCCGATTCGAACAACCTCGAATCTTACCTTTTGCTACATCCTTTGAAACCCTACAACTATTTAGAAACCCTCTAGAATAGTTTAGGAAATCTTAGAACATCTTAGAATGACTCTAGGAGCACCTTAAGAACTCCTATTTATAGTCTGGGAACTCCAACTTTCACACCGACTTGGAATAATCCGAAAATCGCCTCAAGGCAGTCCGCACACAATCTACGTAACCTCCAGCTAGTAGAACTAGAGCTTGGGCTAGTCGAAGGACAGTTCGACTAGTCGAACTTGTCCTTCAACTAGTCGAATTTCTCATAAGTTCCAAAATAAATCGTTACTGGACTTTCACCCGAACTTTCTCGAGCTACTCAAATTTTCTCAAATTTAAGACATCTGTTAACAACAGTAATTAATGTATACCATCCATTTCCTTCATCATTTATAAATCTTTGAGATCACCCAATCAAATTAATGTCTCGACCTTTTTTTTCTTAGATAAGCAGTGATGGAACCCGAACCTCAACAACTTAATGTGACTGCATACCATTGACTACTAGCCACCCTTAAAATCCACGAGTGAGAAATGCTATGGCCCACCTCTTCTAGATTGCCACACTTAACTCAAAATTTAGGGCATGTTTGGGAGCGTGGATTTGGAATCCTCCCATCGTGTTTGGTACCTTGGATTCAAAATCCCTGTAATCCAAAAGTATATATGCATATTATATTCATAGTAGTTTGAATAGAGGCGTACACGAGTCGAATCGAGTTGAGCTTGGTAAGCTCGACTTAGCTCGACCAGCAGCTAACCCTAGCTCAAACTCAGCTCAGCTCGATCCTCGAGCATGAATGGCCAGCTCGACTCGATTCGGTCAGTAGCTTAGGCCAGTTGGAGCTAAGTTTGAGCATGTGCGGCATTTTTTCAAACACATAGAGTGCACCTTCATTTTGTTATAGTATGCAAAACAGCAGCAACAATTTACATGTATTTTATCAAACACTCAGCAGGCAGCATCAAAATCAAGATATGGGGATAGTTTTATCATGTAAAGTTTTTTTTTAATTCATTTTTGTAGTGATTTGTTTTATATCCATACCTTCCTCATAACCAACTGATCCTGTGGAGAATGTATGCACTCGAAACAACATTTCATTGAGTCATTTCATCTAAGACTTGTTGAACATCGTTAATATCAGAATAACCAAGTCACCAAACTGATTCGATACGAGTTGAGGTTCGATCCGATTCAAGGTTAGACAAGCTCGAACTTAGCTCGAAATTTTTTCAAGCTCTAGAAATTAGATCGACTCAACTAGAACTCAATTTCGAACTCAGTTGAGCGAGTTAACCTAGCTAACTCGGTTCATGTACAGCTCTAAGTTTTAATTTAATTACAAAATCAATTTTAATGTATCTAGTTAGTACATTTGTGTAATGTTTGACATAATGGTTGTAATAAGCCTGTTGAAATATATATTTTGCCTAAAAATAATGAAATTCCAAGTCTCGGATGGGCCACGAGCATGAGATCACATCCGAATGACTAACTAACGATTTTTAACCATTAATTTACACGGACAATGTTTGGATGGCACAAATTATCTTAATAAAGTAATTATAGTGATGCAGTTGATAATTTGATTATTTTGAGATATCATCAGTGGGCCACATGCGTGATAGATTAGTAGCTTTGTGACACACATGTTACACATGCAACTCTTAAAATGATTTTAAATGTAATCCAAGCTTTCACCTTGGATTTCAAACTAAAGGGGATTTGAAATCCCCTAAATTAAAAACCTCTGTTATTTTATGGTACCAAACATGTAAAGGGATTTGAAATCCTCCCAAATCCAAGGTGAAAGATTTATCCTCCTCCGAAATTCTGCACAAATCAAGCACGACTGCTCCCCTCTTGCTCAAGATGCAAATTTCCAACAACACCTTTTGTTGGGAGCTTGCGTAACAAAAGGCTCCTCTAGACTTAGCACAATATCTGTGTCACATCTACTCCATCCATGCATTAATGATCTAAACCTCAAGTGGGCCACACTACAAGAAGCGGTGGGGACTGTCCTACCATTAAAACCTTCTTAAGCCCCACAAAGGGTGTGTGCTAGGCTGATATTTGTGTTTCCCTTCATACCAATGGGAATCACCGCATGGATGGATATGGCATATAAATATCATGATGGCCCCCAAAGAGATTTTAGCATTGGGAGTTTCCATTTTCACTGTTCCCATGGCGTTGTGTATTTGAGTTTTGGATTTGCCTTTTTTTCGGTCTTATGTCTTAACATGATATTGCCGATGTCACACGGACATTACGGTAGGACATATGCCTTTTTAACAAAGGTTGACAGCCTAACATAAACTAATACAACAAATGTATAATATAGTTTTATATATTTATTATAATAAACCCTGTAAGTCGTTTGTTATAATCTTTTATGGGAAAAATGGGTCAGCCAATAAAAGGTCAGGCCGAAGGGCCTAAACAAGTCCGATCAAACAGCCGATTCGGCTTAAGATCACTTCCGACTAAGGAACTAGCTCGAACTCGGCTCCACAACCACCATCGAGGATAGGTCGGAAGCCTAAGGTCGACTAAGCTTCGCGTTTGTTTGCCTCCAAGTGCAGAGGTTCATAAGTAGTATCTTGTGAATATAGGGTCTATCCCACAAAGAGATAGTTTAGGAGAATGAAAAAAAAAATAAAAAATCAAATGCAAAACTAATTAAGTAATGGAAACTAAACGGATATAATGATTTTAAAAGTTTTGAAGGTATGACTTTTAAATGGAATTCAATTAAATTAAAAACAACACCCAGGTTCAAAGTTCCACACATAAGTTAATAATCTATAAATCATGATGACTTTGATAACACAATTAGGATCTGAAAACTATGGTCGGCCTAATCAGAAAATAAAACAGTTCAAATATTTTTAGTAAATGATATAAGAAATTAGATAATAATGGATTAGCACCATTAACATATATTCTCAAGCGCCAATGATTTTAAGCATTCAATATCCATGAGATAATGAATCAAATAATGTAACAGGTTGAGAATATCTCACATATAAGAAATCTAATTGATCCAGGTTAAGCCTAAGCATCCACCGTATGAATCTCACACGATGGATCAAAAACCTAAACCTAAATAATTAATAACATGCATACACCATTCATCTCATCCTAAAATTCAATCATCATAACTTAAAGAATCATTAAACCCAAGTGCTTTCCTTCTAGCTTGGGCTACAAGGAACTAGAAAAACATAAGTAAATGGCAAATAAAAAACAACAAAAAAGCAAGAAAAAAATAATAAAGATCTAAAAACTTATAAAGAAAAATAATTTTTAAAACTATGAAACTTGAGAGCTCTCTAAAAAAATCCTAGATATGCTCTCTAAAAACCATAGATATCCCCAAAAGTCTTAGGAAACTTATATTTATAGGCTAGTTTCCGTAAAATCGCAAAATCATTTCAAATTTATGCACTCCGTGTAAATTCTGCGCAACTCTTCGTTGTCATCGAACTGCTTTCGATGTCATCGAAAACTGCATCCAATTTGTCTAGCAATCGAACTTGATTTTCCTGTAATTCTTCGATGTCATCCAATAGTGTTCGATATCATCGAAGACTGGCTTTGATGTCATCTAAGCTCAGATCCTGCGAATTTTTATACTTCCTTCCTTTTTCACTTGATTTTCTTGAATCTTGGTGTCTTGAAATCTTCAATCTTGGTCTTCAAAGATCCATTTTTTGCATTGGTGATCTTTGAGCATCAAATCCATGCTTTTAACATTCTTTTCAATCTAAGCTTTTAAACTCACCTTGTAACACAAACATGTATAAAATATACCATTAAGCATTATCATGTTCATAAAACCAATATATAAATGGGGCTGAATATGTAATATTTGAGTCTCAACACTTCGCCTGCCCTTCGAAAAGCTGTCAAGTCGGGGAAACCTCATGTTAGCACAATATCGTTCTTAAAGGTTCTAATGTTACTCCAACCGACCTTACCTAAGATCCCGACTAAAGATCTCAGGAGACCACCGTAACACGAATCTTTCTAAGATCTCGGCCGAATATCTCGAAGAATATCTACGACATACTCGGAATTCGAATCCCTCTACAGTACATTCCTACTAAATAAGGAGATCTCCTCTATGTCACCGCCTCTCCCCAACTATAAATAGGAGCATATCTAATAGTGAAAGGTACACACAAAATCTCTAGCCCAAAATCCCTTACTTGACCAGACCCAGATTCTTTACTTTACTTAGGCATCGAAGGGTCCCCTGCATTAGTCAGGGTCTCCTTTGTCCGTCCCTTGTGTAGGCATACGAAGGTCCAGGAAAGGCTAGGCAGAAATCTACATCAACACAATCTCTTTGTACTATTACACTCATAATCTAGACATTAAAATGTTTTATGCCCATTGAAATTAGGCCTATGAGCAAAAATATCCAAAATGCTGCTCACATCATGTAGCCCATGGTGTATCTCCAAACCGTCCATGGCTTGGGTTTATTGTTATTATTATTTTACCTAGGCATAGATAAAAATTCATCCTGATCCATGGCTTGGGTGGGCCATATCAAAGAAAACAATGGGAGCATGAGGGGTATGCCAACCATATAAAGACTTAATTGGAATGTAGATTCCACCATGTTTTCTACATGCCATCTGATCCTTCATCCGGTGGACCACATCAGGGTGAAGGTGTAAACCGAAACTCAAACTACTCCGAGACTTAGGTTGGCCACATGGCATGGTCGTACAACCTGCATCCCACCGGAGTCCTAGGTTAATAAGATTCTTGGTCAGTAATGTGAACATGAAGTGGAGCACAAGATTCGCTGATTGGATTCCACATACACGTTGCGGGTGGTCTCCACACAGCTCAAGAGTCTCTCCCTAGTTCTTAGAGGGAAAGTATATGAGGCATACTAGATCTTTTATTTTTAAGTTTGTGCATTTGGTGGAACGGTTCGATGGTCTGGATCACTGATCAGATGACTCCATCTTGAATGGACAATTTCAAAAAAAATCTCCAAGGCTGCACCATTAGGACATGGATTCGGTGGTGATCCATCAAGTATGGACCTTGGTAGTCGGTGTTGTATGTGTTTTATCCATGATATCTATTCATTTTGCTAGACACATCCAGATATTAGCCGGACCACACCACAAGAACCATGGGGATTGAACGCCCACCGTTACAGACTTCACGAGGCTATAAAAGTTTGGGATCATGCCTCAGTGGTGGACTCTGGAGAGTTTTAACTAAGGTCAATGGTTGAGTAGGTGAAATCTCACTATGGTGTGAGTGAGTGGGTATGTGTGGAGGTGTTGGTATGTACCTATAAAGAAACAAAGTTTTAGATCAAGCTGAGATTTGTGTTTTCACTTCATCAAGGTTTATGTAAACCTAATCAAGGGGATGGTAAAAACATTACTGTTACCGCTGAAATCTTATCGGTCATGTCCCACCTATATGAGCAATTGGGGTACCTGTACTTCAATGGAGAACGAGAGGACACTGGGGGCGCCAGTTGTGATGGGGACCCTCCAATGCCTAGGTGTGGTTAAAATCAGAATAGTTGCGTGTACCTTCCCTTTTGAGAGAGGTCATATATTTATAGGTATTGTTAGGCGACTTTACGTATTTGAGTAGATCTATAGGATAAGAAGGAGGGGCCTATGTTGGAGTTGGAATCTTTTTTTGAATATTTCTCCGAGTATGCCTCGATTGGCGTGATTTTTTGCTAGAATTTCGTTGGGAAGTCCTCATATTCAGCGCAAGATCTTCTCTGGATGTTTTTATTACAAGCTCGAGGTCGACATCCGCGCTTGTGGTGGTTGAGGCCAACACCCGTGGTCGAGGTCAGCATCTATTGATGAGTCTTATCTCCAAGCTGGATTGACTGTTTTAGCTTGGCCACTGAGCTTCTTTACTCAGCTCATCTCTCTAGTCCTTTGGTAGCTCAGAGGGTCTGTGCTGCTAGTCCTCTACCACGTGTCTCATACATCAAGTTGTCTCGATTTTTCCCATAATAGTTGCTCGTACTTTCAAGTTTTATGTTCATGAGCTTGGGAAGTAGGCAAAGTTGAACTGATATGTGAGCGGGAAACTCTGAACTTCTAACCATGGGAGGTCGGCTCGTTCAATCCGTATTCCTTGATTTTGTCGCCTGGTGATTAAGACAGGAGTTGGATAGAGACGATGCATGTTGTAGTGATCGATGAGGATATTGTGATAGTGGTTTTGTACGAGGCGTTGTGCACAGAGCGACGAGTGTCATTTCGTCTTTCAGGTGACTCACAAGCGGACACATGTCATTGCTTCATTAATGTGGGGCCCTGAGCGAACCCCATAACACTGCATGGAGGAGATCGTGCATCGAGGCATCCTATCATGCCCTTGCGTGTAGTGACATCATTAAATGATCTGCCTTCGAGATTCTATAAATAGGGGTTTTCCCCCATTATGTCGCTCATTGGTTTTATGAGGTTTGAGCTGTGCCAATATGCTTTTCCCTTTCTTTCCTTAAGTTCTTCTCTATCTACTATGCGAATTATCCGATCACTTAGATTTTTTTAGGTACACGTTCTTCTCTAAACTTCCTTCTCCTCTTCCTGTTTCCATTTTCCCTTTGTTGCAATGTCTTTTGAGGGCTCTATGGGTGTCTCTGTTTTGAGGCTTTTTCATGATGTTGTCCATGAATGAAGGCTCAGCTTCTTCAAGCAGCATGTTGACGGAGGTAAGGGCCTTTGCCCCATACACCTGCTGGATGTCCCCGAACTAATATCAGATTTCCTTTAACTTTACTTCCCATGAGACTTCGCTTTTTGCTGTGACCTCCGGAGCTTTACCTCTCCTCTTCTTTTCCAAAGTTTGTCGTAGATTGGACTCGACAAGCTTGATTGTTCTCAATGTTTGCATGAGAATACACCCGCTTCGCGCTAGCCGATCTTTTGCTACACATGAGTCGTGAGGTGCCAACGAAGGTCGGGATTGCTTGGTTGCCACCCCCAATTTCGCCCTTTGGATGGCGAAGAGGGGATGTTGCCTTTCTAATATTTGCATAATGCAATTAAAGTTATCGGTCAGAGCCTTGACTTGGTTCTCTAGGGAGATGAGCCGACTTCCCTTGTTATGAGACCTTTGTGTAATCATTAGGGAAGGGGGGTCGGGCTGAGGAGCTAACTATAGAGCTTAAGGATTTTCAAACTGTTGTTCTGGTGTTGGTTAGGCGATAGCGGCCAAAGCCATTCTCTTTTCTTTAGCCATCAATGGGAGAACTAGAAAGATGAATAAACTAGTTGATGTAGAGGGAACTTCTCAATGGCTTTATGATTATTCTCATGGAAGGCGCCAAATTGTTATCGCTGAAATTTGGTCGATTCTGTCCCACCTTATATGAGTCACTGGGGTACTTGCACTTTAATGGAGAACGAAAGGACACTTGGGGAGCCAGTTGTGGCCGGGGGCCCTCTGATGCCTAAGTCAGGTATATGGACTCAAAGTATGTGTAGTTAGAATCAGGATAGTTGTGTGTACTTTTCCTTTGAGTAGGGTGATGTATTTATAGGTTGTTATGTGATTTTGCGTATCTGAGTATACCTTTAGAATACGCTCGAAGGCTAGTATTGGAGTTGGAATCTCTTTTTGAGTGTTTCTCATATCATGCCTTGATTGGTGAGATCTTCGACTAGGATTTCGCTGGGCAGTCCTACCCATATTTAGTGCGAGATCTTCTCTGGATGTTTTTATCATAAGTTCGATGTTAATATTTGCGCTCAAGGTGGTTGAGGTCATTGTCCATGGTCGACATCGATTGATTAACCTTATCTCCAAGCTAGGTTGATTGTTTGAGCTCGGTCATTAAGCCTCATTGCTCAACTCATATTCTCTAGCCCTTTGGTAGCTCAGAGGGTCTATACTGCTGATTCTATATCATGTGTCTCATACATCAGGTTGGCTCGATTTTCTCCATAACAGTTACAGTAGGCCAATAAACACTTTTAATGGTGGCCGCTCAATCACCATTATTTCATGTAGTGTAGTCCAATCGAGGTTTGGATCTACCTTATTTTTAGCCCCATGCCCTAAAATGAGTTGGAAGATGGGCAGCATGGGTAAAACACATACATTTTGGTAAGGCCCACAATACCGACCAATATCGAGACCTTGGTATTAGAGGGTCACCACTGAATTTGAGTTCGCACCATTCAAATTGAATGGATGGATGAGGGGGCCCACAATATCCAGTGATATTTATATGATCTTAATAACCTCCACATAAAGTTGAAGATGACTGTTCCACATTAAAAAAAAGAAAGTAGAATTGAGCTAATCACCATTTTGATCTTATGGTTCAATGGCTATTGGACACGATTAACAATGTAGATAATCTAAAGACAATATAATGGAAAATAGATATTCTCTCCATATTCTTCCCATGGTCATTTTAATGCTTGTAAAATCTTTAAGTCGCAAAAGTCATTATAAGTAATCGGATTTCAGGGTTGTTTGGATACCTATGTTGCCTTTGAGGACTTTATATGCTATAAACGTACTTTTTAGTTGCAATTTAAAACTTGACAAAAAGGCATGTTTGATATTGCAGGTGGGGGTCATTGTAATATGGATAATATATCTAATTTATCTATCATATGTTTCCTTTGATGCTCTCATGGCTCTAAAAACTAATTGGATTGATCAACAAATGAACTATAAAGTACAAAAGGATAGTAAATCACCATTAAAAACTTTTAGATTACATTTGAGGCCTTATAATAAGTAGAGGATGTTTTATCCATCCAATGTGTGCATGCTTTTATCCTTTTTAGCCCCCCTATGAACTACAAGGTAGAAAATGATAGTACATCACCATAAAAAACTTTTAGATTACATTTGGGGACTTATAATAAGTAGAGGATATTTTATCCATCCAGTGTGTGCATGCTTTTATGCTTTTTAGCGCCCCTCCCCCTAAAAAAAAAAAAAAATCAAAGTAGTTTTTAGTGATTCCAGATTTTGATGGAATTTACCATCCCAAACTCTATCTAGCATAAATACATAATTTATATATTGTAAACACTTTACAAATTAGCTAACACATAATTTTATTTTATAAATAAATTATCACTTAAAAGTTAAATATTATAACATATAAATACTTTACACCTGGAACTTTTTTAAAGTATAAAATGTAAACAATTTATACCCATAACTCTTTTTAAGTGCAAAATGTTTTTAACTTAAACTTTATATGCCTTCCAAACAACTCCTTAATTTTCTTATAATGAAATTCTTGAACATTCAAGTAGTCAAAAAATGCCTTCAGGGGCGGCTCTAAGGGGTAAGCAGGTGAGGCAATTGCCTAAGGCCCCCTAATTATGAAGGCCCTATATTATAGCAAAATTAAAATTTCTTAATTATGAAGGTCCTATATTACAACAAAATTAAAATTAAGAAGAAAAAAAACTTAAAATTTTTGAAATAAAACTTATTAAAAGGCCTACAAAATAGAGATATTTAAAATTTAGTTTACAAATTTGAAATTGAAAACAAAAAACAAATTCTAAAACCTAGCACTATCAATAATAACAGTCTCGATCTTGAAAAATTTCTCAAATATGACATGCATTTTGATATTGATGGTTTGAATTTATTTTTGGAATTAAAAGTTTTAAAAGAAGTTTACAAACATAAATTATTATTCCAATTAAAAAATATTTAATCTAATAAAAAAATTAGATTGTTTTCCAAATTGTTTTATTACATATAGAATACTACTTACCATACTTGTTACAATTGCATATGCTGAAAGAAGTTTTTCAAAACTAAAGATTATAAAAAAATTATTTACGAACAACTATATCTTAAAATAGATTAAATGGTTTAACAATTTTATCCATCGAAATTGGTTTATTGGGTAAACTTAAATACAAAAGTTTAATTAGTAATTTTGATCTGAAAAGACAAGAAACAAATTTATGGTTTAATTTTAAATTTATTAAATTTTTTTTTTTTTTTTAAACTAAAAAACCTTATTTTTTTGACCTGCTCAATGCCGCCGTGAATGCCTCTATCTCATATCTCAATTCTTAGCCCTGAGTTGCCCACGACTAAATCACCGTAATATCTGTTGACGCTGACGCATTATAGTGATTTTGATTAGGCCAAATGCTGCTGTTTCGCATGAGGCACTACAAAATGAGTTTGAAAAGACTCCTAATGAAGTGACTTGATGTATGTGTTGTATCCACACCGTCCATCCATATGACTGATCATTTTAGGGCACGGGACAAATAATGAGTCAGATCCAGGGCAGCAGCGAACCCCACCTCAGAAATCAATGGGGAGAGTGTTGCCCACCGTGGAAACCTTCCTAAGGCCCACCATGACGTTTATTTGAGATACAACTTACAACTTATTCATAGGTTAAAACAGACAAAAAAGAAGGGAAAATACAAATATCAGCTTGATTAAAAACTTCTGTGGCCCTTAGGAGTTTTTAACGGTGAGCGTCACTCACCTACTGCTTTCTTTGGTGGGGACCACTGGATTTTTGTATCTGAATCATTCTTTGCATCACACACTGATATGATCTATCCAAACGGATGGACGGTGTGGATACAAAACATACATCATGCTGGGCCCCACAGAACTTGGTGACGTCACTTCACTAGCGAGTCTCGCTACTCAACCTGTCAGTAGCTGATCCGTGTCCTCTGCTTCACATGCCCATGTCCAACAATAGTCTCACCATGATGAGCCTTTTTAGAAAAATCTGGAAATTGTTGTAACCATCATCTCAACCATTTATTAGCGGTTCAGAAATCGAAAGGTTCCCACCAACGACGTCTCCAGGCATCCACACGAGGTTTCCTGGTATTTACTATGCATCTCAACAGATCAATGGCCTCGATCACCGAAAACTGGACCCCACCTCTCCTAATTGAAAAACCCGAGCATACCGTGCCTATCCTCGGGTCGACGATCCCATAAACCTCTCTACTGTTCATCCGACTCTTGGAACGCTGCAAGAGCCAGCGACTACTAAAAAAAGAAAACTCGAACGAAGCAGAAACAGCCATTTCTGATTCAAAAGAAAATGTATTCTGGTCAGAACTCATTACATAAAGAAGGAAAAATAACAGAAGACTCTTCTTTCCTCTTCTCAAAACGTTTTTCTATAAACTCTCACTCTCTGCTTTCTTCAAAAATACAGTTCTGAAATCAATGGCGACGGCTACCTCTTCCACCCTAAAACACGGGATCTCTCTCTGGTGCCCTCAATCCCCATCTCTGAGACGGATTCGTCGCCCTTCCATCGCTTTCACTACCTTCCGCAGGACTTCTTTCGTCGCATCGTCGGCTGCTTTCGCCAATGAGAATCGAGAGTGAGAATTGACTTTTCTTTCTCACTCTTCTTTTGTTGTACTGGAATTAGATGGAATAGTCTTTCATTTATTACTGCCACAGTGGAAAATCTTGTTGGCTTGAGAATTTCTCAGGAACCCTGTTTGGCTGCCACTTGAAAATGAGTTCATCTTATTTTAGTTAGCAGTAATTATGTATAGAGATTTTGGAAAGGATTAAAAATAATCTCGATAACCCATAATTCACATAAGCTATGATCTCAAATGGATAATTTCTGTTAACTAAAATGAGATGAAATCATTTTAAGTGGCAACCAAACAGAGGCTAAAATTTTGATGTTTTTCTTGTGATATTTCTGGAAAAATCTCGCTGAAAATAAAACATTAAAAATATTATTGTAATATATATATATATATATATATATATATATATATATATATATATATATATATATATATATATATAGGTACAAATAAATTATTTTAATATTTTTAAAAAAAGCGCTTTAAACCTGTGATAATTTCGTGATAAAATTATAATCTGCTGAGAGTCTAATCATCAATCTGGACCATCCATTCACTACCGCTATTGGGAGGCACGATGAAAAAAATGATGACAATTGGACTATCCTAAGTCTTAACCATCTGATGTAGCATGTAGGAATCGCTGGTAAATCTAAAGACCTTTCCTTTTAGGTTGCTCATGATTCCAATGAAACGCTTTGCCCAAATGGCGCAAACCATCTGATCCGTCGCTGGTAAAACGGATGGATAGAACAAAAATGACCAATATGCAAAGGGTCATTGTCACTTGATTAATATGATTTTTGCATCCTGGCATCCTAGCATGACATGTGTCAGCCAAAAAGCTTTGGCACAATGCCAACTTGTCCATGATGGTGACAGAAAGCCTTGAGCTCAAGCTTAAAGATTATTGCGATGTTTGGATTTGATATTTGTAGGTATGTTATTGTTGGTGGTGGCAATGCAGCTGGCTATGCTGCTCGAACTTTTGTCGAACATGGAATGGCTGATGGGAGGCTGTGTATTGTGACAAAAGAGGTATAAATTTCTCGGATGAATGAATGTTTTGTGTGAATTGTAGGATAGCTGTGTAAAATAGCAGTCGCACCAGTTCAATGGGTTTAAAAAAATCTTCTGTTTTAGGTTTAAAATTGGAAGATGCCTTGAATTGTATGAAGCTCTAACCTGTTTATATTATCAAGAAACTCATTCAGTGAGAAAAAAAGGACATCCAAATCAGGGTAGCACAAGTGGGCTCATTTATTGGTGATCCAGACTGTTGATCTGATGGATCTCACCATGGATCAAATATGGCCCAAAATCGCCTTCATTGGAAGACCCTAGCTGTCCAACATTCGGCCTTTTTATTTTTTTGTACATGTACTATTGCTGCATCTTCTTCTTAACTGCCCTTTTCAGGCCACTAGCTGAATGGTTGGATTGTCCCATGGAGGCGATTGTTTTGAGATGTTCTATCCACAGAGGGGCGAATCCTATCAGCTCTATGAATTTTGAGATATGGCCACACTTGTAGAGACTGAAGACCCAAGGATACTGCACACATGCTTAGTTTGAGGATCATATCCTAAGTTTAGTAAAACATTTCTCAAAATTTGGAGTATGAAAAGATATTGATTCCAAAGATTGGTCAAATGTTTGATTTGATTAAATCATTGTGCATCATCTAACAATTTCCCTCTTGGAAACCGGCTTCGCCCCTTTTTTCTGCGATGCATCTTTCTTGAGTTGAATGTTTGCAAATATTATTTACCGGTCCTAATTCAAGTGTTCATGTGTTACACAGGCTGTTGCACCCTACGAGCGCCCAGCTTTGACGAAAGGCTATTTGTTTCCCTTGGACAAAAAGCCGGCACGCCTGCCTGTAAGAATAATGACTTTTGTGTTATCTTGTTATCTCTGAAGTACCAGTTTTGTGATTTGGACACGCAAATTTAATATTTTGTCAATTATTCTTGGAGAGACTGGTGACTTATATATGACCCTAGAAAACCAAATATAGTTTGATTGGCTTTGCCCATGTTTCATGTGCCAAGCAATTCACAAATGACTTAATTAGTGGCCGTCCAATCTGTTGATCAGATGAAAACAGGTTGGAACTAGTATCATGTCATTTATGAGTTGTGGCAGAAATCCAAATGAAATGTTTCAACTTTTGACACGTGCTTTTGTGTTCAGACCATGGCGTGCCAGACGGTTGGGGTAACATCCGTTACGTGTTAATGGGTCGTAACGGGTGTAACCTAACGGCCGTTATGGAAAATGGGGCTGATGCATTTATTTAAGGTCGCAATGGCCGTTACGGCCTGTATAATAAGGGTAATGGCAGTGGCTGTTATGGCCACCGTTACCATTATGGAATACCTCATTCAGACTTTGCCTCAATTTGTCAATGATATGATTGACCAAAGTCATGAATTTGCAAGTGTCTAACTGTGAACAGGCCCATACTCTTATGTATTTCAATCAGAGTGAAGAATGTTACTTTGTGATATGGTTTCTTGCCGTGGGTTGTCTGCAGCATAATCTTGGAAAGCTCTCATAAAATCAGATATGGAAGTAAATCAAATCAGCTGCTTTTTTTTTTTTTTTGGTGGGGGGTGGTGATATGGCTAGTAAGTCTGTTGACATTTGGAGAGGCATAGACATTTAAGTTGTATTACTTAGAATGGATGATATGTAATGGTGGTTGTCCATTTGTTAGTGCCAACATTTTTATTTTTTTTTCATCTCTAACTGACATTTAAATTATGTTAGGGCTTCCATACATGTGTTGGAACCGGTGGGGAAAGACAGACCCCCGATTGGTATAAGGAGCACGGTATAGAGGTATTCCTAGATCTTCTATTCAATCCTCATTTTGGTCATGCATGTCTTTTTATGTTTATTTGTTTTTTTTTTTTATTATAATAAATATCAAGAAAAACTGGAACAGAAAAGATGTGTGAAGGTGATCCAATTGAGACTAGGAGTCTCCATGACAAAGAGAACAATGCATACACCAAAAATATGGACCTCGGTTAACTAGGATATTCACAAAGCTTCTCTTCCCTTCCGTAGAGCATTTGTGGACATACATTCTCCTTATTCAATTTAGGCTAGGTGATGATGATCATACGTTTCTCATCTTCATCATCATCTAAGCCTTATCCCGGCTAATTGGGGTCAGCTGCATCAATCCTGTTTCTTCCACTCTATCAAGGACCATATACTCAGTTAAACCATAGGTCCTCGAGGCTTTTCTTACTACTTCCACTCATGTCCTTCCAGGCCTTCTCCTTGCCCTTATAGAGCCTTCAACTTGAACCAAGTCACTCCTCGCAGGTGTAGCTTTTGGTCTTGCCAACCATCTAAGTCTTCTTTCCCTCATCTTATAACTTATTGATGCTACTCCTAAGTTCCCTCAAATGCATTCATTTCTAATTTATCTTTGTGATGCCACTCATCCGTCCAGACATCCTCATGTAAGCTACGCTCATCCTATGAGCATGTTGTTCCTTAACTGCTCAACATTCTGTTCCATAAACCATGGCTGGTCTTAAAGCTATCCTATAAAAATTTCCCTTTTGTTTGATTGGAACACAACGATCGCATAAAACTCCAGAGGCACAACATCACTTCTTTCATGCACCTTGAATTCCATGGGCAACATCCTTCTCAATCTCTCCACTGTCATGAGTTATCGACTTGTGATATCGTATTGAAAATGGTCATATGGGGTTCTTCTTGGTCAACCATCTTAATGAATTCCTTGTTTCCACTCCTATCATTGCTAAAGTTGCATTCCATATACACTGTTTTAGTACAATCAATATTGTCATTTGCAAATAACGTACACCATAGGACCTCCTCTTGTAAATGTCTCTTTAACTCATCCATAACCAATGCAAAAAGATATGAGGTCAATGCCAACCCCTAGTGTAAGCATATAGTTATTAGAAACTGGCTTGTCTCTCCACATGGTCCTCACATATGTTTCTGCTCCCTTGTACGTAACCTCAATCATGCGAATATATCCTCTCAAGTCCCTTTGTCTTCTCTAGGGACCCTGTCATATGCCTTGTCTAAGTCAATAAAGACCTTGTAGTGATCTTCCTCCTCTCCCTATATCTATCCATCAGCTAAGCAGGGAAATAGCCTCAATAGTTGACCTTCTTGGCATAAATCCAAATTGATTTTCTTGTACATTTGTCTCATGCTTTAACCTCTTGCTCGATCACTCTCTCCAAACATTTGTAATATTATAATTGCAGGATTCTAGTTGTAGCAAGTGTTTGCCATTTGTTGGGAGAATCCTATAAAGTTGCTTGGGTGTGTATAACAAAAGGCATCCACAGTGAAGACCAATGGGAAAGAGATTGAAGAAACCCTATCACCTATTTTTGTAAATTTTTTCATAATGGAAATTTCAAGATTGTAGAAATTGGATATGAAAATTAAATTCTGATGTGGAAAATCATCAACTGTTAAAAGCATAAGATGCACAAAGGATAGTCTTTGTTTTTATGATTGAAAATCAACAAAAAATGGAGTCAAGAATAGAAAATAATACCAGAATTAACTGGGATCTGTGTTCCGGGCAACATATTATTATTATTATTTTTTGGGTTAGCTTGTTAGTACACACCCATGTCAGCACACACTCCATGTTAGCCACCCCCACTAGGGATTGATACCAAGACCTCAAGTGTTGAAACGAGGTATCTCCACTCAGTCTGCCAGTTGAGCTATGGATCTGGGTGTGGGCAACATATTATTGATTTCAGGTAAATTTGAGAAAATGTTGATGATATCATTGTGACAAGGGAGCCTAGACAGAAGGAAAGAACAATTAATAAATGTTCACACATCATGGGAATCTGAAGGAAAAAAACTCAAGTCAGTGAAGATCTATCCAAATATATGTTACTAAGCAAACCAACCATGAAAGAACTGAATACAAGAATATCTCATTTGCCTTGATTGAGATCTGCATTGAGAATACGTTATTAGCACAGAAACTATCAGGACATGAGAGAGGTCTTAATTCTCAGCCAATAAAATTCTCAGGTTCTTGCTTTTGTAATCTCAGAGGCAAAGGATTCATGCCTTCAGTTGAAAAGGAAGGCGATGACTCGTTAGTGTTAAGTGAAACTTCTGACAATTCAACATATTTACAGCACACGTATTGGTATCTAGAGAGCCTCTCTGAATTCAAGCAATTGATTTCAAACCACTTCATCAAATTATTAAAAGAAAGATCTTGGAAAATTCACTAAGAGCAAGATGTAACAGTAAAGGCATCGATAAAAAAGTTACTGAAAAGGCATTAGACTTATGATGAACTCTTCCGGGCTATCATCTGTACATGTACGCAGTGACCAAATGGATAATCCACAACAAATATAACATTGATTGCAGTGACCAATATCAACTGCAGGAAGATGAGGACCCTACCCTATTTGTCGTTATATCTATGTAACCATGTTTGGACATATAGAACACTCATGTATTCTGGTAAGCACACACACTTGCACATGTGCAACCCCATTTTTATTAAAATCCTTTGTGACCAATATGCTGACTCATGCATCATGGCTGAAAATGGGAATGACTGATGTCTTTTCCTGGAACCTTTGAGGCATCTGCTATGTTCAAAAGACTAACTATCAAACTTCGCTTACTTTGTTAATGCAGTGGATGAGAATCAGCATGTTGTTAATTCTGTTCTAGTGTTCAGCTGCCCCCCCCCTTTTATTTTGGGGAAATACTATTTATAATGTTGCCTTCTCATTTTCTTGAAGGTATTGTATGGAGATCCCGTGACAGGCATTGATGTCCAATCACAGACTCTAACTACATCTTCAGGCAACCATCTTAAGTATGGATCCCTTATAATTGCTACAGGATGTGCAGCTGCAAGGTATTCTAACTACTTTGGTTAATAATTTTTACATTTGCCTGGCTAACATGCTAATTGTTATATTTTTGGTATCAGAGAAGACATGAGAAGAAAGTAGGAAAGGAACAATGAGAGAACTCAAGATTCTCTCTCACCTAATCATTTATCTATAAGAGTGGGGAGATATGAACAGTTACGTGGAGATTATAATAGCTTTTAAAAAAAGGGTGCTCAGCAGGAGTACCAAAGTGCACATATGACTTAATATATTTCTCAAATGAGGAACAACTTTAATGTGGTGAGGGTGGTCATGCGATGAACCTATGGGAATTTTGTTTCTCTATAGTTGTTTATCTTTGTTGAAGGAAAATTCGGAGAAATCATGCATATTTGAAAGACTACTAACATTCCTATGGTACTTAATTATTTCAGTTTGTTTCATCTACCCAATACATTTTGTTTTCACAGTGTGGATTTATTAATGTAAGTTGTTACAGATGAACTGGTGTAAGTTCTAGATGATCTGACTTCCTCATTGGTTCCAGATTTCCAGAGAAAATTGGAGGAAGCCTGCCCGGTGTACACTATATCCGGGATGTTGCTGATGCTGATTCATTAATATCTTCATTGGTAACACCATGTCTTCCTTTTTTCTTCTTTCATCGACTTTTCTAGATGTTGATTCATTAAAATTGTAGCTTAGTTCTGTATTGCTGCACGTATTGCTTCTTCCATTTTTCGATGTTGTTAGCACTTCTGTTGTAACCTTGTAGGTAGGGCTGTCAATGGCATAGCGACGAATCTTGTTCTCGGTAATTTCTCAGCACAGAAATTTCTCGGGAGATTTTCAAAAATTGAGGGTATTCTCAGGGTATTGTCTGGAAATCTTGCACAAAATAAAAATACTAAAAATTATTTAATTTAAATCATATATATACATATATGTATGTATATGTATATGGGTTTTGTTAATGTCCCCTATCCTTTTCAATGACACATGGTTGACCTATCATTGATTTGAACCATTCATTAATTCATACAACTAGGAGCAAGCCATGGTGTGAAAAATCATGCCAATAGGATGATCCTTAGCGTTTGATCAGTAGCATGGAAACTGATATCCAAGATTGAGTGGAGAAACAATATAGGTCCAATCATTATCTCGAAACATCTACTAGATTGATCTCACTTTGTATTGCTTAGGATTCCTAAGTAGCACTTTGGTTTTCTGATTCTAACCATATGAATTATGGCTCATAAACAATGGAAGTTTGTAACAAATTGGCCCCATTCAAACGGTTAGGATCATCCTATCGGCGTGATTTTTGAACCATGGTTTGCTTCCATTGGTACTATTGAATGAACCATCCCAAATCCCAATTGATGATTGGGTATCCCACGTGTCATTGGAAAGGATAGGGGATGTTGTTAACATTCCCATGAAGGGGGGACGCTAGCAAACCACACTCACACATATTCACATAACGAATTCCTTAAATTTTTTTTTTTAATACTATTTTTTGCGCTAATATGACGATAAAAATGAGATATCTTGAAATCTGCTGAGATTTTGAAAATACCGCAACCATATTGTCTAATGTATTTCTCATGATATTATTGTGAGATTTTCAAAATCTCGGGGATATTTGTCACATTGGTCAACAGGCTAGGCTAGGGCCGGGCTGAGGTCTGTCTAAGCCCAGCCCACAAAGTAAAACCTAGGCCTAAGCCTGGCCTGGTCTAAAACAAACACAGGCCTGAGCCCGACCCTCAGTGATAATGCATAGCCTTAGCCCGAATCCAGCCCATTCCCGAGATCGAGTCTGGCCACCCACTTTTGTGCAAATCTGGGTTGTTCATTAAGTGTGCCTCATAGTCCATGATATATGACAAAAATGCCCTCGAAATCCTAAATGGCCGGGGCTGGGTTGATGGGCTATTAACCAAAGCTGAGCCCAGCCTGGTTATTAAAAAGGCTTAAATTTTAGGCTTGGGCCTGACTTCAGGCCTAGTGTTCCAGCCTAAGCCTGGCCTGAAAGTTCCGATGGGCCAGCCTGGCCCATGACAACCCTACTTTTAGGGGTTAGAATTGTGGTTTCAAGTTTTCTACTTCATTCAGCAAGTTGAACTTGTTTGTTTTCTGGTCATTTTCTACCCATCGTTGTTATTTATATCATTCTTTTTAATATGCCACACAGTGTGCTTGAGAGTATTTCCATCAAACCTAATTTTTTTTCTCTAACTTATGTTATACATGTATACACTATTAGCCAATGAGGATAATGAATGCCTCCTCTCCATCTGAATCCAAACATTTACAACTATTCTAGGTCTGACAAATATTTAATCAAGAATTAACTTGCTGGGCACATTTTAGGTTGGATCCTGCTGACAATGGATCTGCTTTTGAAATTCCACCAGGAGGAATTACATGATATTCAACCCCAGTATATGCATAGTAACACTGGATTCTCAATTTGTACAAATTGGATGCATGGTTAGTGATCCGTACTGTTGATCTGATGGTCCACAACTTGGATGGAAGATCCTAGCCATCCAATCTTTTGGCCCTTTTTAGTTGAATGTGGTCTGTTTCTGTATTTATTTTCTTAACCGTCTATTTGTAGGCTGCCCATTGAAGGGTTAGTATTGTCTGTGGAGAAGATCTTTGGTACATGGTCCATCCTATACGGGCCCCATCAAATCAATGCTCTGGAACATCAATCGATGGGCTCCATCCGTTCAAACTGAAAACCTGAGGATACAGTTCACGTCCCGAGGTCAAGGATCAGATAGTTCTCCTAGATGTGTGTAATTTTGATTATGCATTTGCGGTCTTAATCCCGTCAATTCTAATAAATTCCTTGGCTCCTTGCAACCCTTCAATTGAAAATGTCACTTTCTGCAATGCTTGAGATGTCGCTTTTGAATCTTAATCCATTAATATCCTCTTTTAACTTCAATAAACCCATAACCTTTTCCGTTATATGAGAAAAATCTGAAGGCTGAATCTCATGTAGCATGCATTCATACCAATGATGCCTTCTTTCTTTTCCTAAATACTTTAGAGGTTGTATTGTATGATTCTTGCTTTAACATGACTTGTGTTGATTATAGGAGAGAGCACAGAAGGTGGTTATCATTGGTGGTGGCTACATTGGTATGGAGGTTGCTGCTGCAACTGTTGGTTGGAAAATCGATACAACGGTATGTTTGCGAGTATATTTGTTATAATAAGGGTCTGGAGCATTACTGATTGCACTGAAGTATTTGAGAATTTCTTGTATCAATGATCACTCTTTTGACATGGTTTTTATGCAGACTTAATGGTATTTCTGTGTAATCACATGGTTAAAGAGTTCATTCTGCAATCCCATCAATTAGGTGATCATCTGGCAAAGAGCACATAGGGTTAGGGGGTGTGCTGGGGGGTCTTTGAGCCATTTTGATTGCCTTGATTCTATGATAACTATTATTCACTTGATTCTATTATAACCAATATATACATTTAAGATCTATAATTGCACACACACCCTAGCAACATAATCATAACCTCGTCCCATACATCTCCAACGAGCTTGATGAATTCTTTTTCACCAATCATTCCCAAGGCATTGTCCTCGGTAAATGAGCCTTCATATCCCTTCTTACAACCTCAATGAAAGTCCTTTTAGGTCTCCCCTTGTCCTCTTTCTAGGCTGTTCAACCTATTCAAAGTTCCCCATCTTATGGGGCCCATCTCTAGTCTTTGTAGCACATGGCCAAACCATTTTGATCTATTGTCCATTGTTCTATCACCTATTGGGTCTGCTCTTAGTTTTCTTTGGATGGTCTCATTCTATCCTTCCTACTCGTAGTCATCTCATGGATCCATCTCAAACATCCTCATCTTTGCAATGCTCATACTTTGCTCCCATTGCCTCTTAATTGCCAAATTAATGCAAGCATGAATGATTGATAGAAGCTTGCGATTAAGTTGTGAGCCTCAAAATCCCAATTTGTTGGTCCTTTGGCTTGTCTGGTGGGCCCCACACTTTGAGTTTCGTATAGAGATTTTTAAGAGAGAGATCCCTTTTGTGGTTCTAGATTGAATCTTTGAGATCTTTATTGGTAATTTTTGTTTAAGGATCTTTAAAGGGATATAAAGTCATTAATGGTTTTCTATTTTGAGAGACTTTAGCGGGATATATTAATTTCTTTGTTATCGGTAGGATATATTAATATCTTTGGGATTTTAAGTGAGAAATTAATTTGGGAATTTTACAAAAAACTACCTAATTAATATGGAATTTACATTCCGGTACCTTTTTCAAAAGGGTTTTCAAAATGCTACCTCATTAATCAATGTAATTGTCATTCCACTTCCTGCCGTTACATTTCTTTAACAACTGATTGGGTGGGCGTGCGTGCAAATGGGTCGGCTACTTAGGTAGGCCCCATTGTAATGTTTATGTAAAATCCACCCTGACCACCAGGTGCGTCACCTCATGTTAGGCCAAGGGCCCAAAAATCATCCCATCCGTGATTCAGGTGGACCATATGATAAAAAACAATGTACAATATAGGGCAATGATTACCCTCCAAATTGTTTCCCTTGGTATGACCCAATTGAATCATTGATGGACCTCATTTTTAGGCCCCAGGCCTAAGTTTTGGTGTGGCATCTAACGGTTGGAGTGGATTTCATATAATCATCATGGCGGGCCCTATAAAATCAAGGATGGATGCCTCTCTACCAACTGTTTTTTTCTTTGGTGTGGTCCACCTGAATCAAAGGTTAGCTTGATTTTTATTCTTACTATTATTATTTGCTTTAGGCCTAAATGGGGATTACACATCTAATCGTTGGAGTGGATTTCACCTACACATTAGGGCAGGCCCTGCCAAAAATAAGTCCTGATGTCCCTTTCCAACCATACAGGGAGATTATTTGGGAAAAAAAGGGAATTGTATGGGATGCTGCTCTTGATTTTGATAGGGCCTACCATGATGTTCATGTAAGATCCACTCCAACGGTTAGATATTTAGTTCCATATTAGGCCTAGAGACAAAAAATCAGGTTGAGCCTAGAGGTGGTCTGAGTCAAGCAAAATTTTCAAGCAGGAAAGAGAAAGAAAAATACAAAAAGAGAGATGCAGGTGAGTTTGTGAGGGCTTTTTGGGGAGTTATTCGGTACTCTAGCAAATCTATGACACTTGATACTCAAGCACTTAGAAATTGCACATATGGCTGTAGAACAAACTATTGCTAAAGGAGTCTCAAAATCAGATTGGATGAACAATCCTAGCCTTTGATTTGTGGACAATTATTTGTGGAAATAGGACTATTGAAAATTATCATTTTTAACCATAAAAAAAAGTCCAATAATCTTATTTTCAGATGACCAAAAAAGAGTAACTTTTCGCTCATGACGTGTAAGGTAGGGCACATGATTTGGACGGTTCAGATTGAATTTCTTACATATCACTTATTCAATTTAAAAATGCCCGTGTATCAGCTGTCACATCCTGCGTATCAGCCATCACATCCTGTTAGACTACCAATGTTTTTCTCCAATCATATCAATCAAAGCTTTCTTGGCTATGTTTTGTGCATGAATGGGACTCACAGGCCCCAAATAGTCTACAACACCTATAAAATGCAGTGTGGAAAACACCCAAGCTTTCAGGGTCTACCATATTGTATACGTAAAATCCACTCTGTTCATCAGGTGAGAACTGTTGTTTGGACTGTACACACAGAAGACAAGCTCAATTAAAAGCTCATATTGGCCACCACAAACGGGAACAATATGAAATTGCTCCCAAAACAGATTTATACACGATGTGGCCCAATTGAGTTTTGTATAAGATTCTTGTATCTTCTCTTCATCTTGGTGAGTTACACTGATTAACGGTTTTGATGAAAGATACACACCATGGTAGCCCCATGCACAAACCTATGGTTGGCATCCCATCCACATTGTTTCATGTGACGTGGTTCATTGTAGTCGCAGATCTAGCTGATTTTTTGACTTAGGGCCTCTCATCGAGGATAGAACCCGATAGATAGAGTGGATTTTACATATAGAACATGATGGGCTCCATAGATCTGAGTGTTTTACGCATTGTGTAAAACATGTGCTGTAGGGATTCCAGTTTGGGACTGAAGTCTTCTTCTATCTTTTTGTGCGTGAGTGTGACCGGAAACCTCTTTAACACACCTGATGTTGTACGATAGGGGGTATAACATCCTAGATCCGTTGGGTTCACTGTGTTTTATTTGTGACATCCACTCTGTTCGTTAGGTTGGACTCTGGTCCAGGGAACAAAACTTGGCATGTTAAAAAAAATCAGTTGAACCCAAACACAAGGAACAATGGAGAGTTGACATGAACCATAGGTTTGTGCATGGGTCCTACGCCAAACAATGTGAACTGAGAGGTTCCTGTGTAATTTGCATTGTTTCCTGCATTGTGGCTCAACTGAGTTTTAAATCTATCCTATTTTCTATATTTACCATGGACATGAGAAGCTCTCTTGAATCTTGATGGTTGGAATGGATCTCACACCTGCCACATGGGCCACATAAAGCTCGCGTGTTCTACTGGCCATATGTAGAACATGCTTGTTGGGAGGATTTACATACGTGAGGGAGAGAGAGGAAAGGGGAGAAAATAAAGAGAAAGATCTTCACAAATATTGAAAAAAGAATTCTTAAAGAGATGGGCTGCCAAGCAGGCAGGCAGCACTATTCGAAAACCCTAATTTCCTTCTAGTATTTAGATTGCGTGGTTGTGCAAGAAGTCCGTTCTCCTCTTCTTATTTTCTTTCTCATCCATCTTACATCAATTGGTACCGGTCCAAGTTCATCTGTGAGCTTGTTTGAGATCAATGGCGACCAGCGAGTTGAATGTTTTGGTAGAAATGGGTAAGTGACAATATTGACTGGAAGAAGTTATTCAAGAGATCTTGAATAGATTGGAAAAGTGACACCGTCTACACCGTGTCAGCCTTCTTGCTTGTGAGATGGTGGCAGCATTGTGGAATCTAGAGGTAATGATTCTTACAGTGTTCTGTTTGATCATCCCCATGGTAGGAGAGTAGACTGATTGGAAGATTATGATTGCAACTATGGTGTAAAAATTGAGACACCCAAATTCTATGGAGATGTGCAGCTGGGGAACTATGTCAATTGGCTGGCTCATGCAAAGCAATTATTCGAATTGAAGGAGATGCCATACAACAAGAAGGTTAAGCTCATGTCACCCGATTACAGGGCCATGCGTTTTTGTGGTGAGTCCGACACCAAAAGACTTGTGAGCTTATTGGGAAGAAAAAGTTGGAGAGTTGGAAGAAGATGAAGGATGCAACATGACTGATGTAGAATGATGCAAATCTAGCTATGTGACTGAGATCCAATATAAAATCAAAGTTATATAAAAGAAAATCACCAAGCTAAATGTGATGCACATGCAAACAAAGTGAAGCCCAAGAGATGATGGGTATGATCTGAGGCCAAATCACAGTCATTAGCCCTTTGACTAAACAAAACGCTTGGAAAATATGGCCCAAGGAAGATAAAAATCTTCCAACTAGCATATGAATAATCCGGGCTCAATTGGTGAAATTTTGAAATCCACGCATGAGTTGGGTCTGATAATAATAGGAAGGGACTGAGGTGTCCCCTAGGATCAGGTAAAAAAATAAAATTAAAAATTCAAGAGAGGACAATGAAAGATAAAATCTCACTTTTTTAGATTTGAAGATTCAAAGGAATCCACCACCTACAAACCATCAAGCATGAAGTGAAAGAGGAAGGATCTTAGGGACGAAGGATAGAGTGGCTTCATACCCTCCAGGCTTCTATCCAAAGATCCAGCCTTCCCAACGTTGAAGGAAGATGAAAGGAAGAAAGGATCTTTACGAGGCCTCCTCAGAAATTTCTCTAAATTCACAATTAGGGCTGGACGTCCCCTCTTGCTTTATTTTATAACAAAAATTAGTTGAAATGACAATTCTACCCTTTTAGTAACAAAAGCAAAAAAATACCCATTATGTCCTGAAAAGTAAAAAAGTATAATCTACCCTCTTAAAAGTCCAATCACAAAATAAAATGTCCATATCATCAAGTAACATAAAAGAACTAATTGACAAAATGGTCCAACATAATCCAACTATCGGATGGCCCTATGATGGGACACAAGAAGATCCAATGGATGGACAATCATGTAGACCACGATCAACGGTGAGATGATCTCCAAATATGATCCATGCCATCCATGCTGTTCTAATGGTCGCCGATGACCACTGGTGATCACCATTAGTCACCTAGCCAAAGTGAAAGTGCCGATGTAGCCTGTCGACGTCTACGTCTCTGATATGTACGGAATGGTGGTGTGATGTCCGCATCAATGACATAAGTTTTTGCCCTCGAAACAAGCCAGAACTCTATTAAAAGTTCCATCACGCATGACCAAAAAGATTTGATTGTTAAAGTGTATATGGAGTTCTTCTGCCATATGATGTGGAATTACGCTACTGAAACAACAAATCAATTGGTAGCAAGGTATGGAAGTTGGTCGGAATACAGGATCCAATAGGAGATTTCGGTGACAAGGGCTTATTCCATGGACGATTCTTACCAACTTGCATTGAAAGTTGAAGAACACACTAGACAGGAGGATGTAAGTAGCTCAAAATCCTCTCACAAGTTTGTGAAAGGAAATCAGGATGAGTCTCTATTGAATCTAAACCTACCACACACCTAAGGTAGTGGAGGAAAGGAACAAAGAAGCTGATCAAGAGCCACCGGATCAATAGCCAAACTTCTGGGCATAATAAAGATCAAACTAACGACTACAAGTATTTCACATTTGGGCATCATTCCTATTAGTGTCTGGAAGAATATTCAATGGTGAAGTTCAGTCATCAGAGAACAAGAAAGATGCTGTATGTGATGAAGTTAAAGGGAGGTAGCAACAGAGACATTTATGGAGGAATCCATACATGGAGATGGATGCCATATCTCCTTGTACCTGTTATGTTGTTTCCAAAATCTTCTGAGGAAGAGGATTGGAGTACTATATGCCTTTATGACAACTTGTACAATGCAATGATAAATGTGCAAGTTGGTGATCAACAATGGCTGTTGTTGGAATTAATTGTTAAACATGATGGTGGAGATATTGAAGATAGATGTTGAGTGGCTTCGTCATCCTCACTGAGTGGCGTGGTTTCATAATGGAAATGAGATTGAGGTAACACATTGTTGCTTGATTTCTTTTTCCATTGATGACAAGTACCATGATGAGGTTTGGTGTGATGTGTTGTTGATGGATGCGTGCAATGTATTACAAGGAAGGCCGTGGATTATGTTTGGGACCTATGATATGTGTGAAAGAAAATCCCTTCACTATTGAGAAGGATGGGAATACATTGAAATGCATTGACTATCTTGCAACACCTCCAGATGTTCATCTGCACTTTATCCACCCGTCTTTGATTGTACTTGCAATATCATCGTCTATCCTCCATCTTTTGAATTATACAGCCAAGGTAATGAAACATGTTGCTTTGGGGAGTCTTGTGGCCATCAGTCTAACCATAACCTCGACTATACTAAAGTTGCATTCCAAATACTCTGTGTTGTTTCTATTTACGGACAAATGACTAATTATAACACCTACTGAACCTTGACGTTAGATTTCCAATAAATTTATGACATATAGAATTCAGATTTTTCTGTTATTTATTTATTTTTTATTTTTTATAAAGCAACTGAGAAAATATATAAAAGAGAAAAAGAAATACAAAGAGGACTGCTGAGATAGCAGCCAAGAGGCAAAAAACTAAGAACCTAGAAAAGAAAGATCATCGTCCTTTAAACGCGAAACAATAGACACCCATTCAACAATTAACTTTTTGACAAAAGATCCTACTGATCTGGCCGAAGCCTGAGAGTCATTGAAGCATCTTTCATTCCTCTCCTTCCAAGCCGCCCACCAAATAGCAATGATCCCCATTCTCCAAAGTTTAGTTTTCACTTTACCAAGCTTTGGCCCCTGCCAGGCTGCAAGCAAAGATGCTGCTGAATTGGGGACAACCAACAATATTGAAATGAGACCAAAAGTCCCACATAATTAGAGAAATGAAGGGGTAGTGGACGAAGAGATGGTCTACTGTCTCCTCGTTATGCATACAGTAGCGACAGACATTGATAATCTGCATACCACGTTTCCTTAGATTGTCTATAGTGAGGATACGATTCATAGCAGCAAGCCACCCAAAATAGAGAAACTTAGGAGGGGCGGCGCATTTCCAAATGAAGGGCACTGTCTGCTGAGATTGAGGAGGAGTCTGAGCTAGGGAAGAGTATAAAGATTTCACCGAGAAGGTGCCAGATCTACGACCATTCCAGCGCAAATCATCAATAGAGGACGGGTCCGGAGAAACAGTAGAAAGGCAATGCATTAGTTGGACATATTCTTCAACTTCCCTATTATGCAGATTTCGAAAGCAATTGATTTCCCAGGTTCCGCTGGTCCCTACTTGGGAGAAGTTGCTAGCAATCACACTTTGTTTATTGATAGCGATGCAATATATACCCGGAAATCTACTGCTAAAGGTGGACTCTCCCAACCATTGATCTTCCCAGAACCTGATTCTCATTCCGTTACCCACGATGAAGCCTATTTTGGACAACACCATTGATTTATGGCGGAGGATGCCTTTCCAGACGGAGGAGGCCCTATAGGAAGAGGTGTCGTTGGTCCACCAACCACCAGTAGACGTGCCATATTTCCCTTTTATGACAGTGTTCCACAGAGCATCGGTTTCCTTTCCCAGGTGCCAGATCCATTTACCCAACAGAGCCTTTTTCATAAGCTTGATATTTTTAATGTTAACTCCCCCATTCCTGACGTGCGTGCACACAACCTTCCAATCCAATAAATGAAATTTGTTATGATTATCTTTACCGTTCCAAAGAAATTCCTTTCTGAGCGTGTGTATTCGATTCAAAACTGAAGTCGGACATCTGTAGAGAGACATATAATAAAGGGGAAGGTTGGACAGCGCTGCTTTGATAAGGGTGATTCTACCTCCGATCGATAAATATCGGCATTGCCAAGTTGCAAGTTTTTTTGAATTTTAGCGATAATATGATCCCACATTGCAATCGAGGGGGCGCCAACGGAGAGAGGGAGACCAACGAAAGTCGTAGGGAAGGAAGCTCGAGAACAACCCAATATAACAGCGAGAACTTGTAGCTCATGATCCGATAGGTTGACACCATAAAGTTTAGACTTGGCCATATTGATTTTCAGACCGGAAACCGCCTCAAAACATCTTAATGTTGCATGGAGATTGTTAATCGAAACCTCATCTGCCTCAATCATAATGAGGGTATCATCAACAAACTGAATGTGGGAGAGACGAGGAACATCACATATGCATTCATTTATAAATTGGAACATGTTTATGGTGGTGTAACGGTCCACTCTTTGGTGAGAAGTTGTATCGGACTATCTGATGAATTTATGAACCAGATAACCTGAATTTGACTACAAAATTCATATATTTAATTTTCTAACTATCTACTATCAATGATAGATATATTAGAATGAATGTAATATGAAAATATCTTACATTTAGGTGTTTGCAATTATTTTTGAGGGCCAAAATTCATGCGTAAATAGAAAAAAATATATAAAAAAAATATAAAATGGCACCCCAAATATGTAAAATGCACATTAACATGTTCTACTATGATTAACACATCATATGACATCATTAAAACAGCAAAAGAATCATTAAAAAATGATTTTTCGAATTTTCAAAAAAAGGGCCAAAATAAATGCGTAAATAGAAAAAAATATAAAAAAAATATAAAATGGCACCCCAAATATGTAAATTGCACATTAACATGTTCTACTATGATTAACACATCATATGACATCATTAAAACAGCAAAAGAATCATTAAAAAATGATTTTTCGAATTTTCAAAAAAAGGGCCGAAATAAATGCGTAAATAGAAAAAAATATTAAAAAAATATAAAATGGGACCCCAAATCTGTAAAATGCACATTAACATGTTCTACTATGATTAACACATCATATGATGTCATTAAAACAGCAAAAGAATCATTAAAAAATTATTTTTCGAATTTTCAAAAAAAGGGCCGAAATAAATGCGTAAATAGAAAAAATATAAAAATATATAAAATGGCACCCAAAATCTGTAAAATGCACATTAACATGTTCTACTATGATTAACACATCATATGACGTCATTAAAACAAAAAAAGAATCATTAAAAATGATTTTTCGAATTTTCAAAAAAAGGGCCAAAATAAATGCGTAAATAGAAAAAATATTAAAAATATAAAATGGCACCCCAAATCTGTAAAATGCACATTAACATGTTCTACTATGATTAACACATCATATGATGTCATTAAAACAGCAAAAGAATCATTAAAAATGATTTTTCGAATTTTCAAAAAAGGGCCAAAATAAATGCGTAAATAGAAAAAAATATTAAAAAAATATAAAATGGCACCCCAAATCTGTAAAATGCACATTAACATGTTCTACTATGATTAACACATCAAATGGCATGATTAAAACAGCAAAACAACCATTAAAATTTGATTTTTCGAATTTTAAAAAAAGGGGCCAAAATTCATGCGTAAATAGAAAAAAATATTAAAAAATTATTAAATGGCACCCCAAATCTGTAAAATGTACATTAACATGTTCTACTATGATTAACACATCATATGACATGATTAAAACAGCAAAACATATTAAAAAAAGTATAAATACCTATTTTTGACGAATTTCTGAAAAATGGCCCACCGAGCTTTGATTCAAAAAAATTTGTGATATAATGTGTTTTTATCTCAAATACCTAGCTAAGGTTGGTCGAAATTAGTAGTAGAAGGAGTGAAAAACAGTTTGGAAGCAAAAGGTTTCAAAAAAACAGCAAAAAACGAGCTAAAAATGAAAAAAAAAAAAGTTACCGTTTCGGGCCCGTTACGGCCGTTACACCCCGTAACGGGCCCGTATCGGCCGATACGGGTACAAAAAATCGTATCGGCCGATACGGCCCCGAAACGGGTAACGGTTCGCACCGTTACCGTTACGTATCGGCCGATACGGCCGATACGTAACCGATTCGGCACACCCTGGTCCGACACCAAAAGACTTGTGAGCTTATTGGGAAGAAAAAGTTGGAGAGTTGGAAGAAGATGAAGGATGCAACATGACTAATGTAGAATGATGCAAATCCAGCTATGTGACTGAGATCCAATATAAAATCAAAGTTATATAAAAGAAAATCACCAAGCTAAATGTGATGCACATGCAAACAAAGTGAAGCCCAAGAGATGACGGGTATGATCTGAGGCCAAATCACAGTCATTAGCCCTTTGACTAAACAAAACGCTTGGAAAATATTGCCCAAGGAAGATAAAAATCTTCCAACTAGCATATGAAGAATCCGGGCTCAATAGGTGAAATTTTAAAATCCACGCATGAGTTGGGTCCGATAATAATAGGAAGGGACTGAGGTGTCCCTTAGGATCAGGTAAAAAAATAAAATAAAAAATTCAAGAGAGGACAATGAAAGATAATATCTTACTTTTTTAGATTTGAAGATTCAAAGGAATCTACTACCTACAAACCATCAAGCATGAAGTGAAAGAGGAAGGATCTTAGGGACGGAGGATAGAGTGACTTCACACCCTCCAGGCTTCTATCCAAAGATCCAGCCTTCACAACATTGAAGGAAGATGAAAGGAAGAAAGGATCTTTACGAGGCCACCTCAGAAATTTCTCCAAATTCACAATTAGGGCTGGACGTCCCCTCTTGCTTTGTTTTATAACAAAAATTGGTTGAAATGACAATTCTACCCTTTTAGTAACAAAAGCAAAAAAATACCCATTATGTCCTAAAAAGTAAAAAAGTATAATCTACCCTCCTAAAAGTCCAATCACAAGATAAAATGTCCATATCATCAAGTAACATAAAAGAGCTAATTGACAAAATGGTCCAACATAATCCAACTATCGGATGGCACCATGATGGGACACAAGACGATCTAATGGATGGACAATCATGTAGACCACGATCAACGGTGAGATGATCTCCAAATATGATCCATGCCATCCATGCTGTTCTAATGCTTGCCGATGACCACTGGTGATCACCATTAGTCAGCTAGCCAAAGTGAAAGTGCTGATGTAGCCTGTCGACGTCTACGTCTCTGATATGTACAGAATGGTGGTGTGATGTCCGCAGCAATGACATAAGTTTTTGCCCTCGAAATGAGCCAGAACTCTATTAAAAGTTCCATCACGCATGACAAAAAGATTTGATTTTTAAAGCGTATATGGAGTTCTTCTGCCTTATGATGTGGAATGACCCTACTGAAACAACAAATCAATTGGTAGCAAGGTACGGAAGTTGGTAGGAATACAGGATCCAATAGGAGATTTCGGTGACAAGGGCTTATTCCATGGACGATTCTTACCAACTTGCATTGAAAGTTGAAGAACACACTAGACAGGAGGATGTAAGTAGCTCAAAATCCTCTCACAAGTTTGTGAAAGGAAATCAGGATGAGTCTCTGTTGAATCTAAACCTACCACACACCTAAGGCAGTGGAGGAAAGGAACAAAGAAGCTGATCAAGAGCCACCGGATCAATAGCCAAACTTCTGGGCATAATAAAGATCAAACTAAGGACTACAAGTATTTCACATTTGGGCATCATTCCTATTAGTGTCTGGAAGAATATTCAATGGTGAAGTTCAGTCATCAGAGAACAAGAAAGATGCTGTATGTGATGAAGTCAAAGGGAGGTAGCAACAGTGACATTTATGGAGGAATCCATACATGGAGATGGATGCCATATCTCCTTGTACCTGTTCTGTTGTTTCCAAAATCTTCTGAGGAAGAGGATTGGAGTACTATATGCCTTTATGACAACTTGTACAATGCAATGATAAATGTGCAAGTTGGTGATCAACAATGGCTGTTGTTGGAATTAAGTGTTAAACATGATGGTGGAGATATTGAAGATAGATGTTGAGTGGCTTCGTCATCCTCACTGAGTGGCGTGGTTTCATAATGGAAATGAGATTGAGGTAACACACTGTTGCTTGATTTCTGTTTCCATTGATGACAAGTACCATGATGAGGTTTGGTGTGATGTGTTGTTGATGGATGCGTGCAATGTATTACAAGGAAGGCTGTGGATTATGTTTGGGACCTATGATATGTGTGAAAGAAAATCCCTTCACTATTGAGAAGGATGGGAAGACATTGAAATGCATTGACTATCTTGCAACACCTCCAGATGTTCATCTGCACTTTATCCACCCGTCTTCGATTGTACTTGCAATATCATCGTCTATACTCCATCTTTTGAATTATACAGCCAAGGTAATGAAACATGTTGCTTTGGGGAGTCTCGTGGCCATCAGTCTAACCATAACCTCGACTATACTAAAGTTGTATTCCAAATACTGTGCTGTTTCTATTTACAGACAAATGACTAATTATAACACCTACTGAACCTTGACGTTAGATTTCCAATAAATTTATGACATACAGAATTCAGATTTTTCTGTTGTTTTCTTTTCATAGTTACTGAAACTTGATGGTAACTTTTCAATAAATTTATGACGCATGATACATCCAATTTTTATGTTGCTTTCTTGTCACAGTCTTAAGTGTTTTCTAGTTTCTTTTTGCCAACTAGGTTAGAAAGGATTATTTGTCTAGATCTTTTCTTGTTCCCTTCAACACAAATCAATAATGTTGAATCAAGATGCTTGGTCATACTTATGGGTTCTCACAAAGATCTTCTCTAGTCTTTTCTTTGTCAGTCTTCCTTTCAAGATTAATCCTTTTCCTATGTTTCGAAACTTTATATGGCAAGAAGAGTAAATTATCTTCTGTGACTTTCTTGGAAATCTTATGGAATGCCCTTATCTGGCTGCTCACTTCTTGTATCCATTTTTGTATGGTGCAAGGGCTCGCATGGGTTGTGCTTAATGAAGTGGTCTGTTTGAGCCTCGTTCATATGGATCGTGTTTCTCTCGGAAGAAATGTGCTTCTTATATATAAAAAGGAGCTTTGTGAATCACTGATGATGGGTTTATGGTTCAGGCATGATTTCTTCTGCTTATGATATATTGATTATGCTACGGTAAAAATCTTGTAGAAGCTGTGGTTTGTGCATCATGTGACTCTCTATCTTAATCTTATAGAACTTCTACAAATTAAATTATGTTTGCTCAAATGCTTCATTGTCACTGGTCGATCAGACAAATGCTGCTTTTGCAAGTCACAGTGTGGGATTTGCATCCTTCTTCCCTCCTTTTTTCTTTTCGTAGTTAATCAGTTGTGGCAACAATGTTCAGTTATAACTTACCGTGGTTTAAATAGATCATATTTCCAGAGGATCATCTCATGCCAAGACTTTTTACTCCTTCCCTAGCTCGGAGGTATGAAGGGCTCTATCAAGAGAATAGTGTCAAATTCTTGAAGGTAATGTTACATTTTATAAGACATGACATTTGCATTTCACTAGTTGTTCCATTTGGTCTTAGGAATATATTGACTGTGCTTCTTAAATTTCCTCATATTTATTGATAAGGGTGCTCGTATCGACAAAATAGAAGCTGGTTCTGATGGAAGAGTGGCTGCAGTCAGACTTGCAGATGGATCCACTGTAGAAGCAGACATGGTACTTCTATTCTTTGATATGCGTGCTTCAAAATAATTACAAAAGGAAAATTTCAAAATAATCACAAAAGGAAATTTTCAAAGAGATCAGTGGACTCTTTTTTTTTTTTTTTGTCGTGGTTTGTATCAGGATCCTTTAGACATTTGGTTCTAAAATTTGCCAGAAGCAAAATGGGGTGGTTAACATCAGGTTGCTATAAAATTAGGCTTTGATAGTGTTGATTCACTTTCCATTTACAAATAAGGAAACACACGATGCATTTCATGATCTTTTTTCGTGATGCAATTTTGTCCTGTTAGACAACGATGGAGTTGTTGACAGTGATCCTTGTGAACTGGATGCTGCTGGGATTTAATAGTTTATGAGACATGAGCTGTGTGACTCTGTTAAACACGGAGGTTCTTTAAAAATTGGATTCTCCGAACATCCGTACAAATTTTATCTAATAAAATATTTTATATTGTGAGTTTTATATGTAAAAAACCAATAACTATAAGTATAATAATAAACCTAAAATTAATTATTTATATGTAAAAGGTTCTCTAAAATAAAAAAGTAGCAACTAAACAAAAAGAATAGTTTATTATTGGAGTGCCAGGCACAAAGGCATGGACTGGTGGACATGGTGCAATTTCATAAAGTTGTGTCCTCGTTATTCACTTCTGTAATGCACCATTTTAGATATTTTTGGACCATGGGCTCTCTCTACATGGTAGGCCTTCTCTTGCTAGACCATGGGCCATCTCTTATTCTCCTTCCATTTCTCTTATTATTATTTTTTTCTTTTGCTCTTAGTTCCAAGGGTATTTTATATAATTTGGGACATTGATTAATAAAAATAAGAAGAGGGTTGGATCTCCAATCCTAGTTTAATTGAAAAAAAAAAATCTCTTAAAGGCTTTTTTTCCCTTTCTTTGACATGGTATTGGAGCAAAAACGCTCCTAGGGTTTTCTCCTCGTCCTCCCTTTCTCTTCTCTCTCTCTCTCTCTCTCTCTCTCTCTCTCTCTCTCTCTCTCTCGCTTCTTGTTCTTTTGTTTTTTCTTTTATAAAAAATTTCTCGATTTGAGTGTCGTTGCAACCTAAATTAGCTGTTGAATGTGATTAATGAGGGGGGGATCCTACAACAATTTCTATTTTTCTTTGAAGGGTTGTTGGACATTCAGTTTTGATAAGGTTTTTGGGCCATTTTTCTTCCAGTTTTTCAGAAACTGGTTTGTGATAGCTAGGTTTTGCTGGATATTTTCATTTAGACAATTTTTTTGGTTTTTTTTTTTTTTGTCCTGATTTACAATGGTTCTGTTGCAGCCAACAATTAGGTATTTGAGATTTGTGTCAAGATTTGTTGATATTGAGTAAATTTCTCTGTAAGATCCAGTTCTCTTGAGTGGTTTGATTTTGACCTATGAGGATTGCCTTTTTGAAAAATTTTGGTGTTTTTTGAGACTGCTGTAAGTTATAGTTGGTTATAACAATTTTTTAAATTAATTGGTGTGAATTTTTGATATTTAGTATTCTGTTAATTGTTTGGGATTAAATATCACTTCATCATCAACATCTAAGACAATTGTTCTCACGACCTCCAGGACGAAGAGGTTGATTGTTCATTATGAGAATCCTATGTTGCAGATTCCAACTCATTAGCTTAAGTCCAACGATTATCTTCATTGGTCAAAAGCTATTGAGATGTTTGTTGGAGGAAAACAAAAGTCAAAATATATAGATGGTGGTGTGTAGGAACCTCTTCTGACTGATCATTCTTATGGAGAGTGGAAATTGAACAATTTTTTAGTTGTCCTGGCTTTTGAATTCTATGTAACTAGAGGTTAGTAAATGAATTTTTCTGTTTATCACTGTGTGTGAGATTTGATTGACTGCTTATGATTTGTATGCTAATCAAAATAATATGACCCAAATTTACACCATTTATCAGGAGATTAGTCATTTGAGATGATTTGTGACATGAATTTTCTTTCCCGGATGATCTTCAATTGTTTGTTCTATAGATACAGAGGCATGTAAAAGAAGTGTTTAGAAGAAAAAGATATTCGAATTGTTAGCAGGTCTTAATTTTAAGCCCGTTCCAGCTCAGATTATTGGTTCTCCTACTTTACCTTCACTTAACAATGTATATTTTTTTACTTTTATGAGATGAGAAGCGTCGAACAAACAACTATGTGATCAACTGTGGCTAAGAAATCTGTCCTAATGATAGGATTCAATAATTTTAATAATGCTGATGCTGGCCGAGATAGAGGTATAGGAAGAGGAGATTGTGATGGTGGCCAAGGTTGTGATCATGGTATTGGCCATGGTCATGGTGGATCGTCTGTGCACTCATTGTGGTAGATATGGACATACCGTTGATTATTGTTGAGTTCTTCATGGTCGAGATGCTAATCTTACAGTTACAGATGGTTAGGATTGTCGGGTTATTGTTGGGTATGTTGTACCATTGATAAATTCACTCATGCTTCCACCAACTAGTGATGTGGTTCATCCCTCGAAAAGTGAGTATAATGCCTTACTAAGGGATATCACTCATAATAAGGTCTCTTCATTTGCATCTTTGGTTTAGGCCGGTAATACTTTCAGTCTTTGACACTACTTTTGCATCAAGTCCCTGGGTAATTGATTTAGAAGCTATTGATCACATGATCGGTATATCTATTTCTTTTCCTCCATTTACCTCCAATCCTAATTTAGGTTGTGTGAAATTAATAGATGGTAGCCTAACACCTATTGGGAAAAATTGTATTGTTTCCGTTTCACCATCGTTCTCCTTGCCCTTCATTCCTAATATTACTTCTAATTTGTTATCCGTTGGTCATATTACAAAGGTGCTAAATTGTAGTGTGACACTTTTCCTGATCATTTTGTCTTTTAGGATATGAAAATGAAGAAGTTTCTTAGTGTTGGACATGAGAAGGATGAATTATACATTCTTCATTTGAATTCATCAAGTTAGTTTAGCGAGCATCTTAGTGTAAAAAATGAAGTGCTTCATATTTAGCATTATCGGTTTGTTCACTCTTCTAGTTTGATTTTACGGTCTTTGTTGCTCTAGGTAGTTCTAGTGATGTTAAGAATTTATAATTTCAGACTTGTATTTTAGCCAAACATTGTAAGCCTATTTATCTTCCTCCCAGGAGAAAGAATAGTATAATTTTCTTTAGTTCATTCTGATGTATGAGGTCTAACTCCCATTGGTTCTAATGGATTTAAGTATTGTCTCGTAATTGATGATGCTTCTCGTATGACGTAGATTCATTTGATGAAAAATAAGGATGAGGCTGGCTCCATTTTAAAAGTGTTTCATAGTTGCGTTAAAAATCAATTTAATATGAACATTTACTCTTTGTATAACTATAAAGGAATATGTTTCCTATTCTGTAATGCCTTATCTTTAGGAGCATGGTATTAGTTCTCAAACCGCTTGTGCTTATATCTCGCCGCAGATTGGAATTTTTGAGAGAGAATAAGCATCTCCTAGAATTCACTCATGCTTTTCTCATTGGCATGTTTGTTCCTAAATCATTTTGGTCAGAAGTTGTCCTTATTGCATATTATTTGATTAATTGTTTGCCTACTAAGATTCTTTCTGGTTAGTCTCCTATTCAATATTTTTTGGTGTTCTATTCTATCATTGAAATCCCATTGTAAGTCATTGAGTTTGTTTCTTACGTCTATAGTACTGATCCTCATCAAATAAATTATCAAATCGGGCCGTCAAATGTATTTTCTTGGGACATTCATCTTCAAAAAAGGGGTATAAGTGTTTTGATCTAGTCACTAAAAAGCATCGTCTCCGTGGATGCTAAGTTTTTTAAAGATATTTCGTATTTTTCTATAGGTCAGGGAAAGCACAATTCTGTGGATCTTGTTGTTCTTGAGTATGATTGTTTCTATTCATTCTAAACCTGATAGTGTTAAAGATAAGGTTATTTCCGATTTACAATCGACTAAACCAAAGTTAATGGTGTATGAAAGAAGGCATGTTCGTACTCTAGTTCTTCCTTAGGTCACCACGAAGCATGCTCCTTTGGCGACAAGTACTGATAATGCTCATATTATCTTGCCTATTTATACCGATCCATATTTAGACTCATCCTTAGATTTCCTTGTTGCTATCAACAAAGCCAAAAGACAATGTACTTCTATTCTTATTGAATGTTTTGTTTCCTATTATTCTTTTTCTTCACTTCATAGGTCTTTTGTGTTTGCCATTTAGTGTTCTTCTTCCACTATTCCAAAAAATATTAAAGAGACTCTTAATTCTCCTCTGTGCTCACAATCTATGGAGGAGGAGATAGTCACCCTTGAGAGGAATCATACATGTGACATGATTGATTTGTCATTTGGGAATAATATGGTGGTTTTATGCTCTTAAGTACAACCCCGATGGTAGTATAACTCGTCTTATAGGTAAAGGATATAACAAACATATGATTTTGGTACCAATGACAATTTTTCTTGCTTTTAAATTGAATCAGTTGTTGCACCCATTAGATGTTAAGAATGTCTTTTTGAATGGTGATCTGATTAAGGAGATTTATATGCTTCATCCTCCTAGATTTGCTAGAAAGGGGTGGAAGGAAAGGTATGTTGTTGTAAGAATGCTTTATATAGTTTGAAGCTGGCTTCGCGAGTTTGGTTTGAGAAGTTTAGTGAGGCCATAATTTGTATTCGATTTACTCGCCTCCACCTTGAGCATTCTGTGTTTGTTAGGTATTATCATTGTAGTACGCATGTGGATGATATCATTGTTATAAGTGATATGCTATTGCAATTTATGAGTTGAAACTTTATCTAGGCAAGGTTTTTAACATAAAAGATTTGAGAATACTAAATTACTTTCTTAGAATTGAAGTCTCTCATTTTAAAAAAGGCATTGTTTTATCTCAACAAAAATATGCCATTGAATTATTAACTTCAATTGGTAATCTTGATGGTCATCATAACTAATATTTGGTTGGTCTGTTGATATATTTGACTATTACCTGCTCAAATTTATATCATGTAGTAAGTTTTGTTAGCCAGTCCATGCATGCTCCGCGATCCAGTTACCTTAAGGCAGTTCATTGTATCTTACACTACATTAAGTCTTCCTCAGGACGTGGCATCTTACTTAGCAGTCACAATAATCTTCATATTAAAGGCTATTCTGATGCAGATTGGGTTGGCTTGTTAGATTGTCAACGCTCTACGATAGGATACTGTACCGTTTTCAAAGGTAATCTCATTATTGGAAGACTAAAAAGCAAATGGTTGTTGTACGACTAAGTGCTAAGGCCGAGTACCATGCTATGGCGAATACTGCATGTGAAAATTTACAATTAAAAGGTCTTGTTGCGGAATTGGGATTTCCGATAAAGATTTTTGTGCCTATGTATTGTGACAATCAAGTTGCAATGCACATATGATGTAGGACAATTAACCATTTGCTCTAAAAGCTCGAACTGTTAGAGCATGGCGAATTAATCCCTTTATCTCATAGCCCAAGCCCTACATCTCATGGGTTAGGACCTCGGTCGAACCCCCCTCGTGGGCCCCAAATCACATAGGTACTGCCTCACACGGGCCGTCTACCCCGAGTGTGTCCCCGCATCCCACAAGCTACCCCACTCGAGCCCGGTGTAAAATGTGCATTAATCACCCCCGGTCGAACATGAGACCTCCCCCGTGGGCCCTGCCCACCCCAAGTGTGCCCCTGTATCCCACAGGCGACCCCACTCGAGCCTGGTGTGAAAATGCTGCTGCATTAATATAACTTCTAATTTTGTTTTTCATAAGCTGATAAAACACATTGAAGCTAATTATCACTTTGTTCATGAGAAGGATGTTGCTGGAATTATTTCTACTCCCACTATTCCATCTATTGCTCAACTTGTGGTTATCTTCACTAAGGCTCTTATCATTAAAGTTGGACAATATATTTTTGGAAAGTTGGGCGTGATTGATATATATGCCTCAACTTGAGGGGGTGTAGATACATTTGGACCGTTGGCCTTCTCTCTGGACCGCAGGCCTGCTCTCTCTGGACAAATGGGCCTTTTTTGGTGGATCATGAGCGCCTCTCATTCTCCTCTTATTTCTCTTATTATTTTTCTTACTTTTATTTTTTCTCTTTTGCCCTTGGTTCCAAGGGTATTTTGGGACATCACTTAATATAAATAAGGAGGCTAGGTGTCCAGCCTTAGTTTGAGTTTTTATTCTTCCAAAGCCTTTTTTCTCTCTGAAAATCATGATATTGAATCATGCTTATTATGTTATGTTTCAATTGATGATATCCAGCATAGTTATCAATTCTTAGTGATCAATATAATTACATTTGTTGTTTGTTGTTGTCATTATTTTTATGAAAATAATATCTATTGCTAACTTACTTAAAAAATTAACAGGACCTGTAATTCTGAACCCAACATCTATTCTAGCATCCTGCTTCTATTGATTATGTTCCACCGATTCTGACTTTGAATGGATGCATCTTCTCCAACTTTGCTAGAAGATGATGCTAACTTGTTGATTCTTGTTTGACTTAGTTTAGTGCTAGTTAAGGATGGGAAGATCTTCTACTGAGATATCTATAAGAAGATATTGAGGATGGTGGGAGGCATGTTTTAAACTAACACATTTAGGCATAATATCAAGATGACTTCTATTGGACTACAAGGCTTCTACCTGACCAAGTTGTTTATCTAATTTTCGAGTTCCCCCTTTACTTTTTCTCATCAGTTATTTGTCCATAAAACAACTGGCACATTCATCATGGGATACCAAAAGTTCAATTTGTTATAAGCTACTACAACTGTAGTTTCAGAACATCCAGTTATGTTTAATTTTCATCCCCTGGATCCAATGACCCATTACGTGAAACTGGATGCATGATTTGATTGGATAAGGCTCATTTCAACACTTTAAACATGAGGCGATGAGGTTCATGAAATTTAACATCGTTCATTAAATGTAGGTTATTGTTGGAATTGGAGCAAAGCCTGTTGTCGATCCCTTTGAGGCTGTGGGCTTGAACACGACCGTTGGAGGATTACAGGTCAGTGGAATGTTAATAAAATCCTGTTTATACTCATTCAAACTCATGCACACAAATTTGGTTGCCTTATTATATATTGTTCTCGCAATACATCAATTTACTGGGAAGCTATCTATGTGAATGGTGGATGGATCACTTAATACCATTCCTTGATCCCTATCTTTCTGTTTTCAGTGGCATGCAGTGAGCAGCCTTTGTTATCATTACTTCATACATCACCTCTTGCATATCCATAACTCACTGTGCTTCTCTGCAAAATAAGCTCTCTCTCTTTTTTTTTTAAATTTTTAATTTTTTTTTTTTATTTAGTTAAGGGCATTGAGGCCACTGTCCCGAATGCCCATGGTAAGACTTGATACCGGGCCTCCACCATTAGGAGAATATACGTTACCAGCTGGGATTTTTGAGCTCGGTGTTCTGCAAAATGAGATCAGTATTGAGAAAGAGTGATAAATTCATGCAAATATGTGTTGAAAACTGAGCATTCTACCAAACTATTAAAATGGCATGTGTTTGCAGCAGCATGTGGTGTTTCTCTATTAGGCAGTTGATCACTAGCCATGTGTTGAAAATTTGACCCAGTTGTTGGTTTCAAGGAACTGGATGTAATTAGAATGCTAAAATGGGTGTACTTGTTTTTATTTTACTATCTATGTAGCCACACATTGTCACTCACATCACTAATCATGAAGCATTCCAGCAAGACTAATTCTACATACAAGCTGGGAAATCTCATTCTATTGCATGTCTTTCAATATCTTATGAAAGAAATGTAAATACAGGACTTATTGTTTCTACCAGTAGTTCAAAGTGAAATGAGATTCTTCTCCATGATGTCTGCTGATGCTTTAAAGTTCTTTCATGACAAGGGTCAGAGTGCTGTGGTAATATGTAAAATAGCATCTTCTAGCATGTAAAGTTAAATTGAACCTATGATATTAATTTCTCAGGTTGATAGTCTGTTCCGAACAAGTATACCAGGTATTTTTGCTGTTGGAGATGTAGCAGCATTTCCACTAAAGGTAGTTTTTTAAAAAATAACAATAAAATAATAATTTAGTGCTTCTATGTTTTTATATAGAAGTCAACTGGTAAGTTTATTGCCTAGCAGATATATGACCGGATTGCTCGTGTTGAACATGTTGATCATGCTCGTAAATCAGCCCAACATTGTGTTGGAGCACTACTAACTGCACATACTCACCCGTAAGTTCGAATTATCTTTATCAAATCATTATTTTGATACATGTGATTTGCGATCAGCTTTCACCAGAACTTCCAATAATGATGATTCACATGCCTTTCAGATACGACTACCTGCCATACTTCTATTCAAGGGTTTTTGAGTATGAAGGGAGTCAAAGGAAAGTCTGGTGGCAGTTTTTCGGAGACAATGGTAACAATCTGTAACACATTAATGCAATCTTATCTCCCCAGTTGGTTTTGTTATTTGATACCTGTGAATCTCGTTCATTTCTTATGTAGTAATAATTCCTTCTTCCTCTTCTTTTTTCCCCCCCTTGAGTAGTCGGCGATACAGTTGAAATTGGAAATTTTGATCCAAAAATTGCTACTTTCTGGCTGGATTCAGGTATAATCATGTCATCTCTCTCTCTCTCTCTCTCTCTCTCTCTCTCTCAATAAGTGGAGTGATACTTTTATTTCTTGGCAACCAACCACAGGTAGGTTGAAAGGAGTTTTCCTTGAAAGCGGCAGTCCTGAGGTATGTTCAGAATTGCATTTTTAAATCTCAAGGGGAATCTGAATCCGTTGTTATTTTGAGGGCTCTCTTCCTTTGAACGTAGGATTCAAGAGTTTAGAATGTGTATTCTAGATACAGAATGGGTTTCTGTTTTACGGAAAAAAGACTACATGAAATAAGCTTCTCTGATCAGCAGAATTGAAGAATCTGCCAGCTAAAACAGCATACCGAATGTAACTTTCATGCTAAGCCCACTGGCACCTCTCTAGATGCTTTCAAATGTGCAAACCTGGCTTCCATGGGATATCTGAGCCATGCATCAACTGGACCGCACCATGGGATGAGCTGATCCTAAAAGCCCGGAGGTCAACTGACTGGGTGGGCTACTCATGTATGATAAAAATAGTGGTTTTAAGAAAAAATGCTTGCCCTGCACATTCAATAAGAATAGGTATGATAAGCGTGGAAGTTTTATGAAAAAATTCTAGCCGTACACATTCAATGTATACATGTTCCCACCTGAAGAATGAACATACCTGATTTTTGGATGAGGTCATCTGCATGGTGGGGCCCACATGATCTGCTGCACGGGTGTTTGTACGCATGCAGGTTTGACACATGCAGCTGTGTGTAGAGGCATGGGCTGCTTAGTTTTTTGTCAATGACTTATCTACACTAGTAGTAGCGTTTGACCAATTTACCCATCCAATTAGTCAGGGAAGGCATAAACTTACTGAGTTTTAAAAGGAAAATGGGATGTGTGACATGTGTCTGCCCCTTCAACTAAGGGCATGCTTGTCGTTTCAATTCTTTCGTTCGAGTAGCCCACTCCCGCATCTTCTCTTTGTGTGTAAGCCCGCACTAACACATATTATTAGGGAGCCCATGCAACAAAGGCTGCATGGGCCCCACCTTGATGACTGTGTGATATCTACTGAGTATATTGTTGCACCGTCTCATGTTAGGATGTTAGCCTAATAACAAGGCAGATCTAAAATTCGAGTGGGCACAACACTGGAAAAAGTGAGGATGGGTCATGCACTATTGAAACCATTTTGACGTCCGTCCCTTCTCTCTACATGTATCCGCACCCTTTCCCTCTCTCTCTCTCTCTCTCTCTCTCTCTCTCTTCCCTTTCCCTCTCCCCTACTGTCTCCACATGTTGCACGTGCTATACCCTCTAGTGAGGATAACACTCCACACTACAAAGATGAATTAGAAGCACATGAAAAAAATATTTGGTTGAACTTGTACAAGCAGTCATATTCATGTTCGAATTAATATTAGAATCCCTTTGGCACATAAAAATGATAATTGGTTGCAGGTGGTTCCCATTTTTAGTAGGTTTTTCAATCACCCTTGATGTAGGGTATGCAGATTGCATTTCAGTTCATCTCTTATCTTAACATAATTTGAACACTGACAGTTTGACACTGTAAGCTCATATTATTTCAGGAATTTGAACTTCTGCCTAAACTTGCAAGAAGCCAGCCAGCTGTTGACAAAGCCAAGCTTGAAAGTGCATCCTCTGTGGAGGCTGCTCTCGAAATCGCTAGAAGCTGCCTCTAGGCAGAAGCCACAGTTTAGTACACATGTGTTGACGAGATGGCCATCCAACTGTGGGAATCAAAGCTTATAATTCAGGGATTCCCATTCCCATGAAAGTAGCTGGTTTCTTAGAAAATTTATGTAAAAGCAGTTTTGACTCTTTACCGTTCATCTATATAAAAATTGCCATCACCCCTATGCTATCCATAGGTTCTTTTCTAGAACTTAAAACATGTTCTCTGTTTTTCAGATGTAGTTTCATGAGCGACTGATATGAAGAGCCTGCTGAGATTGCTTGAGTAAGCTTCTTCTGGTGTCTTAGAAGTGTTACCTAGACACATGGCATGGTGCCAAGTGCCAAAGTGTCCTAAGGTGCCTGGCATGGCAAACTTAAAAAAAAAAGGCACGGGGACATTTACGTGAATAAATAAAATTAAATAAAACAACGAAACATTAGATATAAAGAAATTAGAAAGACTTTTCACATAGTTCCAATAGAAACTAATTACTAGTAGTTTAAACTAACAAATAACTAATTAATAAGACATAAAAAATCACAAATAGTTATCTCAGGAAATTGTAGTTCTTGTGAACATCACTTGTTCTGTGAAAATATTTGAACCAAAATAAAGGAGCAAAAGAACCAAAAATAACTAAAAAAGCATGTACCTTTTTGTTTTATAGGTCATGGCATCTATAACGGAATGAGCTTGACTCTAGAGAGGGAGAGAGGAAGTCCTTACAGGTAACCTTCAAAAATAAGAGAATGGAGGCAAGCTTCAGGGCTTAGTGGGAGAGAGCTTTGATTTGACAAAATCGATTTACACAACCCCCCCTCCCACATTGTTAGTTATGGATATGCTTCCATATGCCTTTGTGTGTGGAGAAAGCATGATTCGGATTCCTGCTCTTGCTAGTTAGCCTTAGCATCTCTTATGAATTTCTCCGGCCTTTCAATTGCATGTTTTTTCCTTTTCTCCCATGAATGTGAGTATGCCAAGGCTTACTGCTCTTAAATTTTCAGTTAGAAGCATTCCAAGCAGTGTTAGTTATGGATATGCTTCCATGTGCCCTACAGCTACTCAGCCACCTGTGAGGGCTGCACGCACGGAAGCTTAGAATTTCATGTTGATAAAGCACCGAACATTTAGGGCTCGTTTGGATACCAACAAATAAGTTGCTTTTTTTACAGTAGTAGATAAGTGATTTATTTCAGAGTAAGTTTGGTTTAGGATTAGTTATAAGTAATTTCTTTTTTTTAAAAAAACTTAAAAGTACTTAATCACTTCAGTTAATTTTGTTAGCTTTTCTACTTTTCATTAGTTGCTGAAGAGATGCATTAGGAGAGACGGAAGAGAGGAGAAGCTGACAAGTAGGATGTTTACCAAACATACTTATCTTCTTAGTAAGTAGAAACTAAGATAAGCTACTCGTGACATAAGTAGCTTATCTTAAGCAACTTAAGATCCAAACAACCCTTAATGTTTTTGCACGTCTAGGCTGTGTTTGGATGACCAAGTGAATTGAATTGCAATAGCACCTGTTTGGACGCACACTTGAAAGGGGATTTTGATGCCTAAACATTGTTTTGAAACAAACTCTCTTGAGTTATGCATTTGGATGCACTTTGGCAGCCTCATTTTTATCCTCCACTTGAGGAAACATGCACTAAAAGGGCAGAATAGCTGAAAACCAGTCAGATTTGTTTTCAGCGAGTAGACAGAAATCATCCCTTTAGTAGAAAAGGGGGTTTGGCAGAAGTTGTGTCGGACCAGACCCATGGTTTAATTGAGTGGAAATAACAAAATGATGTTTATTGGTTTTCGCGGTGAGGAGAAGTCAGATTGCAGCTTACAGCACATGCCCTCAATATGATTGCTGAGGAACTTGCAATTTGGTTAGTTCCACTTTATTAGACTGTTTATTGCAATTCAAATTGATAGTGCGTCCAAACACGTCCATGCACAACTGAATTGAATTTTCAACATTTACTCGTCATGCGCAGATCCTGAATATGAATGCGAAAGGAAATTGCAATTCGGTTACTTCCACTTTATTAGGCTGGTTATTGCAATTCAAATAGATAGAGGTTCCAAACATGTCCATGCACAATTGAACAGAGTAATGGGCACTTAATTTATGAAGATGAAAGATCAAAATTTTACATCCAAACGGAGCCATATTACTTCATATGAAACAGATTTTTTTAATCAATTCATCTGTTTTTTGCATCAGTTTAGGAAAGGTAATGGCCTCGAAAATGCGATACGAGACCAGTGAAAGATCGAAATAGATTTCTACTTGAATCTGGATCGTCTATTCTGTTTTAAAATCTTTTTCAATGGTATTGATCTGGTCCTCCATCGAAGTCCATTCCCAATGCTCTAAAGCCTTGCTGTTGGTCTGTCGTCACAACGGTCTTGCTTGGGTTTGAGAGGAATTGGGTCTCAAGGCATCAGAACGTGTTTAGTGTCCTGATTTGCCCAGTCGATTCAAGTGGGGCCCATGAAGTGGTGTCTAGAACGTTGATATGATGGGCCCACTGTTGATGACGAATGACCCAAAAATCACCCAGATGGGTAGATTCTAACGTTCTGATCATTGACGTTCATATACATGGTTGAGAATAAAAAACCGCAATTTGCATTGTTGAGACTACGGCCAAAGATTAGACGTGCATGGCCATCCTTGCGCAGGGATGAACCTGATGAAGTCATCACCGTCCATCCTCAGATAGATACCTCAAATACACTAGGAAAAATAAGAAAATAGAAATAGATTCTATTGGTAATTATGTGTCCAGTTACATTATTTATAAAGAAAAAAAAACTAAATCAAAATTCGTAATTATTAGAAATAGCAAAATTCTAGCTCTAATAAAAATCTTAATTTTAATAAAGTTCTTTTAAAACTTAATTTCTAAAAATAAAAATTCTAAATAAACTTTTTCTAAAAGAGTCCTAAGTATATTTATAAGTTATTTTTAAAAATAAAGAAAATTTAAAACTCTAAAAATAAAAAAACATTAAAAAATCAAAATTACTAAAAATAAAAATAATTTACTTATTTGTTTTATATTTTGTTTTTAGCTAAAAGCATGTATTTTCTAAAAAATGGACAGGCATGACTCACTTTGTATAACCCATTGCAATAAAGATTGATAGGTTGTGAGCCCCATGACAATAACCGTATTAAAAGTTAATGGTTAACTTACTGTTCACTTTCTTTTGATCCAACTATGTTAGGAATGTATTCATGTCATGTCCTACATCACTTCCATTTTATAATTTTTTAAGGGTCCCGATACAATGTGGGGCCCATCATCTAAATGGTCCAGATTACTGAAAATGGGCCCTACTTGTACAGGAGTGGCTACGTTAGGACACAATTCTAGATGTATCAGGATCCTACGGTTCCTCAGGTGTGACACGTGGCATTGATCTGAGCGGCATAGATTTCTCATGGTGCACGTGGCAAGCATGTGGTGATGGGAATTGTTGTTCTGGTGGGCCATGATGTGAACAGGTCAAATTCCAAAAGTAGAAGGGAGTGGTCAGTGGGAGCCCTTTGAGAAGTGTTCTGCAGAAGGAACGGTCAGAACAGGAGTTCACATTGAATCATTAAAACTCACGAGTGGATGGTCAGATTTGTCCGATCACTGAGATTTTGAGCCGACAACCTATCCACGTGGCAGCGCACCAAGATCAACAGTCCTGATCACCCAAATGTTTGCCACATGATGCTGACATTCGGGACCACCGGTCCGTTGCTGCTCGATCGTGCCTCGGAATTCCTCAAAAGATCCTAACCGCTAGAAATTGGGCCTCTTTTCAGTTGAATGTACACCAGATTGAAAGATGCTACCAACCGAGATTATTAGGGCATAATCCATACATGGTGCGGCCCATCAGACCAACGGTGAGGATCAACGAAAAGCCTCGAGTTAGGATCCAATGAATCCTCCTCAAGGTGCACGTGGCAATCACATGAAGATTCTCACAAATGGCACGTGGAGAGTTACCTTCGCAAGGAAGGAAGATTCCCGCCGACTAACTGTACGGACCGAACAAACTGCTAACGTGGCAGAGGCGACAGTCTCGCGCGTGTGCTGCTCCGACTCAGCAACTTCGAATATTGGAAATGCTTCACATGAGAAACGATCACATACAGCGATTGCAACATGAATTTATATGCACCCTTTTCTTTCATGCCACGTGTCACATACATATGATATCAGAACCGTGAAGAAGTTTGGGCCGCCCGTACTGATCATGGTGCGAAAATCAGACTGGTCCACTCATTTGAGCTGGACACAAGGTCAAAATGAAAGTATAGACGATTCAATGGCTCATGTGTACTAGTACGACTCCCAATCAGTGGATTTCCCTGATTTTTAAAAGAGATGATCAACATGATGTATCCACTCGATTCAACGGATCAGATATTGACACAAGCGGCAGGATAAAAAAAAAAATGAATGGATGTGAAAGTTCACACGTCATGCAATCATACAACCAGGCTGCCGATCGTAAAAAATTCCAACGCGTTTGTATACTGAGGAGCTCACCAGACTAAGTGTGGTGTCGATACTCTTTGGATCCGATCCACGCCGTCCATACGTTTTTTCAACTCATTTTAAGGCATGGGACAAAACTTTAAGTTTATCTAACATTCAAGTGGACAACACCAAAGGAAATAATAGGAATTGAATGTCTACCGTTGAAAACTACTTCATAGTCACAGAAGTACTGGATCAGCCTGATATTCGTTTTTTTCATTCATCCAACCTGTATAACCTTATGAACAGGTTGGATGACAAATAAACATCAATTTGGGCCTAGAAATATTTCAACGGTTGATGTCATTATCCCCCTGTTTTATGTGATGTGTTCCACTTGACCTTCGTATATATAATTCAATTTTTCAGTCACCCTCTAAAATGATCTGAAAAATGGATGGACAGCGTGGATAAATCACATACATCACGGTGGACCCCACAGAGTACCTACACCATGCTATAGCACGGTGAGCTCCGCGTCCAAAAAATTCCGCTTGCACGCTATATATAGAAGCTACGTGGTACGTTCAACAATTCTGCTCGAGTATACCCAGCCCACAGAAAACGTTTTGTGGGACCCGCTAACTGGCCAAATACAGGTCGTCCTCGAGCCAATCTGGTATGGGCCTGATCGGGCCTAGGTTTTGGAAAATTGTGCATTAAGGTCTTGCTTGAAATCAGGTCGGTCTATGATGTTAATGGCCCACCTGTGAGGGGACAGACCTGATTTTTGCACCAGGTGATCTCAGGGTGGGGCATGCCTACCTGATGGCTCGGATGTTGTAAATATATTACCTGTTGGCTGCAAAAGAATGTGCTGCATGCTACTGGCTGTATGTGATCATTGCTTTTAAAGAGTCGAAGAGCACCATCCGTCCATCTCGGCTGCACAGGGCCATAGTCGTTCACTGATCTTAACTGCCCGTCCAATGGGCCTTCGTGGATCGAGACGACCAAAATTTTGTAATCACAGGAAGATTCTGACCGTCAGATTTAATGGTTAGATGGAAAGAGGCAGTGGGTTTGCATTTAGCAGGTTTGCATGCTACCAGAACAACAGCTGGATCATGTTATTGCTCGCGTTTTTGGGCCGATGGACGGTGCGGATCAAGCCAAATGGTCACATATACGGCACAGATGGATAACAATTTAGGAATGACAAAGGTACTAGCATGAGCTGGACGGGGCATTCGCTGCACAAATTCCAACTTAGCATGCACAGTATCACATGAGGTGGTTTTGTGAGCAGGCCTGGCCCAGAAATCAGACTGGTCTGTTCACCAGGCAAGCCACAGCCGTCTGGCAAAAATGGACGGTTGATAACAAACGACAAATTTCCCTGCTGAGTGGACCGGTCTGACGGTGGGCTAGCTGATGAACGACCGGATCTCTTACTCAAACGATAGTTCGACACGTGTGTTGCGCGGGACAGTACACCTATAAAGTAATTCAAGTGGGACCCACAACGCTCGCTTACTATACAAGTTACAAAACCATGAGACCACTCTCTAACCCAAACACGAAGCGCTACTCGATTTCGATTCCTCTACCTTCTTACTCCCATGGAACTCATCACCCTCCTATTCTTCACCCTCCTCCTCCCCCCGCTCACGTTAGCCACCATCCCTGCCTGCAAGAGCACGTGCGGCTCCCTCCCTGTCAAATACCCTCTGGGAACCGGCCCCGGCTGCGGCTCCCCTCGTTTCCACCCCTCCGTATCGTGCGCACCCAACGACCAGCTCATCCTCACAACCCACACCGGCTCTTACCCCATCACCTCCATATCCTACGCCACCTCCACCTTAATCATCACCCCTCCTCTCATGTCCACCTGCTCTTCCATGCAACCCTGTCCCAACTTCGGCATCGATTGGGCCGCTCCCTTCCAGCTTGGCCCTTCCATCTTCCTCCTCTTATCCTGCGCCAACCCCTCCTCTTCTCTCTTCTTCAAAGGCAGCCCCCTCTGCGACTCCTCCAACTCCCATCTGTGCGCCGCGATGTACACTTGTCCGTCCGTCGGCTCCCTCGGCCTCCCCCTCTTCGCGCCCAGCAACTCCTGCTGTGTGTATTCTCCTGCGAATCTCGGTCCCCACGGGGATCTCGACCTGCAGGGGCTAAAGTGCGCTGCCTATGCGTCGGTTGTATCGCTGGGAGATTACCAGACGGACCCTAGCCGGTGGGAGTACGGGGTGGCGTTGAAGTTTAGCCCTGGCGGGTTTGATAATTACAACTTTGCCACTGCGTGCGCCGCGTGCGAGAAAAGCGAAGGAGTGTGCGGGTACACTCCTCCCAGGAACTACTTCGTCTGCGTCTGTAAGAGCGGCGCGAATACGAGCTCGGACTGTTACGGGCAGGTGGCCTTTTGGAACGCCGCCGTACGACCGAGGGGCGGATTCTCAATCGCGGGTACGTTTTGGTTTCTCGTTTTTGTACTCGCATCTTAGACGCGCACCTGTGCACTAATACACGTGGCACGCATGTAACTCAATCTGGACTGTCCAAAACATGCCCACCCTCTCAAGGTTCGGTAACTCAACAAGGGAAAATATGAATTGTTGGAATTCATCAGATGTTCGTTGATTGTATGGTTAGGATCGTCCAATCAATTCGATTAAGACCATGATTTGGACGGTTTGGATTAAGATACAAGCTCGCCGCGTGTACGGGGCACGTGTGCATGCATTTGGCCCAGCCGGTGAATTGACAATCCGGACTATTTTAATCATCACCACCGTTGTGGATGAAGCGTGTCTTGAAATTCACGAATGATCAGACAATCCTAACCGTTCACTTGGTGGACATCGGATGGTCGTTGTTAAAGACGATGGTACCCCGCCAATACTCTCTGTTCTCCACCACGACTGTGTCCCTTGGTCTAGAGAATTCGGATTGCTGCGATACCGCCACGTCTACCACACGTGCCACGGTTTAGTAGGATTGTCGACTCTATAGATACCCTTTTCTCATCACGTTCTTCGTTCTGTGGTTACGCAGGTAGAGCTTGGTGGGCCACGTTGCTTGTGATGGGTTTTTGGGTTGGGCTGTAAGGAGAGAGATGTTAGTAATTTTCGTTACAGAGAGAAATGTTCACATCCATATGTTGAAGAAGAAAGAAATGATACCGTGCACCAGTTCCCCTGAACATTCATATGTGTATAACATCCGACCGTTGAAAATGGTGGTAGCATCCAGATAATCTTGTGGAAAAAAAGATGCTCTGATACATTTATCTGATACGCCACACTATAGAAATCAATGGAGGGGCGTTGTTGAATAAATGTAACTGTGTGGTCCACTTAATTAGGTGATAGTTTTTATTTTCTCTAAGGATAGTGTTCATGGCATCACTGTCCTTTTAGAAGGATCAGATGTCCCACGTACATGACACGTAGCTGAAGTTCGCAATCACGTTACTTCTGCAATTCATGCGAAGGACAGAGATACGGTGTGGCTGTGACATTGATGGACCTTTTATGTGAAAGAAATGCAATTAACGTGGCTTTTGAAAGGAAGCTCGTAGGGTCTTTTTGTTCGTTTTTTTTTTCTTTCTAATTGCGACTAAAGATCATGGGCATGTGTCACGGACTCGGCTTCGGTAGTGACCTGTCCGGTACCGAGATCCATGCTTGAAAAGCTTTGTTAGCCCACCATGATGTATGTGTCTTATTAGGTCGTTCGTTCAATTTTCCCAATCATTTCAAGTCATGATCCAAAAAATGAGGTAGATGCGAATCTTAGGTGGACCAGACCACAGGAAATAGTGGTGATTGAATGTCCATCGTTAGATACTTCCCAGGGCTCACTGTAATGTTTATTTGCCATCTAAATTATTGATTAAGTCACACAGACTTGGAAGGAGGGAAAACAAAAGTATGATTTAAAACTTTAACGGCCTTAAGAAGTTTTTAGTGGTGGCCGTTCAATTGCCACTATTTACTCTGGTGTGGTTCACCTTATGTATGGATCTCTTACATTTTTTCTTTTTTATCTCATCCTGTAAAATGATTTGGAAAAATGGACGGACGGTATGGATAAGACACAGACATCATGGTGAGGCCACATAGCTTTTTCCAACACCAACCAGTACTGAGCTCGGTACTGGAGGGGTCACTACCGAATCCGTCGCAGTCTGTTAACCCGCTGGGGTCCACATGCAAAGATGGGCGGATGATCCAAACCGTCTACATTTTGCGTTCTTCATCATCAGACGTTGCATAGTAAACGATTATGTTCATATACAGATCTTAATGAGTTTAGTCGAACGTGGATGGTTGAAATTTTATAGCTTAGATTCAACTGAAATGAAATGATTGTGAGGCAGGTTGGACGCTTTTGATCATCCAACCATCTTTGCGTTTTGGGGCAACATGTAGCGACATATGGTAGTGAACCTGAGTCGCGACATAGCAAACAATCTCCTCTCTTTTATTTGGAGACATGGTGCTGACGTCTCGAATCGAATATATGCATGATTGATCGTGGATGTCAACATCGGCGAATACGTAAAACGAAACTTTAAACTTTCCGCCACGCCCACCGACTCTCTTTGTATGTTGGTCTTTCTCGTAGCCTTACAGCTTAAGGGCATGAGAAAGTCTTTTATGCTTTTCCCAGCCGTGATACTCACATGCTGGCTTACATTTACTTAAATATAAAACGTTCAAAAGGTGGATTTCTTAATGCTTGGAAACAGATAATTATCATGAGAAAAGAAAGAAAACATTATCAAATTTTATGGATTTATGTTTTAACTTAAATAGCCAATGTCTTAAAATAAATTTTTAGATATTCAGATAAATATAATAGATAAAAAGATGCTAAATTAATTTTCAAGATATAGTGAGTATATAGATCTAAAATCAATATAAAAATTTATATGCCTACGTGTTGAATAGATCTCTAAGAGATGACACTGATGTATATATTTTATAGAGAACTTTCTAACAAAATAGAACAAGTCAAAGAAATCAGAGATAAGAATGTATGAATTATATACTTCCTTCTAAATTATAATATTCAAGATATATAGGACTTGCAAAGACATGGGAAGGAAACTTGTGGAGACTCATTTCCAGAGGAGACTCTTATAGCTCTTTAGGATGTTCACACACCCATTCACAACATCAATCACATTATTATGAATGGAGACTATCATTTGTCTTGTGTCAGTTATTCCTATATCTTTTAGATAAAGATAATCATTCAACAATATAAACTTGTTGTGGTATATAATCCAATTCTCAGCTGCCGTCACGTGTATGGTTATGTCTCAGTCACTCTCATTTAGTACTGTGACGAAGACTTTATATAAAATTATTGTGGCATGTAATTCAGATCATAGTCATCACAATTGTCACATGTATAATTATGTCTCAATCACTCTCTATCAGCACACATTAGGTGCCAGCATAGTCTAATCTCTAGCTAGATCTTGCTTCATTTCTAATTACACCCTCCTTAATAAATTCAAACTAAGTGCTAAAATGACCTCGATCCTTACCTCAAGTGGTAGACTGAGTGAAGATACCTTGTTTTAACATGAGTGAGGTCTTGATGCCGAAGGTGGCTAACAGTGGAGTATGTACTGACAATGGGTCTGTTCTTTTTTTTTTTTTTTTTAATCTTACACACGCACCCCTAAACGCCCATGCACGGCCTCGTGTTGAAACTCCTGGGAGTGGGTCTAACACTGGGGCAAGGATTGGAACCCTCACTTTGCACTTAATAAAGCACCAACACACCTGTAAAATTTTCTATTTGATACCATATTTATTAACTTTTTAAAATTTATATTTAACCAAATAAATGTGTCATTACTCCAAAAATTGCATCCGATCATGAAGCTAACTTGCTTTTCGGAGAACATCAAATAGACGGTTACAACATAAATTAGCCAATGGCGCAAATTAGATCTATAGATGTCTACAAATCACAGCCTGATGGTCTAATAAATATGTGTTTTATGGGGTTACAACCGTCCACTGTAAGGTAGTCCAACTATTTCCATTGAGGTGCAATTTGCAGTCTTGAGGATTGGGAAATGAACTAATGAAGTAGCACGTGGACTTTTGTGATCCTTGTTTGAGTGATCCAGATCTTTGTTTTTTTCGGAGCCAACGTGGAGGATCATACACCAAAAAACCTCCCATATTGAAAGATCTCAGCCATCAATCTACAGACTTTTCTTTTCAGTTTCCATTGACTGTTGCTTTATATATATATATATATATATATATATATATATATATATATATATATATATATATATATATATATATATATTAAGTGAAGGTTATGATTGTTCTGTTGAGAAGATTTTCAGGAATTCTCTATCCACAATGGGCCCACTACACTAAGGGATTGGATCACTGACAGACTGAAAATCCGAGTTTCCCGAGCATCATCTAATTTATACACCTACAATTTTAATTCAGCATGTTTCACTACCATTCAGTAAATGGTCCAGCCCTAAGATCTTCATGACTGGAAAAATGTGTCCACGATCCAGGGTGACCTAAAAATTCCATATTTCTAGATCGTGGAACTGAACTTTTCTTAACCGTTGAAAATCTGATGACAGATCAAATACCTATGAATGTGGAATTGGCTTAAATTTTGGCATGTGGATCATCCAATAGATTGTCCACTAATTAAACGGACGGGATCCATCATCAACAATCCTCAGTCTACAGTTTGTGATGTTGGCACCATTAACTAACGGTAGTCAAGCGCACATGATGTAGAGAGGGTCGCGGACAGTTTCATGGCCAAGATGGATCAGAAAAGGCCCGGTCGACGACAGAAGTGATCCGGACTGTCGGACCTTAGATCGGACGTATCTCGCAATCCGGAATGAGTTACCTGACGTAAAATATATGATTTTGGGGTAGAACGAGCTACTTTAGCCAACCAACCCAGCTATGCTGGGTTGCGCAGCCCGGATTTGTGAAAAATCCTTAGATCGACGGTCGTTTCCTATTATAATTTCGTTTTTACTATAAATAGTAAGTTTTAATTTGATTCCGTCGAGCTTTAGGAGTTGCGCCCAACGTGAAAAGAGCTTAGAATAATTAGGAGAACGGTTTGGTGAAGCCAAATAGGACACTTACTATTTTTGGCCGACAACCTTGCGCACTAGTAGATATCATGACTTTCTATAAATAGTAAGTTTACTATTTATAGTAAGTCGCAAATTTTAGGAGTTTTAGTTGTAATTTGATTCTGATTTCTTTCCCATTGCTTGGTACCACTATTTAAAAGGTTGTGAACTTGTTTTTATTGATTTATTAATCAAATTCGAATTTATTAGAATTTCTTTATATTTCTTATTTTTCTTTTCTCGTGGATTCGAGAAGTCTCTGTGAGGAGTCCTGGGAAGTTCCGTGGATTCAGAATAGTTATCCTTTTGAGGAAGACGGTGCTCGAGCTCACGTCCTCCCCTGCATCAGCACATCACTGAACCTTTTTGAAATGCTACGAGATTACTTGATTTGGGCCATCCTAGCCGAATGGCCCAGCTGTCTGTCCCAAAATCTGGAGAGATACTGAAATCTAAACCGTATAACAGAAATGTCATCACCAACCAACTGAAACAATGAACGTGGGCCCTTGGATTTTTCACACTTCGAATAATTATTCTACCTACGTGTGATGAGCGGATGATGGTTCGGAGCCCATCCAGTGCACGTTAGATGCTCACGTCACGATGAACGTTTTCCAACGAGGGAGCGCGATGCACCATGAATCACATGGGATCACGTGATCAATTCTTCCAAGGTTTGCTAATCCCCACACGCACGCTTACACGTAGCACACGTGCTAACCTATGAATCTGATCCGCACATGAGGTGGCCCTAAAAGCTACGATGACCATACAGGAAAAGGAATCTAGTCCGTCTATCAGGCGGGCTACCCTGTTATGAAAAAAACCGACAGTTTAAAAAAATTACTTTAGATTTGTGGCCCACCTGATGAATAGACCAGTCTCATCGGTGGGGGCTACAATATTCACGGTTTAGATGTCCCACACATTTGGCAGGCTGGCACCTGTGCTGGGTGTAAAAGTCGTTGTGGGGAGGGGTGACTAACGCCTCAAGCAAGCAAATGACTTTTCTCTTGGGGTTTGAACACAGTTTCGAGCCGCGTGGGGTCCACCGTGATGTGATCATGAATCTACTCCGTCCATAAGTTTCACCCCCTCACGTTCACCGTATGTACTAAAAAATAATGCCAGACAATGACTCCAGTGGACCACAACACAAGAAAGAAAATGTAAAATCACGCCTAAAGTCTTAAATTTTATAATCTATGGCCCACCTGAGTTTTGGAATATAAACAGCATGGTGGGCCCCGCACACTTAATCAGAAGGTTTTATTTTGGCCAACGGTACCTTCTGCCGTGGCTCACACAAGTTTTCGATTGGTCTCATTTCTACGGTCAAGATCAAACACTGGACGGTGCATCAATTTGGATTGGATCTCGTGCATTCATCATGGTGGGCCCATTTTTACTCGACACTACAGTAACTTGCAATAACGTTGGCTCTATAAGATCAGATCTTTCTTTTCTTTTCTAATTTTTTTCCTCAAAGATAGTGTAGGTCTACACATTCCTAGAAACTCTCTCTGCCACCCAATACGCCACCAAATGAGGGACCACCGTCCATTTAAAGTCCCTCTCTCTGTGACTTTTTCCTTCACATGAAAGTTTGTGCATCTTCCCACTTGAGTCTTATAATTGATTCCCACCGTTTAGGTGGTGACACGTGGAACAACTACTTTTCGTTTTTCACATTCTGGTACTGATGAGTGCATGTGTACTTTCACAAAGACACGTGTTTCTCTCTAAAGCGTCGTACGTGCAAGACATCCGAACGGTGGAGAAGCTGGGCCTCACAATGAAGTTGAAAATTAAACTGGTACTGATCCAACCATTCATTACAACATTACTGTGCATTAAGTCAGATCATTGGCTGTCCATTTATTTTGACACTGTGGCCCACCCGATCAGTGGGTTAGCCTGATTTTCAACCAAAATGATCTTCATGGTGGGACCTTCCTTTTGCACGGCTCAGATGTTCTACAACAGTAATACAATAGTGGGAAACACGGGGCTGCATGTGATCATCTCTTAACCTTCTCAGTCATCTAGCTAAAGTAATGGTGTTGGGCCCACCAACAGAAAGAAAACTCATTAATCTGGATGATATGCGAATGATGTCTGCCAAAATACTCTACTTGATTATCTAATCTATTAAAGATAGATTATAATATGCTGCGGCCACAACTTAATTGTGGCTAATCATGACCGTACACTTGTTTACATATACCTCAATCCAGACCATTACGATGGATCCCATTGTGGATGGAGAATAAACCTATATGAACATTGATAGAATGATCCTAACCGTCCAATTCGTAAAACAAGTAAAAAGCACGCAACATAATCGTCAAAATCTTCTTTGCATGACTCTTGTGTATAGGATTCCGATGCCTTGTGCGGCTCAAAGACCAGATCTTGGATATTTGGGCTATCATCGGCCCAGGTAAGGTGTCTGAGCCTGTGCTGGATTAAAACACGTGATGGGCCCCGTGGCCCACCTTTATGCAAGATCTGGGCCGTTCATCAGGTGTTCCCTGGCCAAAGTGTCCTTGAAACCCTAAAATGCCCAAGATGGGCCAGGCAGGCTGACAGGCTCTTAGACACAACCCATGCCTGCCTGACAATAAATGGGCCGGCTCTTGGGTAGTCTTCCATAGAATAGACTGAAGTGGGCCCAGCCCATTTGAGAGCCCTACTGGAAATTGATATTATTACAAGTTTAATATAAAGTAATAGATTTTTCTCTATGAATAATACTAAGATAGAATTGATTTCCTAGTTGTAATTGATTGTAATAGATTATATATATAATCTTCATTGATTGGGTTATAATCTCGCTTGAGTGGGGCCCACATGATGTACTCATGTTTTCAATTTTGTCAAGTGGGGCAGCTGGTTAGGTAATCCAATCAGTTGGGTCTATTGCATCTCACAGTGGGTGGACCATGCCACCAAAACTTTCATAAACTGGGACGTCTTAGCCACAAATCATGGGGCCTTTTTATAGTTGAAGGAAGAACATTGTTGTATCTCGCTCCAAAAATAGGAAGCTTACATCCTACGGAAGAGATTTGTAGTGGGCGTGCTCCATCCGCAGTGGGTTGCAATAGATGAGTGCTCTGGACTACTAAACCACGGACCACTTGTTAAAATCTTAAACCAATGAATACAGTAAAAAGAGATGTGGAAGTGGGATGCTCACTTGAAAGAATTAAAAAGACAATTATACTCTCAGTTAAAAGGGCGAGGCCCATCCCATTTTCTTTTTAAAATCAAAAGCTTATGTTCCTCAATGGAGGGGTTAGACTTAGCTAGCTCCTGTATTGTGTGTGTGTGTGTAGGATATGGTACTATAATGTCAACCTCATGGGAACTTCCCATGAGGTCCAGCCGTGTGGGCCCCACCGTGATGTGTGTCAAACATCTACCCCATCAGTCAGATGCACCATTCCATGGTGGGCCATGGGATTAAAAATCAAGTCAATCCATGACTTGGGTGGGCCACACCTCATACAACAGTTGAGATGGTTTACCCTCCCTTTAAAACATTTATAATAATTTATTGGGCCCACCAATATGTGGTTCACAAATCCTGTTTGTGTCCCACTTGGATAAGGGGTCAACCAAGTTCACATCCAAAAGTGCTTTTATATGTTTTAGGCATATCTTCGTATGGTTTTAGATTGTACACTCTACTTGAGTTTCATATACGGCTGATTTTGAGGATATCCAATAACCTAAAGGGACCTATCAAATGTACGGTGTTGATGTTTGACACACATCATGGTGGGGCCCACACTTCCCATGAGGTTGACCTTATATGAGCATTTCCTTATATATATAGTCATGCTCACCTGCGCACTTATGCATGTGCGTACCTTTTCACACGTGTTATGGGCGTCTAATCTGAACGGTCCATGTGATGTGGAATCCCATGAAACCCCAAGGTATAAATTTTCACCTTGATCTAAAATTTTGGTGGGCCATAACAAAGAGAAATGTAAATCAAGGGAGGAAACTGTTTTCATTTTTCATGGCCCACCAAAGTTTTAGATTAAAGTAAATATTGGGCTCGGGGGGGTTCATGAGGTGTTGTGTGGGCCACCTTTTCATGTGGACCATTCAGATTTTAGAATCACATCACGTATAATGAGTTCTCAAAAAAATTCGCACAAGTTCCATGCGAACTAGTTCGTAGCTGAGCATTGGGATATATATATATATATATATATATATGGGAAAAGGTTCTATGGGGTCGAGCTCATGGGGACTTCCCATGAGGTTAAGCTATGTGGGCTCCATTGTGATGCGTGTTGAACATCTACCCCATCAGTCAGATGCACCATTCCATGGCGGGCCTAGGGCTTAAAAATCAAGTCAATTCGTGACTTGTGTGGGCCACACCACATACAAAAGTTGAGAGGGGTTACTCTCCATTAAAACAATCATAATAATTTTTTGGGCCTACCGAGATGTGGTTCACAAATCTAGCCCATTCATTATGTGTGTCCCACTTGGATGAAGGGTCAGACCAAGTTTCAGTCACATCCAAATTTCAGCTGGGCCCAACCAAGTGCTTTTATATGTTTTAGGCATGTCTTCACGTGATTTTAGATGGTATGGCCCACCTGAGTTTCATATAGGGCTAATTTTTGGAATATCCCATAATTTCAAGGGGACCAATAAAATGCACAGTGTTGATGTTCAACACGCATCACAGTGTGGCGCGTGCACGCACACACACACACACACACATATATATGGGAAAAGGTACTATGCGCTCGACCTCACGAGTCCGTCCCATGAGGTTGAGCTGTGTGGGCCCCACCGTGATGCGTTTCGAACATCTACCCCATTAGTCAGATGCACCATTCCATCGTGGGCTTAGGTCTCAAAAATCAAGTCAATCCATGACTTGTGTGGGCCACACCACATACAGAAGTGGGGAGGGGCCGTGCACCATTAAAACATTCATAATCAGTTTTTTGGGCCCACCAAGATGTGATTTGTAAATCCAGCCCATCCATTATGTGTGTCCCACTTGGATGAGGGTTTAGACCAAGTTTCAGCAGCATAAAAAACTCAGGTGGGCCCCACCAAGTGCTTTTATATGTTTTAACGGTGTCTTCACATGATTTTAGATGGTATGGCCCACCTGAGTTCCGTATACGGCTGATTTTTGGGATATCCCATAATTTAGAGGGGACCCATCAAATGCACGGTGTTGATGGTCGACATGCATCACGGTGGGGCCCACACAGCTCGACCTCACGGGAGCTTATCGTGAGGTCGAGCGCATGGTACCTTTTCCCTATATATATCCCAATGCTCAGCGCACTAGTGATCACGAGTTCTCGTGAGAACTCATACTTTGAATGGTCTACGTGATGTAACGCCCCATGAAACCCCTAGGCCCCAACATTTACCCCAATCTAAAACTTTGGTGGGCCATGACAAAAGAAAATAGTTCTCTCTTGATCTACTTCTGTCTTTGCTATGGCCCAGCAAAATTTTGGATTAAGGTGAAAATTGGTTTTCGGAGGTTTTATGAGGTGCCGCATCATATGAATCGTTCAGATTTTGGGTCCATGACACGTGTGCAATGGTGTGCACGTGCACATGCCTCTCTCTATACAATGAAATGCTCAGTTGGAACCATTTCTCATGATAATTCATAAGCACTGGTATAAGCGTGATGTGACACCCCATGAAACCCTTAGGGCTAAATTTCAGCTTGATCCAAAATCTTGGTTGGCTATGGAAAAAGAAAATAATTATCTCCCTTGATTTGCCTCTCTTTGCTATGTCCCATTAAAATTTTTGGATCAGGATGAAAGTTGGGCCAGAGGTTTCATGGCATGCACACTAGTTCTCACAAAAACTTATGAGAACTTTTTCAGAACTCATCTCCCCTTATATGAGCATAAAATCTAAATGATGCACGTGATGCAACACCTCATGAAACCTCACGACCTCAACTTTCACCCTGATCCAAAACTTTGGTAGGCTATGGAAAAAGGAAACAATTTTCTCCCAAGCAACTCGTGAGAACTTTTTGAGAATTCATATACATGGGAAATCATATTATCAACTTCCTTTTAGATCGAGCTATGTGGGCCCCACAGTAATGTGTGCCGAGCATCTACCCCATCAGTCAGATGCGCCATTCCACGGTGGGCTGTGTGCTTAAAAATCAAGTCAATCCATGACTTGGGTGGGCCACACCACATACAATAGTTGAGAGGGGTTACCCTCCCATTAAAACATTCATAATCATCTATTGGGTCCTCTGAGATGTGTTTCACAAATCCATCCCATCTATTGTGTGTGTCCCACTTGGACGAAGGGTTAGATCAAGTTTCAGCTGCATTCAAAACTCAGGTGGGCCCCACCAAGTGCTTTAAATGTTTTAGACATGTCTTCACATGGTTTTAGATGGGCTGGCCCACCTGAGTTCTTTATACGGCTGATTTTTGGGATATCCCATACCCTAAAGGGGACCCATCAAATGCGGTGTTGATGTTCAATACACATCATGGTGGGTCCCACACAGCTCTTCCCATGAGGTCGACCTAATACCATTTCCATTTCCATTTCCACACACATATGCGTGTGTGGGAAAAGGTACTATACGGTCGAGCTCATGGGAACTCCCCATGAGGTCGACATTTGTGGGCCTCACCGTGATGTATGTCGAACATCAACACCTTGAATTTGATGCACCATTCCATAGTGGGCCTAGGGCTTAAAAATTAAGTCAATCCGTGACTTTTGTGGGCCACACCACATAGAAAAGTTGAGAGGGGTTACCTTCCATCAACACATTCATAATCATTTGTGGTTCACAAATCCAGCCTATCCATTATGTGTGTCCCACTTGTATGAGGGGTCAGACCAAGTTTCAGACACATCCAAATTTCAGGTGGGCCCCACCAAGTGATTTTATATGTTTTATGCATGTCTTCACATGATTTTAGATGGTATGGCCCACTGGAGTTCAGTGTACAACTGATTTTTGAGATATCCCATAATTTAAAGGGGACCCATTAAATGCACGGTGTTGATGTTCGACATACATCATGGTGGGGCCTACAGCTCGACCACATGGGAAGTTCCCATGAGCTCGACCGCATAGATCCATTTCCATATATATATATATATATATATATATATATATATATATATATATATATCACCGTTGATACAGGTCTTATTACCCCTTATCACCCTTTATTGGATTGTTTCAGCATATACAACTACATATCTTGCCATGGACTGGCCGAAGAGAACCAATTTCACCTTGACCCTTCAAACAAACCCTGGTTATGTGTATCTTGGCTTGATTATTCTGTCACATTGATTCTGTCAAATCATCCATTCAAGTGGAGGATTGTTTCAGCATATACAACTACATCTTGCCATGGACTGGCCGAAGAGAACCAATTTCACCTTGACCCTTCAAACAAACCCTGGTTATGTGTATCTTGGCTTGACTATCCTGTCACATTGATTCTGTCAAATCATCTATTCAAGTGGAGGGCATGGTATGTAAGTTTCATTGATTATCCATATGTCAGAGGATAAGATAGGCACATGGATAGATGCATGTATATCTACCAATATCTCTATAGATCTTACACCTTTTTTTTAAATACATATTCTTGTCATTTCTCGACAAAATAAGATGGCAATACATTCTAAAAAATTGTATCATATGAAGCAAAACTGTAAAAAAAGTGTTAAGAGATAAGAGGAACTATGACTCTTGGTAGGGATGGTAATGAACTGGGTTGATTCGTGGCCCAACCAGCCTGACTCATGCTCAAGTTGAACTTAATGTGGCTCAAGTTAAAAAAAAACGGCCCAATTAAGGTCATGGGTTGAGTTCATGGTTTTAAGGCTCATCCAGGTCTGATGTGACCTGGCTGAGTTGAGTTGATGATTAGGGCAGAACGTTGGGTGGGTTCAACCCGACTGGCCGACATTGTATTGGGTTGGGCTCGGGTAGGATGTATCAGGTTCAGTCTCGGGCTTGGGCTATACAAACACCAACCCGATAAAACTTGGATCAGGCTCGGGGTTGAGGTCTCAGGTTGCCCAACCCAACCCAACCCAACCCAACCCAACCCAGCCCGATCGATATATAAGTTACTTATAAATTATAATTGAGTGCTGATCGTTTGTGTTGAAGGCACAGGAAATTCTAGTTCCGCTGGGTTTCATGGTCCATGTCATTTTAGATAGCTCAAGCCAAAATGATATGTCTGAATTCTCTCTCTCAAATAGATTGTGTGCTACACAACACAACTTTCAAAGGAGGTTGTCCCATATTTTAGCTTGTTTGTTTAGAAAAAATAAAGTTCTTTGCCATAAATAACTACATATATAATTAATAAAATCATAGGTACAAAAAATAAGATGTGCATTAAAAATATAATAGACTAACGTAATAACAAAAATATTAGCCTGTATCCACCCAACTAACCTGACCGAGCCCGCTCGGGTTGGGTTTGAGTTGAGAATTCCCAACCCGAGGTTGGGTTAGGATTGAGGTACAGGACCCTTGGGTTGGACTAGGATTGAGCACCAACCTGACCCGACCCGACTTTCAGCCCTATTGATGATACGACCAGTCACCCCAACTGGGCAAATTGGGCTGATGCAGATCCAACTTGGCTGAGCCTGACTCAGGACCAAATGAGTGGTCGGTCGATGTGGCGGTTCTTTTAACCATGGTTGGGCTTCAATTGACCTGGCCCAATTACGTTTAAAAACCATGCAGTCTTCTTCAAATATACGCTTGCTTTAGTTGTTGAAATGTGTGGAGCCTTTAAAAATAGTTGGGCTGAACTGGGCGCATCCTAGAGAACTGGGCTTGTTCTTCATCTGGGTCATGCGTTGGGCTTGGCCTGGAATGTCGGCCCGTTTACTAAATCTGTTGGCCTTGGGTAGATCCTGACCCAATCCAGACCCGAAATATGGCCTGCCTTTGACCTAAATAGGACAATGTACAAGTGGGCCCTATGTTCTAGTGGTCCAGTCTCCAGATCGTCAACCTGATTGGACCAATTGCAGATGGGGAGGTCCAAAAACACTCTCAGATCGGAAGATCAGAGCCATTCAATCTTTGCCCTATTTTCATCTTCAATCGGAACATTGCTTTATTTTACAACCCATCATCTATATTAGGAGCACGACTTGGCAGCGACCCCGAAACCAGCCATGTGGGTAAGATGCTGACTCTAGGGCCCACCTCGACTTATTCATTGTATATCCACGCCATCCATCTGTTTTTTAAGCTTATTTTAACATTTGATCCAAAAAATGAAGCAGATAAAAATTTCAAGTGGACCACACCACAGGAAATAGATCAGTTTATAGACGGGCTCATGGATTGATTTCAGATCCGTTTCTTAATCGTGGGCACCCACGTTTGAATCTTGGACCCAGCTCCAATCTGCCCATCGCTGCTCGTATCTATTTATACGGCCCTGATTGAACGGAGAGGATCGTTTATTTTGTGACGTTTTTAGGGACTACCCCATATGTATAGTACCAGGACCTTTACATCTGGGATTTCCCTGCCCATCCAACTCAGTCGCACGTGACAATATGCAACACGTGTCCTTCATCAGATCTTTCCTTCATGTCAGCTCTAACGTTTAGATCTTCTGGCCAGAAAATCTGGCCGTTGATTCTCAGCCGGGTCACAACATACGCTAGAAAAAGTTGTTTTAACGGTCAGTTTACAGAGTAAACTGGCTGCCTCAAGTTCAAATGGCCTGAGTTTTGAGGAAGAAAATCTAAGCATTATTTGCATCCAGATGGAAGGCGCAGATTTCGCACGCACGTTCCACATTGGCACGATGGAATCATAACACATGCATCAGGCCCACTTGCAGGCCTAGTTGTAGCGGAAACACGATTTCTCACGTCCAACGCACATGCCTTCTTACTAGAGTCTCTGAATTATAGGATCTATGACATGACCCGAGGTTCGCCCGATAGATGCGGCTTTTAGTTCGGACATGTGGGGCCCATGGCTTGCAATCTAGACCGCAGGCCAATGGAGATATTTCCCAGATTGGAAATTTCTGGCTGTTAAGATGGCGGCCAAAATTACGTACGTCTCACATTCGACGAAGAAAAGTTCACGTGGGAAGAACGGATAGGATGGTTCAATCTGAGATATTTTCGGAGCATCACTCGTTTACAATGAGGTCCATCAGATCAACGGTTTCGATCACAAAACAATGGTCCCACATGCAGTGAATCATGCATACCAGTTACAATAAGTCCCCTTACTATTGTACCGCACAGCACAAGTGTGATACGATCGATTGGGTGGTAGTGTCACAGAAACCTATTTGTCTTCTGTTTCTGATAAAACAAAGACTCCCATATCTACTAGATTCTTAGTTTGATTGGGACTCTTCACCACCCCTTTATTAGGCCTGGAATCGTATACGACACCTTTTCATTTAAAATATGTAAATCCACTCTGTTCATCAGGTGGGAAACGATATTTTAACCGTACATACAAAATAGCAGATTGATAGTAACTCATATCAGCAACACCAAAGGAAACAATATAAAATTTCTCTTAAAACCTCTAAGTTCAAGCGGTGTGGCCCACCTGATTTTTCTTATGAGATACATCTGATTAATAGGTTTGATGGAAGATACACATCATGGTGATCTCACACACAAACCTATGGTTAGCATCTGTCACCATTGTTCATCAACGGTTACCATTCTCCCAAATATTCTATATGTAGGATCTTTCCATCTGGGTGATTTTTCGGTGCATGAGCCATCTACAGTGAGCCCCACCTTATCAATGTTTTGGATCACTGAACCGTAGGCCCCGCCATCACAAACTTAAAGCAGAAACGCACACCGTTGGATCACCAGCAGGAAAATTGTATAATACTTCCAGATGATGAGCTAGAAAGGATTTAAAGTCCCTACAGAAGCATCCAAACTGATAGGCAGTCGGTGTTCTGCTCCGTCCGCTTGCAATACAATAATGTCAGCTGAGATAGGGTACCATCGCATCAATGTCCAGTTGAGTGGTGGGCCATGTCCAAGCCCATGTCAGGCCCCTGATACTGACCCTTTCTAATCGGGCCACCGTCCAATGTCTCTCGAGCTTGTTTTTGGTCCAGATAATTTGGGCTAGGCTCAATTTATAGGAATACAAGTGGGCCCCACTTTTCCTGTGGTGGGCTGAGCCTTGAACTTCATTGGGTCAATCAACGGTCCATTTTCAGCTAGCCATTTGACGTCACATAGCTATTGTAGGAAAGGAGGATGAAAGTAAAATTGAGATGGAGAGGCTACGTACCACATTGACATGATTCCCACCATCCATTAATGGGCCCCACATGGAAAGCAGACATGGATAAAAAAAAGGTAGCACGAGTCTGTCTAACCATCTGATCACGGACTTGTCACTGGATGTGGACAATTCCCATGGCTTATTCATGATGGAATATAGAAAGTTCAGATACGCATCAACCATATGATCTGACTGGGCCCGGTTTGCGGCAGGCTGTTGATTCAGTGGGTTCAGGTGGGGCCCAGATTAGGTTGGATTCATCCTAGTTAGGACTGTTTGGCCTAGCATTCACATGAAATACGAAAACAGGCCTAATTTTGGGCTCTGGCCAGGTCTCCTTATTATGTATTATTTAATAGAGGCCTGGCCCAGCTGCTGATCTGTCGGCCTAAAATCAGTCTGCCTCTAGCCTGTCCGATGGTAGATATGGGCCTATTAGCCCAATAGATCAGTCTGTCCGTTAATAGCCCCATGGCTCTAAAACTGGGTGAAGAGACTCGAAGGTTGGCTGAGTTGACTCGATAGACAAGATTTTGAGTCAAGTACGTTGGAAACTCACTAATAAGCTGAGTCGATCCGATTGAGCTCGTAACCCAGTTATTATTATTATAATAAAATAAAAAATTAAGCAAAATAAAGAGGGAGGGAGGAACACGTGTTAGAAATGAAACAATGAAGGTGACCACCTCGAAAAATCTTCGGGATAGGAAAATCCTAAGCATTTGAATCAATGGCTCACAAAGCAATAGTCAAGGAGATGGCCCATATTCAGCGAAAAAAAGTATACTTGACGTAGGATAATTAACCATTTGCGCTAAAAGCTCAAAACTGATAGATCATGTTGAATCAATGCATTTATCTCATAAGCTATGCTCCACATTCCATGAGTTAGGACCTCAACCGAATCACCTTGTGGGACCCTTGCATTAATACTAAATGGAGGTTTTATTCTTAAGTATCCTCCAACGATGAGGCCCATCTTGTAGATGGTTGGATCTATGAACATGGCCCTAGATCCAATGGCTACAAACTAGATCCAATGATAACAGCTTAAAAAGTCTAAGGAATAATGGAACCGGTCAAGTGAGCCCTTTACCAGGATCATAACATACATTAATTGAGTAAGACCATCCTATGGATGGCTCATATCTTGCATAAACGTGCAATACTGAAGATGTGTCATATGGGAATAGAATTCCTCTAGTGTTTTATTTATTTATTTTTATTTTTATTTTTATTTTTATTTTTTAACTTGATGAGAAATGCATGGAAAAAAACATAAGAGGGTTGACTTTGTTGTACCCTATTAGAGGTGGGCATCGAGTCGAGTTGGACCCGACTTGATTCGGTTTTGAAATAGGCCTGACCCGAACTCGACTTGACTCGGTATAGAGTTTAGCATGCCTAAACTAATTCGAATCCGGGTTTGGCCTGGACTAATCCGGACCGAGTTCGACCCGGTAAAAAGTACCGAGTCGGTTCGAGTTGGCACTAATTTGGATCGAGAGATGAGGGAGGGAGGGAGGGAGGGAGTGGAGAGGAGAGAGAGGAGTATGGTGGTGAATCCGGTGATGGATGTGGGTGGTAGCCAGGCAGCTGCCGAGCTTGAAAGAGGAGGGTGGGAGGGAGTGGAGAGGGGAGAGAGAGAGACAATGAGGAGGGTGGTGATAGTAGTGGGTGGTTGTCGGGCTTGGAAGAGGAGGAGGATGAGGGAGGAAGAGAGAGTTTGAGATTGGGTCGGGTGCGGCATATAGGGTTAGAGATACCTGAATCTAAGTCGAGTTGGTTTCGGATCGAATTGAGTCTAACCGGATCGAGTTTTGGGTCGAGTTATTGGGTAACTTGAACTCGACTCGGTTTGAGTTTGGATTAGGCGAAGCCTACTTGGTTCGGACTGACTCACCCATTCAGTTCGGGTCGAGTCGGACGAGTCGAGTTAGTTCGTGCCCAGCTCTATACCTTATTTATGACTATTTTAGGAAAAACCAATATGAAGGTGATATGTGGCATTACATGAGAGATAGAAGTGTTTGAAAAGATTTTTTAAGATATTTGGAGTATTTTTTGTGGAATTATTATTGGCATTGATTTAATACTACATGTTATTGGGTGACCGATAAAGTAGTATGGCCGAGACATCTAAAAGTGCAAGTAAGCCTTGACCGAGAGGAATAGTGCTTGGCTGAGAAAAGATGAACAATAAAAAAGAGAAACATAATAAATGAAGGATCTAGATGATGACTTTTCAATTGCCATGACTATTTAATAAAGAGTGGAGTAGCTGTAGCAGAAATCTATAAATAGTCAAAAGATTAGCGGAACAAAAAACACAACCAAATCAAATCTATCAATTTATCTTAAGCTCAATCTATCTGATGAGTAGTGATAATCTAGTAGTAGTACTTTCTTAGTTGTAATGCAAGTGTATGCTCATATGCTGGACTTGATCATTATCCCATATAAGCAATTCTTTTAAGAGATGCATTCTTGTAGTTGTTATCAGTAACTTATTATTGGTTTTTTTTTTTTTTAATTTAATTGTATTGGTATATTAAAAAGTTCTTTCTTGTAAAAGGCAAGACGCAACCCATCTTGGGAGGAAAAATCCCATCGTTCGATTATCACGTAATCATTATAGATATTCTTTGAGTGGTTAAGTAGGTGATTGATCTCCTTAAATTTAGTTATATATTGTCAAGTTTGACGTATTTACCTATTTTGGCGCTTGGGGTTAAAGTTGATCAGTTTGAATAGAGCCACTATATCGATTTTGGCATGCCCGCATATATCGCACGTGATAGAAAATAAACCGAGTGCTAACAATTTTTGGCACGCCCGCACACACTGTACGTGACAGAAAACAAGCCGAGTGCCAACATTTTTTAGCACACCCGATGGGACTCAAACAATTACTTGGCTATCATAAATACTCATTTTGCACTGGTTGTGAAAGAAGAACAATTCTGATATGCTAGTGGGACACTGATTATACTTACTAGTGCAAAAGTTCTGTGGAATTATGAATTGAAGAGGTGGTCGAAATGCTTCCGTAGCTACCAATTTTGTATACAATGAATCTCCTTTCTAGGAGGAAGAGTTGTGGGTTCAACAAGTACCCAAGCAAGTAAATCCACCATCCAGTCCGATGCCTGCTCTACTAAATGCAGATAGAGCATTGACATCTTGGGTTGAACCCCTTGAGATTATGTCAGTTGGGATTGTCGACATGCAAAGAGGAATTCAACATATCGCAGAATTATCACGTATTCAGGCTGAACAATCAATGGTTCAAACTGAAACCTTTAATAGATGGATGGGTAGCCATGCCAACAGCATGAACAGATTGATGACTATGTTTGTCGAAAGGACACCTATTGTACCTCAGCAATAGGTTGACGCTAGTTTGGTTGGTAATTTGGCATCAGTACCTCCAGTACCTCTAGTACCACAAGCACCCCTTCTATGGTGAAGTACATATCCTGCTCTTGTTTTGGTTCAGGATGTATGGAATTCTCCACCACTTATGGATTTCAGGTAGCTTAAATGTGAGAATAGGAATTTCGTCTATAAAGCCAGGAATTAATAGATACTTGTGAGGCAAATGTTGCACAAAAATAAACCTTATAATGAGGAGCAGTACTCGGTAGGTCCAGAGCCACCTCTAATGGTTGGGTAATAACATTTGGACTGTAATCAAATCGTGTAGTTGGTCCAAGAGATAGTATGCCAAGTTCTCGGCTGAACTACTACTCCAGTGTATTACAAGCCTTATCTTGATTGGGTCGATCGACAATATCTACTGTCAAGTAATTATCGACCTGATTTTATACTATTTACAGGTAATACCGTTCAATCGACCATAGAGATATAGATCGCTTTACTATATAATGTAGAAAATTGGCCAATAATAATTACTATAAATTATAATTATTCAGTCATTCACTAACTAGGATAGCTTTTACTTGGTATTCTAATTTATTATCAAATTTGATTCAAACTTGGTAAGAAATGGAAGAAAAGTTTCATGCTCAGTTCTTTTATAAGGATAGAATTTTTTTTATGGCCAGTCTTACATGATTTCGGCAATTGCCAAGAGAATCGATCGAAAATTATATTGCTTGGTTTAAAAGAACAAAAAGTCGAAGCAAGGTATTTATGACCGAGGCAAAATTCATTCAATTGGCCAGAGATGGTCTAGAGCTTAAACTTTGAAAGAAGTTTATTGGAACATAATTCACATATATTTACGATCTAACTAAAAATGTATCTCAATATGAGACTATACTTCAAAAGGTGATACGACAAAGAATTCATTAATAGAATATATTACTATGAGCCTAATTATGATGTTGCAGTAGTCAAAGTAGTAGCTAAACAACTATTTGTTTGTTCGACCTTGGTTAAAACGGAGGCGATTGCGTCGTCCACTCATAAATTTTAAGGACATATACATTCGATATTACTCGGGCTGATAAAATCTTTGATATCATGTTGGTCAGGAAATTTATCAAAGTTCTTATCAATCATAAGATACTAACACCTAAAGAGTTAAAGAAAACCAGTTATTGTAAACGGCATGAAACCCTATCTCATTTCATTAACTAGTGTATCATTTTTAGGAATGTTATCCAAGACTATTGACCAAGGATTGCTGAAGTTTTTAGAAAAAGAGAAAGAGGTGATGCTGATCAATGTTGATCCATTCTCATCTACTATAGAAATAAATATGGTCACAGTTAATCCTCAGATGTTGGTTCGAACACGAAAGAAAATTAATCTTTGATCTTAAAAGAACCAGACTAATGAACAAGATAATGGTAAGATGACCGTATATAGTCGAGAAGACTGAAGGATATTCAAAGGTGGCAGACTCTACTTGCCAAAGGTCACACCTTCGTGAGCAATATGCAAGGTCGATTTGGCAAAATAGACAATTTTATTGACTTTTTTTAATAGGAGATTGAGCTACATCGACCATAATATCTGCAATCGATGTCTCAACTTGAGGAGGCAGTGTAAAGATAGGTTATCTCTCAGAGGCCGAGAGCTCCCTAGTCACCGTGAAAAAGAAAAGAAGATGATTGGAGGGAATACTGAAATACATAAATAAGGAGGAAAAAAATATAAATGACATCTACCTAAATCAGATCGAACAATGATAGCGGAAAATCTATCGACTGTTGATGAAATTTTGGTGAGATCAACGATTAATGCCAGAGCTCGGTTGGAACGTGGAAAATGAGGATTAGGCCGATATGGTTTGAGAAAGCGATTGAAAGCAAGATTGAGATATCCAATCCTTCATTTTCTCTCCGCCATTTGTTAAAGCTTTTATTGAAGTGAGCATCCTTACGTCTCTTATATGCCTCTTTCATTTCCCAAGAGTATTTTGAAGGAGGAACACCTATATAAAACTTAGTTTTATAATATTTTTTAAAAGTTGCAATAGCTTTGGCCGAAGAAGGAATACCTGAAGTTCTCGTGGTCAACTGACTGGGAGCAGCAAGAGATGTAGGAAGAGGGGTTGCAAGAAGTCCAAGCTCTGAAATCTTTAAAATAGTTGGAGGCGTTGTAGAAACAGCTTTGACTGAACCTGCATTTGTAGTCTTCCGACGCTTTGGTTCAGGTGAAAATGGCTTGATCAATCTTATTAGTGTGAAAGAAGAAGGTTTGACCACCCTTATTAGTATTGGGGACATGGCTATTGATGTAATCGATGTTGTTTTCTTTGATTGCGCCTTCTTCTGAACAGGAGGTACAACTGACTGAGGTGCAATTGAATTTTTAGTACCCTCGGTCGTTTCCTTCTTCTCGACCATATGCTTCTTTACTTTGGATGAAGAAGGAAAGAGTTGGGTGATAATTAACTTATGCAATCCACTGACTAGAGTCCCATAGTAAATTTTCTACCAATGGTAAAATGAAGATAGCTGTTGGGGACAACTAAAGAAGAGATGGAACATACAAGTGGAGCTTATAACATTAAAATTATTGTGGAGGGTATGGAACGTATTGACCGAATCAACAATTAATCGATGATTTGGAGGTTAATTAAAAGTTTGATGGATAAACAGATAAGGAATGCCTTGGGTTAGACCAAACAGACGAGTAAGGAGATTGGGGCAGTATTATTCAATCTCAGCCTTGACATTGACACCTAAATCTAATGTGCTACCATATGAGAGGTCTCTATAAATCAAATAGCTTTTCCAAGCTTGATCTTTGATACTAGCCATCTCAATATCGGCTGATTCATATTCTTCTGTGAACTAGACCATACCAAATTCTTTGTTATTGAAAGGATAAAAAGAACGATTGTGTTTATCGAGGTTAAAAGATAAAGAAGTTAAAAGACAAAGAAGTTCACGTACTCCATAAAAGAATGGTAAATTTTGGGGCAAAGGATATTGCGATGGCCAAAAGAAGCAAAATATAACCTAATGGGAATGGATTTGACAAAAATTATCCTAAAATATTCATAAAGTTACATCTAGATGAGCTAAATCGGTCCGATAGAATAGTGAAAACCTTTGGTGGTCGCTTCAAACATACTTCGGTATAAGTGGCCGAGCACGTATGAGGCAAGGGCAAGCAGAGGTCATTGGGTAAGGGCCTTGGCTAGATGAATGTATTCTTTCGTAATCCAAAGAGCGTTCACACGAAGTAAAAATCAGTAGATCTACATCAAGAGAAAAGTCGTGTGCTCTTGATCATCAACTTCATCTTGAGATTTGCGTTGAATAGCCATGAAAGTGGAGTAGGATTTGTTGGTCTTGTCTGGAAGGATGAAGGTATGTAGATCTTTTAGGAAAAAACTTGGATAAACAGGCTCACCAAAGGGGAGAAAATGGATAATGGTACAAACATCTATGATTGTCGAATTCATGGGACCACATCCAAAATGGAAGGTGTTGTTCGATCGACTCTAGAAAGTTGAAGCTACTGGAAGGAGGAAGGTATTGGTTGGTTATTCGTGCAAGGAAAGGTTGATAAAATCATATATTCCAGCCTGTCTTCATGTATCACCATGTTGTGCTTCTACACAAATATACCATTTCACCTAACCATTTATCGATTTTGGCCATGCTCTCGAAACTTTGAAAGCATTGGTAGTATATGGGAAACAATCAGATTGGATGAGCAACACTTCATTAGGGCACAGTGGAAAATAATGCTCTATTTTTCGAAGTTGCTCATGAGTAAATTCATGATGAAGGCTGGACCGAGTGTTAAGTAAGCTGATGTAGGACATGAAATTAACCATGGAGTGTAAGAAATCAAGTTTGTGATTATGTCAATATTAACAGTCATAGAATTTCACATCCTACATACTATCAAACATTCAAGAAGTGGAATCTATGGAGGTCTAAGCCTACACAACCATTAGGGTTGGATCAAATAAATTTATAAGTCAAACAAGCCCAAAGGAGTGTAAGAATCACCCATTCTTACATAGAATTGTTCTCGACTCAGGAGATTCACTAAGTTTCAATTTAGGGAAAAATCTAGGGTTTGAAAATTGAAAAAAATTGATATTTGGGACCCTTTTGGGTTATGACTTTCGGATTATGAGGTTTTCTAGATGACGGTTAGGGATCGGTCAAGGTATTCGAGGGTACAGAGACTGATTTAGAAATTTTCAAATTTAACAATTCTGTTGTACCACATGTTGATCATGTTTAGGAGTAAATATTAGGGGTACATTTAAGAGGGTTTAGGTAGATAATTAATGGAGGATCCTATGAGGAGGTTTTAAGCCAATAAAAGGAAAGAAATAGAGGGGAAAAGAGGACTTTGGATGGGCCACGCACGCTGGACAGTATATTGGCCTAGATGCACGTGTGTGACTGGATGTTTATACGTGTGTGGAGCTCACAAAATTGGGAAGGGACTCCTAGGTTAGGATTGGCCAGGGATGGGTTGTTTCCATGCCAAAAATCACTTCGATCTGGCACATGGTTTGTGTGTAGTACTCCGCCGAAGTTTTAGGCCCGTTGATACACTAGAATCTGAAAACCTTCTTGTGCACCGTTGTAGGAGAGGATTTTGATGTAAAAATTGGTGAATCTGATGGTGGATGGGGTGTTGAGAATGATGGATGAGATGCAGAAGAAGATGGTGATGATTTGGAGCGGTGTGGCTTCGCACTACGGTATTTAACCCTTCGAGGAAGGGAGGGTTTCGCACCTAATTTGATCCTTTAACTCAACGTGAGAGAGATGAAGAAACGCAAGATTTTTTTTCTATTCATAATATCATGAGAGTCCATACATGAGATTGCTTTATTTATAAGAAAACCTTAAATTCAAAAAAACAAAACTATTCTTGCGCCATGTGCGCGCATTAATATTAAAACTAAAATAAATAAAATAACTAATCTAAGCAATCAAAGCCGTTCATGATGTTTCTAATAATAAAAATAATCAAAACTCAAAATCCTAAATCATCTAAAGTAGTGGGCCATGATCTTGAGATCCGATGGTAGGATCTATGTGATGATCGGGTCCACTCCAATGCTCCTGTAATGCCTTGAAAATTGGGGGTCATGCATGCACTTGACTCCCAAGTTCTTGGGTATCACTTATAAACAATTTTATTATTTTATGATTAATCGGGCTTAAATGCACAGTATGAAATTTCTTGAAGCATGAAACACAACCACAACCAGTCTACTGAAATGAAATAGGCTAAATATATATATATATATATATATATATATATATATATATATATATATATATATATACACGTCCAAAAGAATTAAAAAGGGTTGCATAAGGCGTTGCCCAACAAAATCATAAAAATATGCCCAAAATGAATAATAAGCTGAGTCTAACACCCAGCAATCCAAATCTGTCTACTAGGCCGGTGGAGAACCGTTCATCAGCTGGAAGTAGGACAGCTCGTCCTCCTCCTCAAGACTCACGGTGCCAGACTCCTCATGCTCTGCATCACCTGCACTTATGGAAGAGTCTGGTTGGTGTTTTAAAACACCATCCCAGAGTGGAGTGAGTGATTAACTCAGTGAGTGCTATTAGTCTTAAGTTGTAACAAACATCAATTATAATATGAATTTAATGAAAAATAATCATTTATAAACAACTAACTAATCTTATTAATGCATATGCATGATAGATGATATGATGCATGCCCTCGCCACAACACTCTCTCGAGCGACTCCATCTAACGATCGCTTATGACCAACACTCCCTCAGAGCGATCTCGACTGCGTGCGATGCGATGATAATGTTAGCCAAGTTCTTGGTAGGTTGGGAAAACTGATACACCCCACGTATCAATGCCCTTAACTGGTTGTGAGGCCAAGACTCCCTAACGTGTGAGGCCAAGACCCCGCGATCCTTGATTCCGTCGGGTTCCCCATCCCCAACTTCAAGCATATGGGGAGTGCTAAGAAAAAGGGATAGCTTGTGGTTACTACGGGGAGACGCGTCACCCCAGCGTAAGCCGACAACTCAGACATAGTGTCCCATTCCACCATGCCCGACTCACGAGGCGGTGGATCGGTTTCAATATAGTTATCCATGGGCTACAATGGTTGTAGGGTGTTCCAGGTTCCATACATATGTGAGCAAACATGGGTAACAATCAAGGTTGGTCAGTAAATAGGCTAGACCGCATGAGTTCAGGTAAGCACGTAACAGACGACATTGGGCACAAGCGACCTATGTAGTCTAACTATTGTCGCCACGCGCACCCGCTCAAATTCATGGGTTTAACCTCAGGATAGTCTTACCAATGGGACCACCTTCACTCTCCTCATATTCCTGACCAACCCAAGGGTTTGGTGGTAATGTGTAGCATGTCGACTAAAATGGGTTATCAACTGGCATAGGTAATAGCATGCATTCATACTTCCCATCATAGAATTCAGATTTTTACAAGGTAAATGCTAACAATATCATGAAATAAAGGTGCAAGTGTCGTGTGAGTTAGTGTGGAAGGCAAGCATTTCATATATCTCCTAATACCAAAATATACACGAGGGTTAGTGCCTCAAACATGTCATGGGAAAAACATCATACATGAACCGAACAAGGAATGTACAAGCAATCATCATTAACATACCCAATTATGTTTGAGAAACAACAAGCATTCCATCATCATTCCACATTAATTTGGGGGATCTAAAGTGTAAGGCCTTGTCTAGGTTTTGTTAGATTACCCAAATACATCATTCAAAAAACAAAATCATTATATTCATATTGAAATTGGTATTAGGCCACTTAAGAACAATAGTCCACACCTATGGATCGTTGAAGACGTTAGGAAGTGATCTAGGGTTTCCAAACATGCGGGTCGATTCGTCGAGATTCTGAGCCAAATGAACTTGCATATTAGGATTACATGCATTTCCTAGCTCAATCCCAAAGATTACCAAAAATGATGGGTGCTTACCTCCCCATTCGGATGGAAGTGACTTGCAGTTGTGGATATGAGAAAGGAAAGGTACTCCTCTAAGGCCCCAAGGTTCCTTGGGCCCTACCTCCTACCACACACTCCTTTCCTTTCTTCTTCCTCTCTCTTTCTCCTCCTTTCTCCTCTTCCTCTTCTCCCTTTATCTCTTTTCTCTCTTCTCTCTTTCCTTTCTCTAGGGTAAATTCATATGGGGAGAGGGGTGTCCCAAAGAAGCCTCTTTTATAATGCCAGATTTGGTGCAAATGGCCCCAAGTGCTAGGTTTTTACTATATTAGACCTATGAGAGGATCTTTCTAAGCTCTAGGGCCCACTATGCGGCGTAGGAGTCGACACCCACCATTGGATAATTGGCCCTAATGATGATCTACATATGTATATGATCAGCCCGCCATTTGGATGCGCCGATCGACAGATATGATTAAAAGTCTGTTCAACGGTCATCGATAGTCGATCAGGGCCGCGGCTATACGGATATGAGTAGGAAAATATCCTTACTCCACAGTTAAAGTTTGGTCGCAAACCGTCGGTCTGAAGTCCTCAACTTTGTATAAGAGTGGACGACTTAATTCACTTAAGTTCCAACTCCTTCCTTTAGGGTATTTGCACTTCTCATGCACTCGTCCTTTGGCTCAAGTTGAGCAGTTTTGGAAAGTACCCCGGTCCGACTCCCGTGATGGGCGTCAAGCCCAGTAAGATGGACATTATTCTATAGTTTTGGAACTAGTGGCCCACCAACGAGCAGTCTAGAGCTTGTTTAGAGAATTGGGGTAGTTCTGGTGGCCCTCTGGCCATGAAACTTATAGGATAGGTGCTCCATGGCCTGATGAAGGGCCATGCAAAATTTGGGGACGATCGAATATGGGGTTTGGTCGCACTGGTCCGATTCGCGATCAACGGTTACCATGCCACGATTGGAGCCCAGATTTTGTGGGCGGGCGTAGACAAATACGTTAGACCTTTACCGTAAATTTGAAAGAAATTAGACGGCTGAAATGCTTGAAATTTCGATTTTATTTACCAGTGCCAGATTCCAATTATGGCATTGGTGGGTTACATTTAGCAAGTGCCGTTGGGACGGCCTGAATAGTTTATTTCTAGGTGTCCACTGGGTCCGTGGTCCGCGATGGACCACAAGCCCAGTGAGATCTATGCTTTTCCAAATTTTTAGATTTTTCTGACCTTCCTCAGCTGCTGCACGGCCTACACAAGCTGTCGCCGAATACAAACCGATCATCTGACTTGATGGCCTGCACACGGTCTGATCGTGACCAGACTAGACCACTCGTGTATAAGCTAACATTGAGTGCTAATGGTTAGTAAGTGATAATATAAGTTAATTAAAAAAATTTAAGAATTTTTGAAAATCCAAAACAGTGAAAATCCAGGATGTTACAGCTCCATAATGCAACCCTCTAATTATGAGGTTCTCTAGAGATGTCGTCGTTGATCCAAATCGAAAGTGGGGCCCGCCTCCTCCTCGAATATGTGCGTAGAGGGAGCTTGTGCATGATGTCCCTATCATAGGCCTTATTTGGTTCGATAAGAGCATTGAAGAGGAGGTCATTGACGACTCTTGAAGAAAGGACATCCAATTTTTTTTATGAAGGTCTCTTGGTGGAAGATTGGAACAGAGAAGGAAGATGCAACCATGGTGATCGAAGAAAAATTGGACAAAGAACAGAGTTTGAGTAATAGAGAAGAAGTAAGAGGCTTAATAAAGCAAACATTGACCTTGTGTAGTATTTATATATCATCTGCGATACGTTTGCATTAACGAAAGGGCAATAATAACTAATAATACAAGATAAATGTGTGCAACATGTCATAAGGATAACAGACAGATAAGAGGTAAAGACCGTCATTTGATTTAGCTCGATTGGGTGAATCAATGGGAAATTGGCACGTGGACGAATAAACATTTGCATTAATTACATCGGATAACCAAACAATATCACTCTTACCTTTTATCCAAAGGTGAAGTAACGTGGGGGATAATGTTGTGCCATATTTCTGACCGTTCTGGGAAAAGCTAATATGGGGGTGACATGTGACATTACATGAGAGATAGAAGGTATATGAAAAGATTTTCTAAGATATTTGGAGCGCTTTTTGCAGAATCATAGTTGACATCGATTCAATGCTATACGTCATCAAGTGACCAATAAAGTAGTGCGCCGAGGCATTTAGAAGCATAACGTGGTCGACAAGCAAGCCTTGATCAAGAGGAATGATGCTTGGTCGAGAAAAGATGAACAATAAAAAAGAAAAACGTAACAAGAGAAGGATCTAGATGGAGACTTCGATTGCCATAACCGTCTTATAGAAGAGAAACGTCCAGGGGAATACCTATGGCAAAGATCTGTAAATATTCAAAATATTAGCAAAATAAAAAATATAACCAAATCCAACAAATAAATCACATCTATCGATTTTATCTTGACTCAATTTATTTTAAGAGTAATGATAATCCAGTAACGGTATTTTCTTAGTTGTAATTTAAGTTTACGCTCATATGCTGGACTTGATCCTTATCTACTACAAGCAGTTCTTCCAAGAGATAAATTCTTATAATTGTTCTCAGTGACTGACTATAAGGAAATATTCTGCGAGTAGCTGAATAAGCGACCGATTTCCTTATATTCAGTTATATAGTGTTAAGTTTGACCTATTTACCTATTTTGATGCCTGGAGTAAAGTTAATTGGTTTAAATTGATCCGCTATATAGATTCTATTAGGCTCACACACACCGCACGTTACAGGCAACAATCGGAGTGCCGACAAACTTAAGCAAAAATGTCAGATAAAGTAGTTAGATGAGGCACATGGATGACATTCTCTTCCCATATTTTATATGAATAAGACTTAGAGATGTATTATGATAAGGTTTTAAATACCAAGTCTTAAGAGATGAGCTTCACAAGGTCGGCATGTCCAATGAGCCTAACGTCATAGGCAACTGTTGCAGTTGACTGGGTTTTGGACATTATCAATATGGTCTCAGAGCATTAATAAAATGATTCTGAGGAAAAATCCTACTTGTAGTCTTGCAACGCTTCTCACGTGCCGACATGGTACACGTACGAGATCCAGTCCATTCACCAGATGGCCCAATGAGTGGCGGATTTGTTAGGTGGGCCCCTTTTGTATGAATAAATGGACAACTGTTCATGTTTGATATACATTTTCCCAACTGATGCAGCCCAACCTGGTGATTCCGTTGGGTGTCACGTGCTTGCCGTATGGGCATGTGTGGAATGCTTGTCTTTGGTGCGTGTGGATGTCCCACTCCGAATATCGTTTCACAATGTCAAGGATTTTTCCTAACCTGACAAAGTCAAAAAGGGAGAAACAGTAAGGTGGACGTTTTGGGTAGGGAAAACCGTTGAAATCAATATAAAGTTTCGACTTTGGACAGAGACAATGAAAACCCTAGACAATGAAAAATCCTAAGGCCTGTTTGGAACATGGAATTAGGTGGGATTCGATTGCATTTGATCCATGTAAATACATGTGCGTTTGGAAACAATGGAAATGATTGGATTAATTGAGGTCCCAATAAGAGATACAATGGAATTTCTGTTGGATTTCGAAATCTACTACATTTGCGGGCCTCACACTTATGCATGTGTTTTATCCACACCATTCTTCCACATGCATCATTTACATAGTCATCAGTTGCAAATCTGATTCATTGATGACAATTCTATTGTCCACCAAACACAGGTCTCATTTAATTAATACAATGTTTTTTTTTTTCTTTCAAATAAAAAATTTATTTTCAAAAGTGAGATTGATGGTCAAAATATCATGACATTTTCAGACATACAATCATCGCATAACAAAGGTGTTAATATCACCTAATGGAATTCCATACCATTTAATACCATGTTTCAAACAAACTCTTATGAATATATGAAATTGTGAAGAGGTCAACAACAGATGACGAGAGCAATCTCCTGTATCCACGGAGATTGATATCTAACATTTTATATAGAAGAAATCACATCCACATTTCTTGAAAAACCTGTGTAATTGAAAAATGATCTCCAAAGTGATTTTTTTATTTCTCAAATATTAAATAAGTTAAATTTCCATGGAAATCATTTTCTCTCCCAAGGTTTTCAACCTACCTAAACAGCACCAAAATGCTTAAATAAGAATAGAATAAAATAGTTAGCTTTCTATCAACACCAATGGAATTAACCACTGAAACACCTTACTTATGTCAAACCAAACCTTGTAAGATAATTTCTTTTGCTCCCAAAAGTAAAATATTTTGCTCTTGTGGTGGTAAAAAGCTACCAATATTTTGGAGGATTAGAGGTAGCCGACCAAGCCAACATCACGACTACTTCAGCATCGATGTAAGCATCTACAATAATAACATTAGTATACTATTAATCAAAGTAAACCATTAATCAAATGCAATCAAGGTGGGAAATAATGCCCACAAAAATTAGGGCTAAAACATCCTTAGATAGGATGGCATTGTTGCTATATATATATATATATATATATATATATATATATATATATATATATATATATATATATATATGTGGGAAAAAGTACTATGCGCTCAAGCTGATGGGAACGTCCCATGAGGTCAAGCTGTGTGGGCCCCACCGTGATGCGTTTCAAAAATCTACCCCATCAGTTAGATGCACCATTCCATCATGGACCTAGGTCTTAAAAATCAAGTCAATCCGTGACTTGTGTGGGCCACACCACATATAGAAGTTGAGATGGGCCGTGCACCATTAAAACATTCATAATCATTTTTTGGGCCCACCGAGATGTGATTTTCAAATCCAGCCCATCCATTATGTGTGTCCCACTTGGATGAGGGTTCAGACCAAGTTTCAGATGCATAAAAATTTCAGGTGGGCCCCACCAAGTGCTTTTATATGTTGTTGGCATGTCTTCACATTTTTTTAGATGGTATGGCCTACCTAAGTTCCGTATACAGCTGATTTTTGGGATATCCCATAATTTAAAGGGGACCCATCAAATGCACGGTGTTGATGGTCGACACACATCATGGTGGGGCCCACACAGCTCGACCTCATCAGAGCTTATCGTGAGCTCGAGTGAATAGTACCTTTTCCCATATATATATGGAAAAGGTACTATGTGCTCGACCTCACGAGTTCGTCCCATGAGGTCGAGTTGTGTGGGCCCCACTGTGATGCGTTTCGAACATCTACCCCATCAGTCAGATGCACCATTCCATCGTGGGCCTAGGTCTCAAAAATCAAGTCAATTTGTGACTTGTGTGGGCCACACCACATACAGAAGTGGGGAGGGGTTGTGCACCATTACAACATTCATAATCATTTTTTGGGCCCACTGAGATGTGGTTTGCAAATCAAGCCATCCATTATGTGTGTCCCACTTGGATGAGGGTTCAGACCAAGTTTCAGCAGCATTCAAAACTCAGGTGGGCCCTACTAAGTGCTTTTATATGTTTTAACGGTGTCTTCACATGATTTTAGATGGTATGGCTCACCTGAGTTCCGTATACAGCTGATTTTTGGGATATCTCATAATTTAGAGGGGACCCATCAAATTCACGGTGTTGATGGTCGACACGCATCACGGTGGGGCCCACATAGCTCGACCTCACGGGAGCTTATCGTGAGGTCAAGCGCATAGTACCTTTTCCCATATATATATATACACACACGGAACCGCTCACCTGCGAACCAGTTCGTATGTACTACATACGAACTTTTTTGAGAACCCATCATACGTGATGTGGATCCAAAATCTGAACCGTTCATGTGAAGCAGCACCTTGTGAAACCCTCTAGGACCAAGTTTTACTTTGATCTAAAACTTTGATAGGCCATGAAAAATGAAAACAGTTTCCTCCCTTGATTTTCATTTCTCTTTTCCATGGCCCACCAGAATTTTAGATCAGGGTGAAAATTTTCCACATGAGTTTTCATGGGATTCTGCATCATATGGCCCGTTCAGATTATACACCCATGACACATGTGCAAAGGTGCGCACGTGCGTAGGTGCGCAGGGGAGCATGACTCTCTCTCTCTCTCTCTCTCTCTCTCTCTCTCTCTCTCTCTCTCTCTCTCTCTCTCTATATATATATATATATATATATATATATATATATATATATATATATATATATATATATATATATATATATGAGGCTTGTTAGTATACACCCCCCACACACATTTCAATTGGATATATCAGGACCTGACTTGATTCATTGAATGGGGGTCATTTTCAATGACTCGAATCATCTATATGATGGGCCACCCTTGGATGGGGATACCTTAAGGGCCTGTTTGGCTGGACCGATCCCATGGTATCAGGAAGGATGGGACCCCGATATCCGGGGATATGCATGATGAGCCAAACAGACTTAGTGAACTTGTCCTGGGATATAAGTAATCCCATGGATCTTAAAACAATCCACTGACATCACCATCATTACCTTAAAATTGATCCCGTCCCTTGGTTAGACGGATTGGAAGGTAAAATCTCAGGATATGCCGGGTGTGCCAAACAGATCCCGTGAACGTCCCGGGATATAGCAATCCCATGGATCTTAAACCAATCCATTGACACCACCATCGTTACCTTAAAATCCATCCCATCCCTCTTAATCCTACGGGATTCGCCCGGCCAAACAGGCCCTAATGGATTGGAAGGGCTTGAATGGTACTAAGGTGGATGGCATGGATTTCTAGGTAATGATGGTGTTGTCAGAGGATTGTCTTGGGATCCATGGGATTGCTCTATCCCTGGATTGCTATATCCAGTCTGTTTGGCATGCCCGGCCAATCCCAGGATTAAACCTTCCCATCCCTTCCAATTCCTTGAACCAAACATGTCCCAGGCAAATTTGAACGGATTAAGGTGGATTGGATGGGATTTAAAGGTAATGATGGCGCTGTCAGTGGATTGTCTTAAGATCCATGGGATGGGGATCAGATCATGGACTCTGATTGGAATGCCTGGCCAATCCCAGGATTTAACTTCCAATCCCTTCTAATCATCCAATCCCTTCCAATCCCACTAGCCAAACGGGCCCTAAAGCATTCTCAATAGAAATAATTCAGCCTTTTCATTATTTAAAGGTTAAGAAGGCTGTCCACGTACATAAGAGTCAAATAATATTTATATTCAAATTTAAGAGTTTTTATTTCTTGCATGCATGTCCTTCATGTATTTCTATAATAACAACGATTTGGGATGTGTAATATATATATATATATACACACACACACACGCACACAGGCATGCTCACCTACGCACCTACGCATGTGCGCACCTTTGCACACGTATCATGGGTGTTGAATCCGAACAGTCCATAAGATGCGGAATCCCATGAAACCTTAGGAGGTGGATTTTCACCCTGATCTAAGATTCTGGTGGGCCATAGCAAAGAGAAATTCAAATCATGGGAAGAAATTGTTTGCATTTTTCATGGCCTACCGAAGTTTTGGATCAAAGTAAAAATTCGTACTAGGGGGTTTCATGAGGTTTTGCTTCATGTGGACCGTTCAGATTTGCGAGACTCATCAGATATGATGAGTTCTCAAAAAAGTTTTTATGTAGTACCTAAGAACTGGTTCGCAGGTGAGCGTTTCCGTGTGTGTGTGTGTGTGTGGGGTTCGCAGGTGAGTGTTTCCGTGTGTGTGTGTATATACATACCCAAATACATGTGGCATGGAAGGTTACTTAGGATGGAAGCCATGGTTTTATGACTTGGACGAGTTGGATGCGACTCATGTTAGGAGAGTTAAGACTTACTTGGACCCATTGGTTTGATTCCACATGTGGCTATAGTTCTAAAACTGACTGATTCAAACTGGGCTGATTTAACTCGAGGTGAGATTTCAAGCCAGTGGCTTGGAAACTTACTCCTGGGTCAAGTTTAATATTGAAATAGATAGGGAAATGCTACTATGAGGTTGACCTCGTGGGAGCTCCCCACGAGGTCCCACGAGGTAGAACTTTGTGGGTCCTACTTTGATGTGTGATGGACATCCACCTCATGAATTTGGTAAGTCCCATGTAGGTCATGAGATGTGCTAAAAATCAGCTATATCTAGAACTCAGCTGCGCCACATTATCTGAAGTCATGGAAAATCATGCCTAAAATATATAATCTGAAATCATGGAAAATCATGCCTAAAATATCTAAAAGCACTTGGTGAGGCCCACTTGCATTTTGGAATGTCCTAAAATTTATTGTAACCTTTCATCCAAGTGCGACACACACAATGGATGAGTTGGATGTCTAAACCACATTTCATTGAACCCTATATGCAATTAGGAAGGTTTTCTCAACTGTTTTATGTGGTAAGGCCTACCTAACTCATGGATTAGCCTGACTTTTAGGGCCATAGAAAAGGGTGCATCTGATTAATGGGATTGATGCCCGGCACATGTCATGGTGGGACCCACAAAGCTCAACCTCTCACACACATCATGGTGGGCCTACAGAGCTGGACCTTGTGGGAAGCTTCCCATGAAGTCGACCTCACCTTTTCCCAATTAGATATACATTAGCATTTCTAATACTTCTAATATTAAATTATTAAACATTGAGTAGAGTCAGAATCCAATTCGACCTAACCTAGCTGAAAATCCACTCGAGTCCAGTTTCCAGGTTTTAAAACCACCTGGCTGCAACTCGACTCAACCCACCCAATCAGTTCGACCTGCTAGCTTAACGTGTAACATGTGCAACACATCACATTCATGTAAACACCGGCCCCCACCATGAAAGATTAGTCAGTCTTAAAAATCATGCTCTCCCACTCAATAGGTGGAGCACACATGTATGCTTAATTAGAGTAAGGACCGTCCATTAAAAAAAGAAAAAAGCATAAAGAAAAAGAGCACCTTAAGCCACCACAACTAATCAGAAAATTAGCACATTAATCAATGACACTTAATAATACAGCATTTACACGCAACAATATAATAATATAAGAAATCCAACGTCAGATTACACATTTTTTATTATACAAAAGCAAGCGATTGCATTGTCTGCATATAATCGCTTTATTCCAAATCCACACAAACCTCACAAACCACACAAACGATTCGCTTGAGATCACACCAACAACATGTATGTGTGTGAACATGCATGCATGATTATAATTCCCAGCGCATTCACGGTTTTTTTTTTTTTTTTTTAAATATAAATTTCTTTCCATACAGAAATCGTGGACTTTGCGTCACCTCCTAAAGTCGTTCCGCCTTTTACTGGACCATTATATAAATAGTATTTGTTCTATAAAGTAAGGAGCGATGTGATGGAGAGGTGGGGCCCAGAATAGATGGGAGTTGGACGGTAGAGTTAGCGACGGAAGCTCCTGACGGGGCGTGGTGGTTCCTCCTCCTCGGCATTGAGTTTCACGGCCGTGTAGACAGAAGCGCCCGTGACCGCCCCGGCGATGGGGGCCAGCATGTAAATCCAGATCATCTTGTAGTTATCGGCTGCGACGGCGGGACCCAGCGTCCGTACTGGGTTCATGGAACCACCGGTTCCTGGCCTGAGCAGGTCAACGAGTCGCATGTTTTAGAACGATTAACGGAGTAGGACGGGCAGTGAAGGGAGCGGATTAGCTGTTATCCGGTAGCAGCTTAGTGAGTGTTACTCTAACCGTGTGGGGCCCGCATTGATGTATTTATTTTATATCCACACCGTTCATCTGTCTTTACATCTCATTTTAGAACTTGATCCCAAAAATTAAGAAGATCCAAGTTTCAAGTTGACCATACCACTAGAAACAGTGACGAATGATCATTAAAAACTTTTCGTTGGCCATAAACGTTTTGGATCAAGCTGATCTTTGCATTTTCCCTTCATCCATTTCTTCTTGAAATTATCAACAGGTTGGATGGGAAATAAACATTACAGAAACCTTACATAGGCCCTTTGGAATTTTTAACGGTGAGGTACTCAAACAGCACTGTTTCCTGTAGTGTGGTCCACCTGAGACTGAATCTGCTTAATTTTTGGAACCAAGTTATTAAATAAGTTATAAAAACAGATGGACGGTGTGGATATACAACACATCACCAGGGTGGGCCCCACGGTAAGGGTAACACCCACTAAGCTGTTTACATCACGCAGGGCTAATGTAGATATCCAAAGTCCACTCTACTCATCAGGTGGGCCACACAAGTATGAGAAATATAGATAGTTGGAATAAAAGATGGCCATTGGTCTACATTCAACTACATGTGTGGCCCACCCGACCAGTGGATTGATCTGCACCAATCCTTACATCATGTCGTCTAGATTGATTTACACATCCCATATGTGCCATAACGAGTGCAGCTTCATCTCCAATATAGAATATGAAAAAATGGACAGTCAAATTTTGCTATGGTGATGATCTTTGAAAGTGGACCTCATTTGCTCTGGAGCGTTGGATCAAGAAAGGCCCAGTTTCAATCACCATCCAATCTTGATCATGGAGTGAAAATAATTTTTCAACCACAGAATGGCTGATTGTCATAAGGTCATTTTTGGTCATAGAAAAAGGAGTTTACTAACCCGGCTATCAGAATGTTAAGCATAACGGTTGCTCCCACGGCTATTCCTGCCAACTCTCCCACCTGAGAAACAACATCTGTTAAAAATCTGTTAAAAGAGAGTTACATAATCCATAGATGGGGATGATCACATACGTTTGAGTTGAGATGTGTGGGGCCCACCATGATGTGTCTGGCTCTGTGCCATCCCAACTCAGGTGGGCCACACCACAGGGAAGAACTCTTGAGCAACGGTGAGAGGGACACCACCCACAATTGAAATTACCAGATTGTGTGGGGCCCATACCATCCGATCCGGTCATCAGATGCAACCTACAAGTGCGAAGGGACATTCCAAAAATAATCCCATTCCATATCTCAGGTGGGTCACACGACGTGAATTTAAAGGTCTATAGAGTGATTGTACTTTGTTCCCTGTGGTGTGGCCCACCCGAGTTTTGCATCGCAGGAATTTTGGGCTTTGCAGGTATATCATGAAGAGGCACACCTGATGCAAAGTTCGGATTTCACGTACATAATAGTGGACCCCATGGAAGCCTCATCACAGCTACCATGTGGGGCCTAGTTCCCACCATCCGATAGCATACATGTCATTGATCTGGGCCATTCAGCAGGTAGCGACAACTACAGGCATGCCCTATACCAAAGTTCAAGGTAGATTTCTCGTCAAGCGAGCCACACGTGTACATTATATATTTAGACCGTAGATGCTTTTTCCAGCCGTACATCTCCCCGAAAAGATTGTGGCCGCACAAGTCGCCCACATCGAATGAATGGTGGGCAGGAATACCACCACACATTTCACATAAAAATTATCTTGATTCAAAACTTGTGGCCCCACGCATGTTTCAACAGTGGACGTTCAATCCCCTGCCGTGTGCCCACTTTGAAGTTTGGATTCACGTCAGTTTTGGGCCATGTCTTAACATGATCTGGAAAAACGGATGGAAGGGGTGGATTTCTCACAAACAACATGGTGGGCCCCACCTAGCTTCCCCTCACAGGAAGTTCCTGCGAAAGGCTTTGGCAGTAAATCCGCGTTCATACGGGTTTTAAAATCCTTCCAAGATACCCGCCCATCGTTTTTCAACGGAGAGAGATAAATAAAGGAAAGGTGAATCGTACCGCGCGAGTGTCCGTCGCGACGGCGGTGACGACGAACATGAGATTGAAAGAGATAACAAACTCGAGCATGAACGCCTGGGGCGTGCTGATCGATGGCACCGTAACCCCACCAGACATGAACGGATGGAATATGCCCTTGAGTGCGAATCCCGCGCATACGGATGCCGACACCTGTGCTGCGATGTACGCGGGCACCTGTACCCACGGGAAGTGACGGAACGCCGCGAATGCGATGGTGACAGATGGGTTGAGGTGGGCCCCAGAGATGTGGCCCGTTGATAGGATCACGATCATCACAGCCAACCCTGCCGATCCTGCATTCCCGATCAGCGTCTCTGCACCGTTGTATTTTTGGTTTACAATGGGTGCAGCCGTTGCAAAGAATATCAGGATGAAAGTCCCCACGAATTCAGCTCCCAGCTGCAGTAATGTAATTTTCCAAAATCAGAAGGGCAGTTTCGTCAAATTGCATGGGTATCTCTTACAAGTACCATTTCCTGCACCCCAAAATATCCCGGTTAGATAATCCTGACCATCTGACCAGCTGCATATCTATCTTTGTGGGCCATTGCCCATCACTCTCTGTCCAAGAGCATGAGATTGATCAGATGGTTAGGAACATTTAATTCATGTGACCATGCAACTATGGTACAAGATTTAATAAAAAAAAACTTAATTAGAGACTGTGTGTTATTATCTTTGACCAGGGTTATGGCAAGCAAGTTCTTAGTTTTCTTTAAATGTCTTTTCACGTCCTTTAAATACTCAAAGCTGATGGGTGAAATCTACCATGCTAACACCTGTTTGGAACATAGGATTTGGGGGCATCTATGTTCTAATTCAGTAAGAGTTTCTTAATAAGAGATACTATTATATATATATATATATATATATATATATATATATATAAAAGGTGAAATTAAGTGGTACAGAATTGCATTTGGTCCATGCATATTTCAGCCTACATTTGAAAACAGCGGGAAGGCTCGGCTTAATCCAGGTATCATATTATTCACTAGTCCTAATAGTAAATCTTGTAGGATTTCAAAATCCACTACATCCCCACATTGATGCATGTGTTTTATCCATGCTATCCATCCATATGCACCATTTACAAGTGACATTAGAATTATGTACAAGCATGGGTGACTCGAACCAGTTGTGATTTTTAGTTTGTTAATCACAATAACTTGGTCCACCAAACACCAATTTCCCTTAATATAGTGTTTTTCGAGGAAGAATGTGATCCCAAGCTTAAGTTGGATGGTCAAAATACCATAGTATTATTTTCAGGCATACAATCATCGTGCAATAATGGTGTTAATTCTATCCAATGTAATTCCATACCATTTAATCTCACATTCCAAACAGGCCTTACTAATTCAATAGACCGACCTTACTAAAACACCCATGGCATGTGTGGAAATGGGAAGGCAGACCGGATCCATCCATTTAGTGAGTTCTATCATGGATGATCTACATATCAAAATAAAGAGAACAACTTTGCTACTCAGACAGAGTATGATCCATGATACTCAGGCACTATGAATTGCCTAGATATTGCAATGGGGGAATACAAGTAATTCAAAACTGTCCAAATTAGAATTCCTGGTCTAAGTTTAGATCTACCATGAACCAAAGATTACACTTATTTGATAATCTGACTATGGATTGGTGGACATTTATTGGACGTACAGTTAAAATAAAAGACATGCAATGGTCTTAATTCAACAAAAGAGCCAATGAATCAGAGGATAGGACTGTCCAACCAATCTAATTTTGAGATTTCAACTCATCAATAATTTTAAAAAAACAAAGTCGAAAGCTCGAATTGACCGGAAGACTTGATTCGACTTGGCCCAAAATATTAAAGTAAGATTAATATTTAACTAACAATGCATACTTAGAATCATATGACCTATAAAAATAGGCAAGATGACAAACGAAAAAGTCAGCTGATTTCATTAATGTTTGGATGTCTCTTTTTAGAGGTGGAGTTCCAGTCATGCTGAGTTGACCCATTAGGCGAGCCGACTCAATAAGTCAGAGTGAGTCTGAACGGAATCAAACGCACTAGTGAGTTTCATGGTGACTCAGCTCAATTTCTGGTCGAGTTGAGTTGACTCGGCTGAGTTTCGAGTCAAGTCAACGAGTTTTGAAACCATGAGTGAGGGACCCGTGAATGGGACAGTTTCATTATTGTCTCCGCGTGTGCAATTTCTAAATAATTTCCAAGTGCTTGCATCTATCACATTGTGCCAAGTGTCAAAGTTTTCTGGATTTCCTGGGAAGCTAAGTGGGGGCCACTGTGATGTTGTGAGAAATCCACCCCGTCCATCTGTTCTGCGAGCTCATTTTAGGACGTGTGGAAAAAAAAAAAGATAGATCCAAGAATCAAGTGGGCCACACGAGAGGAAACCGTGGGGATTAAACGACCACCGTCAAAACATTCATATGGCCACACAAGTTTTATATCAGGCTACGGATTTTTTGTATTTTCAGTTCATCCCAGTGGGAATGACCTTATAAACGGTTTGTATGGCATATAAAAATAAAGGTGGAACCCAGGAAGGTTTCAACAGTAGGCATTTCTTTCCTCAGTCTCTCCTCTCGTGTGGCTCACTTGAGTCTTCCATCTAGCTCATTTTTGGTTGCATGTCCTAAAATGAGCTCACAAAACGGATGGACGGGGTGGATTTCTCACAAACATCACGGTGGTCCCCTACCTAACTTCCCAGCGATGGAATTTCCTAAGAAAGCCCAGGAAATCCGCGTGTCCAAATAAAATAGATAAAATGGAACTGATATCTACACCCACCTAACTGAAATGTATACAAAGATTTTTGGTTTGAAAAAGTACAGTTTTGTAGCCTTTGGCTTTGGTTGCCAATAAAAAAAAAAAAGGTGTAAAAAAAGGACGTTTACAAAATAGTGGCTTAAATGGGTTTCATTTTCTTAAGATCAATCAGACATGCATGAGATCCGACCCGATCATCAGGTAGGCCCTACCTTGGATGAGCCGTGTCCTAAAATTCACACCGATTGGACAATCTCAACCTCTCGATCGGATACTTAAGAAAAAAATGGATGGTCAAAGGAACTTTAGTCGACATTTCCTTTATAACCGTCTATTTTCTTTCCAAAAGTCCTGCAATAGAGGGTTGCGATTGTTAGATCAATCGATCTTTTACGGTATGGCCCACCAAAGGTACCACCTACCTGATGATTGTTTTAGCTCATATGTTTTTGCTACGTGTACAAAAAACAAGTCATGGATAGATTAAACTAAAGAAAGAGAATAACGCCACGTGTCAAGCCCAAATGGACGGCCTCCGAGGCCCTGATCTTTTTAACAAATAGCTAACGCATGCAGGCTGGCCCACCGTACGACACCAATGAAAGCAGGTGTAACTGATTTTTTAAACAGATCTGATAGGCCGGTTTGGCTGTATTCCTCTACAAGCACGCATGTGCTGTTGTTATATTCGACTTTCTCCCAAACCTCAAAGTCAAGGGGTATTTTGGTAATTACGAAAAAAAGATTAACCTTATGAATTACTAAGAAATCGTGAAGTCAATCTCAAGTTTAAGGACCGCAATTAGGACCATTTTCAAGTTAATTTATGCCACGTGTACAATGTCTAAGTGACTGAGTATCTACGTCATGCTTTGCTGGGGTATCAACTATCAAGCAACTCCCTTACCATTATATACTTATGGACAAGGTCTCAGGTCCAACCGGTTGGACCATAATTTAATGGTCCACTTAAAAAATAACTTCCAACCTATTATCAAATGCATGCAACATCCAACCCTTTTAAAGCTTGTAGAAAATTAGTCCTATACACCCATTAGGTGGTCTACACTAAGAAAACAATTGCTAACCATTGATAAATAAACAACAAAATACTATACTCGATGAGTGGCTGTGGCTGATAAATAAACAATTGTTAGCCATTGATAAATAAACAACAAAATACCCTTCTAAGGCTTGATTTTTTTATTTTTTGCGTTTAAATTAGTGAGACTTTAAGAATCATTTAGCGAAAAAACTTTAATAAAAAAGAATCATTTAGAAAGGTAAATTATTTTATTTTATTTTTTATAAAAAATTGAATAATATTTTTCTCTTCAATATTAAATTGCAGCCTCTTTTTTATTATTTTATTATTTTTTATTATTTTTTAATGATATGTTAATTCTTAACTAGTCGAAACACCAAATTGATATATAGCTTATTTGAAATGTTTTCATGAATTGTTATGATTATATTGGCTTGTATGTATTGTATAATGATTGTTAAAAATCAAAATATATTTTTTCGTTGATTTACAAAATCAAATAGTGATTTTCAAATGTGATTCTACATTTAAGAAAGTTAAGAAGAATATATATTATTAAAAGATGCTTGTATGCCTTTAAGGAAAATTTCTTGAAAGACCTTCTTTTAACATGATCATGACGTAGTATTACTTAGTATATATTGATGATAAAAGGATAATTTTGAGTTTTTATTTTTTAATATTTTTAAGAAAATCTTAAAAAAATCTTACAACTTACAATATGATCTGTGATACAATACGATTCAACTCTTATTATGATTTGCGATACCATGACAATTTTGACAACACCGACTATAGATTAGAGTGCTTTTAGTTGAATGTGGGCACTCAAAACGTATTAAATATGTTTTATGGTCGACTGCTTAAAAATCATATTGATTAAATTATATAGGATAAAGTCAATGATAATCACGTGAACAACTAAGATTGAAAGAAGTCAAGTAAGGAAGTCTGATCAAGGGTTTAGGCAAACTATATCTTCAAACAGTTATACTTGTGCATCAAATTATCCATTCCGCACATAACATGCCATTGAAAAGTTATCAATGAGCCCTAAATGATTTTTCAAAAAAGAAAGCTTTTAGAGTTTATTTTGAATTTTAAATTAATTTTTAATATTTTTAGTAAGTAACCATTTTTACAATTTTATGAAAATTTTTAAATAGCTTAAAGTCCTTATTTCATTCATTGGGAAGAGTTTTAGTTGATTTAAAAGTTGTCTACTATTTTTAATAAAACTGAGAGTATATGATTTTACACTAGAAAGCTCAATTCAAAGGCTCCATCATGCTCCGGAAATTTTACTGGCCTGGCAATCCTAACAGTCCAATCAACGGTAACTATATAACATCTACTTCTCAAATACGGACCGTCCATAGCACCGTCCAGACGTTTAGAGTCATCCCTAGTTATGGTCCCGTTATTATGCGGGTAGATGAAGCGCATGGGCGTTGCTTCCATCCCATACTAGATGGATAGAAATCGCCCGACGTAGTATATAGGGCTGGATTCCTATTTTAGCCTTGCACAAGGAAGGGACTCATCTCCTCGCACGTGGTGCTGATGTACAGCCCTCCAGATCATTCGAATTGTGGGTCCCATTGCGGATTGTGCATACCTCCATAATCACAACCAATCCTAACCATCCACGTAAACTCAATCAAATGGATGGTTAAAAGTAACACAATGAGTGGTTCAGATTCGAAGGGAAAAATTGGAGGGCTAATATTCAATGTCAGCGCAAATTTTCGTTACATGCCCCATCCACAATCGCATCAGCGATTTGAACAGTTGGATTACCGTCCAACAATTCCAGGTGTACGGTTGAAGACTGAATAATCTCCACCTTTAAAAATAAATAAATTGCGGTAGTTGTAAGAGTTTATCCGCTGATTCTAAAAATAATTATTTAAATACAAAAAAAAAAACTCTGAATTTTTTAATAATAAAAAACATGGAAAAAATATTCTCTCTTTCATAAGTCCGAGTGCTCCGAACGTGTCATTAAAAAGTGGCCTAGTGTGTTCGTTTGGTACATCTGATGACCTGAACCGTCCATCTTCTATGTACTATGGTGGATGGGCTATGATCCCATAAAGACAGTAAATGAGTGATACTGACCATCGGTTGTGGCCTTGAATACAGACCATTGATCACGTTCATTTTCCATCGATGGACACGAGAATCTTCTCGTGGTTTTGGGGATAATGGACCATCCAGATGGGCCTACGAGGTTGGACGGTTCCGATATACTAACCATATCTGCATGTGGGCCCCATAGGGTGATGTATGTTAGAGGAGCATGCAATTGCCATGCATGTTAGCTAAGAAGGAAAAACGGGTTCTATAATTGTAGCCGATGCAAGAAAGAGTCAGTACATTAAATGCTATTTTATCTATTCGAGATGATACGTGTCAGAGGAGGGCGGCACGTGCGTACCTTCCTGGTGAGGGAGACGTTGGGCCTGGGTAAGTCGGTGAAGCACGTGTGAGATGGGACCCACGAGTCGACAGAGAAGCACTTGTTGCAGTGGGGCATCGACTTCCGGTCGTACGATAGCGAGTCGACTCGGAGCGGGTTAAACAGCGGCGCGCCGGGCGTGCCGGGCGTAGCAGGGGCCGATACATTCGGCGTACCGTTCTCAGATTCCGGCATTCTCGTAATAAAATCGAAACAAGAAAAATAGATTTTTTTTTTTTTTTTTTTTGGGGGGGGGGGGGGGCAACAAGAGAAGTAGACTATTACATGATCTGAAGGTTTTTGCAAAAGTGGTACTACAGGATATGAATTTTGGGCAGATTTATACCACTAGACCAGATATTTATGTGTCAATTACACGTGAAGAAGAGGACTAGATTTTTTTTTTTTTTTTGGTGGGGTAGGGGAAAATAGATCAAAATTACATGATTTGATGGATTTTATAAATGTTTTTTCTAAGGAATGGGAAGAAGAAAGGCCAGCTTAACCAAGATAAATGAGAAGAGTCTGTGACCTCCAAATGGTTTTTAAAAGGGACTGAAAAAATGAATTTTTTTTTTTTTTTTTTTTTTTGGGATTTGGGTATGTTTGGAAAACGGGAATTACATGCTTGCAAGGCTTTTATCAAGGTATTTTTAAGGAATAATGGAAGTAGACTTACCCAGTTTCACAAAACCAAGAACTCTAGATTGGATTTTGGCACATATGGTCGGAAAAAACAAATGGGGTTTGAAAGAGAGGTACGTTTAGCGGATTTATAAATGGGAAAGAGGGATCGCTTGATTCAATGGCTGGGATGAGATGGGCGTAAATATCAAGGACTGATGTCTTGCAAGAGGAAAATGGGCATTTGGGTCGTTGGGAAAGAGAGGGAGAATGAAGAGAATGAGATTGCAAGTGAGTAGATTGGGTTTTCGGTGGGAGTATATGTAGGGAAGAGCGAAGAGGAGGTGAAATGCCTGCCAAACACAGCTCATACCACCCGGCAAAATTGCATATTAAAACGAATAAAGTAAGAGAAGGTACCAAGTCCGACGGGTTGGACTATAAGCTCCGGACCACTCACCGGATAACTTCTAACCTTTCGAGAGAAATCCAAACCGTCAAATAAGTTGGCCCCATCACGAGGATTATCTATTGCAAAAATCAGATATATCCACATATAGAGCGGACCACACTTGTATTTTACTATTTATCAATGACTAGAAATTTCCATGTGGTTTGATCTACCTAATGAGTATATAGCTGATTTTTGTACTGATCTTGGGGTAGTAAAATTGGAAGCCGATTGGCTGGTGTACCACACACCAGCTATATAGCTGCTGTAGGTACGTGTCGTGCGAAGACGAGCACTGACGCTCCTCGAGCTCCCAGTTGTACGTACGGTTCAAAGGAGATCAAAGTTACATGGCCTCACAGTGATGTATTTATTATATCTACACTGTTAATCTATTTTTAGAGATCATTTTAGAATATTATCCAAAATATGAATCATATCCAAAAATCATCTGAACCACATCACAGATAGCATTGGAGATAATGATTTTCACCGTTAAACAATTCGCAGGGCCAACCATAATGTTTATTTTCCATCCAATCTGTTCATAAGGTCAAAAAGACCTGAATTAAGAGGAGAAACAAATTTTATATTGATCCAAAACTTTTATAACCTAAAAAGGGTTTCAATGGTAGACGTTCAATTCCCAGCTGTTTTTTACAGTGTGATCTACTTGATAGTTAGATTTTTCTTATTTTTCGTCTCAAGTCTTACTATCAGCTCGCTAAATGGATAAACGGTTTGGATATAACACATACCTCATCATCAGACCTACAGAACTTATTAACGCCAGTACAACTGCTGTATAGCTGGTGTGAGGTGCACTAGCCAATCCGCTTCCAGCAAAATTAGATTTCACGTGCACTTAACCAATTCGAAGTGACCGTACGTTATGGTACAACCCGTTGAACATAGGGACGCGGATTGGGTACTACCCACGAGTACCTAGGTAGAGACGGACGGTCCTGTTGAGAACTATGTAAGGCCTACTATGATGTATAATTTATATCCACGCCGTCCATTTATTTTGACATATCATTTTAGAGCACGAGCTTAAAAATTAAGTACATTGAGCGCTCAAGTCGACACACTATGAAAAGCAGTGAAGATTTAACTCGTACCGTTAATAACTTCCTCAGGCTCACTGCGATGTTTATTTTCCATCCAAACTGTTTATAAGGTCACATAGAGATGGATGAAGCGGAAACTCATGTGAGAAATTTTCAACGGTAAGCTTTTAATTCCCGCTGCTTCCTGTGGTGTGGTGTACTTGCGCCTTCAATGTGCCTCCTTTTGGGTCATGCCCCAAAATAATATGTAGAAATGGATTAACATGGTGGATAAAATATATACATTAAGGTGGGCCCACAAAGCCCCTGGACCGTCCGTCCTTGGCTGGCGGGATAGTACCCAATTCGTGTCCGAACTTGAGGCTTATAAAATGAACCATGATCATTTTACGAGTGGCCCAATTGACCACTATGATCAACGACGATCGTTGAATAAATGAGGTCCATCTTAGGTTGGGTGTGATTAAAAAAAAACCCATGATTGGTTAGCTGCGCGGAGCAAATAAAGTCCATCGTCATGCTGGCAATTTGAAGGCCCTTGTGGTTGAATGGCTGTGATCATCCCATTAGGGTGATAAATGGGTCATGTGGAATCCATGGTGGACCCATTCTATCCAATGGTCAGACGTGATCAGAGGTGGCCCACTCGGGAATTGCTTATATATACACGCACCATAATCAGGTGCAAATGGTTAAAATAATTAATGGTAGTTATATGGTACTTAGGCAGCGTATGACTTTTGGCACGCATGCACTCAGAAATTGTACACGTGGCATATTTTTATTTAAATTGACCAAACAAATTGTAGAGCCCACCATTTTTAAGCTATTACCCAAAAATCATATTGAATTAACAACCATAAGGGGTCGTTTGGCATTGGAGGGGGTTTCCAATGCCCTTGGTTGTTAGGTGGTATAAAGAAACCGGCGGTTTCTAATCCCCTTCCTGAGGGGGTTTGCAATCCACACGAGGGCTTGGATTACACCTAAAATCATTTCAATAGTTACAGGTGTAACATGTGTGTCATCATATACTATCATTCAATTGGGCACATGGCCCACAAGGATGATCAGCACCGTCCAAACATTGTCCATGTAAATCGGCACCATCCAAACATTGTCCATATTAATTAACGATTAAAAATCATTGGTTAGTCACTCAAACATAATCTTGTGCTTGCGGTCCATCCAAGACTTGGAATTTCATCATTTTCAAGTAAAATATATATTTCAGCGGGCTTATCACAATCATAGTATTAAAAATTAGATATCTCACATTAATTAGGAATGTTAAAGTTGATTTAGTAATTAAATTTAAACCCTTATAAATATACTATACATGAGTATTTTTGAATTAAAATTGATTCAGACTCCATGGTGCCAAACAAGCTGCGAAGATTGCCAACCCAGGGGTTTTCCCATCCTGAGGTTCCAAATCCAAGGGGTTCCAAATCCACACTCCCAAACAAGCCCTAATAAGCTCTCATGCTTGGTAAACAAAACCATTTGATATTTTTCATTTTAACCGTCCAATAAATGTCCACTGATCCGAGATTCATATAAGCGGTTGAGTGTACCTTATGTACGCCATAATACATCTAAACCTGGCACAGTAATTAAAAAACAAAAAGTTTAACTTGACTGAGTTCTTTGCCATGTACGCAATTTTAAGTAATTTCCATGTAACTGCGTGTCATCTGTCACGTTGCCAGAGTATCAAAGATTTTTTTACGTAATTAAATGCCCTCTATTATAGAATGTCCAGGACCACTTGTGATTACGGCAAACCATTGAATAATGGGAGACCCACTCTGTATTGCAAATGACCCTAATCAAGTGATCGTGGCCGTTAAAATAAGGACCTACAAAGTGGACAATGGGGCTTTTTTCTTTTTTGGTTAGCTTGTTATAGTTAACCCCCACTGTTAGATCACACTTCACTGTCAGCCACCTCCACCAGAGAATCGATGCCAAGACCTCAGTGTTGAAACGAGGTATCTTTCACTCAGGCTACCACTTTATCTATAGATCTGGGTGTAACAATAGGGCTATTTCTACTCCTATCGTCCATTTTGAATGCCGCTAAAGTCGTGGCTGTGATTATCTATCGTGTTTGCTTCTAGTGCTGGTTGCTCCTATGCAGGAAACGGATTGGCTACTCCCCCTGCCACTAACCAATGACTAGTGGTTGGTGCTCTGTGGGCCCCACCATGATGGATGTGTTTCATCCATGTTGTTCATCTATTTTTCTAGATAATTTTATGGTATGAGACCAAAAATTAGGTATATACCAATCTCAAGTAGATCACATTATAGGAAACAGTGTTGATTGAACATCGACCATTAAAAACTTTCTGGGGGCATAAAAGTTTTGGATCAAGCTGATCTTTGTTTTTTCCCTTCATCTAGGTATGTATGACCTAATAAACAGATTGGATGTCAAATAAACAATACAGTGGGCCATAGGAGGATTTTAATGGTGGATATCCAATCAGTATTGTTTTCCTGTGGTTTGAAAAAGAGTATGATGCTTATTTTCTCAGTGGACCCACCTGATGCATGCTTCCAATCTCACACGCGTGACACGCTGCGAATACCTTAATATTTCTGGTCTACATTTGCGACATTTTGGATCTGAAAGATCTAAAATAACCCCAATAAGTTCACTTACATATAACTAAAATAATAACTGATACGTCATGAAAATGAAATTTTATTTATTATCATGCTAATAGTTTATATGAAGAGGTGGGCTCCCGTGGTATCGGTACCCTCGTAAGTTTACTGCGGTACAGATGTGGGCCCACGTGCTGTATGTATCACATCCAACCTATTTATCAGATGTGTCCTCTGAAGGTTATCCCAGTCCTGAAGATCGGCTCTATCCAACTTTGGTAGGCCATAGCAGAGGGGGCAGAGTGGGAAGGGATGTATACCTTCGGTACTCGCCGGGGCCCACATGAGCTGTTGAACAGCCTATTTTTGTCCAGATCCTTTATCCATGTCAACTGGAGGGCATGAAAGGCTTAGATCACGTGTGCACAGCATGATGGTCCCACACAAATCAACGTTAGATGTCCATTCTTAATTTTTTTACTTATATATATATATATATATATATATATATATATATATATATATATATATATATATATATATATATATATATTTTATATTTTATATATACAATACATATATATATATTATGTATTGTAATGGTTGTTATGTCGCTGTAACTTTTTTCTTATTATTATTATTATTATTATTTTATTATTATTAAATTGTGTTGTAGGGAAAATTGAAATGACCCTCACATGGGAAGAACGAACGGTTAATTACAAGAAATGTCCCTCCAAGCTGGGGTAACCAAAGGTCTAGGAAGGAGGGCCATCGACAAGTCACCGAGCTGAACTGTTAAAGCATAGAATTCGAAGACAGGACGAGCAGTTACTCTGATGGGGGACGAGTCCCCCGAGCCAAGCTATCCGAGGACAGAGCTCAGTGAGAGAGGACTCGTCTCACCTAAAATGTTTGCAACATGGGTAAGAGACCCATAAGGGGAGAAGCTTGAGCCACCCACGAGAGAAGGTGATGGAGCCCTTAGTTCCCTAGCACCCTAAGCTCTAAGCCGATCATCGCTGGGGCTGTACGAGTAACATGGAGGGGATTATGCCTCAGACTTAGAAGAAGAGGTCATGACCTGATATCGATCGAAGATTACACCAATCGAGGTGGGCTCGACGACATATTCGAAGGCAATTTCCCTTCAGAATAAGGACTCTCCAGCATATCACGTCAATACACAATCGTGTCAAAACCGCCTCCAAAACCATATATATACACTTTAACCTTTGATTAGAATCTACTAGCGTAACTAAAGAATTGGAGGGTCCACAGATAGCCCCCCCCACCCCCAGGTTGTCCGCATATCCCTTGTCCTTTATAAGTCCATCGGTGGGCATACTTCCACGTTGGTTCTATCTGTTGACCAAAATCTAATGACAAAAGATTGGCGCCGTTTATGGGATACGACGACTAAGTTGTGTTCTCACTGTTTTCAGCTTAGACCATTACCTGATCTTCCCCCCAATGGCAGAAAAGGAAAGCGCGACCAAGTTCACCCACCGACCTATGTTCGACGAAGATCAGGCATCATGGTCACTATCCGAGTCCCCAACCACCCTCATAAGCGGTGGAGCAGAAGTCTCGAAATCAAGGAAGTTGACTCGTCCCTCTTGAAAACCAGGTGGAAGCTTTGACCGACAATGTAGACTACATCATCAGGTTGCTGGAGAGATAACAGGTGTCCCCGGCCAACCAGCACGAAGAGGCGGATGCAACAATCGAGAAGTCTCATCTGGTGCGGTCAGGCCTAGAGTCACATTAGGGGCATGCCCAAGCTGGGGGAAGCTTCATTACCCCAATGTAGCCCCTGACGTCTACCGAGCTCACTGAATTAAACTTGTGTCATACCCTAGACTAGAGGCGACAGGCTCGGGGGAACGCCCCAAAAGTGATGATGGAAAATAAATAACCTTAGGGGCGAAAACCAGAGAGATTTGGTGTAATGCCCCAAATTTTCACTGCCCAAGTTTATACTCGTGCTCGAGAATTCTGGGTGTTAATTATGTAATAATTAAATACTTCAAAATCAAACTTTTTTTTTTCTTTAGATCACATTAATGAAGGTACCCAATCACAATAATAAAACCAATCATATTATAAATCTTATTCCATTTTAAATATAAAAGTTCAACTAATCATTTAATGCTTCCTCAGGTGGGAGCTTATTACAATGATCCAAATTACAACATGAAACATAAGTAAAGCTAAACAAAAATTAAAGCATCAACAACATAATCCCACATCACTCGTAGTCTTTCATGGGGAGACCATGCATCGCCCATATCTTAAACCCGTGCATCACCTGCATCATCTATATGGTTGGAGATAGTCAATGCCCAACTCATAGTGACTGTTATCCTTCAAGATTAATACAATTCAAGTAATTTATCAAAGTAAGACAACATAAAGGTTCCGATACATCTCGTACTCCACCACTATGAATGGTATCAATATGCGTAGTCAATATACATGAATTTATGCCTACCATAGTGTGTGTGGCTCATCATATATAGTGATCATCACATGTGGAATATAATTATTAGAAAATCCGGCTCATTCTGCATCCTATAACTATGGAGATTTGTCGGTGTGTCCAACACTATCGTGAATTTATGCGAACACCTCGAGATGACACAAAATTTGGATCAAATGAATTACGTGACCTAATTTGTTTATGGATCGAGTGACTATTTGCGACTTCCAATCCCAAGAAGTGATGTAACACACATTGCATATTACTTACATCGATTTGTGCACCACTGCCTAAAATCTATGAAATTACACGCTGACTAAGAGGGTCACTACCCAGAGTGCATTACATCCATGATAAATATATATAAGTCACTAGTTGTGAGACCTTCAACAGATCACTTGTATCAATATGAAATTTAACTCGAACCATGAGAATTTTGGAATCCCAAGACACATAACTAAGCCATAAAATAAGTGATGTAGCACAAGGCTAACATAATAAAGGAGAAAAGTGCAATAAGCTAACTCAATAAAAAAGAAGATTAGTAATATGCTAACTCAACAAAATAAAAGAGATGAGCAAAAGTCAATTCAATATAGAGTGGAAACACCGTCACTCTCAAAATCGACGAAGGGCAAGGCTGATGTCTATCACTCCACATGGATTCATAAAAATCAAGTATGATTAAATCATTTCTTAACCATAATTCTCACAAGGATAAATAATTCATAACGTTCCATCAATTAATTGCTTGAAAATCATAATAAAATGAAAGTATGCAAAAATAAGATAAATCATGTATAAATCAACTTAAATTAGTATAACCGTAAATGAATCACTTACCTTAACCTTAAATGCAAACCCTAGGTAGATCTTGATGTCAGAAAACTTCTACATGAACCACGACATTGCTCGAGCAAGAGGGAAGCACCACACATGTGGAGAATGAAGAGAAGAGAATGGATGAACATGTAGGCTTGGATCTCTTTCACTCTCTCTTTCTCTCTTCCTTGGATGTGGGAAGGTGAGAGTTCATGACTTTTTTAAGTGGAGAATGGGCGCATGCCCCCTTTTGTAAAGGAGTGGGCGTGAGAGGAGGTGTGTCACATCCCACTTGAATTGAGTTTCTCAAATATGTCTTTTCTAATTATCTTTCTTTAAATCTAATTCATTCATAATGCCTTGGTCGTTGAATAAAACTGGATTATATAATTCTCTTGGTGATCCAAGGCTTAGATTGACTTATCTTGAAAATTCTCCTAACGGGTACCAAAATAGATTTGATCTCAATTAACGATCCATGCTTAATAATCATGGCCCAATTTTAGAGAAAATTTGTAGTCATAATAGGCAAATGATTGAAAAAAATTGGTAGTTGATCGATGGTGGAAAAAGCTAAAATTTGAAATTTCACTTTTTATGCCAAAATGAATGAATTGGCTTTAAGGCGGTCAACATTCAACGGTGTAGGATTATAAATCGAAGTCTAAATTTTGTATGATCTCATACTCGTATGAGGCCAAAGTATGGTTCAAATTTTATTTATGATTGATAGTGGAAAGTGGGTATGTTGGAAGGTCCAGATTTAGAAAGAATTGATAAGCCTAAAACGGCTAACTTCGCCTAAGGAAAAGCTTACCAAGGTCGGGTTGTCACATTTCATATTCGGTCCATATGATGAAAAATTCAATTCGTTCATATAAAGAAAAATATGTTACTACGACTACCCACAAGCTTTCCTCACTCGATGGACACTAAAATTAACGGTTAAGGGGCTGATTTGTCAACTGGTCCACTTTTACAATGATCTAAGGGCTGAAATTCGACATGTATGATTAATTTATTATAGATAGGTACGAGAAAAAAATTTATATAAAACGGATCATAAGAACCATGTGATCTAAAATTTAATGGTATATGTTAATAGCATTTTCGTAATTATTACTGATATAAGATTTTTAGAAAATATAATAATTCTACATCGTTATAGACACGTTTCTAAGCAGTTCTTACAAAAGAACATATATCTAAATCATTACAGATAAAGATTTAGTCACAAAATAAGTTAAAATTATCATTAATTAAGGCGAGATACATATATCAAACAACATAATGGATGGTCAGATGACATGTCAAAAATAGGATAACTTGGTGGTTAGTACTTTGACCGTAGGTGGATGTACAATCAATTTCATAAACTGATGAACACAAAGTGAGTTTTTGGAGTGATCAAGAGGTAGAACATTTATACCGTTAGATTCAAGTGACTTGTTCACATATATAAGTTACCCCGATTGTAGTTTTAATGGTGGCTTAAGCATATTCATACGTGGTGAATAAGATGAATGGATCGGCATCTCGATTCGATACGTGTACCAGCGAATGTAGAGATCAGGTAGTTAGTTTACTATGATCGGGTAGTTCAAGCTCAAATTGGATGGTCAGATATCTTTATTTAGTGGTTAATAGTTGAATGAATGATTGATTATGATGGACAAGTGAGAATACTTGGATGTATGATTATCATGTCTTAAAAATCAATAGTAGGATGACTTGATCTATGGATGAAGATTATTTCCAATGGTCAGATTCAGGTTATAGAATAGATGTAAAGTTATGATATGCTAAATTGGTGACATACATATGTATATACTAAATTAAATTTCATAGTAGCACTTGAAAACTTTCAATACTCAAATATTGAAAAGTTCAAGGTGTTGCATTGGGACCATCTTGGTAACATCTAATAGGTTTACTTAGCAAAGACCCCAGTATCTGTGGATGCCCTCCTCAAGAAGACTGAACCACCATTTACAGACAACATCATGCTAGCTCAGTTGTTGTCCAGGTTCAGATGCCCCAGATACAAACCTACTTGGGTTTAGGTGACCTAGCCGAATACTTGGAGTCATTCATGGCATGGATGGAACTTCACGGTGCTTCCGGACCCGTGATGTGCATGGCATTTTCCCTGATACTCATTAGGGCAGCTCAGAAGTGGTACAGATACTTGAAGCCGAAGTTCATCGACTCTTTTGCCCGGCTTAACGAGGCCTTGCCATGTAGTTCATTGGAGGCAAAGATATACGAAAGCCAACGACCCGCCTCCTCATGATAATTCAGGAAGACAACGAATCATTAAAAGACTATATCGTCCGGTTTAATGCTGAGGTCATCTACGTTAACGATTATTTTGATCAGGTAGCCCTCACTACTATGATGGTTGGGCTGAGATAAGTTAGATTCCTCTTTTCGCTTGACAAGAATCCCCCAATGACCTTGACCGACTTACTTAACCGAGCTCATAAATACACTAACGTTGGGAACTGTTTGGCGCCCACAAAGAAGCTAAGGTGCGAGAGCAGCTTGGCAAAAGATATGAAGAGAAAGGAGAACAAGGAGGGACCTAGCGCTGACCCCAAAAGAAGAAGGGACTGTGACCAGGGTGGCATCCCCGGGCTCCCTCGAGTTCTAGAGAGCCGAAATCACCGAATATTTCATTGAACACCACGTGAGAGTAGGTGCTCATAGAGGTCAGAGAGAAGAGAATCCTGAAGTGGACGAACAATATGAGTGGCAACCCAAAAAAAAAGAAGATATGTTGAAACACTGTCACTTCTATTGCAATCACAGCCACCACATGACCGATTGCTTCAATCTCAAGGAGGAGATCGAGTCTCTCATCCAGAGGGGATACCTAGTTGAATTCATTGCTAGGTGCAGAGAAGATCGACCAACTCCTTAGTAGGAACAATGCGAGGAGCGCCATGACAATGAACCAGTTAGGGAATTCCACATCATCTTTGACAGACCCGCTTGGTGGGGGGGGGGGGGGGGGGACGCAAACTGAGCACGTTGAGCTTGCTTCAAAGTGTGAGGCTCACTGACAAGGTCCATCAAGTAAACCTCATCAATCACCCTGGGAAAGAGCCCAACATGGCTTTATGCATAATCACCTTCACCGAGGAGGATGCGAGGGGGATACAACACCCCCGCGATGATGCACTTGTGGTCATCATGATTTTGGCAAACCACAAAGTGCATCAAATGCTAGTCAACACAGGTAGCTCGACAAACACCCTGTTTGCAACCACCTTTGACAAGTTGGGAATAGGGAGGTCAAGATTACGGCCCGTGCAAACCCTTTTATTCGGTTTCATAGGAGAAAGTGTGACCTTGGATGGGAGCATCATCCTTCTAGTAACAACAGGAAATGGTGCTGTAACATCCTGAATTTTCACTGTTTTGGAAATCCAAAATTCCTTAAATTTTTTTCTTTTAATTTAATTAACTTATAATATTACTTATTAACAATTAACACTCAATGTTAGTGTATGTAGGTGTGGTACCAGTAAAGAACCACACCAATCCGATTAATCAGCCATAGGAAACCAATGAATTTGCCCGATCACTTGAACATTAGGTATAGTGTAACGTCCCGCCCAACCAGAACAGTGTCCTGGGGCGTCCACATAGGATTTGCCACAAGACCGATCGTTTAAGCTACTCGTAGTGAGGTATCACAAATAAATTAGACCAAGATTTGCCCAATTGATAAGGCCAGACGGGTCCTGATAGAACCTGGTGCGGGCCTCCAAGCCAGATGGCCGTTTACACCTAGCGACAGCCCGTATGGGCTACATCGTGACACAGGAAGGTTAGAAAATTCTAAAAATAAAGGGAACCATAAATCTCACTGGGCTTGTGGACCATCGCGGACCATGGACCCAGCGGACACCCAGAAGTGGGATCTGGCACTGACTGAATGCACCCCACCAATGCCAGGACCGAAATCTGGCGCTTGCAAATGAAGCTGAGATATAAGGCTATCCAGCCGTCGGATCTCTTCTATATTTTCAGGAGAGGTCTAATGAATTTTTCTACACCCGTCCACAAACTCTGGGACCCGAACGTGGAACGGTGACCGTTGATCGCAAATCGGGCCCGTGCTACCAAACTCCAGATCCGATCGTCCCCAAATTTTGCGTGGTCCTTCATCGGGCCATGGAGCAACTATCCTATGAATTTCATGGCCAGAGGGCCACCAGAAATGCTCCAATTTTCTAAACAAGATCTAGACCGCTCGATGGTGGGCCACTAGTTCCAAAACTATAGAATAATGTCCGTCTCATTGGGCTTGACGTCCATCGTGGGAATCAAACCTGGGTAGTGTCCAGAACCGCTCAACTTGAGCCGAAGGACGAGTGCATGAGAAGCGCAAATACCCTAAAGAAATGAATTGGAACTTAAGTGAATTGAGTCATCCACTCTTATGCGAAGTTGAAGATTTTGGACCGTTGGTTTGCGACCAAACTTCACACGTGGAGTAAGGATATTCCCTACTCATATCCATATAGTCGTGGCCCCGATCGACCATCGGTGACCGTTAAACAGATTTCTAATCATATTTGTCGATCGGTGCATCCAAATGGCAGACCGATCATGTTCATACGTAGATCATCATTAGGGCTAACTATCCTACGGTGTATATCAATATGTATACCCTATAGTGGGCCCTAGATCTTGAAAAGACCCTCCCATAGGTCTAGTATAGTAAAAATCCAACACTTGGGTCCATTTCCACCAAATCTGGCATTATAAAAGGGCCTCATTTGGGCTCTCTCTCTCCCCATACGATTTTGCCCTAGAGAAGGAAAGAGAGAAGAGAGAAAAAGGAGGAGAGAAAGAGGAGAAAGGAGGAGAAAGAGAGAGGAAGAAGAGAGGAAAGGAAGGTGTTGTTGATGGTGGGGCCCAAGGAAGCTCAACCTTGCAACTCTCCACCACTTCTCCAGGGAAATCCCTACACTACAACCACAAGAATTGTCCATTGGTCATCTAGGTAAACCCCCTCACCCATTTTTCTTGAAATCCATGTAATAGGAAGAGATTGGCATGGATTCTAACATACAAATGCTTTCTTTAGGGATTCCGACCGTTCAACCCTAAAAATCCATCTTCCTAGGTCGTCTTTCAAGCCTCCAACGAATTCGAAGGTGCGGACTATTGCTCTTAGGTGGCCTGGCACCAATTCTAATATGAGATTAATGATTTTAGTTGCTTAGATGTCATATTTGGAGAATTTAGAGAAACCCTAGGAGTTGTAGGTTTGTTGAAATAATATGGAATTGTTGCTTGACTCTTATGATGATTGATTTTGCCTCTCACATGACTTGATGTATGGTTGACAATATGCCCATGGTTGCTTGATTCTTTTCCTTACATGTGGTGTTGCTTTATGTGTATGATTCATAACCTTGTGCACATGATTTCTTGGGATGGAGGAAGTGTTTAACTTCCTCACGCACTCACACACTCACACACTCACACGCACCTTAATTATTAACAATGTATATTTGCTTGCGAGGATGTCCGTATTGTATGGATGGAATGCATAAGTATAGGATACTATTATGCTTGATGATTTTTGGATAGTTGGCATGCTATGAATCCCCTCACCCTCCTTGGGTTGGTCAGGAATTTGAGAAGTGATGGTAGTCCCATCGGTTGGACTATGCTATGGCTAGACCCATCCGTTTGGGCGGGTGTGTTCGGGTGGCTGTAGTTCGACTACATGGGTCCTTTGTGCCCGATGTCACTCGCCTCATGCTCGCCCGACTCGGGTGGTCTAGGCTACTATCTGACCAACCTTATTTGTTAACCCTGTTTGCTCACACATGTATGGAACTTGGAACACCCTACAACCGTTCTCACTCATCAATAACCCACTTGAAATTTGGTCCACAGCCTCGTGAGCCGGGCATGGTAGAATGGGACACTATGTCCGAGCTGTCGGCCTATGCTGGGGTACCGCGCCTCCCCGTAGTGACCGCGAGCGATCCCTTTCTCATGGCACTCCTCATGTGCTTGAAGTCGGGGATGAGGAACCCAACGGGATCACGGACCGCGGGGTCTCGGCCTCACGCATTGGGGGGTCTTGGCCTCGCAACCCGTTTAGGGCATTGATACGTGGGGTGTACCAGATTCCCAAATCTGCTGGATGAATGGACCTAATTAATCACACGGCTAACACGATCACATGCATCGCATTAGTTAGGGTGGCGACTCAACAGTCGAGGTCGCATTGAGGGAGTGTTGGCATTGGCGATCGTTAGATGGTGTCGCACGAGGGAGCGTTGTGGTGAGGGCATGCATCATGTCATGCTGCATACATGCGCATTAATAAGATTACTTAGATGTATGTGATTGCATGCTTTTCATTAAGATCATATTATAATTGATGCCTGTGATAACTTAAGACTAATAGCACCCACTGAGTTGATCACTCACTCCCACTCTGGGACGGTGTTTTAAAACACCAACCAGACCCATTCATAGATGCAGGTGACTCGGGACTGGAGGAGCCTGGTGAGGCGAGCTTCGAGGAGGAGGACGAGCTGTCCTACTTCTAGTTGATGGACGGTTCTCCGCCAGCTTGAGAGGCGGGATTGGATCGCTGAGCAGGGGCTCAGTTTTATTCCTTTTTGGAGTTACTATTCTTTTGCGATCTTGTTGGGTAGCATCTTATGCGACCCATGTATTCTTTTGAACATGTATATGTATATTTATATTTGTATTCAGTCTCTTTCATTTCAGTGGACTTGTGTGGATGTACTTCATGTTCCAGGAGATTCCAGGCTGCACATTTAGACTGGATCGCATATTAATGAAAATTAGCTATAAGTGACCCCCGGGAACTCGGGAGTCGAGTATATGCACGACCCCCGATTTTCAGGGCATTACAAGTTGGTATCAGAGCATGGTTTGGAATCAATTGGGCCATGGGTCATGAACTCACTAACGCGTCCGCTGAGTTGAGAGGAAACGTAATAGAAAACATGGAAATGCTAGGAACCACCCCAATCCCTGAGCTGACGCTCTTAGACGGAAGGTAAGACTTCCAGAGTGTTAGGGTTGGGTAGCAAGAGTAAGTAGTGACACTAGGAAATAGGTTTTAGAGTCTTACGGTACCTCAACCCATTGAGACGAACGAGCCTGAAACTGAACAACAGGACTCGCCTCAAGTACCAAATCGACAAGTCTTAGATGGAGAATCTAACTTATGAAGGGCATAGACTGAGGTGAGAGAGTATCACAATATTAGAATTCCACCTGGGAGCCTTGCGATATGTTTCAGCTCATTTCTGGGCAAGAATTTGGGAACTTGGCGGCAAGACCCGATTTGACTAACTAGGAAATTTAGGTAGTGTAGTCCACCTAATCCCTAAGGGCCCATTTTTCAACTGCATTAGGTGGGATTAAGGTGGATGGAATTGTAAGAGTAACAATATATGCATGTGTAAGGTATTGTCCCTGGATCGTCTGTACCCCATGTTTTCCAATACCATGTTTGGGATGCATGAAATTAAAGGTAAATCCCGTGATTTCCTTTCAAATTACACTTGGAATTTCATAATCATGGGATTTGGAAATCCCATCCTACACTCGTTCTAGACATGCCATTCCCAATCTTGAGCTGGGATTGGCATTGTAATCCAATTTAGTATAGCTTAATATCACTGGCCAAGCAGGCCTACGTCCAAATTCCTCTCCCCAACCTATCCCCTTAAAAATCTTCACCTACCATCACTCTATTCTCTAGTTTTTCCGGGGCATTGATAGAAACGAGCCGGAGGCTAAACGATTTGACGGTCAAAACCACTGTCCTAGATCAAATGAGCAAGTATCGGGCTAAATTTGATAGTTTCGACCCATTTGGGGGTAAAGAGTTAGGGGTGAACGAAAATTCACCGAAAATAGTGAAAATAAAGAAAAATAGGATTTTGGACCCTAACTAGGAAGAATTTCATGAAATAGATAGGCTCATTGTGTAGATCAGATCCTCCTACCCCAAATTCATATATGGCACGTCACGTAACTCATTCCGGTGTGTGAGATATGGTCGTCGCAAGATGCGACCCTCCAGCACCTCGGCGCCACAGCGCCCAACCGGCGCAGCCAGCGCCCGACCGTCCAGCGGGCCGGCGCAGCCAGCGCCCACGGTCCAGAGGCCCGGCGCCACAGCGCCCGGGCCGGCGCAGCCAGCGCCCAATCGAGCGGGCCGGGCGGGCCGCAGCGGGTCGGGCGGCCCGTTTTTCTGCAATTTCTGTCCGACTTTAAAAATTCATATCTCCTTCGTTACAACTCCGATTTAGGTGATTCAAAAGCCAGATTGAAGCTTAACAAGTCTAGTTTTATATAAAAATAAAATAAAAATACAATAAAAATTATAATATAATTAAATTTAGAGTGAATTGACAACTGTTCAAAAATCGTTAGTTTTAGACGGCGGTTACTTCTAGGATTTTTACAATTTATTTACAACTCCAAATGGTATGAAATTTGGTGAGATGATTTAAAACTTGATGGTAAATTATTATAAAAATTTTAAAAATAATTAGGTTACTAAAAGTATAAGAAATGTTACAAGATGGGTCCCCTCCTCCTTTTCAACATACACACGAGTGGGGCCCATTTCCCTTGCTATTTAGGACTATCTAGAGTCCATAAAACCTATCTCTACTACTCTCATTACCCTCCATCATCCCTTCTAAACCCTAAAAAAAAAAAAAAATATATCCCTCTCCCAATCTCAAAACCCAATCCCTAAACCCACCATTTTCTTCTTCACTCTAACCCATCTCAATCCGCATTCTCTCAAACCCTTTCCAAACTTTTCTCCATCTCATTTTTTTTTCTTTTTCAACTCATTCCTAATCACTTCTTAACTTCCATCACTCAAATTTATTTTCTTAAACTCATCTCCAAATTCATTTCACTCAACATCTTCAAACCTATCTTCTCTTCCTTCACAAACCCATCACCGAATCCATTCTCAACACCATCTCAAACCTATTCGCCTAACCCATTCTCATCACATTCCTCTTCAACAAAACCCATTCGAAACCATCCACTCATTCACTTCCATAAGCTCATTCACAAAACTCAATGATTTGTAAAAATTGATTTTATATACTTTGGCATAGATTGACCATTAGATTGTTGCAATTGAAAATTTTTATATGAGGTGGTAATAGTTAAGAAGCAATAAATTACTGTCCATTTTTAACTTCATTTTAGCCCAATTATTAATATTTTCCATTCCATTTCCTTTCATAAGCCAATTGGTGCTGTTGCCACCACTCGAGCACACCCTTTGAGGTTTGTGGCCACAGACCTTAATTTCTTTCCATTCTCCAAAACTTTCCGGATAAAGAAAGCTGCTAAGGATGCTATGTATCCACCTAATCAATGAGATTTAAGTTGCCTCTAGGATCCAACACATCGACCTGGATAGTGTGATCTGACCCTTCAACAGCTTGGGCTAGGTATCCCATCCGATAAGTTGCCATTGTTGTCCTATTGGAGCTGTAGTAGAAGTTGAGTCTTGTTTGACTCCATTAGCTCTCTCCAAACCACTCTCATTTTCTACACCCTCTCTCCAAACCTCCTCACCTTCAACACTCCTTCATTCTCTTCATCTTTCCTCTCCCAAAACCCACTCCCAACATTTATTTCCATCCCACTCTCAACTTTCTTTTCTAAACTCATTCAAAAAAAAAAAACCGACCTTAAACCCATTTTCAAGAGGCCCATCTAAGAGCATCCAGCCTTTACCCATTCCTCTTCATCTTCTCCAAACCCATTGTCAAACCCAATTCAAAATACATTCCCAACACCCATCTTAAAACCTAAACTTCAAACCCCATTTCAAATTCATATCCAACCCACATTTCTCAATCCCATTCTCAAATCCTTTCCCAAACCTGACTTCTAAACCCATTTCCCTCTACCCCCACTCATTAGTACTTCCACCATTTCAAAATCCCATAATGAGGAACCTAACTTGCTTACATCCAAATGATAAACCCTCTGCCTTGAGAAGTAACCTATAAAAACCAATCCCAATCTACAAATTGAGAGTTTGCTTCTCTTCGTTGAACCTATGCCACCATTTGCTTAGAAGTGCCAAAATCCTTTCCTTCCAATTACGATCCCAAATTCCCTTCCTCTTTGGTTTTCAATCATCAATAATTTAGTGAGTGAATTGCATGAGTAACTCACTCTATGATCTACAGGAAGTGAAAGGATGGAAACTATAGAGAAATATCTGGACAGAGTAGGTAGGCTAGAGAAAATGTTGTTGTATACAATGGTAATTCATATAAAATTTTATGCCTATAGAAACTGTTTAGGGTGATCTTTAACCATAAGCATATTGAGAGATTTATTAACCCCCAATTTGGACATAAATTGAAATGAGGATTCTCTTAGACCAAGACCCAAAGGACAACCTTATAAATAAGATATTTAAACTTTCCAATGATGGCCATTCCCTAAACATTTATACTGATCGGACTACGGAATTACGGAAGTATACACCTGCGAAGCATTCGCGACTTGACTCAATTCTCAATCCTGGGCGACTACCAATGGACTCACTGCTTTGACCAAGTAGAAGACCAGGATTCACCAGGATGAAGAAGGGATACGATGAGTCTTTTACCCTGGTCAGGTAGATGATCGACGTATCGGGTTAAAGCCCACTACAACCGTCTCTCCGTGTTGGTCTAACATTGAAAATAAATATTTCACTTTACATAGAGGGAAGCCATCACCATGAATCTAAGTCTAAAAAAATAAAAGATAAATTGGTAAATAAATAAATTTTAGTAAACCATCAGGGTGAAAAAGTTTTAAGGGGGGTAGATCACAATGAGCTATGGTAGCGTATTTATTATATACCCTAAAACGTATATAAGCACAAAACCAACAAAACTTAAGCAAACGAACTGATAATATCTTTATTTATTACTCTTAGGCAATTTCGGGGACGAAATTATTTTTAAGGGGGGTAGATTGTAACATCCTGAATTTTCACTATTTTAGAAATCCAAAATTCCTTAAATTTTTTTCTTTTGATTTAATTAACTTATAATATTACTTATTAACAATTAACACTCAATGTTAGTGTATGTAGGTGTGGTACCAGTAAAGAACCACACCAATCCGATTAATCAGCCATAGGAAACCAATGAATCCGCCCGATCACTTGAATATTAGGTATAGTGTAACGTCCCGCCCAACCAAAACAGTGTCCTGGGGCGTCCACATAGGATTTGCCACAAGACCGATCGTTTAAGCTACTCGTAGTGAGTTATCACAAATAAATTAGACCAAGATTTGCCCATTGATAAGGCCAGACGGGTCCTGATAGAACCTGGTGCGGGCGTCCAAGCCAGATGACTGTTTACACCTAGCGACAGCCCGTATGGGCTACATCGTGACACAGGAAGGTTAGAAAATTCTAAAAATAAAGGAAACCATAAATCTCACTGGGCTTGTGGACCATCGCGGACCATGGAGTGGGATCTGGCACTGACTGAATGCACCCCACCAATGCCAGGACCGAAATCTGGCGCTTGCAAATGAAGCTGAGATACAAGGCTATCCAGCCGTCGGATCTCTTCTATATTTTCAGGAGAGGTCTAATGAATTTTTCTACACCCGTTCACAAACTCTGGGACCCGAACGTGGAACGGTGACCGTTGATCGCAAATCGGGCCCGTGCGACCAAACTCCAGATCCGATCGTCCCCAAATTTTGCGTGGTCCTTCATCGGGCCATGGAGCAACTATCCTATGAATTTCATGGCCAGAGGGCCACCAGAAATGCCCCAATTTTCTAAACAAGATCTAGACCGCTCGATGGTGGGCCACTAGTTCCAAAACTATAGAATAATGTCCGTCTCATTAGGCTTGATGTCCATCGTGGGAATCAAACCTGGGTAGTGTCCAGAACCGCTCAACTTGAGCCGAAGGACGAGTGCATGAGAAGCGCAAATACCCTAAAGAAATGAATTGGAACTTAAGTGAATTGAGTCATCCACTCTTATGCGAAGTTGAAGATTTTGGACCGTTGGTTTGCGACCAAACTTCACACGTGGAGTAAGGATATTTCCCTACTCATATCCGTATAGTCGTGGCCCCGATCGACCATCGGTGACTGTTGAACAGATTTCTAATCATATCTGTCGATCGGTGCATCTAAATGGCATGCCGATCATGTTCATACGTAGATCATCATTAGGGCCAACTATCCTACGGTGTATATCAATATGTATACCCTATAGTGGGCCCTAGATCTTGAAAAGACCCTCCCATAGGTCTAGTATAGTAAAAATCCAACACTTGGGTCCATTTCCACTAAATCTGGCATTATAAAAATGCCTCATTTGGGCTCTCTCTCTCCCCATACGATTTTGCCCTAGAGAAGGAAAGAGATAAGAGAGAAAAAGGAGGAGAGAAAGAGGAGAAAGGAGGAGAAAGAGAGAGGAAGAAGAGAGGAAATGAAGGTGTTGTTGATGGTGGGGCCCAAGGAAGCTCAACCTTGCAACTCTCCACCACATCTCCAGGGAAATCCCTATACTACAACCACAAGAATCGTCCATTGGTCATCTAGGTAAACCCCCTCACCCCTTTTTCTTGAAATCCATGTAATAGGAAGAGATTGGCATGGATTCTAACATACAAATGCTTTCTTTAGGGATTCCGGCCGTTCAACCCTAAAAATCCATCTTCCTAGGTCGTCTTTCAAGCCTCCAACGAATTCGAAGGTGCGGACTATTGCTCTTAGGTGGCCTAGCACCAATTCTAATATGAGATTAATGATTTTGGTTGCTTAGATGTCATATTTGGAGAATTTAGAGAAACCCTAGGAGTTGTAGGTTTGTTGAAATAATATGGAATTGTTGCTTGACTCTTATGATGATTGATTTTGCCTCTCACATGACTTGATGTATGGTTGACAATATGCCCATGGTTGCTTGATTCTTTTCCTCACATGTAGTGTTGCTTTATGTGTATGATTCATAACCTTGTGCACATGATTTCTTGGGATGGAGGAAGTGTTTAACTTCCTCACACACTCACACACTCACACACTCACACGCACCTTAGTTATTAACAATATATATTTACTTGCGAGGATGTCCGTATTGTATGGATGGAATGCATAAGTATAGGATACTATTATGCTTGATGATTTTTGGATAGTTGGCATGCTATGAATTCCCTCACCCTCCTTGGGTTGGTCAGGAATTTGAGAAGTGACGGTAGTCCCATCGATTGGACTATGCTATGGCTAGACCCATGCGTTTGGGAGGGTGTGTTCGGGTGGCTGTAGTTCGACTACATGGGTCCTTTGTGCCCGATGTCACTCGCCTCATGCTCGCCCGACTCGGGTGGTCTAGCCTACTATCTGACCAACCTTATTTGTTAACCCTGTTTGCTCACACACGTATGGAACCTGGAACACCCTACAACCGTTCTCGCTCATCAATAACCCACTTGAAATTTGGTCCACAGCCTCGTGAGCCGAGCATGGTGGAATGGGACCCCGTTTGGGGTACCACGCCTCCCCGTAGTGACCGCGAGCGATCCCTTTCTCTTGGCACTCCTCATGTGCTTGAAGTTGGGGATGAGGAACCCGACGGGATCATGGACTGCGGGGCCTAGGCCTCGCGTATTGGGAGGCCTTGGCCTCGCACTCAGATCAGGGCATTAATAGGTGGGGTGTACCAGTTTCCCCAACCTGCTGGATGAATAAACCTAACTAAGAACTCGGTTAACACGACCGCATTGCATCGCATCAGTTAGGTTGGCGACTTGGCAGTCGAGGTCGCATTGAGGGAGTGTTGGCATTGGTGATCGTTAGATGGTGTCGCACGAGGGAGCGTTGTGGTGAGGGCATGCATCATGTCATGTTGCATACATGCACATTAATAAGATTACTTAGGCGTATGTGATTGGCTGCTTTTCATTAAGTTCATATTATAATTGATGTCTGTTATAACTTGAGACTAATAGCACCCACTGAGTTGATCACTCACTCCCACTCTGGGATGGTATTCATAGATGCAGGTGACTTAAGGCTTGAGGAGCCTGGTGAGGCGAGCTTCGAGGAGGAGGACGAGCTGTCCTACTTTCAGTTGATGGACTGTTCTCCGCTAGCTTGAGAGGCGGGATTGGATCGCTGAGCAGGGGCTTAGTTTTATTCCTTTTTGGAGTTACTATTCTTTTGCGATCTTGTTGGGTAGCATCTTATGCGACCCACGTATTCTTTTGAACATGTATATGTATATTTATATTTGTATTCAGTCTCTTTTATTTCAGTGGACTTGTGTGGATGTACTTCATGTTCCAGGAGATTCCAGGCTGCGCATTTAGACTGGATCGCATATTAATGAAAATTAGCTATAAGTGACCCCTGGGAACTCTGGAGTCGAGTATATGCACGACCCCCGATTTTCAGGGCGTTACAGGTGCTGACCAGGTCACCCCGATGGTGGATTTCCTCGTGGTGGACTGCCCCTCAATGTATGATGTGATTTTGGGCACATCATTTCTGAACTCCCTATGGGCCATGGTCTTCACCTATCACCTCGCCATGAAGTTTCCGACCGAGTATGGGGTTGGTAGAGTATGGGGTGACCAACATGAAGCTCAACAATGTTACTCAATAGCTCTTCGAGGAATAGCGCATCAACAATAGGCGATGCACGTCACCTCCCTTAACCCCAGGGAGGAAGTTGCAGATAAAGGATCTCTTATAGAAGACATTGTCCCCATGCAACTTTTCGAGACATGCCCAACGAGGACAATACAAATCAAATCATTGCTTGACCCTATACTTAAGGCCGATATGACTGACCTCCTAAGGGAGCATGCCGACATGTTCGCTTGGTCCCATCAGAACATGCTCGAGATAGACTTAAAAGCCATGGTCCACTGCCTAAACGTGGATCCCGACAACAAACTAGTCTGACAGAAGAGACGAGCATTTGATGCAGAGAGATATGCCGCAATTAATGAAGAGGTTGGTAAGCTCTTCTAGGCAAGATTTGTAGAAGAGGTCAAATACCCTGACTGGCTTGCCAACATAATGATGGTAAAGAAGGACAATAGAAAATGACAGGTCTGTGTCGATTACACCGACCTAAACAAGGCCTACCTCAAAGATAGTTTTTCACTACCAAGAATCGACCAACTGGTGGATGCTATTATTGGGTATATGTTGCTTAGCTTCATGGATGCATACTCAGGGTACAACTAGATCAACATGCGCAAGCACGACAAGTAGAAGATCACCTTTATCACAGGCAGAGGCATGTCCTGCTACCGTGTTATGACGTTTAGCTTGAAGAACTTACTAAGTTCGGCGCCCGCCGGTAGCGATCTTCAAATACCCTAGGCTTGTTCGATTAACCCGGGTTGAACACGGATGACCGATAGGAGCTGGACTACACGTGCTGCTTGCACCTAATGCCGATTGTGTTGTGGTTCTCCAAGGTCAATCAAATTAGTCCACTTGTAACGCCCTGAATTTCGAGGGTCGAGCAAAACTCTACTCCCGAGATCCAACGCATCACTTATGCAATATGGATAATGATATTTAGATGTTGTCTATATTAATGCATTAAACATGAGTAGGATTATACTAAAATAAGATATCAGACTCCAAATGTAATTAAATTGAGCAAGCGGAAGACTGAAACATATATGTATCTGAACAGGTAAATGTTTTACAACCTCCAGAGTATGATTATGTAGCCGGGCTGAATATGTACATGTATTGTTTCAAAATAGAAAAAATATGTAGATGTTGTCCAACTAATCCATGTGTCCCTGTAATCTCGTCGAATCAGTATAAGGTCTACATAGACCCGCCTGAGAGTTGCACGTAGGAGAATTCTTCTTCCTTGTCCATTAAGTCTGACTCTGTGGCGTAGGCTACATTGTCATTACCTGCATCTATAATAGAATCTGGTTGGTGTTTTAAAACACCGTCCCTGGGTAGGAGTGAGTGACCAACTCAATGGTACTATAAGGCAAAGGTTAACATGTTACCAAGTCAATCAAGTAGTAATGATAAAGTAATACAATAATCACTTCCTAACTACTCTTGTTAATACAAGAATGGAGTGCAGTAATGATGCATGCCCTCACACAAAGCTCCCTCACAAGCGACTCCGACAACCAAGTTCGCGCATGACAACCTCCCTAAAGTGCAACTTTCTCGCCAAAGCACATGCAATGCAGTGCATGGTCGTGTTAGCCAAGTTCTTAATTAAGCTTATTCATACAGTAGGTTCGGAAAGCTAAGGTACCTCCCTTTATATCATTAACCTAAACGAAGGATCCATCTAGGGTCGTCAATCCTAGTTAACCACATACGATATGCAAGTTGGAGGGTATCACTCCTAATAAAAAATAGTGGATCGTGGTACAGGGAGTCCCATACCATTATGCCCAGCTCACGAGTTTGGGTTGCTCACTGGTCACTACAGGGAGACTCGTCATCCCAGCGTAAGCCGATAGCTCAACCACGGTGTCCCATACCACCATGCCCGACTCATGAGTCTTAGCGGATCGTGGTACCATGGTTAAAACGGGTTTTTACATTGGTAAGTGATACCAATCGATTTGTTTGGCAAGTTCGATTGGTATGAGCACACGTTGACTTAATCGACATGGAGCGCATAAGCACCCTGTGTGGCCTAACCACTGTCGACAATCATCGTGTGACCCAGATTCATCGAGTTACCTAATGTGGTGAGACTAATTCAGCCACCCAAACAGGAACTGTTACCGATTGCCTGAGCTAGGTTGTAGCCTCATTCTTACTCAGATGCAATTGGTAGACATATGTGATAATCATGCCAACATTCAATAAACAATCCAAGTCAAAATTCTCATTTGAGCATTTCATCAAACACATTGAACATGTTACCAAACACCTGTATTTTATCCATAAATCGCGTAGCGGTAAATATGGTTACATGAAAGAAACTATGCATATGAACAAGGTAATTAGGAATCCTATCTTAATACTATTAATAAATATAAATTATCAACATTTTCTCATTCAGACAATTTATCAAACACTTAGGTTACACTTCACTAAATACATAGACTAGGATAGTTACAACATATATTATGATAGTTCCTTACACCAAGAGATCATTATGCATACGACAAACATGTATCCTAGATTAACAGTCATGGCAAGCACAAATCACAATTTCATGTTCATTCAAACATTTCAACAAACACATGGGATGCATCTTGTATTCAACATAGTTTACACACGCATAATATATCAGATACGTCGTATCTAAAACAATATGACAGTAATCAAGTCAGACATAAATCATTAGCTGACATTGAAAGCATTGAAAACCATAACCTAAACTTTTATAGTCCACACCTTTCATCGGAATACCCGATTCGGACGCGGTTCGAATTCTACGTTCCCGAAAATGGAACGTCGGGCACCTAAACAACAAAATAGGTTAGCTAGTTCGTCGATTATGATATCTGAATTTCTAAATCGATATTAGGGTTAAGATTTCTTACCCAAATCGAAGTAAAAAATGATCGTGTTGCGAAGTGGAAAGGTGATTTAGTGCGTGGAGTAGTGGGAGAGAATCCCAGCAAGGATCTCTCAAAGCCTCTCTCTTCTCCTTCCTCTTTTCTCTTCTTTTGCTCTCTTCTCTCTCCTAGGGTTAGAGAAATTCGTATGGAATGGGAATGAGGTGGTTTAAGGGCTTTATATAGGCCCAGAACTGACGCAAATGGCCTCAAGACCACTATATACATACGTTGCATCCTTTGGGCTACTGTTTTTGACAAACAGGGCTCATAGGAAGGCCCACTACTCATATACATCGTAATATAAGTTTCCTGATAATGGATCTCTGCCAGGACTATGTTTGTGGTGCAATCGGATGGGCTGATCGACCGTGAAAGACCTGTGTCAAATCAACGGTCATACTTATTCGATTGCCCCAGTTATATGGATATGTGCAGAGAAATTTTTCTTATTTATAAGTGAAGTTCGGTCAGAAACTGACGGTCTGAAATCTTTAATTTCGCTCGTGAATGAATGGCCCAATTCACTTAAGTTTCAGTACGTTTTCTAAAGGTATTCGCATTTCTCACACACTTTGTTCCGAGCTCAAGCTGTGCATTTCTAGACATAGTCTGGGCTTGATTCTCGCGATGGTTGTTAAGCCCAGTAAGGCGGACATATCTCTATAGTTTCATGGTCATCAGACTTTCGACATGCGATCCAGGTCCGATACGGAGTTTCAATGTGTTCCCGAGAGCAATAGGCTTTTGAGATTTTTCCTAGGTTTTTAAGTAGTGCTGAGTTAGCGATTTTGATGGTTTTGGGTCTTTCCATTTGTATAAATAATGGTTGGAGTTAAATCCACCAATTAATTTAGTGAGTACTTAATTAATTTTTGCCTAAATTTCTACAGAATACGGTCCTTAGGGATTTCTGCTTGAGGTGGTACTCGGGTCTTTGTACAGATTTTTTCGAGATATTACACCACTAGAGGATTGATCATATATGTTCATAATGTATGACATGACTAAATAGAGTATAGGATACCCCGTTCCTAATGGATGCGTCCATTCATAACCATTAGTGCGATACGATCCCACTAATACTCATGAGCCGGGCATGGTAGTATGGGACACTGTGTCAGAGTTATCGGCTTATGCTTGGGTGATGAGCCTCCCCGTAGTGACCAGTGAGCAACTAAGACTCATGAGCCGGACATAATGGTATGGAAAACGTGTCCGAGCTGTCTGCCTATGCTGGGGTGACGAGCCTCTCCATAGTGACTAGTGAGCACTGATGGAGGTGATAGATCATTGTTCGAACGACCCCTGTCAAATTACTCATCCTATGGTTGCGTGCTAGAGTACCGTTCAAACGACATGTGCATGAATGAAATTGGGTGATGAGCTATTTCCTTGTAGTAATTTGGTTTATGCAATAAGCCCGCACCTCTGTAACATCTCAGCCACTGTTCATCCGGACTGTGGTCCGAGCATAGGTTGTCATCCAGGTCCATGTATGGGATCGGTCGGGCTTCGAAAATAGCGCTCCAGTCGGTCGGGGCAGCGCATTGTGGGCTGTTACAACCTCAGAACTGAGTGATCATACTCGGTTTGGGTGACGATCCATACCGAGTTGATCCTTATATATTTAGGTATTATACCGTACCTTTGGAATTGTCGATTTGTGAGATAAATGGGTGATACCTAAAGTTGGATCAAGGGACACTGGTAAGGACTCGCTACGTGTGACAACGAGCTACGTGATCCGGATAAGGACTCGTGATATAACGCTGGTATCCTAGCCTTACCAATATGCTGGATGAATGAAACTTAATAATTACTTGGCTAACATGATCATTCATCGCATCGTATTAGTTTAGAATGTGGCGAAACAGGCGTTGAAGTCACATGTTGAGGAAGTGTTGTCATTTGCTAACCAGGTGGTCGGAGTCGTGTGCGAGGGAGTGTTGTTTGGAAAGGGTATACATCATGTCATATCTCCATATCCACATTTAACAAGAGTATTTATGAATTGTTTGATTTCCTGTTTATCATTAATTGCGCTGATTGTGTTAATAGCATGTGTAACTTAGAACTAATAGAACTACTGAGTTAGCTACTTACTCCCACCTGAGATAGTATTTTAAAATACCAACCAGACATATTATTGATGTAGGTTCTATCAAGGCCTTCGGCGGGTAGGCTTAGATCGATTTGCGCCACCACCGTTATGTTCTGGAAGATTTTGAATAAACTGAAAACTCTACACTTTAACCATCTTGGGTATGTATATTGTGGATTGTATAATCCTCATAGGGCGGACACCACTTTTCAATTGTACTTTGACTGTTTGCCGTATATTTATTAATTTTTGTTATCTCTGCCACTCTTTGGTTCCTCTAAGTTGAATTACGCAACTCTGATTATTCGTGTGTGGACTTAATATGAATTAGAATGAAGACACATGTGTATTTTATTAAGTTAACACCTGGGAATTCGGGATCGGAGTCTATGTACTCAGGTGCCAATTTTCGGGGTGTTACATATCTCCTGCTCGGGGCGATCTCCTCACCAACAACCAGCTGCTCCGGATCAGCAACGTCCCTAACCGTTGAGCCTACCTCCTTGTCTAGCCATGACATGTTAAGCTTAGGAATCAACCCAAGTTAAAGACCTCCAGCTCGGCCTTATGGTCCTAGAAGGCCTTGTAGGCCTCCACTGCAGCAGCCTCCCTCGCCAGAATGCTTGCCTCTGGCCCGACCACCCTGCCCTCAGCCTCGGCCGCCTTGGTCTTTGCTTTGGTTGACCTGGCCTCTAGTTCAGTCTCCTTAGCCGTCAGCTCGACATTCCCATACCGTTCCGTCGCCAGCAGAGAAGAAGCCTTTACCAGCCAGGAGATGTTGGCCTCATGCTCATCTGTGGATTCCCCTAGGCCATCGTGAAGGGATTCGACCTTGGCACGAAGAGCCTCCTGAATCTCCATGGCCACCACAAGTTCATGGGCCTTCGCCTCAAGGTCGGCCTTAGCAACATTACGTTTGCGGTTCGCCTCCTTGACCCGAGCCTTTAGATCAAGCGAGAACCGCTGGAATGTGAGGACCCCAAGGGCCTCCCACAATAGAAAGAAAAGCTTAGTTAACAGAGAGATGATAAAAATAAAGCATTCACATGACACCCTGACTACTAACTTACTTTGATGTGCGATGAAGATATCACTTCAAGAAGGTGGTTGGGATGAAGCAACAACATGGAGAGAAGCTGCATAAAAGAACATGGCATCAACGCCAAGAGAAAGCATAAGTAAAGTATAAATGCAACGGTTTAGGGTGTGTTCAAACCTGACAGGGTGAAGGAGGTCGAGGCTGGAGATCGTAAACCCTCCAGCTCCGCCAATGGATCCTCCCATTCTCCAGATGCGAAGAATCACTTGTCTTTCCAACCCTTATTGGATGACAGGTTATTGGTTATAATAGCCTGGCCTTGCCCGGCCAAGAAAAAAAATAATAACAGCCATGTGAGCCAGAGCTGCTCTTAGTCTGGTACAAGTGAAGGACTTCGTTCACGATGAGTTGCAGATTTTCGACCAACTACTAAAGAACATACCATGATTTTCGATTAGGCATATTATTACTGCAGGTACTAGTGAGACCTCAGACAGGTAGGCTCATATCGGGTTGTGCCAACGCTATTATGTTTTGGAGAATTGGGTGTAAACTGAAAGCTTTACACTTTAACCATCTTGGGTATATATATTGTGGCTTGTATAATCCTATTTTGGGCGATCATCACCATGAAAATTATATTTTTGACTGTTAGCCCTATTATTCTAAATCTACTGTTATCTCTACATTGCTTTGGATCCGCTAATTTGAATTGCGCTACTTTGATTATCTGTGTATGAAATGAATTTGAACATGAATGAGGACACGTGTGTTTTCATTTGCTTAACACCTGTGAACTCGGGATCAGAGTCTATGTACTCAGGTGCTGATTTTTGAGGCGTTACAGCCTGAGGGGCTACCCTTCCAGCTATGAAAAATTTAGTGGCCAACAAAAGGGCCGAGGAGAGGGAAAGGCCGAAGAAGGCACCCTCTAGCTAAGCACGTTGCCCTAGTACGGTAATGATCAGTGGAAGACATCCACATAAAGGCACCTTCCAAGTACTCGGGAGTAGTCGAAGAGACATCTTAAGGAAACTCTACTAAGTTCGATAGCCCTCGCCACTAATTGAGCAATTAACCTTGTTTATAAAAAGCGGGGATGACTAAAAGGGGTCAAAATCCCTCCCAAGTGATCTCACTTCCGAACTCAAGTAGGTCAAGATTGAAAGTGGGGAGGGCAACAAGTGTACAAGCATGTCAGAACACATATTAAAACAGAGACAGGGGCAAATTTAAAGAAAATTTTTCTTAATTATATTAAAGAAAAAGTTAGTTACAAGATAAAAAGTAAGCTGCAAAGGCTATAAAATTTAGGGCCAGCATAATAAGCCTATGAGGGCAGGGGTCTCTTGTAACGTCATGGATTTTCGCTATTTTGGATTTTCAAAAACTCTTGAAAATTTTCATTATGATTAATATATGTTATCACTTACTGACCGTTAACACTTAATGTTAGCTTATACGCGGGTGGTACCAATAAAGAACTACACAAATCTGATCAATCAACCGTAGGAAGCCAACGAATACTGCCGATCACTTAAATACTAAGTTTAGCCATATGATTTGTTCACATGGGGCCCAAATCTAGTTGACCTATTACTGACTAATCAAGGCAACCGCACTAAATGAAGACCCCTCTTAAGTCGAGATAACTAAGGGTTGGATCTTAATTAACAAACCAAACTGAGCCAGTATCATTTTAGCCTAAGAACCGATGATTTAGAGTGATTATAATTGAATCATTATTTTCACTGGTTGCGAATAGGACACACTATGAACTTAACTAATCCAAACCCTAATAATTGCACATAAGAAATCTTGATACCTAATTCATTTCAGAAATGCTCCAATTTTCTGAAAAAGCTTTAGACTGTTCATTAGTGGGCCACTAGTTCCGAAACTATAGAATAATGTCCGTCTCGCTGGGCTTGACGCTCATCGCGGGTGGCGAACCAAGAAAGTACCTAGAACAGCTCAACTTGGTCTGGAAGCTAAGTGCTTGTAATGCGCAAATCCTCTATGCCGAAATCTGAAACTTAAGTGAAATAGACCGTCACTTAAGTTGTAGTTTTACGACCATCAGACTGCTCTTTCGTGAAGTTGTAGTTTTATGACCGTCAGATCACAACCAAACTCGAGACATGGATTAATGATATTTTCCTACTCATATATAGTCGCGGCCTCGATCGACCATTGGTGACCGTTAAACAGACTTTTAATCATATTCGTTGATTGACGCATTCAAATGGTCGACCAATTATATCCATACGTAAATCATCATTAGGGCTAACTATCCTATGGTGTATATCGACATGTACATCTCATAATGGGCCTTAGAGGTTAGAAACACTCTTCCATAGGGCAAGTATAATAAAAACCTAACCCTTGGGGCCATTTGCACAACTTCTAAAACTATAAAGGCCTCATTTGGGCACCCCATCTCTCCATACGAATTTGTATTTTCTAAAGGAGAGAAAGAGAAAGAGAAAGAAGAAGAGAAGAAGCGTGAGAGTAAGAGTTGGGAGTTTTTGGTGCTTTCCTTCATTGGTTTCTTCCAAACAAAGCCTTAGCGTCGATTGTTTTCCTTCGCCAAATCCACCCCACTCGCGATTGGGAGGTAAAAAATAAATCCTACTTGCCAACTAGGTTTTTCTATGATGAATTGCATGAATCTCACGTAGTTCTTGGTATGTGTATAGGAATTTGTGATTTTTTCCAAATCCATAACCATAGGAGCTTAAAATTGAAGATTCATTCTTAAAGGTGCGGACCATTATTTTGTAGGTTTTCATTTATCGACCCTTGAGAGTCTCAGTTAATGATGTCTTGTATTGAATGAGTTGTAATAGCTAGCATGTTCATATTTCATGTCTGATTGTATTCTATGTTATTGGTTGGATATGGATGCTCATATGTTCGATGAAATGTCTAAGTGGTAGAATGTGTTGACCTGTCAATGTTCACATGCTTGATTTATTACCTTAGTGATTGTATTACTTTATGCATGCCCACATGTTCAATTTAATGCTTTAGTGAATATAATATCCTATGGATGCTCATGTGTTCGATGAAATGCCTAAGTGGTTGCGTAGTAAAATTTACGCTATAGTTGTTGATATAAAGTTTAGTCTATATAAACACTTAAGATTGCTAAGACATTGGGTCAGTCGGTAAATCACCCAAATCAAGGAGTGACCCAAGCTAAGGCGGCTACCCTAGGCTTATTCGATTAACCCGGGTTAAACACGGATGATCGATAGTAGCTGGACTACATGTGCTGCTTGCACCCAATGCCGGTTGTGTCGTGGTTCTCCCAGGTCAATCAAATTAGTCTACTAGCTGATTGATCATGTATGTTCACAATGTATGACATGACTAAATGGAATCTAGGATACCCCGTTCCCAATGGATGTGTCCATTCATAACCATTAGTGCGATACGATCCCACTAAGACTCATGAGCCAGGCAAGGTGGTATAGGACACCGTGTCTGAGCTGTCGACCTACGCTGGGGTGACGAGCCTCCCCATAGTGACCTGTGAGCAAATAAGACTTATGAGCCGGGCATGGTGGCATGTGAAATGTGTCCGAGCTGTCAAATTATGCTGGGGTGACGAGCCTCTCCATAGTGACCAGTGAACACTGATGGAGGTGATAGATCATTGTTCAAACGACCCCTGTTAAATTACCTGTCCGATGGATGCGTGTTAGAGTACCGTTCGAACGACATGAGCATGAATAGAATTAGGTGACGAGCCCTTTCCTTGTGGTAATTTGGTTTTATGTGATAAGCCCGCACCTCTGTAACATCCTAGCCACTGTTCATTCGGACTATAGTCCGAGTGCGGGTTGTCATCCTGGTCCATGTATGGGATCGGTTGGGCTTCAAAAAAAGCTCTCCAGTCGGTCGGGGCAGTGCATTGTGGGCTGTTATAATCTCGAAACTGAGTGATCATACTCGATTTGGGTGACGATCCATACCGGGTTGATCCTCATACATTTAAGTATTATACCGTACCTTTAGAATTATCAATTTATGAGATAAATGGGTGATACCTAAAGTTAGATTAAAGGACATTGGTAAGGAATCGCTACGTATGGCAACGAGCTATGTGATCCGAATAAAGACTCGTGAGATCCGAATAAGGACTCGTGATATAACGCTGGTATCCTAACTTCGTCAATATTCTAGATGAATGGAACTTAATAATTACTCGGATAACATGATCATTCATCGCATCGCATTAGTTTAGAATGGGCGAAACAGGTATTGAAGTCGCATGTTGAGGAAGTATTGTCATTTGCTAACCAGGTGGTCGGAGTCGCATGCGAGGGAGTGTTGTTTGGAAAAGGGCATGCATCATGTCATATCTTCATATCCACATTTAACAAGAGTATTTATGAATTGTTTGATTTATTGTTTATCATTAATTGCGCTGATTGTGTTAATAGCATATGTAACTTAGAACTAATGGAACCACTGAATTAGCTACTCATTCCCACGTGCGACGGTGTTTTAAAACACCAACCAGGCATATTATTGATGTAGGTTCTATTAAGGCCTTCGGCGGGTAGGCTTAGATCGGTTTGCGCCACCACCGTTATGTTCTGGAAGATTTGGAATAAACTGAAAACTATACACTTTAACCATCTTGGGTATGTATATTGTGGCTTGTATAATCCTCATTAGGGCGGATACCACTTTTCAATTGTACTTTGACTGTTTGCCCTATATTTATTAATTTTTGTTATCTCTGCTTCTTTGGTTCCGCTAAGTTAAATTATGCAACTCTGATTATTCGTATGCGGACTTAATGTGAATTAGAATGAAGACACGTGTGTATTTTATTAAATTAACACATGGGAATGTACTTAGGTGCCGATTTTTGGGGCGTTACATCTCTCCTGCTCGGGGCGATCTCCTCACCAACGACCCGCTGCTCTGGATCAGCAACGCCCCTAACCGTCGAGCCCACCTTCTTGTCCAGCCATGATAGGTTAAGCTTAAGAAATCGACCCAAGTTGAAGACCTCCTCCAGCTTGGCCTTATAGTCTTAAAAGGCCTTGTAGGCCTCCACTGTAGTAGCCTCCCTCGCCAGAATGCTGGCCTATGCCCCGGCCGCCCTGGCATCAACCTCGATCGCCTTGGTCTTTACTTTGGTCGACCTAGTCTCTAGTTCGGTCTCCTTGGCCACCAGCTCGACATTCCCATGCCATTCCGTCGTTAGTAGAGAAGAAGCCTCTACCATCTGGGAGATGTTGGACTCATGCTCATCTGTGGGTTCCCCTAGGCCATTGCAGAGGGATTCAACCTTGGCACGAAGAGCCTCTTGAATCTCCATGGCCGCCACAAGTTTATGGGCCTTCGCCTCAAGGTCGACCTTAGCAACATTGAGTTTGCGGTTCGCCTCCTTGACCTGAGCCTTTAGATCAAGTGAGAACCGTTGGAATGTGAGGACCCCAAGGGCCTCCTGCAATAAAAAGAAAAGCTTAGTTAACAGAGAGATGATAAAAAATAAAGCATTCACATGACACCCCGGCTACTAACTTACGTTGATGTGCGATGAAGACATTACTTCAAGAAGGCGGTTGGGATGAAGCAACAACATGGAGAAAAGCTGCATAAAAGAACATGGCAACAATGTTAAGAGAAAGCATAAGTAAAGTATAAATGCAACGGTTCAGGGTGTGTTCAAACCTGACAGGGTGAAGGAGGTCGAGGCTGGAGATCGTAAACCCTCCAGCTCCGCCAATGGATCCTCCCATTCTCCAGATGCTAAGAATCACTTGTCTTTCCAGCCCTTATTGGATGACGGGTTATTGGTTATAATAGCCTAGTCTTGCCCGGCCAAGAAAAAATAATAATAACAGCCATGTGAGCCAGAACTACTCTTAGTTTGGTACAAGTAAAGGAGTTCGTTCACGATGAGTTGCAAATTTTTGACCAACTGCTAAAGAACGTAGCAGCCAAAGATGGTGCGCAAAACATTGGGGTTTAACTGCATCTCGGTGCCTAGAAAGTAACAAAGGACATCTCTCACTATAGGGTGGAGAGGCAAACAAATACCATAAGAGAAAAATGCATAATCCAGGGCGACCTCCCCTATGAAGTCGGCTAGGGACTTCCCTAGTTCAGAGGAGGCAAAGTCCACCGAGCTAGGGATCGTGAACTCGACTCGTGAGAGTGCATATCTGCTGCCCTCATCCTTGACACAAAAAGTATCAGCCGTAAGGATCAGGTCACCAAAGGACTGGGTGGCCACCCGAGCTAGGGAGGACGCCTTTGGTAACCGGGGGGTGGCGAAGACCTGGAGTCAGAAATAGCATCCACTGGCTTCCCGTGATTGTATCTGTTGATCAAAATCCGGTGACAATAATTTCGCCCATCACAAGGCACTATAATTGAAAGTAGTGTGGGACATCATATCTAATCAACAAATTTGATGCCAATGAATATATCACATGGACCCCAAAAATACGGTGGTAGTATACTACCAAAGAGCACCCATCATATGGTTGGGTAACTTGTTTAATCCGATAGATTGATATAATCTATAAAAATAGGTCCTAAACGGAACTTAATTTTGTAGCCATCCTTTACCGAATGTCGGTGATTTTTTAGAATCTCAAGCAATCACATCGTAAATATTATATAATAGATGTTGGTTAGACTTATTTTTGTGCAAATGGTCTCGACCGTCTATATTAAGGGCCACGGATAAAATTTTAAGATCACCAGATTGGCGTGATATTTTCACGGTAGGCCGTTGAACGTGTTGGATCTAATGGACCGTCTATATAAATCGATTGGGCTGTTTAAGTGTCCCAATGGAAAGCGGATTGCCAAGATAGAGAGATATTCCTGTCCCTGGAGCTGCGCTGGGCAAACAGAATCCACTCCATCCATCTGGGCCAACAGAATCCACTCCGTTCATCTGTTTTTCAAGACAAGGTAACAGGATTCTAAAAATCAGGTAGATCCAAAACTCACATAGGCCGTACCATACGAAACACTGAGATTGAAAGCCCGAGGACGACAAAAGTTTTGAATCATGATGATATTTGTGCCTACAGTTTATCTGAATGATAATAACCCCATGAACGATTTGGATGTCATATAACCATCATGGTCAGCTCTAGTAAGGTTTCAACGGTGGACGTTTCGTTTCCCACTGTTTCATTTGGTGTATCCCACCTAAGTTTTGGATCTTCCTGATTTCTAGATTCCTGTCTTATTGTGGTCTTTAAAAACAGATGGACGGAGTAGATTTCTTACAGACATCCATGTGGGCTCCACACAGCCCCTGACACAGGAATATCTTTGTGCCCGGGGTCACAGGCAAACGGCTTCCGTGGGACCAGGAGTGCAAACACTACTGATTTTTTCTTTTTAACTTTTGGAATGTCGTAGGGCACAGAAGAAAGGTGAGTGCGACAGGTTCTAGCCTTTGGACCGTGAGGCTCGACCCTTGCTTTAATAATGCTTGTTTGGTAGTATACCACAAGGCCAAAAGTACTCTAATTTGGTAGAGTCATCTCTCGACAGAAAACGTGGCAGTGAGATTTACCAATCACGTCCATCCATCTATTGGGCCATGTCAGAAGATAGCTTTAGATTCGAAATCACACTTATTAGGAAATCATATCCACACAAATTTACCTATGAACATTCAACCATTAGTCTTTTATTTTCATACCGTCCATATGACGTCACCAATTGTAGGGCTAGGATCATCGAAACATTATCTATGCAAAATGGCTAATTAGATGGACGGATCTGATTGACATATTACCCTGCCACGTGTTCCGTGGAAAGATGGATCTACATATTCTGGTTTTCTTCGGTTGTGCTGTATCATCTCCTTGTTTCCTAACCACTATACCCCGAGGCTCGACCCTTATTTTAAGTGGAATTATTTGATACGCTGGTAGAGTCTTTTAGTTGATGCACGGGCACTCAGGTATTGTACACGTGGCATAAATTTACCCAAACTAAACTGTTCAGATTTTACCATTTTACCAGTGGTTTAGCAATCTTCAACCTTTGAGTTGCACACACTTGCTAAATCGCGAACCGTTGGATATTTTAATCCAACAAATAATACGAATAGATATTAAATAAACAAATATTAGTTTTAAATTTTGTTTATCATCCATCTAAAATTTTCATCGTCATCCGTATGGTGTAATTTGAATTGATCTTACTCCAGGTTTTCAACATACCAGTGCCTGGTTATCAACTATCATAGTTTGCCAGAGTATCGTACTAGACGGTCGCCGACGTAACATCAGCTCTGTCCCCACGAAGTGGATGGTACTGATCTCGGACACGGAGGCAACGGAGCAACATTTAAAATCGACGGTGAGAGGTTGGATTACATCTAAATTCCTTTTAAGAGTTACATGTGTAATATGTGTGTCACTAGACTATTAAATTATTGGGCACATCCATTAATGATATCTTTAAACAATTAGATTATCAATTGCATCACTATGATTACTTCGTTACGATATGATGATCAATGCTATCCAAATATTGTCCATTTAAATCAACGGTTAAAAATTATTGGTTAGTCACCTGGATATGATCTTGTGTTTGTGGCTCATTATATCCTTTGAAATTTCATTTACGAGCAAAGTATATATTGCATTAGGCTTATTATAACGAGTGTCAAACATTATCTAAATTCACTAATTAAAGATATTAAAACTGATTTAATAATAAAATTCAAACCCTTAAAAATATAATATGCATAGTTGCTTTTGGATTAAAGTTGATTCCCAATTCAAGTGCCAAACACAGTAGGATGATTTCAAATCCAAAGAGTCCTGAATCAAGGGGGTTTCCAATCCACGCTCCCAAACGGGCCCCAAGTGATTCACAGCACATGTGTAGAAGCCACGCTTGTGTAAGCTCCATTTGACCATCACTTGCCAAAAACCAAGTTGGTCCACCCACGTATGATAAAGTGGACCAATATGTATGATCAACGAACCAAATTCAATGTATATCTATGACCATAGTAACCAAAAAATAATTTATAATTTCACATCTAACATAGATATATGATGATTTTTTATTAAATCATGCTAGGGCCAGAAAATATCTTGTGACTCTCTATCATAGGCCTGACTTAGGTAGATGACTACAAATTTCTCAATTCAAATATCCAAACTCAGGTGGATGACTATAAACTCCTATTCGAATATCTACGCTCAGGTGGACAACTAAATATACAGACTCAGTCGAAAGAGGCCTTGCAGCACTTTTTATCTTAACCGTCCGTTGGTATAATTGAAAGGTTAGGATTGTGCCAGCGCAGTGCATGTGGGCGGACCCGATTTCATCTCTCAGCCTGAAAACCCTGAGGACACCCCAATCGTATGCATTGAAAATCTCTATATAATGTTCATAAATTCTAATGAGGTCCACGGCCCGAGGATATCTTACTATCTCAGGTTTTCAATTTCTCGAACTGGGTCAGGACGTCTGCTGATCGCATCAGCAGTCTGATTTGACTGATGTCTAATAAACAGACTGCCGCAAATATCTCCAAGATCGTGGCCCACCTATCTTGAGCCTTTTTAGTTGAATGTGTCCCAGTGCTGCATTTCTCTTTTTAAGTGATTTTTGAACGATGTTTACCCTGGTGGGGTCCACCATATAAATGTTCTAGATCATTGAACCATGGATCTGTCTGTGGATGCTGATTATTGAAAACCCAAGTATACCATTTGCGGCCCATAATAAACGGTTAAGATTTGCAGATGGGACGTAGATTTTTATGGTGAATGAGGCACAGAGTACACATGGTTCGTTCCACCAAAGTACACGTGGTTTTGAAGAGGGAATGTTCACATCCCATTGAGTTCATATTGCATAAGGCCAACGTTCTACGTGTTAAAATCAGAGCCATTAAAAAGGTAAGGCCTACCTTGAAGATGACTAGGGACAAAAATCAGGCAGATTGATTCTTTAGGTTGGCTACCCTGTATGAAACAATCATCTGCTAATGGATTTATTCAATGTACGGTTGTGAATGACCTGATGAATTGATGGGTCTGATTTTCATGTCCAAAGATCTTCAAGGTAGGATCTACATTTACAGCGGCTGCGATGTCTGTATGTACTCAATCGAGCGGAACTTTTTGGAGGTGTACGAAGTTGATTTCTCAAATTTTGTTTATGGGCGCGTTTGGTTGCACCAGATATCAATAATAGGTATTATATTATCAGTTACATCACATGAGTTTGCCTGTGCAACATTTTCACAAATACCTGGACTGTACCTTCAAAATCTCATTATATTTAAGACAGCAGCAATGATTTTTACATATATTTTATCAAACACCTTCTAAACAACATAAAAAATCAAGAAAAAAAAAATGGTATTAGGTTCATATACATACCTTCCTTGGCACCAGCCACAATTCGTTGGGTCATTTTATCAAATACTTGGTGAGCAACAGCCGAACTGGTTTGATCTGTTCAAGCTGGGTTCAATCTGAGTCGAGTTGAGTTGGGGCTAACTCGAACTCGGCCCCCAACTCATTTTCGAGCTAGAAAAACAAAAAAGCTCGAACTCAACTTCGAACCGAGTTGAGGCGATCTTTTTTCTAGTTGAGTCGAGCGAGCTAACCAAGCTAGCGCGGTCCGTGTACACCTCTAATTTGCTGCAACCTATCGCAGCCTAAAATAATAATTTTTTTTAAAAAAAAAGAGTTGCAAAGTTGCCTCTATTTGAAAACAAAAAACATTTTTGTTATTTTCGAGAAAATTAAGACCGTTTATCTCTGGGGCCCACTGCAGATCGCCCACCAGGCAAAATTTCACCATTCCAATTTACGAAGTTTGCTGGTTGCGCGAACAGTATGCTTTTGTATTATTGAGAGCTGATCACATGTAACCAGAAGTACACTCACTTTGTGGCGTGACTAGTCACGTGTTTCCCACCGACATGACACTCATGTAGTATATCCATACCATAAAAATGATATCCCGACCATGAAGCAGAAATCGGGCCGTCTGCTCTCTTTGAATCAATGGACAACAGACAATTAATCTAACTCAACATATTGGTGTGGCCCACACACCTGATTTTGTACAAGGTGATCTTTATGGTGGTGCCTATCCATTTCATGGTACAGATGTCCTGTATAAGGGGCGTGATGGCGAAAAAGGTGCGGCTGGAGAACCAAGTTAATTACATTCTTCTGGTTGTTAATGATCGGTTCCCTGCGTCTTGGCCATCCACTTTTGAATTAAAACAAAAATTCTTTCGAACCTAAAAAAAAAATGAATAATGTCTTGGAAGCGCTAATTAGAAAATTACAAGACATTACAGGTGATATACAACACACACAAGGATATATATATGGAAAAGGTACTATGTGCTCGACCTCACAATAAGCTTCCGTGAGGTTGAGCTGTGTGGGCCCCACCGTGATGGGTGTCGACCATCAACACCGTGCATTTGATGGGTCCCCTCTAAATTATGGGATATCCCAAAAATCAGCCATATACGGAACTCAGGTGGGCCATACCATCTAAAATCATGTGAAGACATGCCAAAAACATATAAAAGCACTTGGTGGGGCCCACTTGAGTTTTGAATGCTGTTGAAACTTGGTCTGAACCCTCATCCAAGTGGGACACACATAATGGATGGGCTGGATTTGCAAACCACATCTCGGTGGGCCCAAAAAATGATTATGAATGTTTTAATGGTGCATGGCCCCTCCCCACTTCTATATGTGGTGTGGCCCACACAAGTCACGGATTGACTTGATTTTTGAGACCTAGGCCCATAATGGAATGGTGCATCTTACTGATGGGGTAGATGTTCGAAACGCATCACAGTGGGGCCCACACAACTCGACCTCATGGGACGGTCTTGTGAGGTCGAGCGCATAGTACCTTTTCCCATATATATATCTTGAAGAATATTTAGGGTGTACTTTGCGGAAGTATCAGTTGCCAACTTGTTAGATAATACACATTATCCGAAAATAAAACATGGGACGGAACATGGTCGCGCGAGAGGCACTTACCAGGACAAGTGTAATAAAAGAGTCTAAACGGTAAGAGTGGTGCAGAAGCGGTTGCTATAACCGTTGAACATGGGAAGATGCATCGAAATGGTTAAGTTTATAAATAGTAAAGGAGCTTAATTGATCAAAGCATCTCATACCAACCCAATCAAACAAATCTGTCTATCAATTATTCTTTATGTTTCTTAGCATAATGTGTCTTTTATGTTCCTTAACCAGTAGCCTAATCTTACAATAGGAGTATCAGGAATCTAGTAATTGCAATATTTAGTATTAATCTAAATCTACGTTCATACGCTGAATGATTTCTATTGTAATACAAGCGGTCTTCTTTCGAAAAGGTGATTTGTAGTTACCCTCTACAGTCGACTACACGTATTTCCTTTTTCTTTATCTTTGAATTTGATAATCCTTTCGTATGGAAGGAAAGGTGCAACCCATTTTCGAAGGATGAACCCTACTCTTAGATAATTGCTTGATGATATGAAACAGCTTACGAGTGGTTGAATAGGTGATCAATCTTCTCAGATCTTGGTCATATACAGTGGAGTTTGACGTATTTACCTATCTTGGTGCTTGGGGTCGAAGTTGTTCAGTTGGAATTAAGCCACATAGTCGATTCTAGCACGCCTGTGCATATCACACGTGACCAAATTGTGAAACTGAGAAGCAACAATTTTTGGCACATCCGGTAGGATCCTAATTTGATAAACATGTTGTTGTGACTTTATTGTAATTAGTTAATCCCACTTCAAAAATATGAGTTAAAGGGTTACTCGAAACTCTTATAGGGTTAATGAGCCCGCAACACCTTCTGCATTGCATCCACTCAGGGAAATACGAGTCCAACCAGCACCTGAACCTCTGGGTTTACCATCAAACCCAATGCCCAATTCTCTAAACCAGGATGAGGCATCCTTATCTTAGAGCAACCCTCTTGAGGTGATATCAGTTGGGCTGCACGATATGCATATGTGAATCCAACATATTACAGAGCATGGGAGGGCTCAAGCAAAGCAATCACAAATTCAAGCTGACGCCTTCAATAGGTGGTTGGCTATCTAGATCAAAAATTTGAACCAGATGGTGGCTATCCTTGTTGAGAGGATGCCTAATACACCTCAACAAAATATTGAGGTCAATTTTGTTGGAAACTTGGCGCCAGTACCTCCCCTACAACAGAATACACATCCTGTTTCGATGCAGATTATGTGGAATGTGCCTCCGCTTGCCAAATTCAGACGACTTGAGTAGGAGGTTCAAAAATTCATTTATGAAGTAAGAAATTAGGGAATACCTAGAGGGCATCATTTCCCTTGGAATCCGCCTTATAATGGGGACAATACCCGATAAGCCCAAATCCACCACCAACGGCTGAACCTCAACATCTGGATTGTGATTAGGTTATGTAACTGGTCTAAGAAGTGATAGGATAAGTTCTCGATTGTACCACTACCTTGGAATATCATAAACCTTATCCTGCATGGATCATCCGATAGTATCCATTGCCAAGGAATTATCGATCAGACTTAACACTTTTTACAGATGACACTGGTTAATCGACCATAGAGCATATAGACTGATTTATCATGTAATGTGATGAATTGGCTAACAATGATTATCATAAGTTACAATTGTTTGACCATTTCTTAACCGCAGTGACCTTTACTTGGTATTCTAATTTGTTGCCAAAGTCCATCCAAACTTGTTAAGAGATGGAGGAGAAATTTAACACCCGGTTCTTTTACAAGGACAGAGATTTCTATGACTAACCTTGTGCGTTTCCGGTTGTCGCCTGGTGAATCGGTCGAAAACTATATTGCCTGGTTCAAGAGAGCAAAAAGCCGATGCAAGGTAATCATAACTGAGGCCGAGTTCGTACAACTCACCCTGGATGGCTTGGAATACAAACTCCGTAAAAAGTGTTAGAGTTGTATAAGGCATATTTGACGCCCCGAAAACTGTTTTTTGATGGTTTGAGAACTGACAAATCATCATGAATAAAGATTATTTTAATCACCCTAGATGAAAAGAGGTAAGAGTTTGCATTTTTATTAGAATTTGAGTGCACCAATAATCAATCCGAATATGGAACTTTGGTGATTGGCTTGGAAATGTTGATGAAATTGGGTGCAAAGATCATATCAGTAACATGCGATTCACAATTAGTAATAAACCAAATGTAAGGCTTGTTTAAATGCACCTGTGTTGCACTATTGCATATTATGCCAGCTAATGGATAGTTTTGATGAGGTCGAATTGAGTCATGTAACCCGAGAGTATAATGTTGATGCCAATGAGATGTCACAACTATTAGCTAGACTCCAAATCGTTCAGGGATCCAACGGAGAATGATTGTTGTGTAAAAGAGCTCGTTACCATCAATATTTCAAAGGGAACTGACCTTGGAAATATGTCAAGCCAAGATAAGTGAAAATGATTGAAGAGCTTCGATTATGAGTTGTCTTCAATATCATTAGGCCAAAACTAGTCGGGATATCAGAATAACGGTTCATAATTATGTCATAGTCGATTGTGAGCTGTATAGAAAGGGGGTCGATGGTATGATATTACGATGCTTAGATCAAAAGGAGGCCATAGATCAAAAGGAGGCCATGTTGGCCATAACTAAAGTACATGAGAAGTTATGTGGAACACATCAAGTTGGAAGAAAGATGGGGGGTTACACTTAACTGCTATGGGTATTTTTGGTTGAAAATGATGGTTGACTATATTCAATATGCTAAGGGATGTGAGGCATGTCAAAAACATGGGCTAACACAACATGTGCCTTCGGTCGAGCTTCATTTTATAGTTAAGCCTTGACATTTTCAAGGGTAGTCTATTGATTTAATAGACTAAATCCACATGCCTTCATCCAAACTGGATCATTTTATCATAGTAGCCACTGATTATTTCACTAAGTGATAGAGGCAAAACCCATGAAAAGAGTTGGCCACAGAGAAATTATTGAGTTTTATCGAGACTCATATTATTCATAGATTTGGGATTCCCTAGTCTATTACTTGGACCGAGGTTCAACGTTCTCATCTAAAGAAGGTTAAGGTGGTGACTGAGTAATATAAGACCAAAATATTGCATTCGATGCCTTACTAACACAAAAATTATTGAGCTTTATCAAGACTCATATTATTCATAGATTTGGGATTCCCTAGTCTATTACCGGGATTGAGATGCAACGTTCTCATTTAAAGAAGGTTAAGGTGGTGACTGAGTAATATAAGATCAAAATATTGAATTCGACGCCTTACTAACATAGAGAAATTATTGAGTTTTATCGAGACTCATATTATTCATAGATTTGGGATTCCCTAGTCTATTACTTGGACCGAGGTGCAGCGTTCTCATTTAAAGAAGGTTAAGGTGGTGACTGAGTAATACAAGATCAAAATATTGCATTCAATGCCTTACTATGTATAGGATAACGACCAAGCTGAGGCTAACAACAAAGTCATAAAAATTATCCCAAGAAATATGATTGAAGATAATCTGCGCGAATAACATATTAAGTTATTCAAAGCCCTTTGGGCTTACCAGAATTCGCCTCGAACTAATACTAGGATAAGTCCTTTTGCACTTATGAGTATGATGCAGTATTACCTTTAGAGGTTATTGTGCCATCCCTAAGGGCTACATATCAGGTTGACTTAATCCCGACCGAGTTTACGGAAGCCATATTAGTCAAGTTAGAGGAGTTAGACGAGAATTGATTGAGAGCTTTGGATTCCATTATATATCCAACAAAGCTAAGATTGCTCGAACCTACAACAAAAGAGTAAAGGGAAAATCGTTGTTACCCTTAGTATTCAAGGATATAAATCTTTTTTTAAATGGTCGCTCACCTAAGATGGACCATTCACTATCTTCCAAGTTCTCCGAAGTGAATCTTATATCCTTCATGACATGTAGGGAAAGGTTGCAAATGCTCTAATTAATGAAAAATTCTTGAATACCTATTATCCAAATGATGTAGAGCGGGTCACGAACACTTTCATGTCCAAGATGGATCAGAGAAGGGCCGATCAGAGGCAGAAGTCATCAAGACCGTCAGAACCTTAAAATAGGCATATCTTGAAAATCGGAATGAGTTACTCGATGTAGCATATGATTTTGGGGTAGGATGAGCTACTTTAGCCAACCAACCTGGCTATGCCGGGTTGCCCACGCTGAATTTGCGAGATTCTATCATATCGACCGCTGAATTTCATGTTTAGTGATCTTGCATTCAGGACGACTTGTAGGCCTCTTGGACTTTAATTGTTTGATTTTCTCGGATATCCGGCGTGTAAATTCTTCAATCTCGGTCCCCTAATTAAGATCCGTCCCTTGCTTTGGTGATTCTTGAGCATAAAATCTAGGCTTTTAGCACTCTTTTAAGTCCAAGCTCTTAAATTCACCTTGCAACCAAAACATGATTAAAATAGGATGTTAAGCATTATCATGTTTGTAAAACCATATGATAACTGGGGTCTAATATGCAATATTTGACCCTCAACAAGGCCCTATCTCTGTTATCAATTGTGTTAGTGTTGGCTAGTTCAAAGTCCTTTTCGGTGAACTAGGTTAGGTTAATTTCTTTATTTTGAAAAGCATAGAAAGAACGATTATATCTATTGGTACAAATGGAGAAGAATAAGTTCATAAATTTCCTCAAATGTATAAATGATCCCAGGATAAAAGGATATTACGCTGACTGAAGGAAGAATGAAAACTGGAATGAGTAGCAGGGTTACAAGTAAAAGAATGAAAATATTCACAAAGTCACATTTGGATAAACCATCGAGGCCCTTTGTTGTGGTCAAAATCTTTGATGGTTGTTTCATACATGTTGCGATACAAATAGCCGAGCAGAAATGGAGAAAGAGCTAGTTGTCGTTCTTGAGCTAGCGTCTGGGCCAAATGAACATACTCTTTTGTGATTTGTACGACATTCACACAGAGTAAATAACAATAAATACACATCAATAGGAACATTGTGTGTTCCTGATTATTGACTTTAGCATGAATCTTATGCTGAATGAGTATGAAGTTAGAGTAAGATCTTCCATTTTTGTTTGGAAGGATGATGCAAAGATTATCTTTATGGGAAAAACTTGGATAAACCACATTGCCAAAAGGAAAAAGATGGGTGAAAGCATAAACATCCATAATTATTGGATTCATGGGACTACATCTGAAGTTAAAGGTGTTAGTTGATTGGCTCCAAAAAGTCAAAGCTATAGTAAAGAAAGATGTGTATGTTGGAAATTAAAAAAGAGAGAGCTTGAAGCATTCGTAGATGTTGGCTTGTTTTTGTGTATCACCGTGTTATTTTACTGTGCGATTGTACCATTTACCCATCCTTTCATTGGTCTTGGTTAGGATCTTTAAGCTTTAAAGGTATTCCTAGGGTTTGTAAGGCTGGAGTGAAGTAATAGTTTTTCACCTGAACAACCTAGGAAGAACTGATGAGTAGAATCGAACATAGAAGAGATTAGTTTACAACAGTCAAAAGATGGAGCGCCTAATTCCAAGACAATATGGGTCTATCAATGCAAGTCAGCCGAACACTGTGATTGATGAGTGGTGGGTAGGGTAGGTGGGTTAGGTGCACCTCTCGCCAAGCAAAAGGTATAATGAGGCTAGTCCCCCCCCCCCCCCCGGGCAGTGAGTTTCACCGTTGTGATTTCTTGGTGAGTAATTTCAGAATGGAAGGCTGGTGCAAGAAAATAGATTGTTCTGTTCTGATCGATAGGGGTGTCCAAGACGATATTGTTTATAATCTTAGAAGAAAGATTATCCAGTTCTTTGATAAAGTCTTCCTGACAGAAGGTCGGAAGAGCATAAGATGAAGAAGCGGCCATAAAGGTGGTAGAAATTTTGGAAGAAGAAAAGAAAGGGGTTAGAGAGTAAGAAAGAGTAAAAAAATAAAACTAATTTAAAAATATGTATATATTGGTCAGGAATGTGGGCATTAATGAGAAGATACTCATGACTCCTCGTATGCTTTGACCATTCAAGGAAAATTACTGAGTGTCACACTGATAACCATGAGAAAAGTAAGACCATCATTTAAATTGTATTAAGCAATAGGGAATTAACACATAGAAGGAAAGGCCAATCGCATTTATTATATTGAACAACGGACCAACATCACATTCACCTTTTTGCCCAAAGGCAAAGCAACGTGGGGCTAATATTATACTCTATTTTTTATTGTTCTTGGAAGAACCAATTAGAAAAGAACACACATCATCGCACAAGTAATATACAACACACATAAGATCTTTGAGAATATTTGGAGTGTGTTTTGTAGAAATAACAGATGACGTTGGTTAGGTACTACACGCCATCCGTAAATAGAACGTGGCCGAGCAGTGAAAGACGAAATATGGTCAAGTGAGATGTAAGACCTGTATCCTAGACCATACCATTCCGTAGACTCCCACGATCCTTCCCAACGAATTTCGGCAATCCACGACCTATGATCGACGTTTGCGCACGACCCTAAGTCGTATCCCGTATATCTGAGTCAGCTTAATCTGAGACTTATACCATTATGACCGCACCGTTGCTGCATCTTGCATACCGATCCGATACACTAGCAGGGAGATGTGGACCCGCGTTCAGTTCGAGAAAAAATACCACGCATTTGCAATCTCAAGAGAATCTTTACAACATGTCCCATCAATCAATCACCTCATGTCAAATACAAGAGCAACCCATGGTTTCTTTCTCCATAAGTCAAGTAACCTACAAAGTCAACAAATCTCTCACCTCAGCCATCACTCTCTCTCCTTACAACCCTCTCTCTCTCTCATTTCTCAAACACAAAATTCCAAGCAACTAAAAGTGGTGGACGCCCATGGTTTTCCAAGAGAGAAAGTGAGATGTGTGTAGCCCACTTCCCACCCCAAAATCCTTCATTCTAACCATCACTTCTCATCACCCTCTATCAAAGTGAAGCACAAGGAGATCGGCGTTCTATCGGACCAAGAAGATCAAACGGTGGGTGCTTTATAGGCTAGATTTTTATGTTTTTATGATGGGCCAAGTGAGGCCTACCGATTAATGGTATGGATCTCACTTTGGACCTTAGATGTGGTCGATGGCCCGTCTTAATTCTCATGAACATTCTATGATGGGGCCATTTTCCATGGACCCCATCTTTATGTTTATTTTTCTTGCATGGATAGGGTCATCTAAACCTTGCATTTTGGTGGAGAAAGGATCTCCACCGTTGATTTTGATCGGTGGGCCTATATGTAATGGGACCTACTTGATGTATGTTGTAAATCATGGAAGGGAGGGCCCTCTCGATCTCTTTCTTTCTCTCTCTCTTTCCCTCTTCTTTCAATTTCTTTTTGTGTGATGATGTGGCCGTGTGGCCCACTTGGATGAACCCCACCTTGATGTATGTCTTATCCACACCATCCAACTATTTTGTAGCCCACCTAGGCAGCACGCCTGTAGGTGGGGCCCACCTTTAAATGTGTTATAGGCAACTGTCTAGAGTCCAGGGATGCTGGACGTGTCCATGCCGTTAAGTGTACTGACGAGCTAAAAACAAATGTCAGTTTGATTTTAAAAAAATTGGGTGGGATGCTCATGTAGGCCCCACCTTGATGTATCAATCCAATCCATGCCGCCCATTTTATTCCTCAGCTCATTTTAGGTGTTGAGCGGAAAAATGAAGGCAATCCGACTTTCTGGCAGGCCATAGCTTAGAAAACAGTATTTTCTACCATTGAAATCCATCCTGATATTTCTATACACCGAAATATATTGAATATTGGGCTTGATGAGTCTATCTTGGGCCATAGAAACCAATGGTTGAGCTGAATTTTTCTGATGCGGGCCCCACCTCTGAAAAACCATGGAAAAACTAAAAACTAAAAATCATATATATATATATATATAGGAGCAGTAGGCACTGCTGCTGCTAGCAGCGTCCTGCTGCGCTGAGTGCAGCGTCCTGGGCAGTGGATGTGAAGGGCGCAGGGACCTTGCGTCCTAGCGCTAGCCCCACCAATGACGTATGGGTTTTATCTGCACCTGCCACCCTGACGCGTGCTGTGTCCGTGCAGCGTGGGACCCACATGATGTATTTGTTTAATCGATACTGTTGGACGATGGGGCCACCATGATGCATACAGTCCAACCATTTTGAGATATCATTTTATGGTATAAGGCAAAGAATGAGTCAAATCTAAGTTTAAGTGAACCCCACCATCAATGTGGACAGTGACGTCCACCGTTCAAACTTTTAAGGGCCACAGTAGTTCCCAATTAAGCTAATATTTCTCTTCACTTCATTTATTTTTATGTTAACTTATGAATTGGTTGGATCTCAAACACATCACGATGGGCCACTCCGTGATGTGTCCAGCCCTTTGATCAGGTGGACCACACTGTAACGAAATAGTGGGATTTGAATGTCTACCATTGAAACCCTTTAGGGCCATGGAAGTTTTGGATTAATATGGGATTTGTTTTCCTTCTTAATCCAGGTCCTCAAATACCTTATGATTAGATTGGGTGGAAAATCAACGTTATGGTGGGCCCTGATCATGAGGCACATATTTTATCTACTCCGTCCACCTGTGAGGGCCCACCTAAATGTATGTATTTTGTATTCACAATGTCCATTCACATGGCTCCCACGTGATGTACGTGTTGTACCCAAGTTGTCCATTTGATTAGGCCCAATGTGATATATGAGGCATGTTGTTGAGGCCCACTTTGATATATATGAGGCCCATGTGTTGCGGCCCATTTGATGTATCTGAGGGTTGTTGTGGGTCAAATATTGCATATTAGACCCAGTTATTGCATGGATTTACAAGCATGATACCGTTTAATGGCCCAATTTAATCGTGTTTGTGATGCAGAGTGTATTTACGAGCAGGGACCGAAAAAGGGAGCTTAAAGCATGGATTTAATGCTCTGATGACACTAAAGGCAAGGGACGGACTCTAGAGGACCAAGCTTGAAGAATTTACAAGCCAGAGATATGAGAAAATCAAGCCATTCACGTTAAAGAGGCCCGAAATTGGTGAATAATGCAAGATCACATAGTTCCCGCCATCTGATTAGCTCAAAAGTTTATACATGGCTTGAAGACTACAAATGAATCGTACACGTCGAATTTCAGCTTCGGGATCACTGTAAAAGTGGCCCAACTGACAGATCAGTCACCAAAATAGTGATATGGGGCCCACCTGATCTCTGGATACGCTTCAGTTTTGGGCTCAACGTCTTAAATTAAAGGAGGAAGTGGATGGACGGAGTGGATTTCTCGAATACATCACCTGGGACCCACATCATACAATGCATGTGCATAGCACACACACCAGCCGCGCCGCGCCGGACGGTCAGCCGAGTCAAAACCGGGCTGACCCGACTCTTACCAGGACTCAACAGTGTCCGACCGCTATTTTCGCCGGGTGATCACTGTGGGCCCCACTCATCATCCAGTTCGATGATCCGACCCGTCCACGTGTCTTAGGAGATGGCCACGACCAGCGCCTAGGTGTCCTGTTGCCACGATGAAAGCGTCTTCGCGATCCCAACCGTTTAATGCAAGATGAACGGTGTAACGCAATATCTTGTGGGCCACGACAAAATCAACCCAGTCTCGCCCTTACCAGAAGGTTTTTCGTTGGAAATCTAATGGTCGGCGTGGATTTATCCATCACCGTCAATCTGGGACCCACCTACCATCACAGCGCGAAAACCGGAGGCTCTGTTCGCAAACGGAGTTTGTGGACGAGCCTGGTGGGCCACCATCAAGGTCTCAAGTGTCTGATCCGGTCCACCCATCTTGATCAGGGTTAAAAACCAACCGGTCAATGCGCGTTTTCTCGATCCATGTTAACCGGACGAAAATCAATCCGCACCGCACCGTCCGCGGACTCCGTTGCACGATCCACGTTACAGATCGTTGTGGGCTCCTATCTTCAAGGTGATTGAAGATCTGCACCGTCCATCTTGTAGGGATGAGGAACTAGACCAAACCCTAGAAGATCTTTCATCGATCAGCGAGATCAGTAAGGTTGGAGTGCATCGTCTAAATCCCTGCGTAAACAAGGTTCCGTAGGAGGCCTTGCGTAAACAGACTTGCGGAGAGTGTTTCATCGACAGAAAAGCCCTATAAAAAGGGAATGCAGTCGTGGAGACTGGGAGGATGAGCGTGTGGAATTTTGCAGGATCTTGGCAGCTGGAACGTGAGAGAGAGCAAGGGACAATAGTGTGTTTTCTTCTTTTCCTTTATATTTCTTTTGCTTTTTATCTGCTTTGTTAAAAGGTTCAGCCCATTCATGTGTGGCTAAACCTCTTAGCTAGGGCTAAGAGGTGAAGCCTGTAGCGAGATGGGAGATACTATTTCATGCTTTTAATTTAAATTCAAGAACTGAATTTAATTTGTGTTGATTATTAAAGGAATGTTTTTCTTAGTCTTTAATGGTTTGTTGTGACTGAAATTACAATGGGTTTGCAATGGCTTCGAATATTTCTTTATCCCTTTTTGATGTTTATGACGTCAGGAAGCCCTGTTGTTCACCATCGTCTCCTGGGCATGGTTGGATGATGGTAGCCTTCCTAACTTTCATGCACTGTTGATTGGTTGGTAATTAGTTTAATCCTGTTGTTTGCTTTGTCTCCTGGGCATGGTTAGATGATGGAATCCATTCTAATTGATATACCTTTCATCTCTTGAAAACCAGATCAAGTAAGTTCAGTTTAAATTCCATAATTCGTGATGCAGGCATAAGATCTCTCTGATCTCTACAAGTGGATCCTCTGAATCCCTAGTTTCCTTCCTCTGAATTCCTTAAAGTTGTAGATTAATCTCTCACCATTATTCATTACTTTATATCGGATTTAGACTTTATCTCATTTTAGCTCTAGTTCTAGTTAGCTTCAGATTACGTACAGGTTTCAGTCCCTTGGGATTCGACCTCCATCTCACCGAGTTTATTACTACTTCACGACCCTATACTTGGGGAGTGAACAAGGGCCACTGTGATGTATTTGTTTCATGGCCCATTGGTGTGGCCCATTGATGTGGCCCAATTGATGTGTATGAGGCCCATTGGTGCAGCCCATTGATGTGGCCCAATTGATGTGTATGAGGCTCATTGGCGTGGCCCATTGAGCAGCCCATTGTCATATATGTTAGGCCCATGTGATGCGGCCCATGTGATATGTATTAGGCCTGATATAATGTATTTGTGGCCCATGGGTTAAGGCCTATTGTGATGTATTAGGGCCCGTGGGTTGATGCCCATTGTGATGTATTTGGGGCCCATGGGTTGAGGCCCATTGTGATGTATTAGGGCCCGTGGTTTGAGGCCCGTTGTGATGTATTCAAGGCCCATGGTTGAGGCCCAGTGCGATGTATGTATGGCCCATTAAGTTGTGTATGAATTCCTTATATGGGTCACTCCTTAGGAGCAATGTTGGTTAAATGACCATATTGTTGGGCAATGATGGTTTAATGTCTACATTGTGACCTTCCCTTAGGCCTTGTTCGACCGATTCCGATTGTCGAAGCTGATTATCAGTGTCAGTTATCAAGACCGATTATTGATACCGATTATGAGTATGTGACAGCATAACATTATGATACCTATACCTTGGAGCCACCTTGTGTATATATTGGGCCCATAGGAAAGTCTAGTTTATTGCATGATAGAGAGGGTAAGGAAGCCCACTTATTGCACTTAGACTCGAATTTACCCTCGATGGGAGATATTGTGACGCTCCATCACTGTGATCACATGTGGGCGGGAGCACGTGGTCGGGCCTGAGGAGCCTGGGCGAGCTACCAGTGATTGGCAAGCTACTGTGCTGGCATGCTACTGTGCACATAGTGAAGGCAGAACTTTGTCCCACACCGGTTGCATCGTCCGATGTTGTGGTGGCTATAAGTTAGATTATTTCCTTAACTATCGTGATACGTTTTAAATCAGTGAGCTTATCTTGCTATTTGGACTAGATTCATTGTCCTTCTATGGACCCCTATCATTCGTATGTATATTGTGATGGATGCCATTGGGCTTAGATGTTTATGGGACTCCTTGTGAGACGGAGTTATCCCTACATGATCGCGCGATATGCGCAGGTTTGATGTATGACTTGAATGAGGTTGATGGTATTTGTGGCTCGTCAGGATTTGCATATTGCATTGCATCCTCGGCATCTATTAGTCTTATTATGTTTTGCATCATATAGCCTTGGAACGACTGATAGCACTCATGGACTTACCAGTATATTTTCGCTTTCTCTGATATCGTATGATTCGTGATTTTGCCTGTATTTTCGATATTGTATGATTATGTGCTTTATTATATATACTTGGCACTTACCTTACACACACTTTCACCACCATCTAAGCTTTATATAAGCTTATGCACGATAGATGCGTGCAGGTGTCGTTAGGTCGCAGCAGCGTTGAGCTTGGAGCGTGCAGCGATTTTCAGGAGCTTTGATTTTTGATTTATATGTATTTCCTTTTCAACACTGTATTCAAATGTTTATGTTAGTGGATATGTGATGATATGATTTGGGTATACTTGTGGTTATGCTTTTAATGAGACAAATGTACGTTGGAAAATCCTCCTTGTAGGATCCCAGGATCAGAACCTAGCGTATGGACGCTGGGAGCCGAGAATGGGGTACTACGGAGGTTGTCGGCACCGGATTCGGCAATCGAAAATTTTGTGAGCTCGATTTCCAGATTTGGAGCGTGACATGAGAGGTAGTTACCAAGACAAGTGTTAAAGAAGAGTCTGGAAAGCCAGAGTGGTGTTGAAAAGGTTACTGTAACCGTTGAATGTGGGAAGATGCATTTAGATAGTTAAGTCTATAAATAATAAATGAGCCTAACGGATCAGTGTCTCATACTAACCCAATCAAACAAATATATCATATCCATTATCTTTTATATTTGTTAGCATAATTTGTCTTTTACGTTTGTAAACAGTAGCGTAATCCTACATTAGGAGAAACAGGAATCCAGGTTAGTGTTAATCCTAGTCTATGCTCATACATTGGATGATTTTTATTGTAAAACAAGCAGTTCGTTTTTAAGAAAATGTGCTTTACGGTTAATTCTTGTAGTTGACTATATGTATTTCATTTTTGCTTGTCTTTGAAACTGAAAGTCATTTCATACAGAAGGCAAGGTGCAATTCATTTTCGAAGGACGAACCCTATCCTCGGATAATTGCCTGATTATCTTAAACAGTTTGTGAGCCGCTGAATAGACAATCCGTATATCTTAGTCATATACGGTCAAGTCTGAGGTATTTGCATATCTTAGCACTTGGGTAAAATTGTTTGGTTAGAATCTAGCCGCACAATCAATTATGGTATGCGGCACATATCAATTGTGATCGAATTATGAAACCGAGAGGCTACAACAACCTCGTGAGTTAACTTTCACACAAATCGTTTCCTTTCATACGAACGTGTCACGTTCTTTGTGAAAAATACGGCCTGCGTCGTGGAGATAATTTTGGGTAAGAAACAAGGTGGTTCATTCATTAAGGTGGACCACACCGTCTCATCCATGGCAACGATGTTTTGTCTCAATATTTTGTTTAAATTTTGACGCTAGGTGATCTTCATTATTTATTTATTTTTTACCTGAACGTATGATCCACTGAAAAAACATGCTAGACCACAAGAAAAGACATTTTAAAACATTTCTTCTAACGTTTTCGTCGATATTTTGAGAAGCTCAATAAAGCATTGAAACATTGCCTGATGTGGCAAAGCTAATTCATGAATAAGAGTCTGGAATGATACATACTGTGCACTCCGAAAGGGACACTGATTGCCTGCAAACCTGTGACCCAACGCGGTGGAATTTGATTGGCCCACAACTTTAAAACATGCTTTGTGTGGGCCCATCTCTGGTAGGTGAAGCTGGACAATCAAATCCCATCACATTCCCCTGGTCTGCGGGTAAGATTAATCTCCATCCCTCGTGAATACATGACACGTGGACAGTCTTATCATGTTGTGACCACCCATCATGATGGCCCTAAATACATGGGCCATCATGAAAAGCTCGTGGTGATCACTGGATTCTACCGTTCCAATCATTGGCCTCTCCATTAATGATTGTTGATTTGCCAAGACATGGATGGGCAGTTAAGATCATCGGATTAAAATGACTACTGAAATACATGTCATCCAAAATAACTCCACCGATGGGTTATTCATGTACATAATTGATTGAAAAGTTCCTATACTTACTGTGATTTTCATGGTGTTTGGAAATTATTTAATACTCTGGCATAGCATAGGATTTGATACACAGGCGCTCAGAAATTTTAAACATGGCAGATGACTAACTCAAAATTAAACCAGCTAAATGGTAAACATTGTGGTGCTAAGTCACTTTCCCAAAATCAGATTTATTAAACACTTCTATTCTCTATTTCTTCCACACTTGCTCTTTTGAATGGTTCATTGGATAGTTTCAATTTTTAACTATTTAATAAATGGCTATTAATAAAAACGGTTAGATAATGAAAAAAGTGTAAACTTTTATTATTTACTATTCATTCTTGTTAAAATTCCTCTACCTCGAAGAGATTTCTTGGATCTAACAGCAGCCGAAGGTGAAGAGTCGGATGTTAGATCTTTCTGTATACGTCTTAAGTCACCAGAACCAGAAGTTGGGCTGCTATTTCATTGACCAAGGAATGTGTCTAAAGGAATAACATTCTTCTTGCCAAGAATTCACTGTTCAAATCGCGTGCTTTGATGGAACCCAAACTTTCTTCTCTTTGCTTTCTCTTTGTGATGATCAGGGTCTCTGTTCATGGGTTGAAAATCCCTCACATTTTCAAGAGATTTCTATGTAGATTACATAACCATAAGAGGTTGTTGTGCAATTACATAGTTGCTTCAACAAATGGACAAATAGTTATCCAACCAAGCAGGGCTCACTTGGATGAAATATGTTAAGATTTTAATTGAGACTTATAATTTTAACAGTCTAATTTAAATTATTTTATTTTATTAACCACAAAAGATTACATTGTGAAAATTTTATAGAAATAATTGAAATATATACAGGTGGTGGGAGATTGATAAAAATTTTAAAGAGACCTTGGTGCCTCTTAACAAACATAAAAGATTTCTAATTTAAAAACATTACTCGTATATGCCCCCTAACATATTCCATGTATACAATTTGTATGAAATATCTAAGCATATGTTTGTCACCCATCACACAATGCCAACGCATGGAAGCTTTTCTCTTTCAAGGTGACCTATGAAAAGCGGGTAGAGTCTAGGAAAAGTGAGTAAACCCTTGGATTTATAATTTAGAGAATTTAATTTAAATTGCTTGTATTCCATATTTACAATTTATAATTAATTCCTCAGGGCTATGTTTGATCCATCACAATAGCATAGGATCATGTTCTAATATAAGATTGAAGTATTTCTCTTTTATAGTGGTGATCAATGAAAGTGGACATATCAAAGTTTTTTTTGTTTCCTCCTAGAGGAAGAGAGAGATGACTACGAGGTGGAACACAGATGAGGACGATAGTTTTGCACCATTTAAGGAAGGGATAATGTTAGACACCTAATTTCCTCATTGCAAATTTCCCCACATGGTCCATCGGCAGATATCTTTTAAAAATTGACCATTTTATGCCTCTTTCAAAGGTAACTAGTTGTCGGCATGTGGACCAACCATAAAAAGTTTATGTTGTCCAAACGAATTCAATATGATCACTCCTTGAAAATGAGCAACCATAAAATTTAAGCTAATCCAACCGTTAGGTGGCTCACATAAATTCAGAGGTTTTGGGTAGGTGTAACCCACCCAATGATTAGATTGGCTTGATTTTATTATTAATATTTTTTACTTAAAAAAAATAAAATGGTGAGAACCCTGTTGGGTAAGAGAAATCCTAAGATCAGGATACTTTTGTTAATTAGTGCAATCCTCTAACCATGGTGACAATCTTATTTTGGGCAATTTCTTGGCTAGGAAATTTATCGGGAGATTTTTAAATTTTCAGTTTTTCTCAAGATATTATTAGAAAATTCTAGCAAGGAATAAGAATATTTAAATTATTTATTATAAATTAATAATTAAATTAAAAATTAAAAAAAAATTTATATAACAAACTCCTCAACGTTTCTATTATTTTTCCTCCTAATATTGTGATAACAATGCAATATTTTAAAATATGATGAGATCTTGAAGTCTCTTGATAATATTGCTAGCTTATTTTTTACATTATTACTGTGAGATTTTCAAATTCTTGGCTATATTTGTCGCAATGCATCTAATGAGACAGGGTATTTACAGTAATTCAAATTAAAGGAGAGGTGTTTAAACCCCACACGTGTTTACAATTATCCCCTTAAAAATGGTGATGATCACCCTTTGTCCCTGAATCTTGCACTAATTTACATCCAATCTAGACCATCCAAATTGTGGGTGAAGACACACTGACCAAGCAATTTTAACCACCTAATTAATGGCCGTCAAATGTACAAGAGTACAATAATGAGTGGTCCAAATTCAATGGGAAAATCAGGCTACTAATATTACTTTTTCAATTCAATTTTTGGATAGTGCTGCATGGACGCGGATTAGCTGCTGACAGTTTTTTTTTTTTTTTAGTACACCCTGCTGACAGTTCTCTACTGTCAGTTCACGCTTCGCTGTTAGCCATCCCCACTGGGATCGATACCAAGACCTCGGTGTTGAAACGAAATATCTTTCGCTAGGTCTACCACTTGAGCTATGGATCACGGTGGCTACTGATAGGTTGAGTTGTGAGACCCAGAAGTCACGTCACTAAGTTATATAAGGCCCATTATATATCAACACCATCCATCCATATGGAGAGATCATTTTATGACTGGAGACAAAGAATGAGTCAGATCAAAAGCTCGAGTGGCCCACCACAGAAATAGTGAGGATTGAATGCCTACCATTAAAAACTTCTAGGGGGCACAAAAAGTTTTCGATCAAGCTGATATTTGTGTTTTCCCTTAGTTACTGTCTGTGTTAACTCGTGAGCAAGTTAGATCTCAAATAATCATCATGGTGGACCCAGGAAGGTTTCAATGGTTGACGCCACTCTCCCCACTGTTTTATGTGGTGGGGCCGCCTTGGATCTGACTCATTCTTTGGCTTGTGCCCTAAAATGATCTCTCCAAATGGATATACGGTGTGGATGCAACACATATACCATGGTGTGGCCCACATAAGTTGGTGACGTCACTTCACAGCGAGTCTCGCTGCTCAGCCTGTCAGTAGCTAATCAGCGTCCGTGCTGCATCAACGGAAGCGTATTGGCTGGTGTACCAAACACAGCTATATAGCTGATATATCGAGGCAGCAAGTTCTGTGGGTCCCATCATGAGGTATAATTTATATCCAAACCGTCCATCAATTTGGTGAGCTCGTCTTAAGGCTAGAGCCTAAAAATAAGACAGATCTAAAGATCAATTGGACCACAATGCAAAAAGCAGTGGGGGATTGAACGTCTACAATTGAAACCCTTTTGGGGATCACAGAAGTTTCGGATCAATATGAAATTTGTTTTTCCTCTTCATTCATTTATTTGTGACCTTATTAACAGATTGGATGGAAAATAAACATTATGGTGGGCCCTAATAATTTTTTAACGGTGAAAATCATTATCCTTGCTGCTATTTTTTGGTGTGGTTTATTTGAACTTTGTATATGGTTCATTTTTTGCATAATGCTCCAAAGTGATCTCAAAAAATGGATGAACAGTCTGGATATAATAAATACATTATTGTGGGGCCAATTTTTGAACCGTTCGTACAACCTGGAGACGGAGGAGTGTCGGCGCTCGTCTTCGCACTACACGTATACACCTCCTATATAGCTGGTGTGTGGTACGCCAGTCAATCCGCTTCCTGCATCAACAGTGGAAACGGATTGGCTGCTCCCCCTGCCACCATCCCGGTGGCTTGTGGTCGGTGCTCTCTGGGCCCCACCATGATGTATGCGTTTCATCCATGCGGTTAATCCATTTTTACAGATCATTTTATAGCTTAATGCAAAAATGAGAGTGATGTAAATCTCAGGTGGACCACACAACAGGAAAAAAATAGTGACTAGATATCCACCATTAAAATCCTCCTAAGGCCCAGTGTACTGTTTATTTGACAACCAATTTGTTGATTAGGTCATAAAGACACAGGTGAAGGGAACAAACAAAGATCAGTTCAATCCCAAACTTTTATGGCCCCACAAAGTTTTTAATGGTTTACTTTCATTCAACACACGTTTCCTGTAATGTGGTCTAATTGAGACTGGGATATATCTAATTTTTGATCTTATGCTATAAAAATGATATAGAAAAATAGATGGACGGCATGGATGAAACACATACATCATGGTGGGGCCCATAGAACACCGACCATCAGCCATTTACTGGTGGCAGGGGAGCAGCCAAACCGTTTCCAACAACAGTTGGGTCGGCCATACTGACAGTCATTGCCGTACAGTGTCAGGTGTACGATTAAAGAGTCACCATCATTTAAAATGGTGTGAAACTAACATACCTCTAGGCCCTATTTGGATTAACAAATACAACCGTAAATGTGCTGTGTAAATTAGTAATTCGAAGTAAAATGAAGTACTCACGGTATATAATACCACTCTCGCAGCTCCACTTCCCACCATGAATACGCACGTAGAGTATGTATTGTGGTTAGATATGCTTTGATGTAAAGTCTTTGGTAAGTGTTATATCCACACCTTTCATCCGTTCTGCAATATCATTTTAGTATATGACCCAAAAATTGAAGAGATCCAAAGTTCAAGTGGACCACACCACAAGAAGTAATGGCGACAATGGTGCCCACTGTTGAAACCTTCCTCAGGCCCACCATAATGTTTATTTGGCATCCAACTTGTTCATAAGTTCACATGGACCTCATGAAGCACCATAATGTTCATGTGGCATCCAACTTGTTCATAAGTTCCCACCAACCTCGTGAAGGGAAAACATAAATATTAGCTTGATATAACACTTCCATGGACTCCGAGAAGTTTTGCATGGCAAGTGTTCAATCCCCATTACTTCATGTGGTGTGGACCATTTCATCTTTTGTCTCGTTCTGTAAAACGAACTTGCAGATGGATGGATAGTGTGAATATAACACATACATCATGGTGGAGCTCACAGAACTATGTCATGTCAACACACATTAGTTATGAAACATGTAAGGATTACCATAATTTGATAGCACGTTCCGTCGTGCCTCACACTTTGGATTGTGTACTCTCATACTCAAGTTATGGTCTATAACTCATACATGAACTGTATATAAATTCATTAATAATAAGATTATTAAGATGTACAATTATATATATTTTAGATTGTCATCACATTAATATTCACACACTTAACCATTTCACTCCATTTAATAATGCTTCATTCATAACATTCTCATTCATAAAATAAATTCTAAAAAAACAATCTAAGTCTATTCATTTGGAACTTTTTTTTAACTAAAATAATCAATCATTATCTAACAATGTTATAATAATAAACATTTTCAAAATTAATCGAGTTAGTAGTAGTTGGAATAAATGGAAATTGGAACTCCAAGAATAAATCTCAAAGTCAATTCAGTCATCTAATGTAGTGATGTATAGCGGGTCGCGGACAGTTTCATGGCTAAGATGGATCAGAAAAGGCCTGGTCGATGACAGAAGTGATCCGGACCATTGGACCTTAGATCGGGCGTATCTCATAATCCGAAATGAGTTATCGGGCGTAAAATATATGATTTTGGGGTAGAACGAGCTACTTTAGCCAACCAACCCTACTATACTGGGTTTTGCAAGCCGGATTTGTGAAATACCCCTGGATTGACGGTCGTTTCCCTGTTTTAATTTCATTTTTACTATAAATAGTAAGTTTTAGTTTGATTATAACTCTTCGTCCATCGGGCTTTAGGAGTTGCATCCAACGTGAAAAGAGCTTAGAATAATTAGGAGAACGGTTTGGTGAAGCCAAATAAGACACTTACTTTTTTTGGCCGAAAACCTTGCACACTAGTAAACATCACGACCGTCTATAAATAGTAAGTTTACTATTTATAGTAAGTCGTGAATTCTAGGAGTTTTAGTTGTAGTTTGCTTTTGATTTATCTCCCATTGTTTGTATCCCTATTTAAAGGGTTGTGAACTCGTTTATTGGAATTCATTAAATTAATTTTGAATTTATTAGAATTTATTTCTCTTTTTTGCTTTCTTTCCTCGTGGATTCGAGAAGTCTCTGTGAGGAGTCAAGAGAAGCTCCGTGGATTCGGAGTAGTTATCCTCTTGAGGAAGACGGTGATCAACCTCATCATGTTCATCCCTGCGTCAATTGGTATCAGAGCGAAGATTCCCCTTGGGCCGATGATAAACAATAAAGGTATGAATCAAAATCCTGTGAACGGTGATTCAGGGATTCGTTATCTTTCGAAAAGAATAGAAGCTTTCCACCGGGAGAGTTAGTTGACCATGCAAGGGTTACAGGTAACCTTCGATTGTCTTGCGGATGCACTACTTTCGCCCCGAGCCCTAGGCGGTGCTCCACCACCCGTGGTTATTGTACGACACAACCCCGATTTTTGTAGAGCACTACCAGTGGCAAACCATAGGGTTACACCAGATGATTTAAGTTCTGGCGACGAGGACCTTAATGAGAGTTTTGCCCGACGACCAATCCATGAAGGCGATCATCCGGATCGTGCTGAAAGAGACTATCAAGGTAAGGCTGAACTCCCTAGTTTTAATGGTTTATTATGTATAAAAGATTTTCTCGATTGGCTAGTTGAAGCGAAGAGATATTTTGATTATATGGACATGCTAGATCATAAAAGGGTAAAATTGGTAGTGTTTAAATTAAAATCTGGTGCTTGTGTATGGTGGGAACAATTACAACTCTCACGAGCCCACCAAAACAAGGCGCCCATCTCATCATGGCCACGGATGAGACGTCTTCTTCGATCACGATTTCTCCCCAGTGATTATGATTAGATATTATTCCAACAATACCAAAATTACCGATAAGGAAATCAAACCGTCACAGATTACATTGAATAATTCCAGCGGTTGGCTACATGAAACGATCTGTCAGAATCTGAGTCACAGAAGGTAGCACGATTTATAGGTGGGTTGCGACCGACAATTTAAGACCGAGTTCAGATGTACCCGGTTGGGATTGTGGATGAAGTGGTTCAATTGGCGGGTAGGGCAGAAACACAACTTGTAAGAGCTCCTGCTCATCCCTATCCTTCAACTCGACCCCCCATGACGGGTCCCACGCAGGATCCAATGCTGGCACGAGGAAAAGATCCAGTAGGAGAACGTCCTCAACCTCCTACAACTGCAAACTGTGATACGGGGAGCAGCTCATCCAGACCTAAACGTGCAGCACCCACAACAGCGGGCCCGAGTAGGATTTTAAATCCTTATGCTTGGTTAAGGTCGAACAATTGTTACCACTGTAGCCAACCAGGCCACTTATCAAACACTTGTCCTCAACGTCTCCCAACACACTTGGCTATAAACGAAGGGGGCACTGAAGATGAGGCCACAAAAGAAGACCATGGATTTGATGAACATGAACAAACCACTGAAGAAATAGTAGGTGGTGATGAAGTGACGGGAGAGGATCATGGAGAATCTCTAGTTGTGAGGCGATTACTATATACCCCACGAAAGGAATTACATCCACAGCGACACAATATATTTCGTACTCAGTGCATTGTCAATGGAAAGGTCAGTGATGTGATCATAGACAGTGGTAGTAGCGAGAACATCATCTCAAGAGTGATGTTGAACAAGTTGCAGCTACTGACGATGAAACATCCTTCCCCGTACTCAATTGGTTGGATAAAAAAGGTGAATGAGACCAAGGTAATTGAACAATGCACTATCTCATTTTCAATTGACAAAAATTATAATGATCAGAATTTTGTAACGTAGTCGACATGGAAGCTTGTCATATGTTACTCGGTCAATCCTGGCAGTCGGACCGTGATGCGACCCATCGGGGATGAGACAATGTCTAAATATTCGTAAAGGATAGTCGAAAAATAATCCTTACCCTTATGACACCAGAGAACCACCCCGAAGCTTCTAAAGTGGAGGGGAGTTTCCTATTAACCATTTGAGATTTCATGGAGGAATCCAAGAAAACCGGCGAGGTATATGTCGTAGTGGTGAAAGACGAGGAAGACGAACCCTCAAACATCCTTCCAAGTTTAAAACTGTTGCTAAACAAATTCAAAGAAGTCTGGCCTAAAGATTTACCTGATGGATTGCCCCCCATGAGGGACATCCAACATCACATAGACCTCATCCCTGGGGCTAGCCTGCCCAACCGCCCTCATTATCGGATGAGTCCGAAGGAGTGTGAAATACTTCAGGGGCAAGTGGAGGAATTGATCCGTAGGGGTCTCTTGAGAGAGAGCATGAGCCCATGTGCCGTACTAGCATTATTAACGCCAAAAAAAGATGGAAGTTGGTGCATGTGTGTCGACAGCCGGGCAATTAACAAAATGACCATCAAATATCGATTCCCAATACCACGGTTGGACGACATGCTCGATATACTAGAAGCGACTAAGGTGTTCTCTAAACTAGATCGAAGGAGCGAGTACCATCAGATTCGTATCCGACCTGGTGATGAGTGGAAAATGACATTCAAGACCAAAGAAGGGTTGTATGAGTGGCTGGTCATGCCCTTCGGCCTATCAAACGCACCAAGTACTTTTATGCGTTTGATGAATCAAGTTCTAAAACCGTTCATTTGTCGATTTGTGGTAGTATATTTTGATGACATATTATATATAACCAGAATGAGGCGGAGCACAGGAAACATCTCAGGCAGGTGCTGCAGGTCTTACAAATTAACAAGTTGTACCTCAATTTGAAGATGTGTAGTTTTTTAACTGACAACCTGTTGTTTCTAGGATTTGTTGTAAGGTCCACAGGCATCCATATGGACGATGAAAAAGTGCGAGCCATTAGGGAATGACCGATCCCGACAAACATTCATGAGATGAGGAGTTTTCACGGGTTGACGACTTTCTATCATCGATTTATGCAAGATTTTAGCACTATAGTCGCGCCTATAAAAGATTGCACGAAAAAAGGATTGTTTCAGTGGACCGATAAAGCTGACAAGAATTTTCATGAGATCAAGCATCGTTTGTCTACAACATCGGTCTTGGTACTTCCTAATTTCGACAAATTGTTTGAGGTTGAGTGTGACGCTTGATACGTCAGAATTAGAGTATTATCACAGGAAGGTAGGCCGGCAGCCTTCTATAGCGAGAAGCTCAGCGAAGCCCAAAAGAAGTGGTCGACTTATGAGCTTGAGTTGTACGTAGTTATTCAAGCGCTGCGACATTGGCGGCATCATCTAATTCAAAGAGAGTTTGTTCTATACACTGACCATCAAGCATTAAAGTTTATTAATAGTTAAACTAACGTGAATCGTGTGCATGCTAGATGGGTTACATTTCTATAGGAATTCACGTTCGTTCTAAAGCATAAGTCAAGGTAGCAGAACAAGGTGACTGATGTACTTAGCCGTCGTGCATCACTACTTGTTATGATGAGTAACGAGGTGGTCGGCTTCAACTGTCTCAAGGAGCTGTATGCCGAGGATGAAGACTTGCCAAGAAGGTCACCCCAGTGACCTTTATATACAGGACGATTTTCTCTTCAAAGGGAATCGATTATGCATCCCCTAATGTTCTCTGAGGGAGCAGCTTATTCAGGAGCTACATAGAGGTGACCTCGGTGGACATCTTGGGCGAGACAAGACGTGAGCTCTTGTGGAAAAGCGGTATTACTAGCCACAATTAGTACGTGATGTGGGAAAAGCTATACAACATTATCATGTTTGTCAGACCTCCAAGGAAAAATCTCAGAATACGGGCCTCTACACCCCGTTATCTATGCCTAACGGTCCTTGGGAGGATTTATCAATGGACTTCGTGTTTGGTCTCCCATGAACACAATGCGGTATGTATTCGATGGTCGTGGTGGTAGATCGTTTCTCTAAGATGACGCACTTTATCCCATGCAAGAAGACCCTCGATGCAACACACGTGGCGAATCTATTCTTCAAAGAGGTTGTACGGTTACACGAGGTCCCCAAGACCATTACTTCTAATCGTAACACAAAGTTCATTAGCCATTTTTGGCGAACTTTGTGGACTCAATTCGATACACGACTTGAATTCAGCAGTGCTTACCACCCATAGACTGATGGGCAGACCGAAGTTGTGAATTGCACGTTAGAAAACCTCCTTCGCTGTATTTCAGAAGAAAAATCAGAGCAGTGGGATTTAACCTTGTCTCAAGCAGAGTTTGCATTCAACAACATGGTGAACCGCTCGATAGAAAAATCACCGTTCCAAATTATCTACGGACGAGTGCCTCGCCACACACTTGACTTGGTCTCTCTGCCCAAGCACCTAGACACGAGCATTGCAGTAGAACATATGATAGACAAGATCATGGGCATCTATGCGGAAGTGCAGATCAAGCTGCATGCCTCAAACCCGAAGTACAAGGAACAAGCGAACAAGCACTGGCGACAAAAAGTGTTCGAGGTGGGCGATCGCGTTATTGTCCATCTGCGCAAAGAGAGATTTCTGACCGGGACTTATAACAAGTTGAAAAATAAGAAAATTGGACCTGTTCCAATCATTCGAAAGATCAATGACAACGCTTATGTTGTTGATCTTCCAGATGATATGGCGATCTCACGGACTTTCAACGTCGCGGACCTGACCGAGTGTCATGAACCAGAGTAGGATGAGAACTCGAGGATGAGTTCTTTTGAAGTGGAGGGGACTGATGTATAGCGGGTTGCAAACAGTTTCATGGCCAAGATGGATTAGAAAAGGCCCGGTCGACGACAGAAGTGATCTGGACCGTCAGACCTTAGATCGGGCGTATCTCACAATCCAGAATGAGTTATCGGGCATAAAATATATGATTTTGGGGTATAACGAGCTGCTTTAGCCAACCAACCCCGCTACGCCAGGTTGCGCAAGCCGGATATGCGAAATACCCATGGATCGACGGTCATTTTCCTATTTTAATTTCGTTTTTACTATAAATAGTAAGTTTTAGTTTGATTATAACTCTTCGTCCGTCGGGCTTTAGGAGTTGCGTCCAACGTGAAAAGAGCTTAGAATAATTAGGGGAACAGTTTGGTGAAGCCAAATAGGACACTTACTATTTTTTGTCGAAAACCTTGCGCACTAGTAGACATCACGACCGTCTATAAATAGTAAGTTTACTATTTATAGTAAGTCGTGAATTCTAGGAGTTTTAGTTGTAGTTTGCTTCTGATTTCTCTCCCATTGTTTGGTATCCCTATTTAAAGGGTTGTGAACTCATTTATTGGAATTCATTAAATTAATTTCAAATTTATTAGAATTTATTTCTATTTTCTGCTTTCTTTTCTCGTGGATTCGAGAAGTCTCTGTGAGGAGTCTAGAGAAGCTCCGTGGATTCGGAGTAGTTATCCTCTTGAGGAAGACGGTGATCGACCTTATCACATTCATCCCTGCGTCATGTAGCAAGCTCGTTTTCCGCCAAATACGACCAATGGTCTTAAGTTTCATCCACCAACCCGGCCTCATTTTTCGGCACTTAACTAAGTCATTCTACATTGTCCATCTTTATACGGTTGTTAATCCACAATGTTAGTTGACCAAGCTAGCGAGTGAACTCAGCATAGTTCATACATAGCATAATATAAGATAGCGTAACCAAAACATATGATGTATATGCAGCATGGGCATGGATGTGATGATGTCATGAGATGTATATCAAGTGGGATGGTCATCCACTTGCTTAATTGGATATCCATCAACCTGAATTTGTACCCATCAAATATTTACCTAGGTAGGCATGAGTAACTTGTACCTTATAAACATCCACCTAGGTAGGTATGAGTAATCTATACATCTACTCCATGAGTAAGCTTCCACTATCGTGGCTTCTAGCAATGAATATGTAGGACATAACTGATGTAGAGCGGGTCGCGGACAGTTTCATGGCCAAGATGGATCAGAAAAGGCCCGGTCGATGACAGAAGTGATTCGGACCGTCGGACCTTAGATCGGGCGTATCTCGCAATCCGGAATGAGTTACCTGACGTAAAATATATGATTTTGGGGTAGAACGAGCTACTTTAGCCAACCAACCCTGCTATGCCGGGTTGCGCAGCCCGAAATTATGAAAAATCCTTGGATCGACGGTCGTTTCCCTGCTTTAATTTCGTTTTTAACTATAAATAGTAAGTTTTAGTTTGATTATAACTCTTCATCTATCGGGCTTTAGGAGTTGGTCCAACGTGAAAAGAGCTTAGAATAATTAGGGGAACGGTTTGGTGAAGCCAAATAGGACACTTACTATTTTTGGCTGAAAACCTTGCGCACTAGTAGACATCACGATCGTCTATGAATAGTAAGTTTACTATTTATAGTAAGTCGCGGATTCTAAGAGTTATAGTTGTAGTTTGATTTTGATTTCTTTCCCATTGCTTGGTACCTCTATTTAAAGGGTTGTGAACTCATTTTTAGTCATCAATTAATCAATTTCGAATTTCTTAGAATTTATTTCTATTTTCTACTTTCTTTCCTTGTGGATTCGAGAAGTCTCTGTGAGGAGTCCAAAGAAGCTCCGTGGATTCGGAGTAGTTATCCTCATCACGTTCATCCCTGCATCAATAACCCTCTAAGAAGATCCCCCAAGAACTCAAAGCACGAGGTTTGCATGCACTCTCAAAGGATGCATGTAATGTATGCTCAATGTCTATGTTTCAATATATACAGTCAACCAGATACATCTCTCGTAAATTCACGATATCAATGATTTATATATGTGCATGTTTAGCATTCATCAAAATCTTCTAAGACAATATAAAGTAACGATAATGGTAATCCAATGTTTCAACGTTCATACAACAACCATATCAATCAGAACAATCTCAACCATCCAATCATCTATTTTAATCATGTAGATATAAGACACGTTAGGATTTACTGACCTATTCGAGGTAGGGTTGAGTCCTTCAATCGATCGAACACTTTGTAGAATTATATTTTGAATCCCTATTAAGATGATTTAGCATTCTCCTATTAAATCATATTATTCCAACAAGTGATGTCCACCTTTGAGTCAAGCAAGATGACCCAAGATAATTTCTTAAATTTAGTTTTTGACAAACACATGGACTATTGATCAATGTAGTCAATCCAGCGAGCCAGATAAGGGACTTCAATTGATCTTTCGATTGATCGACCATGGATCAATGAGAATTCGATTTTAATTCTTTAAGTCTCTTGACACTTTTGGTCACCTTCGATTGATTGAACCATGCTCGTCCATCGATCGAGCATGGTCAGATTAAATAAATTTATTCGATGGACTAATTTGGTTGTCCTTGATCAAATGAGTTCGATCAATTTGGATCACTCGAGGATCCCCTCAATTGATTGAACATCGAGTTCGATTAGTCGAACTAATTTACGAATTTTAATGTTTGGTCGCTGGACAAAAATCGACTTACTTCGATCGATTAATCGAAGTCGGATAGGTTCAGTTACATACTTTGATTTTCTAAAATTTTTAGAGTTTTTCTCATTCCTCCTTGGTTTTGATGGATTCCATTGATCATGGAAGCGGGTCCAACATATCCAATGGTTTTTCTCACAGACGAATTTGGAGAAATCAAAGGTTTGCTTAGATCCAAATATTTGGCATCTACAATTGATATTTGAAAAATATTTTCGACAAAAGTTCTTATAGATTATATAACTTCACTGATCACTGTGGGAATTCCTCAGTCAGATCACTTTAGAATTCGAGGTCCTAACATGATTCGACTTTAGGATCATTTGATTTAAATCTCCTAGGCTGATATGATCAGATTTCTCAAAGTCGAACTTCCTAATATGCAGAAATATTGTGAAATTTTAGGAGCTTTAATGCAAAAGCTTCTCCATAAATCAAAACAATTGACGTAGGGTTAAGCCGCCACATCCATTAGTTAGGTTTAGGATTTTTTAGATAGAAATTTATAAAAAAATAAGAATAAGAAGTTGAAAACTTACCAACGGAGGCTCTCATGTTACATTGTTTCTCTCTATTCCGATTGTTTTTAGGTTCAAGGTTTTCTGCAGGAATTTACTGCATATCTCCCCTTTAAATAGAGTGAGAGCCTTGATTCTAAAAGATTCCACTAAGGTTTTAGTGAATTTGGCATATATATATATATATAATTCCTACGGTGTGGAAAGTTAATTTGTCAACTCATCCCTCTACCGAGAGTGCTTTTATTAACTGGGCTAAGTGCTTTTATTAATAAAGAAAAATCAAATATTAATATGTTTTAGTCAAGATCTCAAGTGAGTCACGAAAATCAGGGCCGGGCTCTACCCAATCATTGGTAAAGTGTAATGATGTTAGTTTTCCACCACATTATTGTGATATTTAGTGATCTAAATAGGCCCTTAGAATAGGGGATCCAAACTTGTGCTAAAATTTGGGTTCAGGTCAATGGTTCTGGCCGGGCCGTCAGGAGATTGGGTTGGATTACATTGGAAAACTACAAATCAGGTTGGGTTTGTATTTTGTGCGTTAGGTATAGTCAGGGCGAGTACATAGGAAATCTCGAGTTGGAATTTAGGTTGGCTCAGGCTATGGGTTGAGTTCTCTTGAGATTAGGTCAAGCTTACAGAATCCTCAATGGTCAGACCTCAAGTTTTTTCTTAAAATAAAAATAATAAAAGAAAAAAGCCCGGCCAAACTTTCTAGCGTCCCAGCACGGTTGAATTAGTCAACGGTCTCCATCACATGGGGTCGATTTGGGTTGAAGTTTCAGCTCAATTCAACCCAACTTCAATAGGACCAAACTAATACCATGAAATTCCAATCCAAGGCGTCCATCCGAACCCAATAAGAGGTACTTTATTCTCAACCCAACCAACCCACCAGATCAGAGCCAACCCAGCTCAAATACATGTTATTATTTTCAACCCAAATCAAGGGAGTCTAGCTACTCATGGCTCCGTAGTAGACTCCGTGAGTTTCAATAGTGATGATATAGGATGTGGCATAGATACATTCCTAGTATAATTGGGTTAAAATAATGTAAACCGTAAATTGGTCATAACTTTTAATCCGGGTATTATTATGGAGTGCACAACCTATTAATCTTTATAGTAACAGGTCACCCGGGGTGAACTGACCCAGAAAATGAGTTGCGTCTATTCATTTTGCCATAAAATGCACGCTTTCAATTCAAAAATAAAATTTTAGAGAAAAATTACTATTTTGAGTAAATTTGATTTTTATATTATTCCTTTACTTTTAGAGTTTTAATTTAATTTAATTTTTTTATTTTAGAAATAACTTGTAATCATATCAGGTTCTTCTAGCAAAAGTTTATTTTAAATTTTTTTTTTTTGAAATTAATATTTAAAAGAATTTTAGTAAAATTAGGACTTTTATTAGAGTTAGAATTTTATTATTTTTGATAATTACGAATTTTGGTTAACTTTTTTCTTTATTACTGATGTAATTGAGACGCATACACATTAAATAATTATTGATTAATGAAATTTTAAAATTTATTTTTTAGTAGAATCAAGAAAACACCCTTATAAATTTAGGAATTCGGTGGTCTTTCTCGTTACGCTGGATGTTCTTCCCTATCAACTGAGGTCATAGATTTGAATGACCATATGCTATGTAAAAATAAATAAATTCGAATTCAATCCCGTTGACATTTTCGACCCCAACTTGGGTAAGGTCGATCGGGTTCCGGTATTTCACCCTGCCATTTCTTGATTCTCGGTCTATCTATCCACACGGCACCTTATATGGTCCTCTGATCTAAGGATGTGACACTTAGGCTTTTAGTTTATAGCAAGTGGGGACCTCACCATCGATGGAACATGACGAAAATGTCACCCATATTGGAAGATCCTAACCAGAAATCTTGGGTCTTATTGCAGTTAAATGTGGACCATTAATTTCTTCACCTTCACGCCACAGATCTAAGGTTTAGAATAATTCCGTTCTCAAGTTCTTTTAGGCATGGCCCATCCAAAGTGGAGATAGGCAAACCAACGGTGTGGATCACTGAAAAATGGTGCCCCACTTCTACAAATTTAAAACCAGAGTCTTCATTGCAAGTCCTCTGGCTAGAGATAATAAAATGCCTCCTGTCTGGTAACGCAGAAGGGAATCAGTGGATACTCCGCGGTGTATGATACTTGATACGCAGGCACTTAGAAAATTTATACATGACATTCATCAACTCAAATTAACCAATAAAATTGTGGAACTCATATTGCTTAAGTAATAGTCCCAATAATAGATTGGCTGAGTAATCGTAACCTCTGATTCATGGACACTTTTTTGTCGAAATAGGACCATTGGATGCTTTTCATCTTGATCTGTCCAATAAATGTTCACCAATTGGACGGTCAGATAATCAGATAAAGATAGTTTTTGATTCATGAAATTTGTAAACAGGACCCATGCTCAATTCTAATGACTATATAGCATATCAACCTCAGCATATCTGGAAAAAATTAGCACTGTAGGCTGTCCATATGATGCCTTTTCTTTTTCTACGCCCAAAAACTTCTGCTACTAAATGAGTTTTTTAGTGCAAGGAAATATGGCTGTGGACAAAAATATTGTTAATTTTTAAGGCAAAGTAGCTAGAAAAAGTAGGAGTAATTTTGTTTTCATAGGTTCGTTCATACCGGTAGAGATTTAGGTTGGTTTAGTAAGTTTTGCTGGGGTCGAGTAAGAAAAGGTAGGTGGTGTATGCTAAAAACGTACCCGCGTGGCAGGGATGAAAAATGCTTCGGTGTTCTCATAACACTACAAGTTACAGTGCTCCCAGTTGCATTGGAATACTTACAAAGTCCAATCCACTGTTCCATTTGATAGGCTACCACGAGAACATTACACCAATCCAGCGGATATTAACCATCTATTAATGGAATTTAAATGGATGGTCAAGATTGTAATCTTACGCCAAAAAGCCCTATTAACCATTTGATCCATTTATTTGTTAGGGCTCATTATGGATGGCTTATAATGGTAAAGAAAATCACTTTTATCAAGATTTGGAAAAGTTATGGCTATAGAAAATAAGGCGAAATCAAGGATGGATTGGATCATCCGATCATTGTGATTTTAGCATAGAAGTTCTTGAAATGTGTCTTGGACTTAACAGACGGTTCAGATCAACCGATTGGACTGTCCAAGTAAACCGATGCAGCTAGGAGAACTATAGCTTAAGGTGCTCCGAGAGCACTGGAATCGACCATTTTATCAAGAGATTTTCATTTTTTGCGGGACTCCCATGTCACTGCCGGACGCGCCTACCCCGGCCCGTCCCTAGCCATGAACGGGAAGATCTGTGAGCGGGCCCACCGTGATGTATCTGTTTATCCACGCCATCCATCGCTTGTCTCGGATCATTTTAAGTTACGTGCACAAATGAGGCAGATCCGACGCTCGAGTGGACCACACCACAGATGAATCTTGCATTTAATACTATTGAATTTAATGCAACCCAAGTTTATTATTTGGTGTGGTCAAATTGAGCGTTGGATCTGCCTCGTTTTTATGAAAATACCTTAAAATGATCTGAAAGAAGGGATGAACGTCGTGGATAAACAGATACATCACAGTGGACCTGCCCACAGAACTGCCCGTTCGTGGCCAGAGACTGTCGGGTAGGGCGCAATCCGCGTCCATCACTGCCGTGAACGGATTGGGTGAGACCCCGGCCTTACCTAAGACAGTGCGGCCCTTACCGTGGGGCCCACCTTGATATATGTATTCTGTATCTATTCCGTCCATCCGTTTTAAAAGATCATTTTAGGGCATTATCCAAAAATTAAGAAGATCCAATTAACAGGTGGACCACACCATAAGAAACAGTGGTGACTGACCATTAATGGGCCACAAAAGTTTTGAATCAAGCTGATATTTGTTTCTTCAATTCATCCAGGATTATTTGACCTTATCAACGGATTGGATGGAAAATAAACTCTACCAAAACATTGAAGTGCTCCCTAAGAATTTTTTAATGGTAGGGCGTTCAATCACCACTGTTTCCTATGATATGGTCAACCTAATAAATATGATTCATTTATTTGGGGATAATTTTATAAAATGATCTATAGAAACGGATGGACGGTGTGGATACAGAATACATAGGTCAATGTGGGCCGCACCGTCTTGGGTATGTCTGGGTCTCACCTAATCCGCTCCCGTGACAGTCCCGGTCTCAAACAGAGTGGCAATTTCGTAATTCCATAGACGCCAAGGGGCAGCCAATTCAACTTGAAAAATAAAAATCAGTGGTGGGAAATCCCTTCTCAAAAAATGAGTTTCAATAAACTAATATCGTTTACTCCTTTATGTGGTGATTAGAGGCCCGCATTGCACGGCCATTTAATATAATATACACTTTTATTCGGTGTATGTGCTTTAGGGACTTCTTTTTTGTTTTTTTATGACCCTCCAAGCACATACACCGAATAAAAGTGTATAGTTAATTATTCTAATGGTCACTTTAAAAAACATACAAAAGCAATGAAGCAACGTTCTCAACATCATGCCTTTTGAGAATATATATTTTACTGCCTTGACTGAATGAAGCTTCCATTCTCCCATACCCCACTTAAACTAATGAAGAGTTATGTGATCGTGGCTGCATCTTTGTGTGGTACACACGCTTCTTCAATGTTGGTAAGTGGGGCCCATGTTTACGTAATCCAGACCGTTGATCTATTGATTCCCATAGCTGATGGGCTATTCGTCAAACAGATCTTATATTCGTCAATCTTAACCTTTCAATTTGTAGACCATGGATGGATGGGTAAGAAGAGAACTGCAACAGCGGTCCATATTCAATCGAAAAAGGTCCCTAGATTGGTTGCTGGGACCTTCCAATCTGTGTGATTTTGGGCATTCTCTGCCACGGCGGGGCTCAAGATACTCACCGACGGTTTGGATAACTTAAATCATGGGCCACAATCATTGAAATTGGAAAGCGGGTGTGTTGCACAAACATGTGGGGCCCACATTATATGATTCCTCTAAGCCAACAATCAATTGCCATCTTTTTTGTGATCTAGGGAAGGCTCTTTCTCTAAGTGCATGATTCCTTCCCTCTTCATTGGGATTTTTCACATGTTCTTGCCAAAGCACTTGATTAACTAACATAATCACAGAATACTTAGCACCTAAGTTTCTGGGCACCTCCCCCTCCCCCTCTAGATTCCCATGCTCATTGAAGGCTGCATTGGGAAGCGTGCCGATGCCGTGCCGGGAAGCGGGCCATCTTAGCCGTCTGATCGTGGTACTAGGACTTAATACGGATTGGTGGTTTTGTTGGGTTGACCAATGATTTTATTTTAATTTAAAAAGAACATGGAACTGAAGAGAAACATGCACAACTCACATGGGGTGCTCAGGATGATTATTGAGAATGAGTGCTGCGGTCCACCCGATGGACGGATCGACCCGATCTTTCATGCTTTGCAGTTCTTGAGGTGAGTCCCACCTTCTGGACGGCTTGGATGTGATACACATGTTAAATGTTGGTCATAATTGTCTAACCACTCAGTGTCAAGCCTAACTGACATACTCAAAATCCATACTTTGTGAGAGAGTGAACCTTTAAGTCATTTAAGGTAGCGTTTGGATGGACCCTCTAAAGCAAATAAATCTCAATTTGAGATTGGGTCAATGCAGAAGCAGAAATTGCATTGTGTGGCTTCTATTTTATGGCATTTCCAAATCGCATGGAATATATCAAACATGAATTTGGTTCTACTAAAGTATGTTGGCCATGGCACTAGGACCTTCCAAACATAAATCTTCTATTAATGCCCGACACAGATCATTAGAATTTCAAGCACAAGTGCAATACTTTTTCATGAATAACGAATGAGCCCACCCATCCATCATGACGCGCAGCATTATGTGAATGGGCACTGGATTGATGTGATTGCGACGTGTCGTCTGTTCATTTTTTCTTCTACAGTTAGTCAACTGCTTTTTGAATCAATGCTGCCCATTCATTGGATTGGAGGCAGAACAGTCAATGTAGAAGTGGGCCATTGTATAGTTTCAGCCATGGTTTTTTATTCAATGGGCCAGCAGACTACACGTGAGATAAAAAAAGGGAGGGTGAAGGGGGCCGAAAGAAGCTTTGATGTGTATGGTTTCAATAGTGTATGATGTTCTTCTTCTATTCAATTTCAGGACAAAAATCTTGTGGAGGTTCTCTTCAAGATGCTTCAATGATGAAATTGATTAAGGGGTGGCCCACCCACTACACTCACCTATTTTTGCACTAGGGCTTTTAGAGAGTTGAATCAATGCAAAGGCCTAGGCTACCGTGTGCGTTTTCCATGGTTTCTTAAATGGTGATGATCCGTTTGCTGAACTCATGCATGCATGTAGAACAATTCATACCATCCAAATCGAGGGCCACTGCGAACTGAAAATATACTGAAAATCGGCAGATCAGATGCTCTTAACAATCTGATATCTGCAGTTAAATGAGGGGCCTGATCATTTCTCTCAACCATTAATTTGAAGGCCACCAATTGGGTGGCTAAGACAATCTGATAAGCCTAATTTCTGGATATGTTCCATCCACCATAGGGCCAAAAATTTGGGCGCGACTTACATTGATATACATGGATGCCACATCTAGGTGGATTGATCACCACCATTTAAGAAATCGGTGAAAAACACACAGTTGTTCTACCCTATAAACAGCTCAACTCACCAAACAAAAGATAGTACAACTTCATTAGATGAATTTTTAAGATGATTCTCTTATTAACAATTCAAGAAAAAAAAGAAAAGAAAAGGTTGGGTTTTATTCCTTGTCTCATCAAAAGAGGGTCATGACAAAATTTCAATACAAAGGCCATTGACGACATAGAACTCATTGATTTATGTAGCAAGAACCTTACCATCCCTTAGTTGAATAGGATTTCTCATCAGATATCCAACTTTTCAGTTTCAAGGAATCATCATGAGTTTTAAGAGCATTATAAGAAGCTTTAATCATGATAAAAATGCCCTCCTCCCCTTTTAAAATAATACTACTAACTCGCATGCTTTCGGTCATTGCATATGAAAAATTAATGGCAACTTTCTACACAATGAAAGCCAGGAACATGAATGGAGAAAAGGAGGACGGTCGCCAGAACATTCTACTCTATTGCTCAGCATGGGCCACGTCACATTTTCAAAAAAGTGAAAGAAAAAAGAAAGCTTGTATATGAAGGCATATAGATTAAAGTGCCACAGGCTTTGCAATGATGGGCAGTGCACTCAATTGCTGGCCATAATTTTGAACTTGCAACAATCTCAACCACCCATTTGTTGGGGTTGGTGGGGATGTCTTGTTTCTTCTCTTTTGAGCTTCTTTTGCCCCCCACCCCCTATTGTAGCAGCTTCCTTGGATGATTGTTTTAGGGCTTGGTACTCCACATGCTATGAGGAAATTGCACCTAGGAATGTCTTGTACTAATCAAATGAAGTCCACATATGGATATCATTGGCTGTAGAACTAAGTTTATGATCTAAATATTAAAATATCATTTGATATTTTCCTTGATTTCAATCAACCATGTAATAGACTATTACATAGTGCCTGTGGGAATTTTGTGTTCTCATTACTGCTCCAAGCATGGATAAAAGAGGAAGGTTGCATCAAGTTGGAAGCCAGCACAAAACATTTGCAATAAATCTCATCATGAATCCTGACAATAAGACAGAAGACTTGATGACCTATGGTCTAACTGAAGTTTTGGTCCTTGATAGAGTGAGATCGTGGAACAAGATTCATGTAGCCAACCCTAATTAGTTGGGAGAGGGCTTAGATGACGATGATGATTGTGATGATGGTGGTAGCGGTGGTGATTTGATATTAACCATACATAACTATGGAGAAATGTGTATATTGTGGGTACCGTATGGTATATCATCTAATACATATCATCCAATGCCGAGATCTTGAATAATGAACCAGCTTCCGAGATATATAAGAACATGTAATACATTTAAGGTCAAATCATCCTCCAATGATGTAAGATTGAACAGATTGGAGCATATTTTTGGAATTGAGCTCCATGAGATGACATTTCAAAAGCCTTCGGCACCATCGAATGTGGGAATCCATGTCTGTCATTATTTAAAAAATGGCATAAATGGAACCTATCAGTGTCAATCGAAAAGGTCAGAACTAGTCTCGAAACAGATGGGAAGTATCATATCTAAGAGGCTGATGTTGAAAACAGGTTAGCTATAATGATGTGGAAGGGCACTGAAACATAGCCAAAATTACAATGCTGAGGACATCATTTCTATAAAAGCCAAAAGCATGGCAAGCCACTAAACTTCCCATTGAGGTGAGATGTCAGCTCATACTGGAATCTTGAGCATGTGCACCCTCGTTTCTTTAATATTGGTTTATACAAATCACAAGGGACCAGATCTTTATTTTGTGGAAAGACATGGCAAGACAACCACGATTTGTACAATCCATAAGTTAAACCTTTGGAGTTAACATATTTTGCTTCCTATAGTCCAAACACAGTTTAAAAGTTGATTCTTTGTAAAATTAATATGGGCTGTGTATCCCAATCAATGGAGATAGGTCACTGTTGAAGCATTGGAATGAAGTTTAGTATCATGTCATGGATAGATATGTTTGTAATTTTGGTTATTATTATTATTATTGTTGTTGTAGTAGTAGTATTTGATAGGTTTTGGAGAAAACCAAGAAAAATCACCACATATAACAGAAATCCGGATTGGTGAGGTTTGCCTTATGCAAAACCCTCAAAGAAAGCAGGAATATATATCAACCATAGAAAGAGAACAATATACAAGAATACCCCTATATAGACATAGCTATCTAACATGGCCCAAGGGATAAAAGAAGAAAAATATATTACAAGCAATAATACAAACATAATATAAATGGGTGAGGGAACAGACCTCTCCACCATAGCCATCTAGCCATATGGCCCAGCTACATGTGTCACGCGTGACATGAGAAATCATATATGTCTAACAGTATTTTGCATATAATCCCTCCCTCTTTGTTATTCTAGAAGCAAGCCCCTCTCTTTTTTGTATTTGTGCAAACTCCATGGCTCCTTGGGGTTAAATTCTGTCACAATATGCCAATGGAACGTGAAGATGCTGTCACATTTAAAATTTTAACATTAGGAGAAAACCATTTTTTAATATGCCGATGTAATGCGAAAATGCCCTCATATTTAAAATTTTAACATTAGGAGATAACCATTTGTTATGATTTTATTAAACAAAGCAGGCCCAAATGGCCAAAACAATTACCAATCAGCCCAAGAAACAGATGAAAGGGAGCACTTTGCCGACGACTTTCAAATTAGAAGTCCAATCTATTACATCCAATTTTGCCTTCCTAAAACCTCGGAGGCTAACCCACTACAATTATGGAAATACCAGTTTTTCCTCTCTCCCAATAGGACCCAAAGGCCTGCCAGTCATGGTATTCCATAACAGTAATGGTGGCCCTAACAGCCACCACCGTTACCGTTATAATACGGGCTGCTATGGCCCCGTAATGCCCATTACGGACTTTTTAAAGAAAAAATGAGAAAAAAAACATGTATTGACTCTCTAATGGACCGTTATGGTGCCATTGTGGATCATTTTTTCCATTACGCCAATTACAACCTCATAACTTGTAACGGCCATTACAACATACCTTGATGCTAGTAAGGACAATATCCATAGCATCTTCCCTCTCTTCCCGGTCCTGCACACATACCTAGAAAGGAGACCCTCACTAGATTTTGACATCACCCATGACAAACCAAAAATGTTAAAAAAAACCTCTACCATAGCCCTCTCTCAAAGGAACAATGAATGAAAAGATAGTCAACCAACTCCTCATTCCGCATAACAACAGGCAAGCATTGGTAATCATCATCTTCCTCCTCTGAAGATTACCGACCATGAGCACCTTATTCCTTTCCACCAGTTATGCCAATGCTGCTACCTTGAGGTGCCATAGTGCTAAATTTAAGAAATGTGCCTTTTATCCCCTTTGAAGAAGTCCCAAGGATCAACCTGTAAAAGGAATGGATTGAAAATTGACCAAACTTTTCTTTATTTTAAACCAATGTGTCTTTAGCCCTTGAAAAAGGGGAAATACTGTCTAGCTGCTCCAACAAGTTAATTAACTCAGTCTCTTCCATTAAGCTCTTCCGGCATGGAGGCGTCAATACCACCCCATAACCTGAGAAATAGCAATGAGCAATGGTAACATCTGCGTCCATGGACAAATTAGCCAACATCGGAAAGTCTTCACCAAATGTCATGTTACCCAACCATACGTCCTTCCAAAACCTAATCTTATTTCCATATCCTAAGAAGAACCCAATACCCTCCTTGAACATGTTCCCCAATCTGGTAATTGATTTCCACAATACTGAAGTCCCATATAGAGATCAGTCTTTTGTCCACCACCCCTCTTCCTTAATGCCATACTTCCTGACTATCAATTTGCCCTCCAATTTGTAAACATGGGTTGGACTACAAATGGACCAATTTTCTTAGCTACTCATTTCAAGTACGATGGTTTCATCTGCATGCACTCTGTAATAGTATAGGTGGCATGTGTAAATTAGGTCAATCCATCTTCTTTTTTTTTTACACACTCACCCGACACACACACCCACGCACGCCATAGTAGGATTTCACCACTTATGGGTCTCGAACCCAAGACCTCATGTTGAAACTCCTTAGAGTCTACCACTGAGGTAAGGACCCGAACCCCCAGGTCAATCCATCTTAAATGCTAGAAAAATTGGCCATTCACATCATTAACTAACCATTAGTTTTTTTTTTTTTTTAATTATTATTATTATTATTTAAAGAATGGGAAGGGCTTTTTCTTTAGCCACTAAGGAGAGGGAGTTATTTTTGGTACTAGTAAGGTTGACGAGATGAGACAAACAGGATTCAAACCTTGGGTCACATACAACAGTCTCTACTAGATTATGAATTTTATTAGTATTATCAACATCATTATTATTACTACTGCAACTGCTATTGTTATTATTACTATTATTATAATTATTATTATGCTACAAACTATAAGGGTGAGTTAAACCTTTATACTTTTTATGTGTAGGATCATCTAGAGGTTACTGTATTTGCAGTCAGTGGAACCTCCATTATGCTAAAGTCAGACGCTTGCTGCAATGAGCTCACTTGCCATTCCGATTAGGTCTAATACGCTTTCTTCATTCCACTCAATCTAGGATGGGCTTCCTTGCTTATTGAACAGAAATCTACTAAAAAATTACGTCCGGCAATGGGCCGGGCCTAGGCTAGGAAAAATCAATATTTTGGTTGCATCATCCTTTCGTGTGCAAACTGCAAGTAATAGAAATGGAGAACAAATTCACATATGAAACTAAGAAAGATAAAGATGAATGCAATTATGTCAATCTGACTTTATTGAAACAGTTGTGGCAATTCAATTCAATTAACCAGTTCTTTTGTTTTCCCTTCTTTAATTCTAGTAACTTCAAATTCTATTCTGCTTCTCCTTCCTTTTAAACCACATCTTGACCTTTCACTCCTAAATCTCATTTTTCTTTTACTCTCTCAGGCTGTTGTCTGAAATTTAGTAAACCTTCACTCCTTTATTTATTACTGTTCTCTGAAATTTAGTAAAACCTTCAGTCCTTTATTTATTATTATTAATTTTCAGCTACACAGTCTGCAAAAAGAAAAAGGGCACTCTTTGTTCTGTTTGGTGAGTTTCCTACTAAAATTCTTTGTTAGGAAACCACTTTCATTATTTTTAATCTTTCACTCATTTCAACTCTATTAACCTCAAAAACTAGTTCAAAAATTAAAGGGAAACCCCACCGTGAAGCCCTTCAGATGGTTTATACCTCGGTATACCAAAAATTGTAGTTATATTCCTTTCAAGCCCAATTTGCAGGCAATGCAATTTTTGCAAATCTGCTCACTTGTATCTCATATGAATCATGGCTCATAAACCCAAAAAACACGACTCAAAAAGTCCAAAAGGTCAATTTGACTCGAAGAATTCGCCAAATACTCCTAATAATTTAAGAGCTTCAAAAGTATTATAAGATGCATAATTAAATAAAAAAAAATTATGACAAGACTAGAAGAAACTTCATGATTCTCAAAAAAGTCTATGATATGAATACTATAATGCGCATGTTCCTAAATGGGTGGCTTCCTCATGTGGCTAAATGTCTATGTGGCATCCAAACACAACAAAAAAGAAAATTAAACCTTATGGGTTAAGTCAGTAGCTGAGTTGGATACCATAGCCACAAGCTTGTGGGTTCAATCCTAGCTTGCTCACTAAAAACAGAAAGGCAGTTCGAGAAGGCAGAAGTGAACAGGCAGATCAGTGATTCATACAGCCGAAGTTATAGCGAGAAAAAAGCAGGTTGAAATCAGCCAGTTGCAGTTATTTCAACCAGCTGATTATAGAGCTAGCCAGTGCTTTTGGAACTTTGCTTACATCTTCAACCAGCTCATAGCTCCCAAGCTTCCACTCAAGAAATAGATCTGCCTCTAGTTGAACTTCGAACCAGAAAATCAACCTTTTGGTGTTGTGGAAAGTTCTGAACACCTGAGGTTGACTTAACTTGAACCCTAATCAGCAGCAATCTTCTCAAGATTGCTACAGAACGCATGTTAACTCTGTAGCAATCTTCTGAATGCCTGTTAACTCTGTAGGTATCCTATTTACGTCTTCCAATCATCATCTAAACCTCCGATTATCCTCGTAACATCAATGAAGTATTAGTTCCTGTTTGTTGCCACTTAAAAATGAGTTCATCTCACTTTATTTAATTGTAAATTCGTAATCATGTAACAGACATCTCTCTCTCTCTCTATGTATTTATTTATTTATTTGGTACGGATTAAATATAAGAAAGGTCTTCCACACAACTGGCTCTAGATGAAAAAATAAGTAACTAGCTGCATAAGGAGCTTACAGCAGTGTATGTATGACAAATAATCCATCCAACAAGGTTCCCCCTTGTGAAAATAGGATGGCCCAAAAATCATGTTGATCCAATCATATCATGTGGGCCACATGATAGAAAACAATGGACAACCACCCAAAAACATAGGATTCATGTGGTGGCCCACTTGCTGGTATGATCAACATGGTTTTTGTGGCATCCCAATTTCATTAGGGGTCAACCAATGTTAGACAGGTTGGACGCCATGCACACACCAGGGTGGGCCTCACACCCCACCAAGACGCATTTACAACTAATTGTGGGTGAGATCTTTTTTTTTTTTAGTAAGGTGAGACCTTATAACTGACAATTTATAATAAGTAAGGTCTCCGATGCATAATTATGATTAAATAAAAGGAGATAAATTCGTTTTAGAGTCCTTGGGGTGTATTTGAAAGTACCTCAGGAAATGGATTTTGTGGAATGCTATTCTGCCTTTTTCAAGTAATAGTTGAGATAAATAAATTATTATTTTCTAGGGAAGAAAAGCAGACAACTAATAACCTGCCAATTCGGTTTTTCCCCTCGTTTTTTGGTTCCACCCCAAAATGCTTGGTAAATTCTAGACAAAGTTATGACTCCATGTATTCAACTAAATTGACCAATTCCGAAGAGCCCAAGAATCTCCTTCCATACACTTTTCCCTCAGTGAGTGGGCAACCATACAGACTACAACATTCAATAATCATGAGAGGGAATAACCTAGAATGAAGGAAACTACAAATATAAAAGGAACGACCCGAGGGCTGACCAAGACCTTATGAGTCCAACACCTTTGATGTTTTCGGAAATAATGACAATTAACCCTAAAGTGTGTAGCTTTAGAGTTAGTAATGGTGGACAGTTTCATATGGACTTCCATTCATCTCGTGTGTTCATATTGGAATGCACCCTTATGGTTGTTGAATTTTCGTTTCTTTCCCCACATTTTTTACACCATCCATAGTTGAAAGAAGTGATGCTTTCAATCTAGCAAGTTGGATGGCTCAGCAAAAGACAAGGATGGTCCAAGATGCACTAATGCTGAATGGTGTTGTGAAAAAAAAAAAAAAAAAGAGGTTGACTCCCAACATGGATGTACTGAGGCTGAGAATGCCACCAGATCATGAGGGTGGAAAAAAACCTCAGCCACTAGAAAGGAGAAGGCACTATAATTATATTAGAGCAAAGCAAGAAAAGGATTGTGATTATATAGATAGATTTACTTGCAAATAGGATTCACTTTACATAATTAAATACACATTAACACTGCAAATGGATGAGTTTTTGCGCAAAGATTTCCGTAATCCAAATAAAGAAACTCGCTTACCTATTCAACACAGGCTGCTCTCCAGACTTATTTCTATAAAACAGAAAAGCTCCTAAAAAGCATTGAAGACAGCATCTAGACAATTACAGTCCAAGTTGCATGAGAAGATTGTGCCATCTTGGAGGCTCTTCATCAAAAATGTATGCCAATGGAGAAATCAAAACACCACAGCCACCAATCTGCAAATACAACAAATTTCACAATGGGAGAAAAGAAACCTAAGGGCCCGTTTGGAACTCTGTCAGGACTCAGGAGAATGTATCATGAGTTTCTCAACATTTCAGGCCCTTCCCCCGTCATCTGAATAATGCTGTTTTGTGCGATGACAGAAAATATTTTTACTTGGAAATTTTCCAGTGTGGTTTTGCAGGACATCTCCTGTAAAATGACACATTTGTGACAACATAGCGGAAAGAGGTTCAATTCAGAATCTGTTGAGAAACCCAGGGTATAACCAGCTCTAAATTGACTCTGAACCTCCCAGCTTTCCAGGAAACAAAGGAAACTGTCCTGAACTTCAATGAAGTCAAAGAAAGTTGCCCAAAATATGTTGACAGCATACTGCAGGGAGAGTATTTACACCCAATCTTTTTTATACATGCACCCTTTTTTTCTGCTAAAGCTGTACCATTGTATTACCAAAAGTAGAAAAAAGGGTTTTTTCAAAAGATAGGCTGCAAATATGAATCTCTCTCTCTCTCTCTCTCTCTCTCTCTCTCTTTATATATATATATATATATATATGGAAACATGTTAGTTCAAGCTCAGGCTTATTGTCCCCAAAAACATGGATCCATGACTGACCTATGGCATTCAAGCCAATATGCCAAGCAACTAAAGGAATGGATATAGAAGGAGATTAATAGATGAGTAGAAGAGTGATTTACGGCTCGCAGCTGCTGAACTGATTTGTAGAGTGCTCTTTTGGGTACACATATGACAATTTCATAGTAGTCCGGTGTGACGCTATTGGGTTTGGAGAAGATTTCATTTATGGTAGGTCCCTGCATAAATAATAAACAGAAACCTTACGCGATAGAATAGCATTTGAAAAATGTATGGAGTTCGAGACTGTTCAAGACAACAATGAGACTCCCTTGAATTTACTATAATGATCTGAATACTGATAAGCTTTCAAAATTGCAACATAGATCTGATCTATTAGGCTTTCATAAAAATAAAAAAAAATAAAAAAAAAAAGAAAAAACAGACAAATTTGGTTGAAGCATGAAAAGATTCTTTATTTTGATGTTTAGACCCCATTCATGGTCAAAACCATTTCCAAATTGGATGCAGACCATGTGGTCATGTTCTGATGTTATGATTTTGAAATAATGTTTTAACGCAATTTATCGACGATGGAATCTCGAGTAACCAAATAGTGCACTTCAAAGAACAAAAAATAAAAATAAAGCTTTCCTTGATCTTTTCAATTTCAGTTTCAAAAGGTCTTAATGGGATTTGGACAAAAGGAGGAGGAACAGATAGTACAACAGGTTGTCGACTGCCCTCCAACAAAAGAGAGAAGGAAGGTGACATTTAAATCTGACAATGTATCACCTTTCAGAAATGATTTTATATTGAGAAAAGCACCCATTTGAAGTAGTTAGTACAACATAGAGAAAAGACTGACAACTAATATAAGTGCACATACCTTACAGGAACATGGTATAGTGGATTAATATAAATAAATTTTAGGAGAATGATAAGCACAACCACATTTAGCATTCTTATTTTAAAACAGAAAGAAAAATGTATTATCACACTTAACCAGTGAACTACCAGAATATTATGTAAAAGAATAACATACTCTGAGCATTTAATGGTCAATATCAAGATTCCAACACTCTTTTAAGCTCCTTGTCAAAAGCTCACCTGCAACCCAGATAATTGTGGCTGGCTTAGAATTCTTTCAGACACTTCCTCTACACTGCTCCCCTTCATGTTGGCAGTCACCTGCAACCAGTATGTTCAAAAAGACAATTCATGGAAATAAGAAGTTCGTAGATAGCAATAAAAAAAAACAATTAGGGTCCATTTGGGGCTAGATACCCACTCACTCCCATCTCTTTTGGTTCTAGAAGCATGTGGGACCCACCAAACAACAAACTCAGCAGTAGGCTGTCATGTAGCAGGAGCCACCTCTCATTTCAAGAAGGTGGATTTCTAAACAGGTAGGAATGCCCACATTCTAGGAACAAGAGGGTACTACCACTAGACAAGTACTGCTGAGTTGTCATCAGCGGATGTCCACTTGCTTCTTGGAACAAAAAGAAACAGGAACAAGAAGACTCAGCCCAAACACGCCCTTAAACTATAACAATACCATGGATTGATCAAGTGCCCTAAGATGCGCTTCAAGTCTTTCAAGAATCTCATGGGTAGTATCAAGGGCACCATTCTGCTGGATGATGGATTTCTTTCTTGCAACAAGTACAGCCTGTGGAAAAATAGAGCACCGGTTGGTTTGGTGAACTCAGAAAGAGATGAAGCAGCTGCCCTATTTGGTACTGAAATCTAGTACCTTGCTTAGGCTAATGCATGGTTAGACAGAGAATCCCACAGGTATGGTGTAGGGCTAAGGAATTACCTGGCTTTCTAAGACAACTCCACCTTCAATTTCTTTTAAATTATTTTCACGTAATGTTGTTCCAGTACTTACAATATCAATAATAGCATCTGCAGTTCCCATCTAAGGCAACACAAACATAGAGATCAGTATAACAAGAAAAAAAGCACACATAACCTTGATATAGAGATGAAGTCATATTAAAAGTGTACATAGCAGTGTACATATTGAAAAAGAAGAATAAGAAACACCATCATCGTCATAGCCTTGTCTCAGCTATTTTGGGTTCAGTTTACAGAACCTGTTTTGTCAATCAAGAAGAAGGAAAGAATCATAGCCTTGTCTCAGCTATATGAATGGGATTTTATTCAAAACGCAGCAAGAAGAAATGACAACCAAAGTGATACGACAAGTAAACAATACAATTTCTTCACTGATGTTGAACTCTTTTTAAAGACCTAGTCCATGAGATTACACTACTTTTCACTCTATCAGTAACTTTATTGACACTGGGAGGTACATTCATGATTGTTTTGTGATTGCTTTTATCATATATTGACCAAATCTTCTTTAAGAATGAGAGAGACCATATATAAGATCCTCCTTTGTCCCCATTGGCAGATAAATCGATTCCAGGATCATCTAATCCACTCTGAACTGCTTCATGCACCAAAACTGAATTGGAGCCAAAAAGGATCAGTGGTTTGGGAGATAGTTTGCCCTTTCAAAATTCATTAGAAAAAATACAACCATGATGATGCAGAACACTACACAGACCATTTGGATCAGCCCAAGAAGATCAGATGACCAGGATTATTGTGCAATCTGGATCACTGTGGTCCACAAGACAGACCCAAACTGAGCATGTGGATTATTGCCTCAGTTCAGGATGGACGCATTGCAGAGTGGGCCTGCTGGAGATGATGGGGAAGTTGCTACATGAGACTTCTCCTAAACCTAGGCCATCTCCAAAAGTCCAGCCAACCTACACCTCTTCCCTTCTTTCTGGTTTTGCTGTTTTCTTGAATTGGATGTGTTTTTAGTTGCAATCTCCATTACCAAGGGTATTTTAGTTACTAGGTAGCTTGTGATTTGTAGATAGAGTCCATTGGTGTTAGGATATTTGACTAGGATGAGAAGCAAGGATTGTACTTCATTCTATAAGCCCTTGATTACATGTTCAACAAAAGGGAGTGATTGTTTGAAGTTGCAAAAGCTTGAGTTTCTCTTGCCATTTTCTAGCACAATAGCTAATGGCTTATGGTCGAATCCAGCTGATTTAATTCATGGAAACCATTGTTCCCAATGTTGTCATAATTGTTATTGTTGTTATCATATTGCGAATTATAATCAGTCTAATCATACCATTTTTTTACTCCGATTTTCTTTATAAAAAAAATTGGAAAAAAGCTAAAAATTTTATAAATAAATCAAAAAATAAATAAAAAAGAAAAATCATCAATCATTCACTTTTTGTGAATATGCATCAAGAAAAGCAGTACTAATCATGGTATTATCAATTGAATAATTGTGAACGGTATAGTTGTAAGTTAATAAATCCATCATTGTGTCGAGTTCAAAACAATCAACCCATTGCACATTTACATATATTCATCTATAAATGTAGAATGCAAAAAGGAAGCAAAATATCTAAAAAGTATCTGCACAAATGTGTGCGTGAACAAGCACATCTTTTTCGTTTTTCAGAAAGCAGCTAGATAAAATCCGCAAGAATCATCACAACACAATGCCATGGACGCAAACACACACACACACACACACACACACACACATCTAATATATATATATATATATATATATATATATATTAAAATAGAAAACAACTGCATAAAATTCCCAAGAACCATCACAATAAGATTCTGCGACATAGGAAGGAAAATGAAATTAATTAGCAAAAAACATGCGTGTATAGCAATGCAGAATCTACAACATCTCCCTGCCAAAATATATGACACATGAAACAGCATAACATCGATAGTGTTCCAGGACAAAACATAAAAAGGCAACTACATGTGATTCTTATATGGAGCAATGAAGGTGAATTTTTTTAATCAGCTGTAATATCCAAGAGAAAGCTCTCACCGCAGGAGCTGCCTCCAGTGCTCCATCAGCAGTTGAGAAAGTGACATGCTTTAATCCCTTCTCTTTCAAAAACTTGGAACTCAGCTGTGCAGAAAGAGAATATAAATTCACTTCGTAGTCCATATGTACCATCTGACACTAGAAACAAACAAAAAGAAATGTTCTACAGGTGAAAAATAAAGCATTAATGGATCATAGTCAGAAAATGTAACCTACATAGGTATATCCAGTTGCAACTCGTAGAGGCTTCTCACTGTTCCATTGAGGCATTTTGGCTAGCTTGCTAATGGAATTAATATTTTCAAAAATCCCATACCAAGGAACCTGATTAGTTCATAAAATTATGATTATACCACTTGAATGTAAGAGCCAAAAAAATGGTTCGCTGCTATCTTTTAGCAGACCACTATATGAAAGCTTATAAGGCTTACTGCCATGGATAAACGGCAATGTCCATACTCCAGTGCATCATGAACTATGATCAAATCCTCATCACCCTGCCAAAGAAAGAAAGAAAACAAACATATTGCCTTCTTTTCATCCATTATTAAAATATATTTCTATAAACATTTCAAAACACAAAAAATGGGATAAAATAGCTCCAGAACCAACACCATAGAAATGATGACATTGAAAGTTCATCAATCAACATAATATTGTAGTTTTAGCAATACTTGTTTGTTACAATAGCAGCACAATCTAAACAAAACCTAGCTAGTGGCAAGTTACAGGTCTTGAATCTATGAGACTACACCACCATGATCATACCCTTGTCCCAGCAATCTGAGACAAGCTTTACAAATTCCATCTCACTAATCATTCCTAAGGCCCTATCCTTGGCAAGTAAACAAAAATTTCACAGCCCTTCACACCACCTCATCAAGGTACTTTATGACTTTCTATCATCCTCCTTGTAGGCCTTCAACCTGATCAAAATTTTCTTATTATTAGGGCCATCTCCGATTTTCGTAGTGCATTGCTGAACCATCTCAATCTGCTACATTTTTTTTTTTCTTTCTGTGCTACTGGTACTTCTCTCTTCTTAGGCTGCTTTAGATGACCTCATTCTTGACTCTATCCTCCCTGGTCTTCCTACACATCCATCTCAACATCATCATCTTTGCAATGCCCATCCTCTGCTCACGTTTTCTTGTAATTAGCTTGCACTCTGCCCCATGCAGCATAGCCAATGGATTAGCAGTGCTATAAAATTTTCCTTTTTGACTTTCATTGCATGGAACAAGACAGCGCTTTGAGGAACATTTCTACTTCTTCCACCTAGTTCTATTTCTATTAGGACATCCTCACAATCTATTCATCCCTTTGAATTACAGAGCCAAGGCAATGAAACACATGGCTTGAGAAACCTCTGGGCCCTCAATTTTAACTAAAGCCTCATCTCTACCCCCATTCCTACTCAGTTGCTTCTTAAATATCTTGTCTACTCCAAATCTCTAATTTAGCATTCACCTCTAACACTATATGAAGTGTATTTTTTCGTTGTTAAAAAACAATTGTGCTACAAATACATGATATAATAAAATATATAATATATTACTATGCATCTACATGTATGTTCACACATGCACATGCACACATGGGTCCTTACTCTTACTCCGGTGTTAGACTCTTAGGAGTTTCAACACCTGGTTGAGGGTTCGAGTACCCATAGGTGGTGAAATCCCACTATGGCATGAGTGTGTGGGGGGTGTGTGTGCGTGTGTTAAAAAAAAAAAAAAAAAACATGCACATGCACATGCACACACACAACTATATGCATGTTTTCATTGTTTAACAGCCATCTAGAAGGGTTCTGCTGACGTCCCCACCTTCATGGGGACACAAGAAATGTCCCTAAACCTTTCTAATGACATGTGGGACACCCAATTATTAATTTGAACCATTAAATCTTTCATGCAAGAAGGAACAAGCTGTGGTGCAAAAATCATACATATCGAATGATCCTAAGCATCAGATCAATAACATGGAAGATGGACAGTCGAGCGTATAAAGAGAATAGGTCCAATCGTCATCCTGAGCCATCTATCTTATAGATACTACTTCGTTATGCTTATGATTCCAAGGTAGCACTTTGGTTTGATGATTATAACCATGTGATCTATGGCTTGTAAAAAATAGATGGCTGTTACAAATTGGCCTCATTCATAGGGATAGGATCATCTGATCGGTGTGATTCTTGCACAATGGCTTGCTCCCAATGGAACCATTGAATGAATAGTTCCAATTGATGATTAGGCATCCCACAGGCCATTACAAAGGCTTGGGGACATTGCTAACATCCCCATGAAGGTGGGGACATTAGTAAAACCCACATATACAGTGTTTGGAGAAGTAACAAAGAAATGTCTTAAAATAGGTTAAAAAGATACATAAAAGGAGAGAATGAGTTCCTAATGCATCGCAAAGATCTTAGAACAACTACTATGGCCAATTACATCAATCCAAACATTTGCCTCTCTACCTGATCAGGAATGAAATGTTTAGCTAAGAGGAAAGAAAGATTTCATTATAAAAAATAATAATAAAAAAATAAAACAAAAATGAAAGGTAACTTCCAAGACTGAGAATGATCACTTTGAACCCAACTGTTAACATCAGGAGAATCCTCTTCCACAATAATCAGACAGGAGTAAGAATTGGAGACTCCACAATTCCCCTCCTAAGGGAAAATGGCCCACTCTCAGTGAAACCCGTACTCCAGCTACTTATAGAATAGTAATGATGCATCTGGCCACAAATCACCATTAGACAGGTCCTTGATGATCCCATAATATGGCAGACCAAGTGTCAAACCTAGTGGTGGCAATGGGTTGGGTTAGCCCATTTAAGTTGGTTTTGGGCCAAGCTAAATAGGTATTCAGTAGTGGGTCGGACTCGGCTTGGGTTGAACTTTACCCAACCTGACCCAAAATCTGAAACAAAACAATATATTTATGTACGTGCATATCCATTGTTTAGGCTAGTTTGTGCATAGCCTTAGTGTGTCATATTCCATTCTTAAACTTGGTTTAGGTCAAGGGAGGTTGGTTTGGGTGAGTTGAGCTCAGTCCATTTACAATTAAATGGGTCATTGGGTCTGGTTGGGCTTGATGAATTTTTAAGTGGGCCGGGTCAGGTCATGGGGTAATGGGTTGTTGATCAGGTCTGAGCAATAATTCTTGGCCCGTTTAGTAAACGGGTCGGGCTTGGGCTGACCCCAAACCTGACCCATTGCCACCCCTATTCAAGCTATCAAAATGCAAATCAAGCCCTGAACCCATCCTACAATCTAGATCAAAGATTGAGGGCTGTCCATATTTGAGATCTAGAACACTCCACCCAGATTGTAGATCTGGACCACATCAAGTTTGCATAAATCTGATGAAAGATCAGGACCATTTCAATTGTCTTGACTGATCAAGACCAACAATCTGATTGATCCAAGGGACCCATAAGATAAAATGGATCACATGTACCAATCTGGTGGTATTTACTGGTTCCAGATATCAAACAGTTGTTATCTAATGACATGTTGCAATCATAGAGCTTATGCAGCTGAATGGTTGCACACAAGCAGGATTTGGGAATTTCCACATGACCAGCAGAATCAATCTGATGGTCCGGTTGAACCCCACATGTCATCACATTGTCGGTTGAGGACCCGGATTGATATAAAATTGATGCCCAGATTGATGATCAGGTGAACTGTGGGGCCCATGAGTCCAATCCTATGTGAATCCCATTTTCAATTATTTCCAACAACAGTGGGCATTAGCAGGAATTTTCTATTTCCTGCAGGATATACATGCTTGTCAGAAATATTTTAGTAACTATTCACAGTCATGTGGACCTTGGATCCCATGCAGGCATGCAGAGAATCCAAGATTTGGAAATAAATCCTCTTTATCAGCCTCTCTTTTACAAGTTAGTTTCCTTGGTTAGAATGGATCTTAATACAAGTGTGGTTGGTTAATGCTTGAAATAGGTAAGTATATAGAGAGAGTTTTGGGGATTATTGTGGAAGCTTTCTATGCAGCTTCTAAGACTGCAATTCATATGTATGGATAGTTTTATGATAGATATTACAGTAAATTGGAGTTCATCTACAATCCTTTTGTTTACTGCATCTTGAAAGGATTTGTGGAGGATTTAAATCTAGATCTGCTGCAACCACTTGCAGGTCCAGGTTTCCAGCTTCTTTATTCTTCTGCTGCGCAACATGGTTTTAAGATTGGTCCATATTGGCCATTTGGCATCTTCTAGCATAGGCCCACGGCCTACCGTGGGGCTGATCATCTGCTAAAGATACAGAATTTTTTTCGCTCAACTTCTCGCACTACTATTTTCAGAAGATTATAGTTGCTGACCTTTTGTTGGTTCTATGATGATTTTGGGGTTCATTTATGGATTCTCTGATTATTTTGGGGGATGATTTTCTGGATCTATGCATGCTATTTTAAGCCATTACAATTTAAGTAAATCTATATAGATACAGATGATGCTACTCAGCATCCTGTTTCGAAGTAGATTGGTTATGAATCATAGGGATTTAGGGGTGTCCATAATATCATAAAAATGATTATTCTAGAATTTCAAAGGGACTAAACATTTCTGAGTTTTTGTTAGGTACTTGTAACTAGCGCAGAGATATCAATTTCAGCAAGTTGTTTATCCCTCTCTATAGTCTACTCCAATATTCTGCTGTTGTGTGTTTACTTCATTAATTCTAGTGATTCTGGAATTACATTCCCATTGATTCTATAACAACATCGCATCAGCTTCTCACTATCATCATATTGTTCCCCTTAGATGAATATCAACTCCCAAAGATTTCTTTTCTTTCTTTCTTTCTTTCTTATTTCTTCTTCTTCTTCTTCTTCTTCTTCTTCTTTTTTTGTAAAAGATAATAATTGTATTAATGGGAGCCAAAGCAAAAGGGAAAAAAGAAAAAGAAAAAAAGAAACAAAATATAAAAAGGGAAATGAGTTCCCAACATGCATGGATGAGTTCGGATAAGAAATCCAATATAACTTTGGCCTCTCTAGCAACATGGTAAATGAAATGTTTAGCCTTGAGGCAATGGAAAATGTCAAAAAATGAAGGTTAGCTTCCACTATTCACCATCAACCTTCAGGGTGATCACATTCATAGAACACCCTTCAGCAATTATGAGACCCAAGAACTAAGACGCAGAGAGGCAAAGCCCCCGGTTCCAGGCCAAAGTGCAGGACCTGACAACAAGATAGCAAATCAAACCAGTTTCATGTCTAATTACTCCGCCCAATTCGACTTTGACTGGGATTACCAAGAGAGGAGCCATCAAAAATAATTTCCACCAACCGGAAGGGGGCTCCTTCAAATGGGGACAATTACATTAACCATCTTTTTACTGCATTTTGAAGTATATTACAATACCAATTGCCTTGTGGATAGAGGTGCTCAGCTACTGCATTTTGTGCATTCCTCAGCTCTTCGATTGACTCTTGCAATTCTCATAAACAATGAAATGTTTTCAGAATCCAATATAAAGGATAATTATTTTCCATGTTTTCCAATTAAAGTAGGTCATTGTTTCCTCCATTTCCTCATAGAACTTGGAGTTTATCATACTTGGCCAATTCTTCACAGGGATGAAAACACTGTTGTGATGATTGTAATGAATCTCATTATGTCTTGAATTGGAATGACAAAGCTCCTTCATAGAGTTCTCTCTTATATATCATATGAGCAAAGATCATCCAATTCGTAATAACTAGAAGTCTATGATTTGATCGTCATAGGTTCACGGTAAGATTTTGACGTTCATTGAACTGTGCCTTTGCAACATTGATATTGTAAGGTAACTGTTCATGCACTGGAGTAATAGTTTACCTCCCCTCTTTCCCATAACTTGCTTTCTTCTTTTATTTATAATAATGATATTGTAACAGGGCTTGGTGTAAAAGGAAAAAATAGGAATTTCTGCTCATTTATGTTTTTTATTCCATCTATTCCATGGATAATAGATCTTTCATGCTCACAAGGGTAAGTATGTCACCTCACCATTAATTATGCTTTAAATACTTTGAAATTGCTGTAAGGAATCAAAATTAAAGCCCCTATCTGGTCCCCATTGTCTCCCCCCTTCTTCTCTTCAGCATTTCTGCCTCACACAGTCATATCAATCACTTACAACGTACCGGAGCAGAACAACTAAAAGCTTAGGCAGCATGCAATTTTCTCTCCCTTCAAGCTGAGGTATTTCTCCCATCATTTGTTTTTCTCTCAAACTTGATTTCCATCTCCTATTTTCCTTTCTTTGAAATTCATCACATCTTCATCATCCATTTATTTCACAACATTACTCTTCTGCCCCAATCTCTTTCTTCTTGTTTGCTTTATACAAGCAGCGACAACATCATGGTTGTCGCCAATAGAACTAATTAAACCATATCAACTTCAAAGTGAAAAAAAACAAAGTATGGATCTATATCAAGAAGCCTATTATGCAAACAGAAAAGTTCATACTCTTTGAGAAGTCAATAAGAAAGTAAATTGTTACCACAACTAATCATGCATACGAAAATATATCAAAGGATGCTAGAATTAAAAGATAAAAAGAACAGAAACTCTAGAAGCTATATCAAACTTATTTGGTACCCTAAACGCACACCTGTCCATATTCACAGAATGTGTCAAAACCTACAATCCCAATGTCTACATCTCCTGAAAGCAATCTGCGGACAATATCTTTCGGCCGTTGAAACCATACTTCTAAATTTGAGATCTGCATTCAAATAAATAAATTAATTAAAAAACTTTTCGTATCCTTTTCTCACAAGAAGATACTCTCTTTGAAATGCAGGAGCATTAGTAACAAGATATATAGCATTAAGCATATAATGAAAAGTATTGCAGTAAAGAAAAAAAAGAAGAAGATATGTTTGAACATAAGCACATCAAGGCAACTACAAGTAGAGAAGGGTGTAACCAAAATGCAGACATAGGACTCTAGATTTATGGACATGATCCTAAACAACATAAATGTTATGATAATGGTACAATCTTTGACAGATCATTTGCAGCACCATGTATCTGGAATATTGTATCAACTATATTACGAGTACACATGGAACAAAAGAAACCCATGTGGCAAGAAGAACAGAATAGCCTACAGCTTTTGGAGGAAGACCAAGGCCAGCCCCATGCTATGTTTCTGAAAGGCAGTCTGGAATAGTGGGCCCACAAGATCCGATGGTCTACACTATTTGGAACTTTTACAAAAGCCTAAGATGAATGGTGTACGCCTAGTAGCCTGCCTAACTACTATGGGGGAGGAGAGGTCTAATCACCCCTCTGATTCTATGGTTAAGATGACCCCATATTACGATCTATGGCTTGGATCGTATAAAGAATGGGCCAGATGGATGCAAATTCACTATCATCTTTTCTTTCTCTTTGGGATCTCTCGGATTCTGAATTACTTAATCTCATTGAGGGATATTTTTCAGTATTTATAGAACGAGGGATCAAGAGATGAAGATGAGTTTGGATGGGATGAGGATTATCCCTCTATCTAATCCTACCTCTTCCATATCTCTCCCTCGTCCAAAAATAAAATTCAAATTTACTTTGAATTTCAAAGTTCGAAGCAAAGTCCTGAAAGAGAGAATTAGCAGATATGTGGGACTCACTCACTAGTGGTTGCCCACAAGCGGGCCACATAGGCCCATATATAACATCTCCCACTCAAGCACATTGTGGGATGGGCACATCATAGATTGTCCATCTAGCTCGTCTCATAATAGTCAAAACCAAAAAAATCGTAATAAAAAGAATTAGAGACGTGGGACCAACTGGAACACTGTTATCTTCTTATAGGTATTTGATCAGTACTACATGACCACCTAATTAGTACTCAATAACCTAAGATTTGCAATATTTGTCCTAGTCCGCATGACCACACCGGATGGAGTTAACTCCCGATTTAGAATACTCAGCCCATATACTCACTTATCCAACTTATCGAGTTATTTTGAAAACTCAGGTTTTCACAAATATCAATTTGAATCATTTTAAAGTAATAATATAATATATATAATTCTGAAAAGAATATTGTTCGAAAAAATCCATATAAAAAAAAATTCAATACCATCGGCGGATAAGTATTCAACTACGTATTAATAATTCTAAAAACTCGATGCAGTTGTTATGGGATATTCCCCATGTAAATGTGTAATTTGAAATCAATTAAGCCACTTTCCTAATGTAACTGAGTCTGACTAATTAAGGGTCCTTCGTTATTGTATACTAAAGTAGCGACACTCAATCGTATTCTCTTGTACACAAGAGGATGGTGTCTAAGGACACAAAGAGTCACCTACAGGACTACTTACTTGCATGTTGCAATGATTGGATTTAATCAAAGTATTTTATAGATAAAAGGTCCCTGCACGTGACTACAATATACACCATAAAGTAAACAATACTAAGCATATGTTGGGTATACAATACGCAGGTCGCCTCACATGAGGTGTAACTCATCTCATATCCTCACGACCTGACTTTTATTCAGGTCATAACATTAATCACAAGAAGAGTAATGGAGCGATAATGTTATTTAACTTGATTAGTCTCATTTTCAATCTTTTAGGATTGAAGGCATATACGAGTCACTCGTATCATCATCCTCCATTATTCATAATAAAGGGTGGTTCACACCTTAACATATGAACACCCCAATTGTGCCTCTCTTGTACATTCAAAGTTAGTCAACCCATGCGAGTAGGTGACCAGCCTGCCGACGAAGGTAGAGATCCTACATAATCTTAAGGTAAATGCTGATGATTTACATACCTAGTCAATATTAGTGCTCGATATTAAATAAAAGAATGCATTATTCATTGAAGAAAGATTAAAGATACATGATACAATCATATCATTCAAGCTCTCATCAATCCCATATGCCTGACGTGAACTTGGAATAAATCTCTAGCTATAGGCTTTGTCATGGGATCAATGAACATCTCCTTGGTAGGAATGTAGCTGAGAGCGACATTCTTATCTCTCACTTGATCACAAATGTAATGATATTTGATCTCAATATGCTCGAACTTCTAGTAGTGTTTGGGGTCCTTCACTAATTCAATGGCAGATCTGTTCTCTATTCTCAATGATAGAGGCTCACGAATGCCCAATACAAAGCCCAAACTTTGTAAGAATTTATGAACCTATACACAATCCTGAACTATAGCACAACATGCTATGTACTTGGCCTCCATAGATGAGAGGGTTATGGATATTTGTTTCTTGTTTGACCATGAGATAGCTCTCCCTTTGAGCAAAGAAAACATATCCTGAAGTTAACTTTCCCTCATCAGCGTCATTACCCCAAGCGCCATCTAAATATCCTTTGAGCATGAGATTCATGCCTTGATAACACATTATCAAGTCTTTGGTTCCTCAGATAGAAAAATATGCATTTGACAACTTGCCAATGAGACTGTCATGGGTTACTCAATAACGCCTAACTATGCCAACTGTATAACTAATAGCCAGTCCGGTGTAAAGAATGACATACATTAAGCTACTTACTACACTTACACAAGGTACTGAGGACATAGCTGATTTCTCAGCTTCAGTCCGAGGACAAGATTTCCTATCCAGCCTCATAGTTTTTTCCATAGGGATTTCAATAGCTTTTGAATTTGTCATCCTGAACCACTCTAAGATCTTATATATGTAGGTGACTTGAGACAAGTCTAAAAATCTCTTAGGACGGTTGCCGCTGCCACGACTTGCCTCTTTCAAATTCTCCTAATCCTTCCCTCATAAAAAGGAGAAGGAATCCCTCATAAAATGCATTCCAAAAAACTAGAGACTTCAGAGAGAAAATAGAGAGGGATAGATAAAATACCATTGTCCATCTAGCCTACCCCAAAGACGATCTAAGTCATTGATCGTTATCTGGGGGCCATCTTAACCATAGAATAAGATGGGTGATTAGATCCTCTCTACTCCAATAGTAGTTGGGGAAACCACTTGACGTAGACCGTCTATCTTCGGCCCTATGAAAGTCCTAAGATTGTGTAGACCGTCAAATCCTGCGAGCCTACCTATCTAGCTTCCAATCCAACACTCTTGGACATGGCTCATAAATTTCTTTACATAAACTTAGTAGATTTTTAAGTTCATTATTATCTTAGACCATACTTGTGTCCAAAAATGGCACACCTGTCACTGTCCAAGTTCCACAGTTCCTATACTGTATAAATGATTATTAATTATAATCAATATTTGAGTGTTCTTAATTACAACACTTAATTAGATAAATTGCAAATGATAGATTTCTTGCAAATCAAAGGCAGTATTGCAGTAATGTTCAACTCAATTCTCCTAGGTCTTTGACCTCCAAACTTGGTGTCAAGGCTTATGGGAATTAGAAATACTTGGTTGATTGTCATTTTCTTTTCTATAAAGGATTTCATTCTATATTTTAGCCCGATATCCACGATTCATCACAAATGCCTCCAGAAATAAAATATCAGTAATTACAATCACAAATACAGTGAGTGCAAAATAATGAACAATACCAAGTAACTCTATGTCTGGATCCCAACTTTCATCTTATATTACAATGGGGTGAAACGAAAATGACAAAGAATGCACATGGACAAAACATTTCCAATTTCCACATAATACTACCACTACATTTGAATGCACAAGTGAAATAGTTCTAGACATATAGTTACATCAAAAGCATGGTATGCCATATGTTGTGCAACACGCCAATAACTCAGTGAGCCTAGATCCAATCTCAGGCCTCACCCACAAACGATAAACAAGAAGAGATATAAACTAGAAACAAATCAAAGCAATCCAAACAAACCACAAGACAAGATATACGTGGAAAAACCCCAAACTAGGGTAAAAAACCACGGATGCAAACTTCCATTATGAAGAACGAAGATTCAAAGGCAATATACTAACGTCTCCCTTGGAAGTACAGAGAAAATCCCTTGCCCACACCTTAGAAATATATCCCAATATTCACCTTCACCCTAGAATAGCCCTAGAGACTCCAATTTATAGTTTTGGCAACTTCCCTTTCGCATCCTTGCGAAAGGCAACACAAAAATCTACAGTCTGCATCAGATTCGGAAATGAATCTGCGTAACCACGACCGGTTGAGTGGACCCCACGACCGGTCGTGCATGGCCCACGACCAGTCGAGCACCTCGGACCCAAAAAACTGATGCTCGCTGGAGTTCGAGTCGTGCCAGTCCACGACTGGTCACGACCGGTCGAGCGGGCTCCACGACCGGTCGAGCAGGGGCCACAACCGGTCGTGCGCGGCCCTAGATGTGGCTCCACTTCTCAATAATCTCCCACTTAGAGACACATCGCCATAAACCTTTGTCTTCTTCATCCGGAGTGCACCACCTCCCTGTCTTCAAGCCTGAAGACCAATTAAAGCTGAACAAAGCTTTAGCTTGTCTCGTGTGACCGCCTTGGTCAACATGTCTGCAGGATTCTCACTTGTATGAATCTTTTCCAGAGCAATCGATCCATCTTTTAGTAACGAACGTATGAAGTGATATCTGACGGCAATATGTTTGGTCCTTGAATAAAAGGCTGAATTCTTAGCCAAGTGTATTGCACTCTGACTGTCACTGTACAACTTGCAATCTGCTTGCTTCTTACCCAACTTTTTCATGAAACCTTGCATACATACCATCTCCTTGCACGCTTCCGTAGCCGCAACATATTCTGATTTTGTCGTACTGATAGATACTATCTTCTGTAATTGAGAGACTTAACTGACTGCAGCACTACCTAGAGTGAAGACATAACCTGTAGTGCTTCTTCTGTTGTCGATGTCTCCTGCCAAATCTGAACCACGTAGCCTTGTAGCGTGATTTTCGAACCACATCCTTAGTGCCTACCAGGTATCTAAGGATCCACTTCACAGCTTCCCAATGTTCCTTCCCGGGGTTATTCATGAACCTGCTAACAACTCCCACTGCTTGAGCAATGTTTGGCCTCGTGCTCACCATAGTATATATAAGACTCCCAATAGCTGACGCATATGGGACTTTAGCCATGTAGTCCCGTTCCTCCTGCGTCTTTGCTCCTTGCTCCTTAGATAGCTTGAAGTGGTTGGCTAATGGAGTGCTAACCGGCTTAGCACCTCCCATATTGAATCGATCAAGTACCTTTGCAATGTACTCTGCCTGTGACAAAACTAATTTCTTATTTTCCCTGTCACACTTTATCCTCATGCCTAGGATTTGTTTTGCAGCTCCTAAATCCTTCATGGCAAATTCTCTAGACAATTGTCTTTTGAGATCTAAGATGCCCTTCATGCTTGAACCGACCACAAGCATATCATCAACGTACAGAAGAAGGATGATGTACGACGTATCAAACTTCTTCAAGTAACAACAGTGGTCTGCATGACATCTCCTGAAACCGTTTCCCGACATGAAACTGTCGAACTTCTTGTACCACTGCCTCGGGGCCTGCTTCAGACCATATAAGCTCTTCTTCAGTCTGCACACTTTGTTCTCCTTTCCTGGTGCCATGTATCCTGTCAGCTGATGCATGTATATTTCTTCTTCAAGGTCCCCATGAAGAAAGACTGTTTTAACATCTAACTGCTCTAGATGTAAGTCCTCTGTAGCCATTATACCCAAGACCATGCAAATCATAGACATTTTCACCACAGGTGAAAATATTTCAGTGAAATCGATACCTGCCTTTTGTTGAAACCCTTTCACAACCAATCTGACCTTGTACCGTTTCGAACCATTGTGCTCCTCCTTCAGTCCGTAAACCCACTTGTTATGAAGAGCTTTCTTACCCTTGGGTAGAGTGACTAGCTCCCATGTACGATTAGACTCAAGAGAGTCCATCTCCTCATCCATGGCCTGCTCCCACTTAACCCGTGTATCCGACTGTAATGCCTCTTCAAAACACTCTGGTTCACCATTATCTATCAGCAGTAGATAATGTAAGGAGGGTGAGTATCGGACCGTGGATCTTCTCTCCCGAGTAGACCTCCTCACACCCAATGTATGCGGCTCTGCCTCATAATGCTCCTGTGCATGATCATCCTGTGGTGTTGTAATACTCATGTCCGGTAACTCTTCCAACTCTACGAATTCCTTTTCTTCGGGCTTATTTCCTCGCACACTGTCCTTATGCATCACTTTTTCATTGAAGACTACGTCCTTGCTTTTGATGATTTTCCTATTTTCTGCATCCCAAAACCTGTAACTAAAATCATGCTGCCCGTAGCCTATAAACGTGCACCTCCTGGATTTCGCATCCAGCTTGTTTCTGTGCTCTGCATCAATGTGAACATATGAAGTGCAACCGAACACTCTGAGATGTGCAAGGTTCACTTCTTTCCCAGTCCACGTTTCTTCTGGTAGCCCACCATCCAATGGTGTTGAGGGACTTCTATTGATGAGATATGCGACAGTATTCACAACATCTACCCAAAAGGTCTTGGGCAACCCTGCATGTAACCTCATGGTCCTGGCGTGCTCAAGGATGGTCCTGTTGATACGCTCAGTCACACCATTCTGTTGTGGTGTCCCTGAAATCATTTTCTGATGTTTGATTCCATTTGCTGCACAATACTTCTCAAATCTCTTATCACAGTACTCTCCCCCATTGTCAGATCTGAGACACTTTACTGTTTTACCTGTCTCATTTTCTACCATAACTTTCTACTTCTTAAATACATCAAATACATCAGATTTATGTTTTAAGAAATAGACCCACAGTTTCCTACTAGCATCATCAATAAAAGAAACAAAATAATGTGAGCCACCAAGAGATAATACCTGTGCCGGTCCCCACACATCTGTGTGTACAAGCTCCAATAGATGCGTCTTTGGAGCACGTCCCGTCTTCTTGAAACTTACCCTTTTCTGCTTGCCATACACGTAGTCCTTGCAGAATTTCAAGTCAATAGACTTCAGCCTTGGTAGCTTCCCTTTTGACAATAGCACTTTCATCCATTTCTCACTCATATGTCCCAACCTCTGATGCCATAACTGCCCATTCACTCCAGTTGATGCGACTGCGAGTGAACTATACGATCCTGAAGTCACGTACAAAGTATCTTCCTTTTTGCCTCGAAATATCACCAAGGCACCTTTTGTGATCTTCCAGAAATCACTGGTGAATGTCGTCACATAATCGGTATCGACCAACTGCCCCACTGAGATTAGATTCCTTCTCATACTCGGTACATGTCTGACATCCTTTAATTTCAACGTCATTCTGTCTTTCTGATTCATATGAACGTCTCCCTTTCCAACAATACTGCACGGCTCATCATCACCCAGGTAGACTCTCTCGAAGTCACCTGATACATAGTTACGCAGAACTTCCTTACATGAAGTGGCATGAAACGAAGCACCTGATTCTATAACCTAAGACTCATTCCTCGCATCAAGAGACAAGATCAACGCCTCTGTGTCACTTTCCTTAGATAGATTCATTGAATCCTTCCTGCCTTGAGAGCTTCCTTCTTGTTTCTTGAGTGCCCTGCAATTACGTTTCATGTGCCCCTTCTTGCCGCAATGCCAACACCCATCTCTGTCTTTCGGTCCCTTGGACTTCTTCCTTGACTTAGAATACCTGTGTTTATTGCCTCCTTTGTTTAGCGATCTTCCTCTTCCTTCAATGTTTAGAGCATTCCTCGAATCCCCTAAAACTCCTGATGCCTTTCTTCTAAATTCTTCGCTGAGAATTAGACCGACCACATCATCAAATTTCAACTTTTGTCGACCCTGAAGAATTACTCACAGCAATCACCAAACCATCCCAACTGTCTAGCAAACTGGATAAGATTAATAACGCCCTGTCCTCATCCTAAAAAACAATACCAACGGATTCCAACTGGCTCGTGACTGTATTGAACTTGTTTAGATGTTCAGCCACGCTCCCACCATCTGACATCTTCATGTTGAATATCTGTTTCATAAGATGAACCTTGTTGAACGCAAAGGGTTTTTCATACATGGTGGCTAGGGTTCCATTAATTCTTTTGTAGTTTTCACCTTGGATATATTGAAGGCGACGCTCTTAGATAAAGAGAGTCGGATTGTTCCTGAAGCCTTTCTATCCAGTAAAAACCATTCATCATCTGTCATCTTTTCTGGTTTCTTCTCTTTTCCTCCTAGAGGAATATAGAGGTCCTTCTGATATAGATAATCCTCCATCTGCATCTTCTAGAAGGCAAAGTTTGAACCATCAAACTTCTCAATTCTAGTTTTCCCTTCTTTCGTCATCGCTCCCAATAAAACTAAACCAATAGCTCTGATAACAGTTGTTGCGCAGCACGCCAACAACGCAGTGAGCCTAGATCCAATCTCAGGCCTCACCCACAAATGATAAATAAGAAGAAATATAAACTAGAAACAGATCAAAGCAATCTAAACAAACCACAAGATAAGATATACGTGGAAAAACCCCAAACTAGGGTAAAAAACCACGGATGCAAACTTTCACTATGAAAACCGAATATTACAAGGCAATATACTAACCTCCCTTGGAAGTATAGAGAAAATCCCTTGCTCAGACCTTAGAAATATATTCCAATATTCACCTTTACCCTAGAATAGCCCTACGGACCCCAATTTATAGTTTTGACAACTTTCTTTCGCACCCTTGCGAAAGGCGACACAGAAATCCATAGTCCACATTAGATTCAGAAACGAATCTGCGTAACCACGACCGGTCGAGCAGACTGCACGACCGGTCGAGCGGACCCCACGACCGGTCGAGCACCTTAGACCCAAAAAACTGATGCTCGCTGGAGTTCGAGTCGTGCCAATCCATGACTGGTCACGACTAGTCAAGCGGGCTCCACGACCGGTCGAGCAGGGACCACGACCGGTCGTGCGCGGCCTCAGATGTGGCTCCACTTCTCAACACCGTAATGGTCATTATGCCTTGTAATGGCCACTACATAATGGTATCAAGGGTACCCTTAAAAAAGTTAGCTCCATAACGGTTGTTACCTTCCATGACGGTCATATGTGTGACGGTACAAAAAAAAAGAAGAAAAAAGATGGTCGATATTGTTTTTCTTTTTTTATAAAACTGGCACTATGAGCTTAAAAAAAAATAAAAAATAAAAAATAAAATCCATCTTTCTTCCATTTCTTTTCACATTTCTAGCTTTCAGGAGTAATCCTAAGCCAATTTCAACACACTGTATTTTTTGTGAATTAAAACACGAGATTGAAGCAATTTGGATGAATAAAAGATCTGGTGGGCCATTTTGCAGAAAGATGAAAAAAGAAGTCTTCAATTTCTTTTAATATTTCTCACTGGAAATAATTATTTTAAAGAGGACAACACTAAATTGACCTTATCTTGCTAGATATACGGTCAATTTGGTGTTGTTTTTATAATTTTTTATTATGTTGCTGTTTTTTATATAAAAAGTCAGAAAATTTTGTTATTTATTTTATTTTGAGTGTGGATGGTTGGAATACATGTAGAATGATTAGATCTACAAATGCATAACTTAGATCAATCTTTCTGACATCATTTGATGTTTTAAAATTTTTTAATTTTGGGGAAATTTCAAATGAATAGTGACAGTTAACAAAAGATTAGCAAAAGCTGTTTTATTCTTTTATTTTATTTTGAGTGTGGATGGATAGTTGGAATACATGTAAAATGTTTAATACACAAATGCAAAACTTAGATCACTCTTTCTAACGTCATTTGAGAGTTTTTTCTTCTTCTTTTTTTTTTTTTCCGGATGAATAGTGACAGTTAACAAAATTCAGCTAAATTTGTTTTGTTTTTTTATTTTTTATTTAGTCTAGATGGTTCGAATACATGTAGAATGATTAAATCTACAAATGCATGCCTTAGATCACCCTTTGTAATGTCATTTTGTATTTTTTGTATTTTTGTTTAAATTTTGAGTGGTTAAAAAAATCAGCAATTTTTTCTAATTTTTATGTTATTTTGAGTGTGGATGGTTGGAATACATGTAGAATGATTAGATCTACAAAGAGATCCTTAGATCACTCTTTCTAATGTAATTTTCTATTTTAACTATTCTAACTTCAGATAAATATCAGTTAACAAAAAATCAGTAAAAAAATGTTGTTGTTTTTTTTTAATTTTTTTTTTTTTTTAAAATCTTGAATGTGGATGGTTGGAATACATGTAGAATGATTAGATCTACCAATGCATGCCCTAGATTATTCTTTCTATTGTTTCTTTTTAAAAAAAATAAATAAATTCAGATGAATAGTGACAGACTAATGGTTAATGAAAAATCAGTAAAAATTGTTTTTTTTTTTTTTTTTGGTTATCTTGAGTGTGGATGGTTGGAATACATGTAGAGTGATTAGTTCTACAAAGGCATGCATTAGATGAAATCTGTTAACATCATTTTCTATATTTCATTTTTATTTTCAGGTAAATAAGGAGTGAATCGTTACAATTAGTAAAAATCAGCAAATAATGGTATTTTTTTCCCCTTAAAAGCCTTTTAAGTGTGGATGGCTGGAATACTTGGAATTTAATTTTAAATTTCTGATTTACCAGGTGAGCAGCTTGATTCATTTTAACTTTAGAACAGTTTGGGGATTGGGGTTGTAGTTAGACTTTTGGAGTCGGTGTTCATTTGTAACTCCTGAACAAAAGAAAATGACTGCCCAACCGAAAAGTAAAATTATTAGATAACAGCATTGTGAGAGGGTAGGCATACCATGAAATGCAATTATTTGAGCAAAGTAATATCAAAAGCGGCATAAATTACGAGGGAGGCAGATTGCCTAGGTGGGCCCACTTACTATTTGTGACGAATCCACCCCATCTGGGCCAAAAATGAGGCAAATTGAAAGCTCGAGTGGGCCAACACTAAATAGTGGATATTGAATGGCCACCGTTATTTATTTATTTTTTTACACACGCACACATACCCCCGCACACTCGCGCCGTAGTGGGATTTCACCACCTATATATGGGTACTCGAACCCCACCGAGCAACCCACCATGATGTTTGTGAAATGTCCACCGGTCCACTAATTTTGCCATATCATTTTAAGTGGTGGGCTCAAAGATGAGGTAGATCCAAAGTTCAAATGGGCCGTATGGAAGCAAAAAGGTGACGGTTGAATGCCCACTGTTGAAACACTACGGGCCAATAATGATGTTTGTGACAAATCCACCCCGTCCACTAGTTTTGCCAATCATTTTAGGGCATGGATCAAAAAATAGGCAAATTCAACATTCTAATGGGTCATATAGCATGAAATGGTTGTATTGAACACCGGCGGTCGAAGTCACCTCTCTCTCTCTCTCCCCCTCTCAAGTCTTATCGGGAAAGAGTGCACATCGTTGAAAATAGCATGGGGCCACTATGATATTTGTGACAAATCTACTCTATCCACTAGTTTTGTTAGATGATTTTAGGTGGTGTGCTCAAAGATAAGGCAAATTCCAAAGCTCAAGCGGGCCACACGAAAGGAAAGTGTGGACCTCGAACAGCCACCATTGAAACACCTGGGCCCCACTATGATGTTTGTAATAAATTTAACCCGCCCATCGATTTAGCCATATCATTTTAGGCTTTGGGTCCAAAGATGAGGTGGATCCAAAGCTCAAAGTGAGTCACATGGAAGCAAACAATGAAGGTTGAAAGGCCAACATTGAAACATCCAAGGCCCACAATGATGTTCTTGACAAATCCAGACCAGTTTTGTCTGATCATATTAGGTGGTGAGACTAAACATGAGGCAGATCCAAAGCTCTAGTGGGCCACATGGAAGAAAACAATGAGTATTCAACGGCCATTGTTGAGGTCATCTAGCTTTGTATGGGAAAAAATGCATTTTAAAAGCACACCGTTGACAAGATTGTAGGGCCCAGCATTATGTTTTTGAAAAATCCACTCCGTCCACCAATTTCTCCAAATCATTTTAGGTCATGAGCCCAAAAAATGAGGTATATCCAAAACTCAAGTAGGCCACTCCTTAGAAAAAGCAGGATATTAAACGCCCATTGTTCAAACAGTCACGGGTCCATCATAAACTTTGTAATAAATCCAGCCCATCCATTAATTTTTCCAGATCATTTTAGGGTGTGAACCCAAAAATGAGATGTATCCAACAATTAAGTGGGCCACATGACAAAAAACAATTAATATTGAACACCCACCGTTAATCGTACTCATAAGGCCATAGAAGTTTTTTGCATCAGACTGTTAGTTTTATGTTTTTAACTCATCAGAGTGGAAATGGCATTATGAATGGTTTGAACGTATTCCTTTTCCTTGCTCCAGAGTCGACTACGAGTAGAAGATGGTAATTAACCTAAGAGAAGGTGGCCCTTTTTCTCAAGAGCTAGTCTCGATGGGTGAGGTTCTCCTGTAACTATCTAACTGCCCTAGAGTCCCAAAAGTATACATGAGAAAGAGAGATTTTCTTCATGATTTCTCTCCCACATCCCAAAGAAAGGAAAAGATTTGATGCATGCACTTCTAGACTATCCCAGAGGGAGTACTTCTAGACTATCCCAGAGGGACTACTTCTAGCTCTACCCAATCCTAATTGAGTGAATGGATCCATCTCTATTGTTTCTTATGTTGTGCATAGCTGTCATACGTTAGGTGCATAAGTAACCTTTGAGTGAATAAAAAATGCAGCAAAAAAGTGAAAAAAAATTGAGTAATCACATGATACACCGATTTTAGGTGAAAAACTCTTGCGGAAAAAAACCACAACACCAGCAACAACAAATTTACTATAATCGACACCACATGTTCCATTTCATATAATATGCTCAATAGTGTCTAGAGAGTCAACTCATAAACTAGGAAATTCAGGATTTTCTCAATCTGATCAAAGTTGTGTCGATCAATCGAAAATCCTGTATTTGCATCAGATTAATTAAAGCATTCGATCAACACCTTATTTGCTCGAAGCCCGAAAGAGTTGATTCTCTACTACTTTCCCCAGCTACCGAGAAGAAAGAAATGAACCTTATGAACGCTTTGGATGGCATATAAACATATGGACCCTGGAAAGGTTTCGTGGTAGACATTTTCTCCCACTGTTTCCTTCTATGCAGCCCACTTGACCTATGGATCCACCTCATTTTTAGGCCCACCAACTAATCGATTTGGCCAAACTGGTGAGCCAGGTGAATTCATCACAAACATTATAAAGGTGGGCCCCACCTAGCTTTTGTGATGGCATGAAAAGACATTAAAAAATAATGGGTATTGAATGCCAACTGTTCAAACAATTGTGGGCTTATGATGTTTTTGAGAAATCCACCCCATCCATCCGTTTTGCCAACTCATGTTAAGACATGAGTGCAAAAATGAGGTAGATCCAAACTCAAGTGGCGCCCATTGTTGAAACACTCATAAGGCTCACCATGATGATTGTGAGACATCTACCTTGTCCATCAGTTTCACCAAATCATTTAAGGTGTGAGCCCAAAAACGAAGTTGATCCAAAACTCAAGTGGGCGACACAATTAAGAAACATGTATAGAATGCCCACAGTTGAATATCTCTCTCCTTGAAATACTCACAGGCCGCACATGATGTTTGACAATTCCACCCTGTATACCAATGTCTCCCTATCATTATAGGGTGTGGACCAGGAAGAAGGTAGATCTAAAGCTCAAGTGAGTAATAGGTATTTAACACCAATTATAAGAGCCACGGAAGTTTTAAACTGGACTTTTATTTTTATGTTTTTAGTTCCTCTAAGTCGGAATGACCTTAGGGCCCGTTTGGCCGGGCGGATTTGAAGGGATAGGAAGCGAATGTAAGGGATTGGAAGATAAAACCCAGGGATTGGGCGGACGTGCTAAACAGACTCGGTGAACCTCTCCCGGGTTATAGCAATCCCATGGATCTTAACCAATTCACTGGCATCACCATCATTACCTTAAAATCTATCCAATCCCTCTTAATCTGTTCAATTTTGCCTGGGACGTGTTTGGTTGGACTGATTGGAAGGGATTTGAAGGTAAAATCCTGGGATTGGCCCGGCGTGACAAACAGACTCAGTGCACTTGTCCCAGGATATAGCAATCCCATGGCTTTGCTGACAATCCATTAACACTGCAATCATTCCCTTAAAACATGTCCAATCCTTTGTAAAACCATTCAATACCATTCAATCCGCCCGGCCAAACGGGCCCTTACGAACATCACAGATGTCTTTGGAAAGGTTCATTTCGACTATACTCATTTCAATCTCCCACCTTTTCCTACATGCGTCCCGCTTGAGCTTTGGCTCCGGCTCATTTTCAGGCCACCACTTAAAATGATTTGGCCAAATCGACATATTAAAAGGTGATATTTTCATCAATACGGAAATATGCTAGCCTGTATCGACACTGACGGTGCGTGGACTATATATGGTGAAAAAAGTAGTGGATCTGACGGTAGGTGGACTATGATGAAAGAAGTAGTTGATCTGACAGTACATGGACTATGATGAAAAAATTAGTTAATCTTATGAAAGTAGTTTAAAAGTAAAATATTTTTAATCCATGGATCGAAATCACAACAAACCTATCAAAAATTCCCTTAAATAGAGAAAAGATGAGGAGTCTTTCTTAACCCTCATTTTTAAAAATTACAAGTAATGATGGACCAACCATTGATGGATTACTACGGGAAAGATACATTGAAAGTCAGAATCTAGCAGGCCAGCTGGTGGACGTACAATGCACTATAAACTCCAGAGCACAGCATAGTTGTAAGATTAGGTGCGGCCTTTACCGCGGAGTTCACCTTGTATGTATTCTATATACATACCGTGCATCTATTTCTTCGGGTCATTTTTAGTCAGGAGCTTAAAATAAAATAGATCCAGGTCTAAGGTTGACTATGCTACAGGAAACAATAATGATTGACCATTAAAAATTTCTTGGGGGCCACAAGTTTTGGATATGCTTCATTTTCCGGATTATGCCCTAAAATGATCTCAAAAAATAGATAGACTTACATGCATCAAGGTGCCCTACGGTGAGGGCCGCACTGTCTTGAGTGAGGCCGGGCGCACCTAATCCAATCCCTCATCCAAACATGTGAGGCCTAATCCAATCCCTCATCCAAACATGTGAGGCCTTGACTGTGGGCCCACCTTGGTGTATGTATTGTATATCCACACTGTCCATCCATTTTTACAGCTTATTCTAGGGCATGAGCCTAAAAAGGAAGCAGATCCAAATCTTACAAGAACCACACCATTGGAAACAGTGGTGGTTGAACATCCACCATTAAAAACATTCTTGGCCCTAACTTAATGCCCACTGTAATGTTTATTTTCCATCCAACCTGTTAATAAGGTCACACAGACCTGGATAATTTTATTTTATTTTTTTAATTGCTTGATACAAAACTATTGTGGCCTACAAGAAGTTTTTAATGATCAATCACCACTGTTTCATGTGGTGCAGTCCATGTACTTCTTTGTTTGTTTTTTTTAAAAAAAAGTCTAAAGCCTTAAAATGAGTTGGCAAAAAGGATGGACAGCGCCGATATATAATATATACATCAAGGTGGGCCCTACGGTCAGGGCACACTTAATCCGCTCCTAAGTCTGATGTGACCCAGACCGGAATAAAAAGTCCAAATTCAACAACAAACGTCCATCAAGCAGAGATCAAAATTGACTAATGAATCTGATATTGAGGATCTGGCCAATGTACAGTCTGTCCCACTATTTGGGCGGTTCTGATAAGTCCCCAGCAACATATATACTAGTGGCATAACATCTTGCAGCCCATTTAGCAATCGGTTTCTAATTTTAAACTCTAGGGGTAGACTCTGTGTGGGGGTGTGTGCGCGTGTGTAAAAAAAAAAAACCTCTAGTTGTCTGTCCACATTATTTCTATTGTTTTCATTTCAAGTTATACTCAACAAATAAAATTACTATTTGGTTAGCTTATTCCGTGGAGCAACGCAGACTTCATTGCAACTATGGCTATTCCGCTTTTTTTTTTTCTTTTTTTTTTTTTATTTTGTGAAATCAGATTATTCTGACCGATATCAGATGTACATTCAAACGCAGCCTACTAGGGCTGTATATGAGCCAAGCCAGCTTGGATCACTCTTAGCTCAGCTTGAATGATGACTCGAGATGAGCCAAGCTTCACATGACTCACATCTTTTTAAAAACAATCCGAGTTTGATCACAGTGGATCTTGGCTCTACTCGTCTCGAACTCGGCTAGGCTCAAAGCTTGAGCTCGACCAGATCTTAAACCCTATCCTAACCTGTCCGTCCTTTTCTTACCCATTTCCTTCCTTGACCTGCCGCGCGCTCGAGCTCTCCTCTCTCTGTCTCTCTCTCTTTCAACCAACAATATATATATATATATATATATATATATATATATATATATATATATAAAAAATTGAATATTTGATTTTGGAGTTGAGTGTAGTGCGGGTTGAGTCAATTGGGTCAAGTGGCTGGGTTGAGTCGGGTGTGGGTTAAGTGCTGGGTTAGGTCAGGTTGAGAGCATGCTCAACTCGACTCGACTTGAGGTAAGCTCGCCTTGACTCGATCCAATAGTTTTTCTCGAGCTTGATTTGAAAGGTTTGACAAACAAGTCAAACTCCAATGGTAAGCTTGAGGTGCTGATTTTAAGCTCGAGGAGAGCATGAACGAGTAAAGCCAATGTTGGCCCACCTCGACTCGACTGGGCTCCATGTACAGCCTTACAGCCTATCATTTGAGAACTGTAAATAAAGAAACAGATAGAAGAGAAGGAGAGCTCGAACCTCTGGAATGTGCGCAACATACTGTTCTGGGTTCAGCTGCCTGACGGACAACTGGCAATTCTATATAAAAAATGGGGAAAAAAAAGAAAGAAAAGAAGGAAAATTCAAGTAATTTAAATCGATGAAAGAAGGCAGCATATGAAAGAGAGAAGAATTCAGTTTTCTGAAAAACTACCGTGAGGAGGTCGAGGGTTCCGGTGCCGAGTCGACCTTTGCTGGGTAAGCCGAGACGGACCGTGCTCCTATCAGATTCGCTTCTCTCAATGTTTCCAGTTAAGAGAGTGAGAGGAGTTGCGGCAGAGCGGCAAGAGATTACAGCTGGTTTGGGGGAAATGCGAGAAGATGAGTAAGATATGGAGGAGGAGGGAGCGGAGAAATGGTAGTTTTGTGCGAGAGCTTGTGAATACGCCATGGTGCTGGGGGCAGTTTGGGACTCGTATGAAGGAGAGGGAGAGATGCAACTGCAGATCGCCGCTGTGCAGCAGTTCACATGTGTAATTCGAATGCTATGGCCATTCGCGCGAATCGCATACTTCTTTAAATTTCCCGTACTCTTTTCAAAACGTGGTCTTAGAGAAATTCAGGACTGTGGACCCCACCTTTTATCCAGCTTTTTTTAATGAAAGAAGGCAAACCTTGTTTTGCAACTTAGACCTCCACGTGCGGAGACCCAATTTCAGGACGAAAATACCCCTCCTTTCACGGAAACGCATTGGGTACTCCCCCTGCCACCAGCCAATGGTGGATGTTCGGTGGTCTTTGAGCCCCGCCATGATGTATGCTTTTCATCCATGCCGTCCATATTTTTTCCACATCATTTTATGGTGTGAGACAAAAAAGAGGTATATGCAAATCTCAAGTGTACGACATTATAGGAAATAGTGTTGAATGAGCATCGACCATTAAAAACTTTTAGGGGGCCCACTGTGATGTTTGTGAGAAATCCTCCCCGTCTAAGTTCATTCATAGGGTCACAAAGACCTGGATGAAGAGGAAAAACAAATTTCATAATGATCCAAAACTTCTGTAACCCCTAAAAGGGTTTCAATAGTAGACGCTCAATTCCCCACTGTCTTTTACAGTGTGGTCCACTTCATAGTTAGATCTATATTTTTCGTCTCAACCCTTAAAATGAGCTCACAAAATATATGGACGGTTTGGATATAACACAAATCTCATGATGGGACCCACAAAGGCAACACAACATATATTTTTAAAAAAAAAAAAAAAAACAACACATATTGCCCGGTACTGCTGCTGTGCAGTGTGCTACGGTTACCACTACGGTTATAATCCGTAGCCATAGGGTATCGAAAATTTCAGAATTTTTTAGGCAAACTCGCTGGATAGTTCTGGACTTTTTCGATATAATTGAAAGAGCTCTGATACCTATAGCTACGGATTATCACCGTAGCTATAACTGTGGTTTGCACCAATCTATATGATTTTTTTTTTAAATTTTTTTATTTATTATTTTTATTTTTATTTTACATGGAGAACTTTATTCTACCTACAATATTTTCTAATAAATATTTATATAAATATGTATATATAAGCATATAATTGTTTTTCTCTCTCTTTGTTTCATTTCTTTTTTTTATTCATTTAACAATAATATCTTCTAAACCAAAATTAGTTATTTGACGTACCCTATATGATTTTGGGGTAGGAGAAGCTACTTTAGCCAACCAACCTGGTTATTTTTCAAGATTTCATCAAGTCGATGGTCGATGGTTGAAAATCCATTTCATTCACTTCGCGGTCAATTTCATTCATTTCATTTACTTAGCGATCAATTCCATGCATTTCACGGTCAATCTCAGCGATTCCCTTTCACTTCACGGTCAATTCCATGCATTTCATGGTCAATTCCCTTCACTTCACGGTCAATTCCGTGCATTTCACAGTCAATTCCCTTCATTTCACGATCAAACAGAAATTGAGCGGGGCAAACTTGAAATTGAGTGAGGCAAACTGAAAATTGAGTGGGGCAAACATGAAATTGAGTGGGGCAAACTGAAAATTGAGTGGGGCAAACATGAAATTGAGTAGGGCAAATATGAAATTGAGCGGGGCAAAAATGAAATTGAGCGGGGTAAGCTGAAAATTAAGCGGGGCAAACTGAAAATTATTTTAGTGTATGAGCCAAAAGACCAGTCAATCCAAAACTCAATTGGAACACACCAAGAAATGCAACCGTGACAATGACCCCACTGTTAAAATCTTCATAGGGTTGACCATGATGTTTATTTGCCATCTTACCAGTTCATAAGGTCACACAGCCCTGAAGAAGGGAAAATACAAATATCAATTTGATAAAGAACTTCCAACTCTCAGGAAGTTTTTAATGTTGGACATTTAATCCTCGTTGTGTGATCTACTTAAACCTTGGATCTGCCTCAATTTTAGGTTCATGCTCTAAAATGATCGGACAAAATGGATGCTCAGTGTAGATAAAACCCATACATCATGGTGGGCCTTACAAAGCCCTCTCTAAGTTGAAGAGTCTATTAATTTCCATTCTTGCAGTGGGGGAAGAGAACATTAAACAAGAGAGAAGCATTTAATAGAGAGAGAAGAGACGAAAATGATTCTTTCCAAAGAAAATGGGATGATTAAAAAATTGTACACATGTGATGTATTTCGATGAAGTGCCACGTATGTAAAAAAAATCTGATATGTTAATTAGGTAAGGTCTATTGTAAGCAAGTGAATACAATTATTTTATTTTATTTTTGCGATAAAAAATATGATATTTTTCTAAAAACATTTAGGCCATTAGAAATCCATTCCAATGGTCCATATTTAACTTACATGTATGGCTGTAGATACGAGAATCATTTACTAATTTTTAGTAGATAAAATTTAATCAATGGACTCAATTTGATGAACAGATTGGATCTTTAACACACAATTTTCATCACACTTATATAAGACTTGAGGTCACACATCCTCACGTGATACATTCCATCCATTTCATGTTTGCCCTGCTCAATTTCATGTTCGCCCCGCTCAATTTCTAGTTTGCCCCGCTCAATTTTCAGTTTGCCCCGCTCAATTTCATGCTTGCCCCGCTCATTTTATAATTTGCCCCGCTCAATTTCATGGTTGCCCTACTGAATTTCTAATTTACCCTGCTGAATTTCATGCTTGCCCCGCTAATTTTCTAGTTAGCCCTGCTCAATTTCCTAGTTTGCCCCGCTCAATTTCTAGTTTGCCCCGCTCAATTTTTAGTTTGCCCCGCTCAATTTCATGCTTGCCCCGCTCATTTTATAGTTTGCCCTGCTCAATTTCATGTTTGCCCCGCTCAATTTCATGCTTGCCCCGCTGAATTCCTAGTTTGCCCCGCTGAATTTCATGCTTGCCCCGCTAATTTCCTAGTTTGCCCCGCTCAATTTCATGTTTGCCCCGCTCAATTTCATGCTTGCCCCGCTCATTTCATAGTTTGCCCCACTCAATTTCATAGTTTGCCTCGCTCAATTTCATGCTTGCCCCGCTCTTAAGAGCAAAAATGCAGTTAATTCAGGATGAGCATTGGGTTTGAATGATGTTTATGCCTTCTTAAGATATTTCTCTCTCTTTGTGATGTCTAGGAGTTCAGTTCGGGGGATCCTATGACGCTAGGTGGTAGCCCAGATGACATGTTCTTCAAGGACTTGAATCCTTGCTTGACTCCTTGTTATTCCAAGATGAAATCCAAGGTAAAGAAATACTTCCTTTACTTGTGAAACTAACAACAATAACTAGTACACTGCAATAAGAACTAGATCGATTTGGAAAGAAAATAGCATATTTATAATTTCCAACAACATTCTCCAAATCCTCGATGTAAGTCGCAATGACAACATGGATATCTCCCGAGATTTGCTCATTCTCTCTGTATTTTAGTGAGAAATAATGCATGGAACAAATATGTTTTAAAAGAACAAATTGCCCAAGGAATACTTTTTAGGTTATTCACCTGGAACAAGTGGATGACAACATGTTAAAGCAATATGGAAAAACTACATCGGATTTATACAGAACATGTAAATTTTTAAGAAAGACTTGTGCATATTTAGAATTTCCAATAACAATTTCCAAATTCTACATTTCATTAGCGTTGACAAGTGAGCTTTCAAATACGGTTAATCAAGAGGAATTCCACAGAGAATCATTTGGATCAACTCTTCACATCACCTTTGCAGATAACAAATAACCGTTACATACAAGCAGTAAAAGCAAACATGGGAGATCGTCAATGTATATAAAATAATCCTCTACGGTCGATGCCACAACCAATTCACTACACAAATAACAAAGATATGGTCACAGATTTAGCGGGTTGAACCAATAGGGTTGGTTCATAAAGGAGTATCCCTAATTTTTCTGATTTTGCCATCCGTAAGGATTTGAATCATAAAAGGTTGGATGTTTGGTGCTGCTGTGGTTGACGCAATCAACGGCACCACATGAAACGGGCCATTTATACATCTTCGCAGTGACAACATGGATATCTCCAAAGTGTAGTCCAGGAGCCTTGTATACTAATATATTTCCCGAGATTTGCCCATTGTCTTTGTATTTTAGTGAGAAATAAAGCATGGAAATGTTGAGTAGGTAACAAATGCAAACATATCACATTACTCTAAAACAATCAGAGGAATCACATAAACAGAGTAATATAGCAACAAAATTACATACAGAATAACACAAACTTCATTAGCTTTTGGCATTCCAGTCGGTTCTACAGTTCCCAGCAAATAGTAGCACTCACTAGCATGAAGCCTTTCTCCCTTAAGACTTTTCAATTCTTCTCTCATTAGCACTGACAAATGCGCTTTCAATTAGGGTTCATCGAAAAAAATTCCACAGAGAATCATTCTCAACACAAGAAAATCATCCATGTCTCCGTTATCTGAAAACCAATACAATGACACGTTATCAGTGAATCGTAAATCAATAGAACCTTACCATATGACCCAACTCAATTAAATAATGAAGGACCAACAGCTCAGTTTCTGTTATAGATGAGCATGATAAAGTCTTATTTAGGTACGTTTTCCTTGGCTGGTTGCTAAAAAAATACAAGCAGTAAAAGCAAACAAGGTACTGTACTATTATTCACACAGCAAATTCAAAAACACGTAACCCCAAGTTCTCACACAAATGCAAATTTTCAAATACTCCCAACAAGGATGGAATTTGATCATTTCTTCACATGTACACTCCCGAAAAGGACATTATATGGACTAGATTAGAAGGATCAGTCATCCTAAATTAGGATGCATTTTTTGTCTCAAATATTCACTTGTAGCATACCATATCTCAACGGATTGCCGTAACTTTTTGTTACTGTGTGTACATTCCCATAGTGATGGTGCTTTTCTAAAATCAAACTTCGTTGTTCAACATCTATTTCATAACCATTTTCGCTAGGGACCACATGTTCTTCACCTACCTTTGCTTCACATTTTGTCACTCGAAGCACGAAGGAGAAGAAGTCTACAAGCAGAAGTAGAGAGCAGCCACAACTCTACTTTCATTTGACAATGATGGTAAGGAAAGAGGGGAGGGGGGATTATGTGTCTCTTCAATCTATCCCCTTGCTACAGGGCTCCTACTTGCCTCGATCCTTAGTTAATGGGATCAGGGCAATTTAAGTGAGTACACGACGATCATGTAAAACTCCAGAGGCATATCTGCATTTCTTCCACCTCGCCCGAATTCTATGGGCAACATCCCTCTCTATCTTTCCACTCTCATGAATTGTCAATCCAAGTAAGCAATCTTTACTAATTCCTAGTTCTCACTCTTATTATTACTAAAATTGCACTCCATATACTCTATTTTACTCTAACTAATTTTAAATTCTTCAGATTCTAAAGCATCTGTTTATATGTCTAGCTTTGTGTTTACACTCTCCCTTGTCATGTCAATCAACATGAAATTGAGTGGGGCAAATTATAAATTCAGTGGGGCAAACCAAAAATTTAGCGGGGTAAACATGTACATTAAACAAATACCTTTTTTCTCTTCTTTTTTTTTTTTGGTTTTTATGTTACTTAAAATGTGTTTGATAAAACACATGTAAAACCATTGTATTTGTTTGTAAAACAATGGGTTTTTGAAGTTGCAGTTCAGGTGTTTGTAAAAATGCCTCATGGTAAGGGCTGCATCACTCTGGGTGAGGTTGGGGTGCACCTAACATACTCTTGAAAATTGGGTGGCTTTTCACTTATAGGACAAGACGTAGCAAATCGTTTGCATTCTCTCTGCTTGTGCAATCGTTTGCATTCAGCGGGGCAAACTGCCATTAGTAACAAGGAATGGATGTTTAATTGACCTATAAGTGAGGGAATAGAAACTTTACAGACATCATTTTCCGATAGTCGATGGAAGAACCAATTTTATGAACTAAACATCCCTCTTACGTTGAAAAATTATCAAGTGTGAGATAAACAAATTGTTTCCTTTTAGTGTTCAAATTGAAGGGAAAAAGTGAAATAGCATGGAGCTATAAGAAATCAAAGCAATAATAAAGAAACCTGAATTAACAAAGAGGAGAGGGAGACCCTCAGGGCCACCTGTAAGGTCTCGACCTCGGCACAGGTTGTCGCAGCCACTTCCAGCTCCGTAGCTTGGGCCTGGATCTACTTCATTTTTTGAAGCATGCCTTAAAATGAGCCATCAATTTCATTTTAGCGGGGCAAACATGAGCCATCAATTTGAAGCATGCCCCGCTCAATTTCATTTTTCCCCCGCTCAATTTCTAGTTTGCCCCGCTCAATTTCATGTTTGCTCTGCTCAATTTTTAGTTTGCCCTGTTCAATTTCATATTTGCTCTGCTCAATTTCATGTTTGCCCCGCTCATTTTGTAGTTTGCCCCGCTCAATTTTATATTTGCCCCTCTCAATTTCATGTTTGCCACGCTCAATTTTATGTTTACCCCGCTCAATTTCTAGTTTGACCCACTGAATTTCTAGTTTGCCCTACCCAATTTCTGTTTGACCATGAAATGAAGGGAATTGACTGTGAAATGCACGAAACTGACTGTGAAGTGAAGGGAATTAACCGTGAAATGCATGGAATTGACCATGAAGTGAAGGGGAATCGCCGGTATTGATCGTGATCGAAATGCATGGAATTGATCGTGAAGTAAATGAAATAAATGAAATTGATCGCGAAGTGAATGAAATGGATTTTCGACCATTGACCTAATGAAATCTTGAAAAATAACCAGGTTGGTTGGCTAAAGTAGCTTCTCCTACCCCAAAATCATATAGGGTACGTCAAGTAACTAATTTTGGTTTAGAAGATATTCTTGTTAAATGAATAAAGAAAGAAATGAAAAAAAGAGAGAAATTTTTTTTATATGCTTATATATACATATTTATATAAATATATATTAGAGAAAATTGTAGGTAGAATAAAGTTCTCCATGTAAAAAAAATAATAAAAAAAATAAGATAAAAAATTTAAAAAAAAATGTATTGAGTATTATGGCTACGGTTATAATCCGTAGCTATAGGTACAAATCACCCTCTCTGCATTATTGAAAACATCCGGAACTGTCCAGCAAGTTAGTTTAAAAAGGCTTGTAATTTTCAATACACTATAGCTACAGATTATAACCGTAGCAGATTGCCGCCGGAGAGCTCACCACAACCGTCTTTTTTTTTTTTTTTTTTTTTTGCTGTTTTGCTTTTGTGGATCCCATCATGAGGTCTATATTATATCCAAACCGTCCATATATTTGGCGAGATCATATTAAGGCTTAAGAAGAAAAAAAGATAGATCTAACTATCAAGTGGACCACACTGTAAAAGGCAGTGGGGAATTGAACGTCTACCATTGAAACCCTTTTAGGGGTTAGCAGAAGTTTTGGATCATTACGAAATTTGTTTTTCCTCTTCATCCAGGTCTTTGTGACCTTATGAATGAACTTAGACGGGGAGGATTTCTCACAAAAATCACAGTGGGCCCCCTAAAAGTTTTTAATGGTCAACGCTCATTCAACACTGTTTCTGTAATGTGGTACATTTGAGATGTGGATATACCTCTTTTTAGTCTCATACCATAAAATGATATGGAAAAATACGTCGGCATGGATGAAAAGCATACATCATGGTGGGGCCCACGGACCACCGACCATCCGTCATTGGCCGGTGCCAGGCGGAGTACCCAGTCCGTTTCCGTGAAAGGAGGGGTATTTTCGTCCTGAAATTCGGTCTCCGCACGTGGAGGTCTAACTTGCAAAACAAGATTCGTCTTCTATCATGAAATAGGATTGTGTACTGAGTTACTCAGTACGCTCTTATCGTACTGAGTAAAATCAGTTGGGCCCACCGCGAATGCATGTGGTTTATCCACGCCGTCCATTCACTTTTCCAGATCATTTTATGGGTTCAACCCAAAATTGATGCATATAAAAATCTCAAGTGGGCCATACCACTGGAAAAAGTGGAAGTATTGATTTCAACCGTTGAAAATTTTCTAAGGCCCTCAGTGATGTTTATTTGTCATCCAACCTGTTCATAAGATAAGAAGGACATGGATGAAGGGAAAACACAAATATCAGCCTGATCTAAAACCTCTGTTGTCCCCAAGAATTTTTCAATGGTAGATGTTTAATTCATACAGTTTCCTGTGGTGTGGTCCATTCGACGATTGGATATACTCCATTTTTGGGAAAAAGCCCTAAAATTATGTGTTAAAGGAGATGGAAGGAGTGGATAAAATGCATGAATGACACAGGGGCCCACGGAGTTTACTCAGTACGCATACCGTACTGAGTTACTCAGTACGCAATCCGCTTCCGGAGCTGGAAACAGCTGGAGAAAAGGTGGGGACCACAGTCCTAAATTTCTCGTGGTCTTACATCAAACTGCATCCTGCGAATGGTGGCTAATCAGGAAGCGGATTGGCTGGTGTACCGCACATCAGCGATATGGCTGGTGTGGGTACCTGTCGTTCGAGGACGAGCGTTGCAGCTCCTCGACCTCCGAGTTGTACGAACGTTCAAAGTAAATCAAGGTTAAATGGGCACCAAAATGATGTATTTATCATATCCACGCCGTTCATTTATTTTGTGAGATCATTTTATATCATGTTACCAAAAATGATTCATATCCAAAGCTTAAGTGGACTACACCAGAAATAGCAGTGGGACAATCATTCTCACTGTTAAAACATTCATAGAGCCCACTATAGCTTTTATTTTCTATCCAATCTTTTCGTAAGGGCAAAACAAATATCATATCGATTCAAAATTTCTGTAACCCTAAGGGGGTTTCAACGGTAGACCTTGAATCCTGCACAAGTTTTTGAAGTGTGGACAATTTTATATTTGGATATATCTTATTTTTAGGTAAAGCATTTAGACAAGCCAGTTAAACGAAAGGACGGTTGGAATATAACATGTACCTCATGAATGGACCCACATAACTTGGTGACGTCAGCACATCAGCCATGTTGCTGGTGTGCGGTACACCAGCTAATCCGCTTCTGGCTTATCACAGCCTCCGAAGGACGCGCGGAGCGGATCAAGTGAGACCTTGGACTCACCCAAGATAGTGCGGCACTCACCGTAGGCCACCTTGATGTATGAATTCTGTATCCATGCCGTCCATATGTTTTTCCGGTTCATTTTAACACATTATCCCAAGAATAATGTAGAGATAATTATCAGGTGGACCATATCATAAGAAATAGTGATGATTGAAGCTCTATCGTTGAAAACTTTTTTTAGGGTGCTACCTAATGTTTACACAGCGTTTATTTTCCATCCAATCTGTTTATAAGGTCATATAAGCATGTATGAAAAAAGAAAAAACAAATATCAGCTTAATCCAAAACTTTTACACACTAATGACGTTTAATTACCACTGTTCTCTATGATTTGGTCCACCTGATCATTTGAATTGTGTTTATATATATATATATAATGACTTAAAATAATCTGCCTAGATAAAAAAAATAAATAAATACATCAAAGTGGGCCCACAGTAAACGTCGCACCCTCTTGGGTGAGTCCGGGTCTCACCTAATCCGCATCCGTCCTCCGAATATGAACAAGACATGTAGCTAAGCTATGTTCGCGCACTGCGTTGTACGTGTTTCATCCACGCCATTCATCCGTTCTGCCAGCTCATTTTATAGCCCAAGTCCAGATATAAAGGTCAAGTGGACCACACCACGGTAAACAATGGGTATTGAATGCCCATCATTAAAAAATTCTTAACACTACAAAGGTGTTGGATCAAGCCTTGGTACCAGTGTTTTCTCTTCATTGCTACTGTTACCTGTGGTGTGGTCCACTTGAGCGTTGGATATCTGCCTTATTTTTAAAATCATGCCCTAAGTGGTCCGGTGAAATAGGCGGACCGCACCGCCTGGATAAAACACCAAAACATCACAGTGGGCCCAGATCTAGCGGTATTCCTTGTGGGAGGTGCTTCGGCAATCCGCCTCTGGCCCCCATTTTTTTTAAAAAAAAATCATGCCCGACAATGAGAATTTAAAACGGATGGACGGCGTGGATGTTAGACACGCACATAAAGGTGGGCCCCACAATCAGGGATCATCCACCCAAGTTGTGTAGTCCACCTCAGCCTCTACAGCAACTGAAAGGACGTGGACTGGGTACTGCCCCGCCTGGACGGAGCTCCCTTCGTAAATGTAAAAATCCACTCCGTCCATCGGGATTTATTTTCCATGGTGAGGCTTGAGAAAAAAAAAAAAACCAGCTAGATCAACGGCTCAAAGACAGATAGAAAAATTACCTGATAAAAAGCTCATGCCGGCCATGCCCCATGGGTTTGAATGTGGCAGCAATTTTTACATTGTTACCGTTGGTGGCCAAACGAGTCCGTTAATCGGACATTTCTTTTGTGCTTAGGGTTCAGATAATGGTTCACACAAAATGAATGGAGTGGATTTTACATATATAACATGGTGGACCGCGGCAAGAAGGAAACCTCCAGGCCCAGGCCCGGTCCGTTGATAGCCCTATTTTCTGACCATGAAAGGAGGAGAAAACCTCCAATTGTGTACTCTGATTTTCAGTTCGTACAAATGGGGCTACGATTAAGTGACGGGTCAAATTTCAGCCATGAAAGCTAAATTTCAGCCAAAAATAAGACTTAGATGGGCCCTAAAATAGGTTATGGTGTAAAATCATGCCTGAAAATATAAATTCACATGTTATGTTGCACATGAGCATTTGAATGTACTGATTTCCGGGGAGTTCTTTAGTCCTGGTGTGGGGCGTCAGATGAGTGGATTGGATGGAAAATACACAAATGATATACCCATTGATGATCTGAACGAGTTTAATGGTGGTATCTTTCATCTCAACTATTCTCCGTGTTGTATTTACTTAGTGTTGAATCTACCTGATTTTTGGGTCTCCATCCAAACACAGTGTGGCGCACTTGATAGACGGTATAGATCTTACCTGCATGAACTCATCACAGATTCCCCACGCTATAGTAAATATGAGGGCCACAAGTGAGGTAGGCCGTGAATTCATTTTTCCAGATCATGCCAAGGTATGACCCCAAAATGAATCTCAAGTGGACCACACACAGTAAAAAGGAAGGGATAATGACATCCACCGTTGAAACCCTCCTACGGCCCACAGTAATGGGCCGTATGAAAGTCATGCAACTCGTGGATACAATACGGTGGATTACACGTGGCATGATACCCTGGTATCGTCCCATCCCAATCACATCTGTCCAACGGATTGGCTACTCCCCCTGACACCAGCCAACGGCTGATGGTCGGTGCTATGTGGGCCCCACAATTATGTGTGTTTCATCCATGCCGTACATATATTTTTACAGATCATTTTACGGCATGAGTCCAAAAATGAGGTATATCCAAATCTCAAGTGGCCCACGTTACAGGAAACAGTGTTGAATGAGGGTCGACCATTAAAAAGATTTGGGGGCCATAAAAGTTTTGGATCAAGATGATATTTGCTTTTTCTCTACATCTTAGGCCTGCATGACCTACTCAACAGATTGGATGTCAAATAAACAATATAGTGGGCCTTAGGAGGATTTTAATGGTGAATATCCAATCACTATTGTTTTCATGCGGTGTGGCCACCTGATATTTATATCCCTCTAATTTGGATCAAGCCATATAATGATATGTGAAAAGGGATGAACGGAATAGATGAAACACATACATCATGGTGGGGTCCACAGAGCACCGACAGAGAGTACCCAATCCGTTTCCACGCAATCCACCATACCACGCATTACGCGGATCTGTGGGGCCCACCGTGATGTAAGTGTTTTATCCACGCCGTTCATCATTTTTCTCAGATCATTTTAAGTTACGGTGCATAAAACTAGACAGGTCCAAGCTTACGTGGACCACAAAATGGGAATTGAACGTCCACCATTAAAAACTTCATGGGAGCTGGTTTCAACGGTGGCTGTCATTATCACTGCAGCTTCCTTTGCTGTGGTTCATTGGAGCTGTAGACCTGCTCATTCTTTTAATGGTAACTTAAAGTGATCTGAGAAAAGCGATGAACGGAGTGGATAAAACACTTACCTCACGGTGGGCCCCACAGAGTAATCCGTCCGGGCGGTGGTAGGACGGAATCCGCGTCCTCATTACTAATGGTTCAGAAACAATACCACGTGTTAGCTCTGAAAAGGTCGCTAATTTGGGGAGAATCTTCAACTGTACATATTCCATATTTGAGGAGCGGTCTGAATTGTCCAAAATCGCATCTATAAATAGAAATAGGTAATAAAAGCCTTGTTATTCTAACACGGTTACCAATGTGGAAAGAATCTTCAACTGGAATCATTCCATATTTGGGGAGCGGTCTAGTGGTCCAAAATCACTCACGTGGATGGACCCCATCACCTAAAAATTGAACAGAAAATTAATTTTAATCATCTGATTTTGTTCTTAGAGTTTGGACCATTGATTTAATTGCCATTAATAGGTGAGGCGGGTTGCATACTGAGAGAAATAGTAGAGGAGTTTGCCCATGTTTTAAAAATCATACTAAATTGCTCCAACCGCAATGAGGCCCACCGTACGCATGTTCTGGATGGCATACACACACACACAAGCACGTGTTAGTCCTCTCACATGGGGATTTATTTCATACTCAGGCAAAGTATTACATTTGATACATCGGCATCAGGAAATTGAATATGTACAATATATTAACTTAATCTAAAACAATTGTGGGGCCCACCTTTTCTTAGGAAGGTAATTTTATTTTTTGAGGGAGGCTTTTTTTTAGGGAATGCGGCTTTTTTTTTTTTGGTGGACCCAACTTTACTAAGTCACAGCTTAAAAAATAGATTAGTATTACAATCATAACCTCTAATTTATTTGAATTTTCTTTATTTAAATTCGTTAAAAAAAATTGTATATTTTATTTTTCATAAAAAGAATTAAGAAAGTTATTTATTGTTAGTCAATTATATACTTTCTCAAAATAACATAAAAACAGACCCTTAGGGCCTGTTTGGCGGGATGGATCCCATGGGATTAGGAGGAATGGGATGGATTTTAAGGTAATGATGGTGGGTGTCATTGGATTGGTTTAAGATCCATGGGATTGCTCTATCCCGGGACAAGTTCACCGAGTCTATTTGGCATGCCCGGCATATCCCGAAATTTTTCCTTCCAATCCTTTCCAATCCATCCAACCAAACACGCCCCAGGCACGATTGAACATGATTAAGAGGGATGGGATCAATTTTAAGGTAAGGATGGTGATGTCAGTGGATTGATTTAAGATCCATGGGTTTGATATATCCTGGAATAAGTTCATCGGCCTGTTTGGCTTGTTTGGCATATCCCAGGATTTTACCATCCCATCCCTCCTAATTCCTCTTAATCCGCCCAGCCAAATAGGCCCTTAATGTGAATTATTATTATTATTATTATTATTATTTAACATGATATGACAATCTGATCTATGTTTATTTTAAACATTTGTCCTCCATTTTAGAAAGAATTACGCACGCTGAGTAGTGATCCTTAGTACAAGGGCTTGGGCCGACTTCCAATTATCAAGTGGGCCATTATTATACGATAAGAATGGACGGTTTAAAGGCTCCCGTACGCGGGACATTCTCACCTCTTGTTTACGGGGATTATTGGATCAGGTCGTATGTCCACTGTCTAAACGTATATATGATGGGACTCTCCAAAGATGAAGGGTACCAAGAAAAGAAAGAGAATTGTTTATTGCTAATAATGTTTAACAACCCTATCAAAGTATATCCAGGTTTTAAATTTCATTTCAGGCCAACCAAAATCCTCTTCAACACACGTTGTGATGAGTACCAAATCCAACTGTTTTTATTTCACACGTGGATATAATAATTCGTTTTAAACATTTGCTATCCATGCAAGAAAGAGCTAAATATACGTTTAGGGGTGACGATGGATGGATCGGGTGGCTTGACCCTGTAGTACAAGGGCTTGGCCCCTAAACTTGGCCTAGTGCTTAGGACAGGTTAGGCTAGGGCTAATGATAAATGGCTCAGCCAACCCTTGGTGCAGTCCAATTATCAAGTGGGCCACTGTTATACAATAAGAATGGATGGTTTAAAGGCTCTTGTGGGATATTCCCAACTCATGCCTCTGGTAATAGTTGGATTAGGGTAGTGTTTCTATGATCAAAACTATTTATATGATAGAACTCTAAAATTGGAATGTACCACCAAAGATGAAAAAGAACTTTTTATTACTAATAATGTTTTTGGCAACCCTATTAAAGTATATCATAGTTTTAAAATTCATTTATGGCAAACCAGAATCCTCTGCAACATGTTGTGATGAGTATGCAATCCGAGCTCTATGAGGTAATCAGTGTTTCCAACATCAGGTGCTGACGCCTGATGCTCCTCCCTCAGTACAAGGGCTTGGCCCCTAAACTTGGCCCAAGGTTTGGCTCAGTGCTTAAGACTGACTAGGCCAAGGCTAATGATGAATGGCCCTAGCTGGCCCTTGGCACAATCCAATTATCAAGTGGGCCATCAATACATAATAACAATGGATGGTTTAAAGGCTCTTGTGGGCTATCCCCATCTCGTGCCTGTGGCAATTATTGGATTGGGGTTGTGTGTTTATGATATAAACTATTTATAAGATGGGACTCGATAAAGATAGAGAATGTTGTATTTAATGTATTTAATCAAGTTTTATGTTTCCTTTTCTGTTTAGGATTCTTCCTAGTTTCCTTTTTGGTTTAGGATGAAATTCTTGCTAGTTTCTTTTTCCGTTTAGAATTCTTCCCAAGACTATATATATGGGTGTAAACATGATTAGAAAATATTCATAGGGGTTTTCAAGTTCATCCAAGGGGCTCAAAGGGTGTAGCAAGGATGAGATTCGAGGCTGTTTGAATCGGAAAAGCTCTTTTTCTTTGTAATTTTCTTTTATAGTGTGTTCATTTGTCACTTTGTGTCATGGTTTTTTGCCACAAGGGTTTTTCAACTTTAAAATATCCGTGTACTTCTCCCTTTTACTTGGTTTCATTGAGTTGCCATCTTAGATCCGCCTCTATGTGCTTTTGCGGTCTCCCAACAGAGAATACCTAAAAATGAAAAATAAAAAATAAAATAAAATAAAATAAAATAAAAATAAATTTGATTGTTAATACTGTTTTGGCCATCCCTATCAAATTATATCAAGCTCTTCATATTCATTTCTGGCCGAGATACAAAACCTGAGGTATTTTCATTTTATACGTTAATATAATAATCAGATCATTTATGCAAGAAAGAGCTAAATAGACATTTAGGAGTGAAGATGGGTGGGGTGGCTTGGCCTAGCTAGTAGTAAGGGCTTGGGCCTCTAAACTTGTTCAAGGGTTTGGCTCGGTCCCTAGGATGGACTTGGCCAGGGCCAATGATGAATGGCCCTAGCTGTCCTTGTGTTGAGGGTTAAATATTACATATTAGACCCCAGTTATTGCTTGAATTTATGAACATGATACCGTTTAATGGCCCGCTTTAATCATGTTTGTGATGCAGAGTGTATTTATGAGCATGGACTGAAAAGGAAGCTTAAAACATGGATTTAACGCTCTGATGGCACTAAAGGCAAGGGACGGACTCTAAGGGACCAAGATCGATGGAATTACACGCCAGGGATCCGCGAAAATCGAGAAACTGAAGCTCAAGCGGCCTGAAAGTCAGCTAGAATGCAAGATCACTGGGTTTCCATCATCTGTTCGGCTCGAAACTTTATACATGACTCGAGGATCAAAAACTAACCGTACACGTCAAATTTCAGCCATTGGATCCCTCTGGAAGTGGCCCAACGGACAAATCAGCCCATAAATCAGTGATTTGGGGCCCGCCTGGTATCTGAAAATGTTTAAATGTTGTTCTCAACGCTTTAAATGGAGTGACACATCAAATGGACGGAGCAGATGTCTCACGAACATCACAGTGGACCCTACATGTACAGTGCGTGTACATAGTGTACACGCACCGGCCGTGCACTAGACGGTCAGCCCGGTCAAAAACGGGCTGACCCGTCTTCTTCTTACGCAGGGACAGCGAACGGACGCTATCCGTCCGTTTTTGGCTAGTGGGTCCCACCTATATCATATTTTGATGATCTGGACCGTTTAACGTGCCCAGAAGGGGGGCGTGACCATCACTAGCTTTCCTTTTTGGCCCATGCACATGTACACATGTGAATCTTCAGAAAACGCAGATTGGATGGCAAAGAAGAAAACTATGTGGGCCACACCGAAATCAATTCAATACTGCCATTCCCAGATGGGTTTTTGTCGTGAATGTAATAAACGGAGTGGATTTCTCTTTTGATAAAGATCAGGGTTCCACCAAACATCATAGCATCGGCGTATGGCCTGTTTCCAGCGTCCGTGTAACAGACGGACTCTGTCCATCTTGCGGAAGTTAGTGGGCCCCATACATCACCTGTACGACTGATCCAAGCCGTCCATCTTGTAGAGAGCCTCGAACACTTCAAAACCATGTTGATACTTTTCACCCATGCGTACATACGTGTGCGATACAGAGGCCACAAGCAGACTGCCCTGCAATGTTCAAAAGTAGTTTTATTGTGATTTCTCCTCTGGGCCGCATCAACGGACGTTCAAAACCATCCACTTCTGACTAAAATTTCATCCTGAATCTAATAGACGGGGTGGATTACTCTGAAAACACCTCTGTGGGGCCCACCGATCACGACAGAGCTGGACGTGCGAAAGGTTACGCACGTCCGCGAAATTCGGGTTTCCAGGCGGTTCTAGCCCACCATCTTTGATCATATGTAAGATCTGAACCGTCCATTGTGTAGGCCAACAAAAATACTTCCAAGAGACGTTGATTTTACAGAAATAATGCATGAAACGCGAGAGTTATGAAGCCCCGAACTTGACTGCGAAAAAGCTTTCGCTGCGCGTGCGATAGCTTTCCAAATCCGATTTCTACCACTCCAGCAGCTATAAAAAGAGTTTCAAAACATGGAGAAGGGAATCCAAGCTTGGCTTGGGCTGGACATGGAGCACAGAGACAGAAAGGGAGTTGTTTTTTTATTTATTTATTTTTCTTTTTGTTTATGTTATTTTTGGAATTAGCCTAATCATGTGGTTAGGCTAAACCTCTTAGCTAGGGCTAAGAGGTGAAACTTGTAGCGTGGTTAGGATGTTTGCTTTGCTTTGATTCTTATTTATTGAATTCTCCTGGATTCTAGCTTGATTATTAAGAAATACTTTTAGTTTTTAATGGTTTATTGTGACTCAAATTACAGTAGATCTGCAATAGCTTTGAGTATGTTCTTTTCATTGTGAGATTGTGAATTTAGGAGGCCCTGTTGTCCACCATTGTCTCCTGGGTATAGTTGGGTGATGGAACCCTTCTTAACTTTTACAATTCTCTTAGTATTGGCTGTGAGATTGGTAAATCGTTGTTGTTTGTCATTGTCTCCTGGGCATGGTTAGGTGACGGGATCACTTCCAAATCTTCACCAATCTTATCTATTGATGATTAGATTCACGAGAAGTTCAGAGATCTGACAAATCTCTTCTTACCAGTTGTGTTCTTGAATTAATGCAAGGTAGCTTCCCTTATCTCTACAAGTGGACCCTCTGAATCCCTAGTTTCATATCTCTGATTTCTCTTAAGTTTTAGATTAATCTCTCACCATTATTCATCACTTTATATTGGATTTAGATTTCATTTTAGGCTAGTTCTATTTCTACCTAGTTTCAGGTAACGTACAAGTATCAGTCCCTTGGGATTCGACCTCGGTCTCACCGAGTTTATTACTACATCACAACCCTATACTTGGGGAGTGAACACCTTGCCACTGTCCAATTATCAAGTGGGCCACCATTATACAATAAGAATGGATGGTTTAAAGGTTCTTGTGGGCCATTCTCATTTGGTGTGTATGGTAATTATTGGATCGGGGTCGTGTGTATATGATCTAGCCCGTTCATATCATGGGACTCACCAAAGATGGAGGTAAAAAAAGAGATTCTTTAATTGCTAATAGTATTTTTGGCAAGGCTATCAAAGTATATCAAGGTTATAAAATTCACTTCAGGCCAACTGGAATCCTCTACAACATGTTGTGATGAGTGCCAAATCCAAGTCCCATGGGGCCTCAAACTTAGGCAGGCCACAGTACGAGAAACAATGTAAAATCATGCCTAAAAATTTGAAGTTAATATGTTGTAGGTCCCTTAAGTTTTTTATTGGTTGATTTTGTTAGCCTCTACCCTTGGTGGTGTTGGAAAGAATATAGACACCATTGTGGTCCCCACACAAACCCATCGTCAGCGACCAATCTCCACGAGTGGATTGCGTCCTGCCCCAGCTGGATGGACTCATTCCAGGCAGGGGTTCTGTGGTGCCACCATGGTTTATGAATTTTATCCATGTGGTCCATCCATTTGTCAGATCATTTTAGGGTTTGATTGCAAAAAGGAAGCAGATCCATGGTTCAAGTAAACGGCACAGTGGGAATTGAACACTCAACATTAAAAACTTCTCGGGAGGTGTGGAGCTTTTGATCAAGTTGATATTTGTGTTTTCCCTTTATTTAAGTCCATTCGGCATTATGTACAGGTTGGATAGCAAATAAACATGGGCAGGTTTGAACATTGGGCGTTATTACCTGCTTCTCTGGTGTGGTCCACTTGAGCTTTGGATTTGCCTCATTTTTGGGCTCAAACCATAAAATGATATGAAAAAATGGATGGACAGCATGGATAAAATGCATGCAATACGGTGGACCCCGTAGAGCCCATGCCGGCACAAGTCCATAAGGGGGAAGGGGAGCGGATTAGGTTAGACCCGGGATCCACCTAGGTTTGTGGGACCTTGACTGTGGGGCTCACAGTGATGCATGTGCCTTAAATCCACACCATCCAATCATGTTGAAAGATCATGCCATTTTCAAAGCTCATTTTAAGGCATGGTCCCAAAAATGAAGCACGCCCAAATCTTAAATAGACCACATAATATGAAAGAGTCGAATCCCCACCATTAAAAACTTCATGGAGTCCATTGGAATATTTATTAGCGATCCAATCTATGGATAAATTCACAAAGACCTATATGAAGAGACCACGCAAATATCATCATGATCCAAAGTTTTTTTGGCCCACAAGAAGTTTTTAATGGCCAATCACTGTTGTTTCATGTACTACGATGCATATAAGATTTGAATATGCTGGGACATATAAATATTAGATTGATCCAAAACTTGTAGCCCACAAATTTTTTTTTAAAGTCAATCACCACTGTTTCATAATGTGTGATTCACCTTGGATTTGGATCTTCTGCCCTTTTAGAATATGCCCTAAAATGAGCCATCAAAATGGATGGACGGCCTGAATATAACGCACATACATCACGGTGGGCCCCACAGCCAGGGATCCAGTCACCTCCTGATCACCTCCGTTGATCCGGGATTCCACCCAAGCCGTGCCGATCTTTTCCGACAAATACTCCATGAACATTGGGACGATTGTAATGCTGGGACTTCCCATGTCAACCGTTCCCCATGTGCAGCCCACCTGAATTTTGAACGGGCCTGATTTTTGGGCTCTGGTCCAAACACAAGATGCCATACTTAACGGACGGGGTGGATCTCATCAACATCAATTACTTCATCCACGTCAGCGAATAGTCATGACCTGTATGGCTACGCATATCTATGCGAGCATATTCCTTTCCTAATTTTTATAAACAGGGCAAAAATGTGGTCCCACCACGTTTCTCACGTTTCCTGCAACACTAGCCGCATGCAGCTTAAAATAACGTCATACCATTATTACACTTTGAGGATTGTAAAGGTTGGAGAGTAGAATGGTGTATTTTATTCGGTGGTCCCGTGTACTCCCATAATTTTTATAGGAAATAAAAAAAAATAAAAAATAAATAAATATCTACATTTTACATTACGGTTTTTTCAAAAGGTTTTGGATAAACTACCTTATTAAGGTCAGTCATGCCCGGAAATGGGGCACCAACTTGGGTGGGCCCCACCATGATATCGGTGCAACACGCCTTCTTAGGCCCTGGTCCAAAACTCACCTCCCTCCATAATTCAAGTCAACTACGTACATGATCCAAAACAATGCATAGGGCAATGCTCACCTTCCAAATCAATTTCCTTGGTGTTGTCTACTTGAATCATGATTGGGCCTGATTTTAGGCACTTAGGCCTAAAATTTAGTGTGGTGCCTAATGGTTGGAGTGGATTTCATACTATCATCATAGTGGGCTATAAAAACTAAGTATATGTGTATTTCTCCCAACCTTTTCCTTTATTATGGCCCACTTAATTTTTTGGCCTTAGGCCTAACATTGGATTACACATCTAATCGTCGGAGTGGATTTCAGATACACATCATAGTCACTCGTAAAAAATCAAGGGCAGCAGCACTACTCTCCCATTGTTTTTTTTTAAAAGGAAGGAATTTCACGGAACACCAATTCTTGATTTTTTATGGAGCCATGGTGATGTGTATATGAGATTCACTTCAACTATTATAAGTCAGGACAAGGGTAAAAAAATCATTCACATTTGTGATTTAGATGACCCACACCAAGGGAAAGAGTTTGAAGGGTGAGTGTTGGCCTGTACATTATTTCCAATCGTGTAGTCTACCTAAGCAACGGATGGAGCTTTGTCTACAGGGGTGATGTAGCTGGTGGTTGGTGTAGATTTCACATAAAAATTAAGGTGGACCCCACCTAAGCTTCTAACCCATTTGCTTGCATGGCTAACTTGAGCAGCCATTAGGAAATCCAATGGAATATACTATACTAATAATTACTTAGATTAATAAGGTAGCTAAGGTAGCTTATTTAAAACTTTTTTTTTTTTTTTTAAGTTATGGAAATAGAAATTTCTATATTAAGTAATTTTCTATAAAAATTTCATGTTTATTTTATTACAAAGAAATGGAGAGAAACTCTAACCTTAGTTTGTCCCTCAACATGGTTATATGGTATCAGAGCCAGGTTTCACCTGCTGCCAGTTGGAAATTATACAGATTACTAATTTTTTTTTTCTGTATAATGTGGAAACTGAAAAATAAAATTGTTTTGAATAGGACAGGCTGAAGCACATCTGAGATGCTGTCCTTAAAGTGTTATTTACCCCTAATTAAAAATTGAGTATGCTAACAGGTTACAGGCAAACCACTTCTAGGATACGACGAGCCTGGTATGGGTCTGCATTCAGCAAACACGAAGGCCCACCAAATAGAACTCTATTACACATGTTCTGGCAGAATTACAACAAAAGAGGAAAAATCCCAAAAAAGAAAAAGAAGAGAATATGTGATTTAGACCACTACACTAGTCAGTTCAGTTCTTCAGCCACTAGTTCAGTTGAACCATCATACACCACACCGTTGGTCTGTTCTTTAAGCGATGATTTTGATCAACTTTGTTAGATTGTTGATTTTTTTATCTATAGGAGAGGAGAGGCTTTGATTCGTATTGGCATTGCTAGAGTGTGGTGAGATGGTTTGGAAACCCATCCAGGCATTGTTTATATAGGTTGTGGTGGCTGGGGGTTATGGTCCAGGGAAATAAATCCCATGACCGTTTTCTGGCTGTCGGAGAAAACTAGCCGTTTTATGGCCGTTTTCTAACTGTTGTGCATGGGCCATTAAGCTGTTGCATGCTGACTGTTATGAGACAGCAGCTAGCCGTTTTCTAGCTGTTGAGCTAGCTATGCAGCAGTTATAGTTGGACCCTACACTAATGGCATAGCTATTACAGATCTGTTGCAACAGCTTTTTTATAGCACTATATATACTAGAGGACTCTCATTCAGTTCTCTAGTCTCTCCTTCAACCAGCCATCCGATTTAACCAGTTAGTCGCACCGCGACTTGCATCCGTCTCGCTTCAGTTCGCGAAGGGAGTGACCCTCTGCGACACAATGCACACGTGCGAAGTGCAAAATGCGCCACTAGCGCCTCTACAGCTACACTACCTCACATGTCCACGCCCTCACATCGAGCCCGTGATTGAGACTGACACTAAGACTGAGATTACGACTGAGACCGAGCCCGAGCCCATGCCCGTGCCTGTGCGCGAGCACCACGCAAGTTTCATTCTCCTTTGGACTATGTGGGTAAGTATTATAATACTCCACCACTCTCATATAAACCACAAAAAAATTCTCCTCTTTTTCCAATGTGGGACTATTCCCAAAACCCACAAAATGTGTTTTTTCAAGCACTTATATATATTATATTATTTTTATTTTAAAATATATTTAAAAAATCAATATTTTATAACAATCCTCCACTGATTTTTATAAAAATATATTTTCTCGATAAAACATTTTTGTCAGAATAATCAGCTTATATGCATAAGGAAAGTAATCTTTCGATTTTAATATTCCCTTAGTGTAAGTATCTCAAAACTTTATCGAAATGACTAGTAGCCGTAGTGTTGAACCAGTTATTCATAGATAATAGAGTTGGAGAAACCACACATATTCGCTATGTATTTGTTAGAGTTCTCACAATCTTGCTCAGCACAATTAATGGTCATGTGCTTATCCTAATTCGTGGACGATCCTGAGAGAAAACTCTTAACTCTCATAAGAGACGGCACCATCTCTACGTTCATATAGGTGAAATTCTTCCAGTGTCTCCGTTACTATAAGATACTTGTCCTATAGACTGGATTTCATTAAGAGTTCTAAGACTCACCCACTTTTGTAACGCTCAGCACCTATCTATTATAGATGGGGTTTTATATTTTAGTGCTTAAAAAACTTTCCACATATCAGTGACTTGTTTTTACCCATTAAACCCAAAATTAGAGATTTTCTGACTTTAAGTTGGGTGACCATCACTAGTGGAACTTTGGTTGAAGAGTTTCAACCCCATCTCTTTAGATGTAGCTTTTACTACCTCTTTCGGTAGAAGTTTAGTGAAAGGGTCTGCTAGATTATTACTTGATTTTACATAGGAAAGAGCAATGATTCTATCTCGAATCAATTGTTTGATATAATCATATCGAAGACTAATATATCTAGACTTACCATTATATGTGCCGTTATAGGCTCTAGCTAATGTGGCTTTACTATTAAAATGTAGTGATACAGCCGATATAAGCTTTACACAGAAACGAATTTCTAATAAAAGATCCCTTAGCCACTCAGCCTCTTTGCATATTGCAGCCAGGGCTATGAATTCAGACTTCATAGTCGACTGTGTTATGCAAGTCTATTTCTTGAATCCCCAAGATGTAGCTACACCTCTTAAGGTGAATACCCACCCTGTAGTAAACTTGTTGTCCCCTGCACTCGATATCCAGCTCGCATCGGTATATCCTTCCAATACGGTAGGAAATTCTGAATAAAATAGTCTCAAGTCTTTGGTTGCTTTTAAGTAACCAATGACTCTACTGATTGCATTCCAGTGTTCAGTACTAGGGTTACTAGTAAACCTACTAAATTTACTCACAGCATATGCGATATCAGGTCTAGTACATTGTATAGCATACATAAGACTCCCTATAACACTCGCATATTTTAATTGTATAACTGTCCTTCCGTTATTTTCTTTTAGCTTGATACTTGGATCAAATAGGGTCTTTGCTTCTTTTATATTTAGATGGTTAAACTTGTGCAGTATCTTCTCAATATAATAAGATTAACACAAAGCATAACCCCCACAATATTTTTTAACTTTGATATCTATGATGGTATCAACATGTCCAAGATCCTTCATTTTGAATACGGAAGACAAAAACTTCTTCGTTTCAGTTACACCTTCCATTTTATTACTTATTATTAATATGTTATCAACATATAGACAAATAATAATGATACAACTACCATCTACTTTAGAATATATGCATTTGTCAGCTACATTATACATGAAACCATGAGATAGTATTTTGGAATCAAACTTCCCATGCCATTGTTTTGATGCTTGTTTTAATCCACACAAAGATTTGACTAATATACATACTTTGTTTTCATTTCCTGGTAGAATAAATCCTTCAGGTTGTTCTATGTATACCTTTTCATTGAGGTCACCATTCAGGAATGCGGTCTTTACATCCATTTGGTGGATGTGAAGATGATGAATGGAAGCCAGCACAAATAATATCCTAATGGAAGTTATCCTAGTTACAAGAGAGTATGTGTCAAAGTAATCTATCCATTCTTTTTGTCTAAAACCCTTAGCTACTAGTCGAGCTTTAAAGGTTTGGATAGTCCCATCAGTGTGATATTTCTTCCTAAATATCCACTTACAACTTATGGGTCTAGAACCTGGAGGTAAGTTTACTAGTTCTCATGTTTGATTTGATATTATGGATTCCATTTCATCGTTTATAGCTTCTTTTCAGAAAGCTGAGTCTATAGAGGATACAACCTCTTTATATATTTTAGGATCATCTTCTATAGTCATTACTATGGGTATTTTTCTTATAATATTTTCTCTATCTCCTGATACAAGATGGAAAATGACGCGTTGTGAGTATTTGTAGTCATCTCATAAACTCTTTTCTATTCTTGTCCTTTGACTCGTACGAGGTTCAACAGGAGCTTCCACTGTTTGTGGAGCTGTGCTATCTGGTTCTCTATTAGGAGTTTGGATTTCATTATCCTTTGACTCCAATGATAGTGAGTTCTCAAAGAACTCAACGTCTCTTGATTTTATTATTGTATTAGACTCTATGTCTAGAAGTATATAAGCTTTACTATATTGTACATACCCTACGAAGGCGCACTTAATAGCTCCTGGTCCTAACTTAGTTCTTTTTAGATCAGGGGTTCTGCAATATACAAGACACCCCACACTTTTAGATATCCTATGTTATGTTTTTTGCCTCTCCATGTTTCATATGGAGATATTTTATATTTTTTATATAGAATTCTGTTTAGTATATGACATGTTGCAAACAGGGCCTCACCCCATAGATTTAGTGGCAACTTTGCTCTTATAACATTGAGTTGACTATTTTTAATAATGTTCTATTCTTCTTTTCAACTATTCCGTTTTGTTGAGGTGTGTATGGCGCAGTACATTGATGTATTAGTCCATATTATTCACAGAAGTTATCAAATTCATTGGAGAAGTATTCTCCTCCTCTATCGCTACGGAGAATTTTTATTTTCTTATTTAGTTGATTCTCTACTTTTGCTTTATATATTTTAAATATGTTCAATGCTTCATCTTTACTTTTTAACAAATAAATATACACATATCTAGAGCAATCATCTATAAAGGTTATAAAGTACCGTTTATCTCAACGAGTAAGAATGCCGTTTAACTCACAGATATCACTATGCACAAGATCCAATACTTGAGATGATCTTTCAATATTTGAAAAATGTTTCTTCGTCATTTTAGATCGTATGCACACTTCACATTTATCGGTTTCATTATATGTGTATGAGATTAAACCATTCTTAGTCATGAACTTCAAAGTACTATACCCAATATGGGCTAATCTATCATGCCACAGTCAAGCGGATTCAACAATATACGTAGGAGTGCTACTTTCATTCAAAGAAAACTTAACTATCCCATAACAAGCATATTCATTTCCGACAAAATTTTCATTCTTTGACAGAATCAGTTTTCTTGACTCGTACACTACCCTTATACCTGGTTTACCCAGAAGATCCATAGAAACTAAGTTTTGCCTCATGTCTGGGACGTGCAGTACATTGGTCAGAATCACTTTCTTCCCAGAGGTGAATATCAGTTCCATAGTTCCTTTGTCGACGACCTTCGATCAAACTTCATTACCCATTTGGACTTCTTGACCATCAGTCAATTCCTCATAGGTTTTGAAAGTTGATTTGTCATAGCACACATGTACTATAGCGGCAGTATCATACCACCAACATGGAACTTTGCCTTGGATGATATTCACCTCAGTGATCATAGCTACAATATCGCCTTCTTTTACTGCACTTGCCTCTTTTTTAGATTTGCAATATCGGCATACTCGAGCATAGTGCCCGGTTTTCCCACAGACATGGCATGGACCTTTAAACTTTCCGTTCTTCTTTTGGGCATTTTTCTTGAATTTTTCTTTTTTGGGTTTCAAGGAATCATCCTTCTCGGGATTCTTGTTATTAGTGTTCTCTACTACATGTACTTTAGACGAGGCATTCCCGTTATCATTCTTTTTGTCGTGGTTACGGGATTCTTCCTCAATTCTGAGGTGTTTCTGAATTTATTTTAGTGTATAGTCCTCAGTCTTATACAATAACTTCTTTCTATAGTCTTTCCACATCGATGACAATTTAGTGATTATAGCCCCTACTTGGAATGATTCAGGAAGATCAATTTTGATGGCTTTGATTTTGTTTACTATTAGCTGCAGTTCTTTGATTTGGGGCAATAGTGGTTTGTTATCTACTATGTTGAAGTCAAAATACCTGGTGATGAGAAATTTATTAGTACTTTCTTCTTCAGCCTTGTATTTGAACTCCAAAGTGGCCCAGATCTCCTTTGCTGATGACGTCTGTTGGTACAAATCGTACAAGCGATCCGAGAGTGTGTTCAGAATGTGTCATCGATACAAGAGTTCGTCTTCAGGTGTGTCTTTGTCGGATGCCTCAGGTAGTGCTTGCAGATTTGGATCTAATATGTAGTAGATCTTCAGCGTCGTCAGAAGAAATTTGAGCTTGTCTTGCCATCTCGTAAAATTGATTCCATCGAACCGATCAAGACATATCAAATGCTGATTCATTAACTTGATGGATGAAACATTGTCGGCTTTCATCAAATAACGCTTTAAGCTTGTTGGAAATTATACAGATTAATATTTTTTTCTGTATAATGTGGAAACCGAAAAATAAAATTGTTTTGAATAAGACAGGCTGAAGCACGTTTAAGACGCTGTCCTTAGAGCGTTATTTGCCCTTACTAAAAAACTGAGTATGCTGCTAGGTTACAAGCAAACTACTTCTAGGATACGACGAGCCTGGTGTGGGTCTGCGTTCAACAAACACGAAGGCCCACCAAATGAAACTCTATTACACACATTCTGGCAGAATTACAATAAAAGAGGAAAAATCCCAAAAGAGAAAAAGAAGAGAATATGTGATTTAGACCACTACATTGTTCAGTTCAGTTCTTCAGCCACTGGTTCAGTTGAACCAGCCTAGACCACACCGTTGGTCTGTTCTTCAAGCGATGGTTTTGATCAACCTTGCTAGATTGCTGATTTTTGGTTTATAGGAGAAGAGAGGCTTTAATTTGTATTAGTATTGCTGGAGTGTGGTGAGATGGTTTGGAAACCCATCCAAGCCTTGTTTATATAGGCTGTGGTGGCTAGGGGTTATGGTCCAGGGAAATGAAGTGCAAAGTGCGCCACTAGCACCTCTACAACCACACTGCCTCACATGCCCACGCCCTCGCACCAAGCCCATGACTGAGACCGAGACCGAGACCGTGCCCGTGCATGTGCGCGTGCCGGAGCACGCGCGGGTGTTCTAGTGCATAAGTGCCATTCTCCTTTGAATCATGTGGGTAAGTATTATAATACTCCACCACTCATATAAACCACAAAAAATCCTTCTCTTTTTCCAATGTGGGACTATTCCCAAAACACACAAAAAGGTGTTTTTTCAAATACTTATATATATATATATTATATTATTTTTTATTTAAAATATATTTATAAAAGATTGCTAATTTTTAGTCTATAGGAGAGGAGAGGCTTTGATTCGTATTGGTATTGCTGGAGTATGGTAAGATGGTTTGGAAATCCATCAAGGCGTTGTTTATATAGGCTGTGGTGGCTGGGTGTTATAGTCCAGGGAAATAAATCCCATGACCGTTTTCTGGCTGTTGGAGAAAACTAGCCATTTTCTAACTGTTGTGCATGGGCCATTAAGCTGCTGCATGCTGACTGTTGTGAGACAACAGTTAGCCATTTTCTAGCTGTTGGGCTAGCCATGCAGCAGTTACGGCTGGACCCTGCACCAATAGCACAACTGTTACAGATCTGTTGCAACAACTCTTTTCCAGCACTCTATATATACTGGAGGACTCTCATTCAGTCCTCTAGTCTCCCCTTCAGCTAGTTATCCGATTTAGCCAGTTAGTCGCACCGCGACTCGCATCCGTCTCGCTAAGGGAGCGACCCTCTGCGATACGATGCACACGTGTGAAATGCAAAGTGCGCCACTAGCGCCTCTACAACCACACTACCTCACATGCCCACGTCCTCACACCGAGCCCGTGCCCGTGCGCGAGCACGCGGGTACGCACTAGAACACGCAAGTTCCATTCTCCTTTGGACCATGTGGATAAGTATTATAATACTCCACCAGTCTCATATAAACCATAAAAAAATCCTCCTCTTTTTCTAATGTGGGACTATTCCCAAAACCCACAAAAAGGTGTTTTTTCAAACACTTTTTTATATATATTATATTATTTTTTATTTTAAAATATATTTATAAAATCAATATTTTATAACACTACCCATATACTCTCTCTCTCCCACCCCCTATATATATATATATATATATATATATATATATATATATATATATATATATATATATATATATATATATATATATATATATATATATATATATATATATATATATATATATATATGAAAAAGGTACTATGCGCTCGAGCTGATGGGACCGTCCCATGAGGTCAACCTGTGTGGGCCCCACCGTGATGCGTTTCGTACATCTACCCCATCAGTCAGATGCACCATTCCATCGTGGGCCTAGGTTTCAAAAATCAAGTCAATCCGTGACTTGTGTGGGCCACATCACATACAGAAGTGGGGAGAGGCTGTGCACCATTAAAACATTCATAATCATTTTTTGGGCCCACCGAGATGTGGTTTGCCAATCCAGCCCATCCATTATGTGTGTCCCACTTGGATGAGGGTTCAGACCAAGTTTCAGCAGCATTCAAAACTCAGGTGGGCCCCACCAAGTGCTTTTATATGTTTTTGGCATGTCTTCACATGATTTTAGATGGTATGGCCCACTTGAGTTCCGTATACGGTTGATTTTTGGGATATCCCATAATTTAGAGGGGACCCATCAAATGCACGGTGTTGATGGTCGACACGCATCACAGTGGGGCCCACACAGCTCGACCTCATGGGAGCTTATTGTGAGGTCGAGTGCATAGTGTGTGTGTGTGCGTGTGTATAGAGTCCCAGTCTCCTGCGCACTGTCGCACGGAGCTTAAATACAAGCTCCTATAAGAGCCGTTAGATACAAAACACCGGCTGAGATTCACCAGCTGTGCAGCAGGAGAGAGTCTCCGGATAAAAGACTCGCGCGACAGTTTTTTCGGACGCACGTGGGTCCTTCTGAAGTGATGTCTCCAAGTTCTGTGGGCCACACCGTGATGTGTGTTTTGTATCTACACCGTCCATCCATTTGGAGAGACCATATTATGGCATGATCCAAAAAATGAATAAGATCCAAAGCTCAAGAGGACCCCACCACAAAAAACAGAGGGGAGAGTGACGCCCACCGTTAAAAAGTTACGAGGGCCACAACAGTTTTCGTTTTGGCAAATATTTGTAAAACTGCAAACCAGTGTATGACTCACTGTCTTGAAAGTGTGTATTGAATTACTGTGCCCTACTCTGGAGTATTCTTCTCTCTGTTACTCGAAACTTGAAACAGAATAGTATATAGCTGATGGACAATACACTGAAAACTTGGTGTAGTCCATATACAACAGATCATTGCTTGTGTTTGTTTGGTAGCTAATGCAAGTTTAAAGGAAGAAAACAAAAGTTTAGCATGGCTGCCTGCTAGGATGGTGTTTGCAAATGGTTATACTATACAAACAAAAGAAAACAAAAGAGAACAGTACTGAGAAGATTCTGCACACATGAAACCGAACATATTCCATGTTTTATCATATTTCAGAACATGGGTAAAAGGGTCACCTAGATGAACAACTAGAAAGTCCAATCAATCGATATGAACCGTCCATCATCTCCAGCTCATATTTCATGGGGCACCATATGAAAATCACACTGGTTGGGAATTTAAAAATAAAACTAATTATCCAATCAATGATCATGGAATGCTTGTAGTTCCACCGGGTGGTAGACTCCTAGGAGTTTCAACACCGGGTCAAGGGTTCGAGTACCCACCAGTGGTGAAATCCCACGGCGTGCGTGTGTGGGGTGTGTGTGCGTGTGTGTGTGTGGGGTGTGTGTGTGTGTGCGTGTGTTAAAAAAAAAAAGAAAAAAAAAAGGAAGGCCATCTTTTGGATGGCTAGGATCATCAAGTTGGTGCCAGTGGACCGAACGGCTACCCAAATTGATAGACTAAAAACTACTGTCCATGCGTTCCCATAGAATAAAGAGCAATATAACTTATAGTGTAATGACAGTTGTAGATCGGTTAATTCAGTTCTCATGTGTGTGCTGAGTGAGAGCTGCGAATGAGTAATTGAAACATGGATTAAAAATAAAAGATGCTTACTCCCATGGAACGTCGTCAACCAACATTCTGTCTTCTTCATTATCTTCATAAACCAAAGTATATTCCCCACTTCCGTCTAGTAAACCTGTAATTGCCTGATTTTCTTCCACTTTGTTCTGATTTCCACTGGCACGAGAATCTCTTTGAGCTGAACCGAAATTAAGAACAGATGAAAATAAGAAAACCCACCTCAGGTGTTTCTATGCTAAATATGGGAAGAGAGAATGCTCATGCACACAATCTACTACATAGAACATGTGTTCCAGACCCAAGCTTTCCATAAGGTGAGCAACCTACTACGATCTCCTGGCATATAAATCAGGCCATTTCATTCCTAAGATGGGTTGGTGAAGAAAAAAAAAAGGATGGCTAGAAAGAAATTGTTTTAGCCATCCCTTTTTGTCTTGTACATTGTGGCCCACCTGAGGAGTGAAACGGCCTAATTCTTTTAGCAAGATCTAGTCAGTGTGGCGAAACCTGAAAGCTTACTCACACACCTATGCTCTTTTAGCCCGTGTGCTTGCATTTAGATGGTAGGTCTATACCCACAGACCTTAAATGAAGAAAACCCATTGCTGCTTCATGTGGAGAACTTCAAGTGATTCCCAAACACACAGAAAGATTCACCCCTAGCTACAACGCAAAAATAAAACTGAAGGTGCAAATGGGGTGTATTGGAAACATTGGCTGTCCAATCATCAATCTGGATTGTCCATTTGAAGGGTCCCACCATGATTGTCCACAAAATGCTCTAATCAGATGATCCTAATCATCATGGACGGTCACAACAAAAGGGCTTTTCTATATTAAACCGCAGATCGTCCAACTGGTGTAATGATCACGATCAGTGATTGGACCATCCATGCATCCAAATGAGTTGAATGAATCACACTCCCTATATATATATATATATATATATATATATATATATATATATATATATATATATATATATATGGTGGGTGCGATCCTGACCGTGAGCCCACCATGATGTATGTGATTATATCCTTCTCACGGTTGCCGAATCCCAGCCGATGAGGGGGATCATGTGTTAAAGCAGACATGAAAGAATTAAATCACAAATATTTGCCAAAACGAAAACTGCCGTGGCCCTAATAACTTTTTAACGGTGGGCGTCACTCTCGCCTCTGTTTTTTGTGGTGGGGTCCTCTAGAGCTTTGGATTTGATTCATTTTTTGGATCATGCCCTAATATGGTCTCTCCAAATGGATGAACGGTGTTGATACAAAACACACATCACGGTGTGTCCCACAGAACTTGGAGACATCACTTCAGAAGGATCCGCGTGCGTTTGAAAAAACTGCCGCCTGAGTCTTCTATCCGGAGACTCTCTCCTGCTACACGGCTGCTGAATCCCAGCCGATGTTTTGTATCTAACGGCTCTTATAGGAGCTCATATTTAAGCTCCGTGCGGCACAGTGCGTGGGAGACTGGGACTCATATATATATATATATATATATATATATATATATATATATATATATATATATATATAAAGAAAACCATATATATACACACACGTGAGATTGTGCTGATCACTGCCATTGGCTATGGAGTGCTGATGTTTCCTGATTATCTCGTAAATCAGGTAGACGTTCATCTCATATATATGTCCATGCATCTCATAAAAATATCTTGATTCTATAAGGCAAAAATAAGTTACAGTGATCACGTGCAGGTACTATGCCACAACTTTGTGCACCAAGGCATGCCATTTGTCTAACATATCAATAATAATTTATTTAAAAAAAAAAAAAAAACACATAGCCTGAGTAGTAGGGCTGAAAGTTAGGAGGGTTCAACCAGATGGACCCGTGAGCAACCCGCCATTGGGTAGGATGTATGGGGTTCGGTCTCAGGGCGTGGGCTATACAAACACCAACCCGATAAAATTTGGGTCGGGCTCGGGTTGCCCGACCCAACCTGAACCCGATCGATATATACGTAACTTATAAATAATAATTGAGTGCAGATCATCTTTGTTGAATGCATAAGAAATTCCAGTGCTGTCGACGGTTTCAGTGGTCCACGTTATTTCCGATGACTCAAGCTAACAAGATACATCAGATTCCTCTCTCTTTTTGCATGTTACACAATGTGACTTTTAAAGGTGTAGTTTTATATTTTAGCTTGTTTATTTAGAAAAAGTATAGTTCTTTATGATAAATAACTACGTATATAATTAATAAAATCATACCTGCTAAAAAAAATAAAGTAAGGCGTGTAATATTGAAAATACAATAGACTAATGTAATAACGGAAATATATATTAGCATGCATCAACCCGACCGAGCCCGCTTAGGTTGGGCGGGTTGGATTAGGGTTGAGGTACAGGAACCTTGGGTTGGGATAGGTTGAGCACCAACCCGACCCGACCCACCAACTTTCAGCCCTACCGAGTGGATCATGAGCGCAGATTAGGTTGGATCAGGGTAACAGCTTGTTGGATGAGGCCCGTCACAGCGAGGCCCACCTGATGTAGTTCCAGCTCATTTGAGGGCATGAGTCCAAAAATGAAGCAGATCTTCACATTGGGTGAGCCATAGCACAGGAAGCAGTGGTGATTGACCATTAAAAGCTATATACAGGCCACAAAAGTTTTGGAACCAGCTGATATCTGTGTTATCTCTTCATCTAGATTTGTGTAACCTTCTCAACAAGGTTGGAGGGCAAATAAACATTATGGTGGACCCTAGGAGGTTTTTAATGATGGACGTTCAATCACCCCTGTTTCCTGGCGCGGTGCATCTGATATTTGGAACTGTTTCATTTTTGGGCTCATTCCCTAAAATGAGCTGGAATAATGTATGGACGGATGAATATACAACACATGCATCAAGGTAGGTCCCACTGTCAGTGGCCTCATCCAGTACGCTGTTACTCAGACATCACCTAATCCGCGCCCGTAGATCGGATTGATTTTAGACCAGACTAATTTTCATGGTTGAGCTGCCGTTTTGGAAACGGATTGGCTACTTTCCCTGCCACCATCCAATGGCTGGTGGTTGGTGTTCTGTGGGGCCCACCATGATGTATGTGTTTCATCCATGCCGTTCATCTATTTTTATAGATCATTTTATGGTAAGATACCAAAAATGAGGTATATACCAATCTCAAGTGGACCACGTTACAGGAAACAGTGTTGAATGAACATTTACCATTAAAAACTTTTTGGGGGCATAAAAGTTTTGGATCAAGCTGATCTTTGTTTTTTTACCTTCATCTGGGTCCGTATGACCTAAAGAACAGATTGGATGTCAAATAAACAATACAGTGGACCTTTCGAGGATTTTAATGGTGTATATCCAATCACTATTGTTTTCCTGTGGTGTGATCTGCATAAGATTTATATCCCTCTCAATTTTGG